>NC_136662.1:17749447-18361530 GCF_903797595.1 Erithacus rubecula | reverse complement strand
TACATAACTGTATGTCATTCTCTGGAGCTGCCCTGCCAATGCTTCAATGTTATCTATTGTTGAACACCAATTGTTTAGAAAGCTGCACCCGCTGGGAGGGGTGCAGGATGTCCCAGCAAGAGCAAACTCATCAGAGGCCACAGGGAGTAGTTAAGGTTATTAAAAAATAAATGAACTATGAATCAAACCCTAAGAATTTACTAGCATATATGCTATATGTGGATGGTCCTTAGCACTAAAGTTATAGTATCTGTGTGGGTCACATCAGAAGCTGTCAGCTTTAAGAATAATACAGAATTTAATTGATGACAGCTATAGTCTGTATTTTTCAATTTATTGGGGACTTTTGGGTTGTTTTGTTTCTTTTTTAAGTTAATTTTTTTCATGTGATGTATGCACTTTTCTTGTTCTATTTGGAAAGGAAGTAGATTAAACACCTGGCCTTAAACACTCACCTTAAACAACTCTTGAATTTTGTTAGTGTATAAAGGTATTGATGAAATAAACCTTAAATCTGTTGGGCAAACTACTCCCTGTTTGCCCTGCTGGCTGGCTAAGTTTTAAAAAAGTGACTTTATTTCAAAGCAAAACAATGAAAATAGCCATAGGAAAAACCTGTCACCAAAATTTTCAGTTCTCAAACTCAAAAGCTTTTGGCTACTCTTTGAGAAGATGCCTTGGCTTTTACCAGGTTTGTACTGGTGATAGGATGAGTTGTCTTAATTCTTACTAGTAAATAGTTGTATGAGAAAGCTGAAGGATGGACTCTTTCTTTGGGAGAGAACTTGGATTGAACAAGGCAAATTCAGTACTCTTCTGTATTGTCCTTCTTTCTACAGTAAACGTCACTAATTGATGGGATGGCTTTATTATTCAAATGAAGGCAAAGACAAGGGTTTAGACATCTGCATGTCAGAGCAGACTGGGTTTACAAGGTGGGAGAGTGGAGCATTTTTCCATGAAACTTGCTGGCTTTGAGCCTTGACTGAAGTGTGAACAGAATGAAACTGAGACTTCTGTGCAGGAATGTCTCCATGCTTTACGTGTTACACTTAGGATGATAGCCCACTGAAAACTGTCCCTCTAATAGGAATTTTACTAATTTTAATTAATTTAGACCCATACTTCTGCCTTTTATTTCTAGAAAACCTCTAATTCCTGCAGCTTCCTGGAGTGGGAGGTGTCATACTTAAATTTTACTGTCAGTTATGGCAGCAGAGTTGTCTTGCTCTTAGCATTATATGTGTCGATGTATTTGATGCCTCACAATTTAAAGAAAGAAAAGTTGCTGTCCCCTACCAATCTAAGATTGGAAAATAAGTGGATTGGGCCATTAGTATACACCAGGATGATCTCTCATCGTAATTGCACCATGTGGAGAGGAACAGAACAGCATTGATACTGCAGGAGGCCAGAGGGAAGAACGGTAGAGAGGAGTAGATGTAGGTCATTATAGTCGATGTGACAGCCCACAGGGATGTCAGCCCTCATATCCCACTGGTGCCCTTCCCAATGTCCTTCTGTCAAAAACAGAGGCAGCACTTGTTAGAAGGGATGTGCTGCCCCGACAGCCACTGCTTCCCTGTGTCATGAGCAGCTCAGTGCCTGGGCTGCTGTAGCTGATCAGGCTGAGCTGCCCTAGTTGCTAGCAACAGCCTGGATTGAACCTGTCAGAAGGTACGAGTGGTCAGACTGGCCATCTGCAGCCTGCACAGAGTAGGGGTTTGGGCAGAGTGACTTGGACTTTTTATAGGCCAAGAAATGTGGTGTCTGCACTTTTGACTTGTCATGAAAAGATTTGTATGGAAATGAAGCCACAATGGGTTCTGACAGCCAACCTTGTTGGCTTATTCCCTGTCCCCTATCCATATCACCACAATCCCTATGAATTGTTTTTCATTGTAGCCTCACTGATAGGAATTTTCTTCGTCTTTCAGTGATTGTCAAGGAGCTCTGGTTATTAATTTTAACTCTGAAAATCTTAGTCATAGAAGATGCAATCATTAAAGCAGAAATCATATTGTGGAAGTGTTTCAATAGAAGCAACTTAATTGTGATATAGTTTTTCTTGATCTGACTTGGTTTTACAGCACTCTAGCTGTTGTAACTTACAGTTAAAATAGCCATGTTTGGGAAAGCATTGGGGAAAAAGTATCCAGCCAGCAAAAAGAATATAGCAAAGTCCCTTTGTACCTCACCCTCAAAACAAGTGCTACACAGAGTTTCTTCACCACCTTGTTTACACTGCATTTGCACTGGATTCAAACCCTGCTCTGGAAGTGCTGTTGATTTCCTTGTCATCTTATGCCAATGACTTCCCTAATACCAGGAATGATTCTTCCAGTATTTCTGAGATGAGGGAGGTAAATAAGATCATTCCTTATTATAATAGATTAAAAGCAAGAATATTGGTGAATACTGGGTATGTGCTTTAAGCCTTTGTTTGGAGTATTTGCATTTTACATGTTTAAGTTCAAAGTAATATGCTTGCTGACCTCAGAAGCAGTTGGAAGCATTACAGCACTTATGAAATAGTCAGGTTTGACCCCAGGAGGCAAAGAAAGCACAAGAAAAGTAACAATCTGTGAAAGATTTTGCTAAAGTAGGTTCCCTGTTACAGAATCCTTCTGAGATGCTGGGGAAGGCCAGAATCCAGATCCCAGAGCAACACTGCAATAGTCTTAACCACAGGACAGAAAAGTTTCATTTGCAGTCCAGGCTTCCTTTTATTTCTTCCCAGCCTTTCTGTCACTCTACTGTTTCTGTGGGAAGAGTGGTCAGAGTCCTGAAAATAGTGGTCTAAGTGTTTTATGTACAGCCCCAATTCACCATCAGCATGAATCCTTTGTGTGTACTGAAGCACATGGATTCTAAGAACTGTCAGTGTGATTGTGTGATTAAGGATATCTTAATATGTAGGCATGAGGGAAAGTTCTTGCAGAAGTTTTACATCTCACCTTTTGTGCAATACTATTTTTTGATGTAGTGTTTGTTATGTATAACTTCCTACCAGTTTTGGAAAAAATGGCGTTCTAAACTTCATTTTAGAGTTGGAAGCTTGAGATTCATGAGGGTGTCTGTTGCTTTAGTTACTGCAGTAACAATACATGAAGTATATTGAATTTGCATTTGTTGCTACTGTTAATTAGTATTGCTAAAACACATTGCATGTCTATGGAGAAGGAATGGGAAGGGGAACAAGAGAGATTCTTTGGCAGTGAGAAGAGAACATCCAGGAATCTCCCTGTTTTTCCAGGGCGGATCACACCTGCTCTGTTGCTATCTAATCCTTTCTGATAGTGTACAATGCCAGTCTCTGATCAGGCATTTCATCCTCGTTCATAGTTTGTTTGGTTTTTTTTTTTTTTTTCCTTCTCAGTTCGTGCCCCCCCACCATATTGATCAAAATCCTAGACTGGCTGACTTCATTTACTCTCTTCCTATTGCTCCTGCTTGATGCTTTATCCAGTCTCTTTGTGTTTTGGTCTTGATTATGTTTAGCCATTTCTAGCTTTCCTCACATTCTGCTCCTCCAGGTTAGCTCTTATCCCTGCCACCTCCACCATCTTGTACTTGCAGTTCTTCTCTCCTTGTAATAGTAATTGCTTTTTTTTTTTCCCTGGCTCAGGATCCTGGTCTTGGTCCCTGGCTTGGGCTTATCCTCTGTCTTGTCACTTTAGTCATGCTCTCAAATTCCTCATGCAGCATGTACTGTTCTACTCTATTCCAGTCTGTTCTTTGCAGAGGTGGAAACAGGAGCATCTTATAAAGAGGTGTCACCACATTTAAAGTCAGAACATGTCAAATTTGGTTTGATACCATAGACTGATATATTGATGGTTTACGCTCCCTCCCTAAAAATCCACTACCAAAACTCTTGGTTAAAAACAAACAGGCAAACTTCCAAACAAATGCCTTTTAGTTTTGCAGAATGATGTATAATTGAAAACAAGGTTTTATAATCAGTAGTATGTTGTGAGCAGTTTTAGGGAACATTGTGAGATGCATTGATGATAAAATCTATGGAGAAATTGTAATCTCTAGGCACATATATATAAACACATGTCTATGTGTGTGTATTCCTGCCAACATCTGCTTTCACTTCTCAGTGTGTAATGGCTCAGCCTTCTCTCATTGAGAGAGGAGCAGTCTCAGTTACTATGGGACAGAATCTTGCATGTAAGCAATTACTGTGGATTATCTGATGTAACATAAATTCACTGCCTTTGGCCTTGAAAGATGCCCTGACTTCCTACCTTGTGTGCTGTTTGTTTCTTTAAAACAAAATAAACCCCAGGCCATGAACAGCACTTTTGTCTGATGAGTCTCATAGCTGGTGCTACAGTTGCAAGGTCCCCTTTGTGCTGAAATAAGCTTGTCTGGATATTTTGCACTGCAGGAGAGGGCTTGCACTGAAAAAATTAGCTGTTGCAGATGGCTGTTTCTAATGATAGTCTCAATACTAAACTTGTACTGATGCTTTGGGAACCAAATGGGACCTCTCCCTTAAGCATAATAGTTTCGAAAGTGTATCTAGTACTGTAACTTCCTGTTACACATTTAATTCTCAGTGGTTTCTCCTAGTGAATAGCACTTTTTAAACAGCTGATACATCTCAAGTGGCCTTTAAATATTTTAATTTGGTAACAGCTATCAGAAGGTTGCAAACGACGGTGCACTGCCATTTCTGTGTTTTCTGGAGTGCAATGAAATCTCTTGAGGAGTTTAGTTTGTATGTAACATCATAAAATAAAACTATAGTGTTTCTTCATCTAAGAAACTTATTTTTAACTCTGAAGCTCTTGAGTCCATTTTAATTTTTGTTTATGTAAAAGGGAGAGTAGAATATTGCATTTGTCTTAGTAGGATTATGCTGTGCAAAGCAGATGTTAAGCTCCTGTAACACACAAAGGGGGCTTTATGTTCCTTCACATCTGTCTGCATAAACAGCTCTGTTAACTCTTTCAGACTCATGTACAGAGCTCCTTGCTTCTATTAAGAGACTGCCTCAGGAAGAACTGGTGAGATCCCTATTTTTGGGAGGGAAAAAACCCTCCCTCAAAAAACTCAACTGAAGTCAAATACTGCCCTCTTAGACTGTGTGAGCTGCCAAAGGAAAGAACATCCTTGTTTGTAGAGGTCCAGAAGGAAAGCCTGGAAAGGTCATCAAGTTTTATTGCCTTGCAGCTTGTACAAATAGTGCAATAGTAAAATGCTTTCTCAAAGCTTGTATTGTGAAGCTGCTTGTCATTTCATAGGCAGTTGTTGAGAGGCTCTTTGCACTAGTGAGGGGTTTGAACTCTTGCATCTCTGAACTAAAATCCATTAATGGAACTTCTTCATACCACACTGATATACTATTTTTTACAGAAACTGAGAAGTATCACTTTATTAGAAGAAGCAGTGCAGTTTTTACATTTGTACTTTTCCTACAAAGATACCACCTCTAGATTAAATTCAGAAGCCCTTTTCAGCCTTTTAGTCTCTACTGAAGCATTGTCCCTTTTTGGTCTTGATTTATCTTGTTGATAGAATGTGAATTCTTTCTGTTTTTCATTGAGTGCACGTGAGCCACAGCAGGCTGTGTTATGTCCCCTATTTATGAATTGTATCTCAAGTCTGGTCACTCTGTTATCTGTGCTGTGGGTTTGGCACAGTGTTGTGTAATGGTATTACTAGGGTGGAAATTGTGGAGGGGTATGGTGGTGCTGAGGGTTTTCCTTGACTTTGTGGAGAATCTCAACACAGAATGCAGCTTTAGCATTAGCATAGTCTTGTCCTGAATGAGCAGTACAGGCTGGAGAACTGACATTTGACTATGCTGGTTTACATAGAGAGGGTTTACTACTGATTTTGCTAAGAATGGGCTTTCATTCTCTCTGGGTTCCAGGAAATCAGTTCTTAGCTATGTAAAAATTTGCCCCAGATGAATTAAATCAGTTTAGTTTCACTACAGTGAGCATTTGTAGTGACACTGGAATTCTATTGTATGGTACATGTCACCTGCCTGTGGCTGATTTAAGTATGAATAAAAAAGCCAGTCTTGTATTGGAATATGTATCCTAATGAATTTAAATTCACACTCAACACTTCTTCATATGCAAACAAAAGACAGGTGTCCACTAATGAGAGAGAAGATTTTGTGCAGCCCACCACAGCAGAACAGCTCATCAGTACTCTACAGCAGGAGTGTTGCCCAAGGCTTTCCCCTCGTGCCTTCTCCTGGTGGAATGGTCTCTCCTGCAGGACTGTGGACCCACAGCAGTGGGATGTCTGTGCTGTTGGGTCTCTCCAAACACTTGCACTGTAAAGGGAGCTTGGCTCTGCTGCAGGCAAATCCTGCTCATCAGGGAAGGGGCTCAGAGCTGCCAGGCAGCATTGATTTAATGTGTGACTTATCTAGGAATAACCTACTTGTATAATAGTTCAGTGCTGCACCTGAAAGCTGAGACTGCCTGGGGCTTGGTGGGGGGTAGGATTGTTCAGCTTCAGTTGATGTATCACTGTCTAACAGGATGCGATTAGATACTGGTAAGTAGCCGAAGAAATATTTGCTGTCAGAATGATGTTTCATTTAAGCTTCCTTTGGGTATCAAAGCAGCCTTGTAAATTATTGTGGATCTTAAGATCAGTAGATTTTAGTTTATGTTGAAAATGGTTCTTAGTTGGGATGTAATGTTTTCTCAAAATTTTGGAGATTAAGGATTACTGAAGAATAACAATAATCCATAAAACATGGAAAGTAAAATTAAGTACTGCGGTCTTGCTTCTCAAATTAATAAAATGTAAATAATCAAAAGTATAATGCAAGAATGAAATCTACATTTCTAAACTAGTGTTTATGAATGATAGAGGTTTTTTTAAAGAATGTTGAATTAAGAATCATCTTTAGTGGCTGAGAAATCTGTATCAGAAAAGTAACCTGAATTTTTTTCTGCATGAAATAGTATCAGCGTTCTTGAACACTTCAAAATCTTTGGTGTCCTCATGGACTTGTTTCTGTGTGGTATGCAATGAAATTCCACTTGCCTGAATCATTTGAGTAAGATTTTTTCAGTAGTTTTATCCTTCTCAGTTTTAAGTCCACTTACAGTGACCAAATGTTCAAAGAGAGGCAAGCTGAATGAATGCACTCTTTGATAAAAGATAACAAAGCCTGCAACAGAGAAGCTTTGCTGCTCTTTGGACAAGTACAGTTGATTTAACTTGGTACATGTTTATGAATCCCCAAACTAACTGTAGTTATTATACTTGAGTCATGCTAAACAAATAAAGCTTTGCATCTCAGGAGCCTGGCATGTGTTTCAAGAGGCTGGCATGCATTTTCTTTACATGATCTCAGGAGTGGCTTGCTTAACCTTTAAATTGGCAGGAAGAAAACTCACTTCATGGCCTGAGCCACAATCATCTCTAAATAATGTAAACAGTGATGACCTGAACTTGATCTTTTAGACAAGGGACTCACTTTTCTTGGTAGTTGCATTATACAGACAAGTTAATGCTCTGGGGTCAGCAAGGGGCTTTTTTGTATATCCAGGCACAATAAAGCCAGAAAATGTTTCCTGCTGTTCAGCTAATTAATGCAGGGTACCACTCAGTAGGAGTCAGCAGTGGGTTTGCTGCCTGTCACTGCTATTGTGCTGCCTGCAGAAGGATACAGAACAAGCATGTGGGAAAGGAATGAATTCTCTGTCCTGTTCCACCTATTGCAGGACAGAACAAAATGCAGGGAATCACCTATCGATTCATTTGGTGAAATGGAAAAAGATGTGGTACTAGAATGGTCAAAGCATATTTCTCAGAGTTGTAAATAAATAACAAAAAGAAATCAATAATACCCCATGTGTGATGTGATGCTGTTAGAGCACAATTATCTGTGTATGTCCTTAAGTTGCCCTCCATCCTGACACTGGAGGGCACATCTGAAAGGAAAAGACTGACAGCATTTCCCTATTAGACTTTTATCTTAAATAATGTTTTATGATGTACTGTAAGAAAAATAATTTTGTGACTCTAAAAGCACATAAACTTGGTCACATCTTATATTTTCTGATGGAAGCTTATTGAAAAGCAGTGAGTTCCTTTTCAGTAATGTAGCAAAATATATGAAGGCATTTAGATTCTGCTGTGATCTTGTATTCTTGTCAAGTACAGGCAGTTTGTAAAAAGAAAATGTAAGGTGTCATAGTGAACAGCATGTATTGCATAGTTGAGCATAAGGGAGCTAAATCATCTTAATTCTTGTTAAAACCTAGCAGGATATGTGCTGCCTCTGGCTGCCTGCCCTCTCAGCAAGTTTTTAAGTGGATTATTAGCTAAGTGGAGGGCTGTTTGCAGCATCTTAAGTTTGACAGACATGTGATTGTGCAGGGGGAGGGTGAGGGGAAAGGGTTGTTGCTCTCAGACAAATGCTTCTCATAGATTAATATCTTCCAAACTATATTTGTAGTCTTGTTTTATCTATTTTTAATCTGGAATGTTAGAGAAGTTTCATGCCCAGACAATAACTCTTCTGTTTGGTTTTTGTTTTGTTTTGTTTTGTTTTTCCAGAACTGCTTAATCAAACATGATGAGAATGGATACTCAGCAATAGTTGGAGACTTTGGTTTAGCAGAGAAAATTCCTGATCACAGGTATGCAAGCTAATCTGAATGGAGTGAGAGTTGTAGTACAAGTGCAGGTCAGAAGCTCTAGTGCACCAGATCCCTGAGGCTATTATTGCACTTCTGGTACAGAATTTTCAAAAAATACCCTCAGTCTTCAGTCTGGAACTGTAGACTGAATAATCAAAATGTTCCAGCCTTAATTACTGTTCATTTTGATATTTAGTGGTGACATTTATTCTTCAAAAATGTTCCTGTTACTAAAGGATTTGCTCAAGCTTTTCAGTAGATCTTTTAATCTGGTTCTTGGGAATTTTGGGGTTAAAGAAACCCAAAAGACAAAGCAAACACAAAAATGCTGTCCTGCATTTTGGATTGGGATGATTTTGTAATAAATGTCATTCCTTGATTTCAAGCATCTTCAGCTTCTTTGCACTTACATCAGTGATATTCGGTGGCATTCCAGCATTATTCTTATTTAATCTCTGTGTTAATTTTTTAAAATCCGGGACTATAACACAATAAATAAAAGTTAATTATAAAATTACTGTCTAACTCGCCATTTTCTTTTCCCTGGGATGAAATTAGTCTTAACTCATCTGAGTAAAGCACAGGGGACTGTCACAAGCTATTGTTACAATTGAAAATAGTCCTTTTGTCATCCCTCCATTAGAGAGATCAAGGACAAGGATTTCATTGTTCTCTCTGTATATTGGCTTGTGTGTTGCAGAGTATTCTGACTGTGAAATGTGCTGTCAGTTTTGCTCCAGCGTGTGCTTCTGCATAAAACAAATGAAAGCCTTCCAGCACTTCTGACTGTGAAGAAAACAATAAAAGTTAATCTCAGCTGTGCAGAGTTTTTAAACTGCACATATCCTAAAACCATATATTGAGAGATCTGAAGGCTTGCATTAATATTGGTGAAATATTGGATCTAAAAACTTAGCAAATATCTTAATTTACAAACTACTGAGCCCATGTCTGACTTGTACCTGCTGTGGAGCAGCACCCTGTGAGGTGCTGAAAGCTTCAGCTGTATTCAGATGAACCCATCACAAAACCAGGAAGACACTACAGGTGCCTTAAAGTGTCTTTAATATCCAGCTTTGAGATGCCTTGAAAACTGAGATTACAGTTAGTAGCTTGAGACTAAAACCAGCAGCATAATAGAATTGCTACATTAGCCACTGTTTTGTTTTTATGTAGTTTAACCTCCATTTTCAAATGCAGCTTTGTTCTTTCCAGTTAGCTGGTAACAAGCTGTGCTATTTTGAGGCCTTCAGAGGCCTTTTCTTTTTAAAGTAGGTATTCCCTCAAGATCAGCTGGGAGACAGACTGGGAGCCTTCCTTAAGGCCTTAGTATTCAGCTTGTGGAAACTGCAAGTTTTTAAAATTGGGTCTATTCTGATTACTTTTAATTTTTCCATATTAAAGGATTCATCTGGTCCATCTTGATTTTTTTTTTTTAAACAGTTTTCAAATATTTATTTTAATAATTAATAAGTTTGGCTTCATTCAGAGCTGAATATACATGTAGGGATGGATACCTGCATGTCCTGCTGGATGAATGGAGAACTTGGCATCTAGCCCAAAAATAATGTCCACAAACCTTTTTATGTATAGATGAAGGAGGCAACTCTGCCAAGAGTTAAGCAGTAAAAACCTATTAAATAGCTGCGACCTTAAAATAAAGCATTCTTTAATTGATGTTAATAATTGATTGGGAAAGTTAGTAGCAATACTTGAGCATTTAATTAATGGTTCTTCCTTCTCTCCCACCACCTCCCATCCTTATCTATCCCACATCTACATAGTGAGAAGTTACCAGTTGTGGGTTCACCCTTCTGGATGGCACCAGAAGTTCTCAGAGATGAGCCCTACAATGAAAAGGTAGGTACATGATATAAATGCAGTCAGTTGTCAAATGGTTTTTTTCTGTATGCAAGATTTTGAATTTCTATCATATTAAAACTGTTGTTATTTTCACTTGTAATGTTTCTGTACTCAGATCATTCAGACTAAGGGAGAGTGAGAATTAAACAGCTAATGATTTTAATTCATGATGTTTATTCTTATATGGAAATAGAATTGGCTTTAGGATTGTTCTATTACACTGTTTCCATTCTGAAACACCCTACATACACTATACTGAAATACAGTGATGCTTTGTTGATCTAACACAATTTAACCAATGAAGAAATGTAGCAAAGTTGCTTCCCTGACTGTACACGGTGAAATCTGGGTAGAAGTTAAAGGTCTGTATCTAACCTTTCACAATTCTCTGTGTGTGTGTGTGTGTATATCTCTGTATGTATGTGTGTGTATAAATACAAAAAATAAACCAGCATGTCTTAAGGAAAGACACCTTGAAAAGACAAAATGTTCTCCAAAGATATTTCTAAGTTTTCCTGTTTGTGTCATTGGAAAATGTTTCTTTCAGAGGAGGATCAGGTCGTACTGGGTTTTAGAAATGTTTTTTTCAATCAAGATCTTTACACAGGGTTTTGTCTCCATTGCTTCAGTTCTGCCAGTGCAGCTTTTCTGTGATAAAGCCCACATCCCGTACCTCTCTGTATCTAGTAGTTAATGATCTGTTTAATTGGTGGTACTTTAAACTTGCAGGAAAGCAGTAACTACTTTAGTAATTAATGTAATAATTGCAATTTCAAAGCTTTTAAAAGAGTTTAATTCACCTAAATTAATAATAAAGTACCCAAATCTATAGTGCCACATTCCTCATTGACCCTACCATGGGGGGGACTGAAGAGGAAGCAATTGCCATACCTCATCAGCATGAAAGGGAACATATAAACAAGCCTGATACATAAGGGATGGATTCATGCTTCTGCCCTCTAGACTTGTATTCCATATTTTCCTAAATTTTATTACCTGAAATATTCAGGTAGGTAGAAATCTGAGGAACTGTGCAGCTCCAGAGGTAGTCAGATGAGTTGTCATGGAAATTAAACCTGATATACAGTGCTGCTAGATATCTCAAGCTTTGGGAAGACAGTTTTCTCCAGAGGAATTGAACTGAGAAGAGGAAAATGTAATTTTTCTTTAAAATAGCATTAATGTTCTGGCTAGGCTATGAATTGCATGTATTTTAAACCTGTTTTTCTAACAACAGTGATATATGGGCATGTCATGTTTTGGCAAGGTTTTTAATTATTCCCATGTGTAGGAAATCAAATGGAACTTCAGTATTCTTTGTTCAAGGAAGGATTTTTTTATTTTTGAAATTTTTGCATTGCTGAATTAATAGTGATTTGGTGGGTTTTTCTTTTCTTGAAAAAAGTAAATTCATCATCATTGCTGTTTGTGCAACAAGAATACTTTCTGTGAGCATGGGTTTCTTCACATGGAAAATGTTGGCTCTGATGCAGTTGCTCAGTGTTGTAAGGCTGTGATGTTGTTTAGTTGTTTCATGATAGTCATTTGGGGGTAAGGAGAAACTCAGGGCAGATAAGAACACTGAGTATTCATAGCTGAACCATGTGTCTATTAATGTTTTTCTCTCTCAGGCAGATGTGTTCTCCTATGGCATAATTCTGTGTGAGATTATAGCAAGAATACAGGCAGACCCAGACTATCTCCCTCGCACAGAGGTACGTGCTTGTGTTTATAACATTGGTGGGAGGTGGTGAGTCTGCCATGATAACAGCTCAGCCTTTAGAACTTCTGCCACTGCTGTCAAAGATAGCATGAATAGATGTGACTTTAAAAATAGCCTGTAAAAAGCTTTTGCTCTTTATGCTGTTATTGTCGGAAGCTCCATTGAAGACACTTTCTCAAAAACTTCGTGCAGCTGCAATCCTCATGGGAATCCTTTCTACCCCTTACTGGCAGGACATTGGGAGCATTGCAATGCAAACTCTTCCTTTTGTGGAGTGATAGCTCATGTAGACTTCTTGCCAGGTTCACAGTGAGGCACTTTTGGCACTCTGAATGCACTAAGCAGCCCCCCCTTGTGAAAGGGGCAGGAGCTGTGTTAACAGCAGCTAGAATAAAGTTCACCCTTTTTTTTGTGTGGACTCTGCTATGCACTGTGGATCTGAGCTATAATTGACTAATTAAAGATACTTTTTTCATTATTCATCCCATCTACAGGGCAGCTTTTGACCCTCTGTGGAGGTTATTCCAAATTGTCTATCCCTCTCCATTTCTGAAAATGAAAAATTGCTTAGGTCTTGAACTGCAATAAATAAAAGATTATTTTTAAGTCTGCCCTTCAGATTTTGTAGACATGCACTTAAGGAACTGTATAATTTGTATTACCAGTCTACCATCCACTGAAGAGTTAGCCATTGTAACTGATACATTTTCATCACGGCAAAGCCTCTGGTTTTAGAGCAGGCTGTTAATGTGCACTGTGAAAATCACTACAGTGAAACATCATAGCATAGGGTGTTGTTTCCAAATCCACACGTGCAACATTTCAAGTGCAGTGGATTGCATTTGAATCTGGGAAGAAGGATGGGCTTTGATGTCAGCTCATTCTCTTACAGCTATCCTGTATCAGTAATTCCAACTGGGAATGCTGCAGTTTGGAGTGTGCATGAAGTTTTCTCAAACTCTTCTGTTACGTGGTTGCTGAGAAAAGTGTTCATGGTTATTCCTGATAACTTCACACAGTGACCTCATAAAAAGAAGATGCTTTGAGCTAGATGGGCCTCATTTGTTTCTTTGTGCTTTGTCATTTGTGCAGAATTTTGGGTTGGATTATGATTCCTTCCAGCACATGGTGGGAGACTGTCCTCCTGACTTCCTCCAGCTGGCCTTCAACTGCTGTAACGTGAGTATCTTACTGGAAGGGGAGAGAACTCCTAAACTGGAGTTCTCTAAATCCCTCTGGCTTTTGAAAATTAAGTTTCAAGTATCTTCTGTAAATGCTTTAAGAGCCTACCTCTAGAAGCAATGTACCTTCTGACAACCCAGAAAGTCCCTTTCAGTTTTTATAAACCTTCCCTTCCCCTTGCTAAAAGGTCTGTCTTGTGTTCTTGCAATTCTGTGTTCTGTCATGCCAAACAAACAGGTCTGGCACACTGAACAACCTCTTGCAGGCTGCTCAGGCTGATCATAACCAGTTGGATGCCATTGACACTGGCTAACCCCCGGGCTGACAAAATCCAGCTGTTGTTGTGTGCAGACCTACTGAGCTATGAAGGAAGGACTGACTTGCTCTTACAAACAGAGGGGACAAACAAATCCAGAGCAGGCATTAAACTATTCTAAAATGTCTGTATGATGCCTTTTGGAAAAGGGATTTGACATCTAAATCCTTAGCCAGTGTCATAAAATCCAAACTTGGACTGAAATGATTTAGTATCTGTAAAGCTATAGGCCATGTCCTGTAGGGAGAAAGTTTTCTGGCAATTATTCAAGTAAAATTGTGATAGTGCTGGATACCTTCCTGCTCCTTATTGTGAAAACTCCAGGGCAATAAATCTCTTCTGCTGGTTATCCTGTAACAGAGTTACTAGTGCCAATGTATAGTAAACCAGTTTATATAAGATAAGTGAACCTGAGCTTCCCCCACATTCAGCTGAAGTTGGGAATGTCCAGTCTGCTTATCTTAAGTAGAGGCAACTTTAAAAAATTTTACTGCACAAAACATGGCCCTGGATTCACAATCAGGCTGTGCTGGAACTGCCAGCATTGTGCCCAAGTGAATACTTTTAAGAAGTTTCATCTCTTTGTACTTTTAGTGGTTATTTTTGACCTGATCTCTCTCTTTACTTTGTATTAGTACAAAAGCCCATGCTCAAGGAGAGAGTGGTATAAAGGTGAGAATGGGAGCAATGACTGCTGGTCTTGGCATCACACGGCATAATTTGATTCTAAAAGTGTTTGTGGAACTTACTGCTTAACTCCTCTTATTTCACCTTAGTACAGTAGAGCTTGCTTCACCTGGAGAGTGGTACATCTCACTCACATTTATGAAGTGCTTTGATTACATGAGCACTAAAGGGTTTGATTAGAGGTATGATTTGACTTTGAAAAGCTCAGCTCCCACCTGGAGGCTCCAGAAACAGTGCTGCATCCAAACACATAATGTGTGACTCAAAGCAATTTTTCATCTCAGAAATTCAGAATAAAGCTCCTCATGAAGTAAGGGGCAGTGAGGTTTTTATTTTCATGTAAGAATTTGATGTGCTCAAAGAAAAAGGGTTTTCTCCTATGCATTATTGTCAAATGCAGCTTCCTGTATAATAAATGTCCCTTTACTGAATTGAAATGGAAATTGCTGTCTTGTGATCTAGCCATTAATATGCTGATTTCAGTGTGGGGCAATGCTGGAGTTCACATACCACTCACCTAGGAGAAAGAAAATGGAGTAAACAGATAAGGCTTTCTTTATATTGTCCTAAGTATGCTGGGCTTCAATAAGAAGTGATTGGTGTGCTAATTTTGTCTGAGACATGGGCATTTATTAGCTTTTTATCATTTAATAGGTCAACAAGGTGTGAACTGTAATAGCCCAGCTGAAGTATTGTGCAAATCCCTGGGATTTTCTACAGCCAGGAAATGTGTTTTAAGGCATCCTAAGACGACCAGTAAAAACTGGCACATATGAGCAGTGGATTAACATTTAATTTACTGTTATAAAGCATGTGGGTTTGTAAATAAGCACCTGCAAGCACCCAACAATTGTAAGCCTCCTTGTGGGACTGTTTAATAAACATAATCATAAATGATCATGCAAAAAGCTTACCAGGATGAGCTAAGCTGTTGGCAACTGCTGCTTTGATAAGAAAACTTCTCTGCCATTTGAGCAGAATCTGGACTGCTCTGAATAACTGTTCCATTGCTGCTCTTGTCTTGGGTCTTACCTAGCACAAATTAAAATAGCCAGAGAGCTCTTTCTACTTCCTGTAACTTCCAGTAGCTTGCAACAACTCCCTAAGATTCCAAAATTAGTATGTTTGTCAGAGTACAGTGTGTGCTTCTGTGTTGCCCCTGCCCTACTCTTTCAGTGAAACAGGGAATGCAGAAAAATGTTTTCTAATGCCAGGAAATTCCAGCTGCTGCTTTAGAACAGTTTTCTTGCTGCTCTTGAGCTCTTCAAGTGTGGTTTCTTTGTTTTGTTTTTATTACTGTACATAGGAATTTTTAGCACTTTGCCCCTTTTTGCTAGAAGGTGTTCTGGCATTGCTGATCATACCAGTGCTCTTCAGAAAGATGCATCTCAAATAACCTGCAGGGTAGTATCAGGGAGGTCTTTGGGGTTTGTTGTGTACAAAGCACTACTGTTCCCATTGTAGAGGTGAGATCTGTCTGGGCTTGTCCACTCTGAAAAAGCCTTTAGAAGGCTGGAAACAGCAATCAGGTCAAGTGGAATTGTTTTTATTAGTTAACTTTCAGCTGCTGATTTAGATGTTGCTACATACAGGAGTGAAGCCTGTGACATATATACAGAGTCAATGCTCAAAATTATGAAATGCTTTCAAAGTTACTGTTTAAAGGAAGCTGCTTGCCCTGTAGTACAATTTTAGTGTTGGACTTAGTTTAGGAATCTATATCTGCTAGAGTGAATAAATAAGTTACATACCGAGAAATAAAGGCTAATACATATTGATGAGTAGGGGGAATATTTTACCTGGGATTTTTCTTTTTCCTAATTTATAACTTTTTCACACCACTCCTGCTTCCTTACAAGATAGACCAGTACACTCTGTAGTATAGCTAAGTAACAGATGGAAAAATACAACATTTTCAACTTTGAGATCAGCAGTGCCATTTAGGACTGTTTTAATTAAAGCCACAAGGAGATAATGGAAGAATTACAATATTTTAAAGACTGACATAGCCATGTTGTTTTGTGTAATCCTTTTGAAATAACATTGGTATGTAATCTCTGATAACCAGAGTCCAGAAAGAAATCCTGAATTATGCAAACTGTTTCAAGCAAACCAACCAACCCCCCTCACAAGCCATGAATCTGACAGTTTCCCTACTTTTCAATTAATTTTTCCTCTTCCTAGAATGTTTAAAAATTAAATGTGAGAGGTACCTGCTTTCTGTAGTTTTTTTTCAATGACAACACACTTAAAACCATTTTGCATTTCCTCAGATTGTCCCTCTCTCTCTCTCAACTGTGTAAGCATGAACAAAACCACATGGACTTATTTGATTTCTGTGCATTCACAGATGGATCCAAAGTTGCGTCCTTCATTTGCTGATATTGTCAAAACACTGGAGGAAATGTTAAACCGCCTGAGAAATGAGGACTCAGAGAGAGACAGAAAGTTCTCAAACCTTGACAACAGTGAAAGAAAACCCAAAGGTAAGTGTCTGTATTGTACAAACATTGCTACATGTTCACAGCAAGAAGAGAAGAAGCTTCATATTTTGAAAACTGGTGTTTTGGCTATATATGGTTTTATTTATGGTTTATGAATGCTTTTACACAAACCCTGAAAATTATTCTGCTGCAATGCTCTATACTTTCCATCACAGAATGTCCTTTGGTGAAAAAAAACAGCAAACTGTTTCTTAAAGTGCCTGATAATATTTTGTCCCCAAGATCTTGAGAGGAAATTTAGAGTTCATTTGTGAATGTATTTGTAAATTGCTAATAATATATAAAAATCCATCTACTTTTGAGTTATTGCTGCTGTGATTTGTACATATGCATAATTTTTTTGGTGTATGTTACATGTAACATTTAGAGGCTTCTTAAATTCCTTCAGGAGGAAGAGCACAGAAGATGCAAGAGTATTATAAAGTACCTAGAAATACTCTGAAAGACGAGAAAAGATGAGTCCCAGGTCTGCTTGGGAATGTTGGCCTTGAAAGGTTTTTACTAAAGCTGTCTGGTGCCACCTGGTGTGGGGAGCAAACTCTTGTATCCTGGGCCGTATTCTGACTTGGGTGTTTTATGTTAGTACACTTCTGGCATTAGAAACTTAAGAGTACATTAAAAATGGTTTCTTATTTTATGTGGATGTGCAAATATGTAGCATATGGACATAACTATCGGTCTGTGATATAGTTGTAGATGGAAATAATTTTTCTCTATGTCAAACCACATAGAGTTAATGCATGTGATAGTTCTCCCACACCTGGAAAGCATCTAAAAGAGGTGTGAGTTAAAAAGGAAATTGGTTTGTTTGTTTGTTTAGGGGTTTTTGTTTGGGTTGGGTTTTTTTTTCTTTTGGTGTTTTTTTTCCCCATCATTCTCCCTTTGGAGTACATGTACAAAACAAGTGCTTCTCAAAGAAATGTTGCATGCTGTTCTTGGACTTGCATAGTCTTTCTTACTGGAATTACTGTAGTCTAAACTGTGGCAGTATTCAAAGGAAAAAGTGAAAATCCATATGTGCTTATTTGGGAAATATAAGGAGATATCACTTCTTTTTACCCAGTTGTTATTGCTGCTCTTTAGAGGCATCTTGAGAGCTCATGACCAATGCATGTTCCAAACACTTGGGTAGTTAACATCTACCAGTTTTTCATCCTAATCTAGTGATACAGCTTTTATTTATAAATAAACCATTGCACGTGCAATGGTTGCAAATTTATAGGCATTTATACAACTTTCATACTCCTATCATTAGGATTATATATCTCATATATCTCCAGTTTTGTATTGGATAATGTACTGAAAGAAGGCTGGGATAGAATGATTTAAAATCTGCATGGTACAAGGAGAGACTTCTTTTTTTGTCTTAGACATTTCCCATCAGAGTGAAAAAGTCCTCATTTCTTTGGCAACTATGTTTTGTACTAGTTCTCTTTTGTGGGAAGTAGTACCAACAGACCTTGGGCAACTTCTGCTGAAAGCCAGGACAATAAATCTAGAAACATGCAAATTGTTCTTCTCTAACACCACCCTGTGCCATCTCTGCTGCAGCAGTATACTGGCAGCAAGGAGGTTTGCAGGGGCTCTTAAATACACTGAGGAGAAGAGAATGGTGTACTTGTGTTTGTGCAGGAACTTAAAAGGAAGGAGTTTATGTGCCTATGGAACATAGTTTGGAATATCAGAAATGGAGCTTTTTTCTTTACAGTTGGCATGAAGGCTCTGTAAGTGAGCAGGTACACAACTATGCACAGAGCTTCTTCAAGCTAAGAGTATTTCTCTTTTTCTATTCAGGATCAATTGACAAAGGACCAGGAGTAAAACGTTTGAGTTCCTTGGATGACAAGATCCCACCCAAGTCACCCCGTCCACGTCGGAATATCTGGTTGTCACGCAGCCAGTCGGATATATTTGCCCGCAAACCTTCCAGGAAGATAAATGTGCAGGACCCCTACTACACACCAAGCAAAGGGCTGGGCCGGAAAGTGAATCCCTTCAGTGCCCGGGAGGACCTCAAGGGGGGAAAGATCAAATTCTTCGACATGCCAAGCAAGTCTGTGATTTCCCTCGTGTTTGACTTACATTCTCCAGAGGCACGTGGAGGTCTAAAAGCCAGCCAGTCCCAGTTCCGGCAGGCATATAGCACAGACTGGCAAGAACCTTCCCTTCTTCCTGGGAGGAGATGCAGATCACTTCCACTCTCTCCTGAATTACCACACAAGGAATATGGCCTGTTTGGGGGACTGTCTTCAACTGTTGGCAGGTGTGACCCAGCCCAGTTAGGTGCAGAGGTTCGGCAAAAACTCTTGAGTAGCACTAAATATGGTGTGTCAGAGATTCCCCCCTTTCACGCCAAGCCTCATAGACCAGAGTTTCTTCTTGCACCAGGACAAGAAGAGGATATGGACTGTTCAGATGGGCCAGTGGCCCAGGAGGAAAATGGGTTTTGCCCTGTTGAGAACGCATGTGGAAATCCAGCATGTGATCAGCCATTAGTGCTGGCCCTGTCTGGGCCACGATCTTACAAAAAGCTCCCAGCTGAGAATTCAGTGAACTCTGAGGGACACAGCTCCCCACAAGTGTTTGCAGGTTGTCTCCCTTCTGAAGAGATGGAGGTAGAAGATGATCTACTGAAAATTACTCTGTTAGAGTCTACAAAGCCTCTGTTCAGTGTTAGTCCTCCCACTGAGTTGAAGAGAGAGGCATGGTCCTTCAGGGAGCAGGATGGGGACAGTCCTGCCCTGTTGTCTCAGACCTCCTCCAACATCTCAGCAAGTGGCAGCACAAAGTCAACTTGTGACATATGAAGAGAGGGCTTAAACTGAATGTGTCCTTGAAGGAACAGTTGTTCCCAGCTGATTAAACTCTGGTTTTCTGTAGTGCTGGGCTTCACATTTGAAAGAGACTCAACAGATGGTGGAAGCTGGCTGTCAGACAGATAGCTGCAAACAGTATCTGAAGAGACTGATTATTTTATAAAACTTTATTTCAAATTGTCTTTATTCCCTTTCCTG
The DNA here is from genome assembly GCF_903797595.1 of Erithacus rubecula. NCBI lineage: Eukaryota > Metazoa > Chordata > Aves > Passeriformes > Muscicapidae > Erithacus > Erithacus rubecula. The sequence goes on along the minus strand of NC_136662.1, from coordinate 18,341,608 downwards.
ATTTCCATTAGGAGGGGGAACTAGTCCAGCCAGAATGGCCATGTGGGTCCCACAGTCCTTCCAAGAGGCAGCAGCCAGAGCAGGCACCATGTAAACAGTTTGACCTGGATTTCCAGCATGGGGCATTTTAAGGTCTTAAGCTCCATATAGAGTAGAAAGAATGACACTTAAATTTTTCCTTCTTTCCTCTAACTGAACAGCTGCTCTAAGCCACTGCAGATTTTTCATTAACATTCTGCATCAGTGCATATGAGTTGGAGCCTCTGTTTCAGAAACAGGCACAGAAGTCTTTCTGAGCTATGTTGAGCAGATAGGAAAGCTCTCTGGTCCCAGAGCTGCTTTGAATGCTGTTGTAGCATTAAACAAGCTCTTCTTTCAAATGCAGAAAAAACAAAACCCCTCATGCTGGTCACAATCTGCAGGCTGAGTCACATGACAAGTACTTTGCAATTAACAAGAAGAATCTGTTCCCTGGTGTTTCATTTTCCCTTGGGATTTAGTAATGATGTTTAATACATTGTGCAGGGAAGCTCGCTTCCTTGTACAGCACTTTGTGTACCTCAGCCCTAATGTGGAGGAAGATTTGCCCAGGGCACAGAGAAGCATATTCCAGGCATTCCCATTTCTGGGCTTCTGAAGAAACTGCTCCTGAAAGTACCAGCTGTACTGAGCTTTTGGCAGGGGGTGGGCTCTTATCTCTGAAGAGCTGAGTGGACATCATGATGTGTTTCTGCAGAATAGTTAAATACAGTAGCTGCATCACAATTGACTATTATCACTAAGCTGGAAGGGTCCCATTCACCTCCCTCTCTGGTACAACATCCCATCTCACTGATTTCATTGCAGTAATGATGGCTCCTCACTAGCCTGCTTGACAGAGGACAGGGATCTCCTGCTAAGGGGAAGTTGCCAGCAGTGTTGTAGCCCCACAAGTACTCTTGGAGAGAACAACTCAGAAGAGCTTTGAATTGTCAAACTGAAAAAAATTAGCTTGTCCCAAATTGACTTTTTGTGTACCCTGCAGAAAGAAGCTGCTGTCTTTATTGGTTTCTCCTGCCACTGAATTGGATGATTTTTTTACTTTTTTTGTTTTTTTTTACTTCACTCCACCAGCAGGTACCTGTGAAAGAAGCAGCAATGTAAGTTTTAACGCTGCTTGCTGGAACCAGAATCAGCAATCTCTGCTCTGGGATGCAATGTATGGGAAAGCTTGTTCTATGACATTTATGCAACACCCTGCCCTTTTCTACTATGATCATCTCAAAACACATGGGATTTTAAAATTTTTATTTTATGGGGGTTTTTTAACCTATATTATCATTCCTGAGTGAGGTAAACATTGCACACCTGCTGAGCAGATGGTGATGCAGCAGAATCCAGAATTTCATCCAGGTAACTTGTTGCATTCTTCCTGCTCTCTTGTAAGGCTGATGCTGTAAGTTAGTCTCTGATGAAAGCCAGACTACTTCTACTCTTCTGCTGTCTCAAAGAAAGGATGGAGAAAGCCTTAGTTCTTTCTTGGCTGGGATGAGTATCTTTTCTGAGGTGTAGGTAGCTATTCTATGAGTTACAGCTATGACTTCCTCTAGTGAAGTGTGCATTAACCTGAGCAGCAGTTCTCCCTTTGCAGTGGCTGCCATGAATGAAATGAGAAACCATGTTGCCGAGTTATTTAATACAGTCCATGCCAGATTAGGCAGCTGTTGGCAGTTTGAAGGAGAAAATGCCTGTGCTCACTAAGATCACACCTTTTGGCCCACACCTGTCTGGTGTCTGCAGAGTGCAGAGCAGCTTGTATGGCTACCACTGTGTGTGTGTAACTTCCTTTGAGAACAGCGAAACACCAGAACTCAATGGCCTGCCTGGTACCTGCTTGCTTCTTTTGTTTTATTTTGTTTTAATCTTTGCTACAATTGTATCTTCTGGGAAGGAAACCATCAGCACCAGCTTCTGTTGTCACAAGATGCATTTAGGTGTGTGACTTCAGACAAACAAGCAATAATTAGTAGTTTACATTTGGATCACCAGGCCGAGAGAAGCTGTCCAGCAGCCTGAGCAGAGAGCACACACACACCTCTGGCTGCCCTGGGGCTCCCTGAGAGAGAGAGAGCCCTGGCTGTCAGTGCTGACACCTCCCCATGAAGCCTGTTGCCCTCTCTGACACTGCAAAGCTTGAGCAGTCAGGCTTGGGGTACTCCTGGGGAACCCACTGCAGTGACCTCACTGTTCTCTTACACCACTGTCTTTAGGTTTCCCTGCCCTGAACAGCTCTTACAAAGCAGCACAGGTAAAATTTTATTTTTTTAACTGTCCGCTCTAAGCACAACCAACTGACATGCATTGGGCACAATTATCAGCTCTTCTGGCTCTTGGTACTGAGATGGAGATGTCAGAAACAGAAATGTCAAGGGCTAGTAGCTCAGGCCTTTATTGGATTGGTCTGCATGGGAAGAGGCATGTGGATGAAACTGGAGTAAAAGGTCATTTTAAAAACTGCAAAGTGGTTTCTGAAACCCAGTGTTTCTGAGGATGCAGTTGGAAGTCACTACATCTCATCCCTTTGGCTGAGTAAAGCTGAATCTAGACTGCACCTAGTAACTCCTAGGTTTTGTGCCTACTGAGGTTGCTTTTCTACAGAGGGCCATTTTCTGACAGCTACTGATGAACATGAATTTGAACATGTGGTCAGCAAACTCCTTGTTTTATAGTGATGTGACAAAGTTTTATTGTGATTGGATTTTACCGTGATTTTGACTTTACAGGAGCAGTTCTTGCTCTTTTAAAGTACTTTCTACGCGTTGCTACGCATCTCCCTGAAGAGATCAAAGATGTTTTAAATTCACTTTAAATCTATGTTGAGTTCATTTAAATGTCTGTTATAAGCTATTTTTGTTGTGGTTGCAGGCTGATAAAATGCAGCCAAGAGAATGCATGTGAATTGCTCTCAAAAGCAGCACAGCCAAGGGGCTGTAGCAGACTTGTACTTGGAGAGGCATTGATGTATTGTGTGTAACAGAACATTGGTATTTTTTGCCAGTACAACTAAAGACACTTGAATAATTCCTGTTTGCACTTAATGCTATTGTTTATATTGCATGTCACTACATTTCTATGCAAAACAAATGACCTTTTTCTTTGGGAGGAGGGGCAGCCAGATATTTGATTAAGTATAAAGATCTTTGCGAGATGATCTATTTTCGTATTTATGAAGGAGTTTTACGTCTTAATATTTTGCAGTCTGTAAATAGCTGAACTTGTAATTAAAGGCTTAGGAAGAAGTTTGTAGCCTGTGTATAATAGTAAGTTAACACTGCCAGAAAAAATCTTTGCGAAACAACTTTTCTAATATTGAGGATATTTATGAATATGTAAAGAAAGCACGTCTTGTTTTTATGTTGATTGACCTTCTGACTTTTTTGAACTATAGAAATGGTGTATGTTTTATTGGAACTGCAATAAGAAGTAACCAAAGATGAATCCACTTAAATATTTTCATAATTTTTTTCTTGGTCAGGTTTTGTAAACTTTCCCAACTTGCTTTCAAAATAAAAATGAAATCAAGGCCTGCGTCTTGTGATTAAGAGGACAACTGGTTTAAGTTAAAAATGCTGGCTTGAATGCTTACTTAAAATACAAATGCCATTAATACCTGGCTTGAGATTGTACCTGCTATTACTCAGTGCTGAGTTATACCTAAGGAAAACTGTCAGGCTCAGTAAGTGTCATTTCTCTCCTGCATCTCACTGAAGAGTTCCACTATTAAATCTGTGAGACTCAATGATTTTTTTTTTTCTGCTCTGTGTTACAGGGCTCTGAAGAGTAGGCCATATCTTGTGATCTACCAGATAACACGGCTTTTGGTATCAGTCTGCCGTGGTGGCTGCTCTGTTCTAGCCCTAAACAGCCTCAGTAGCACAGGAAGCTGTGCAGTTTCTCAGGATCACGTATCTGGTTTTCAGCCCTACTGCCTCTCCCCTTTGACCAAGTCTGAAGACCTGCTATGGCTTGGTTCTTCAGGCAGTTAGCCAGTACTAGAATCAGCTGGCCCATTTGGGAGGAACTTTCTTCTTCCCTTTTTTCCTGTAGGGGCAAAGGTTCTCATGTGTGCATGCTTTAACCAAAGGTGCATTTCTCCCCCTTCAGTCTCTTCCCTCCCTTCACATCCCAGCATGCCACTAAGGAACATGGGCAACTCCAACTGAGAGCAATTTAATCGGTCAGATATTAAAACAGAAACAAGAATATGAAACCTGTTCCCTTTTTGGTGAGTTCTTGATGGAAGAAAGAACTCCAAAACTTGAAGGAGGAAAAAAAAGCAGAGTTTATTGAGGAGTTCTGTAGCTCTATGCACTGTCCCAGGCCAACTTTATCTTCTCACAGTGAGCTTTGGAAGATTTAGAAAACATGCTCTTCACTATTTGCAATGGCACTGATTTCCCACTGAGGTACAGTTTATTATGGCACTCTGGCAACCAGGGCCCTGCACCAGTATCTGTGTTTTTCCCTTGCTTGAGCATCCAGACATAAGCCATGATGTAGCCAGTCATGAACGCATCAAAGCCAGCTCGGTGTGTGCCCCCCTGTGAAGGATGGCCGTGGCTTTCCTTTTCCTTTCCTGCAGCACCTGCTGCTTCAGTCTCAGATGTGGCTGGGTGACTGGCTGAGCCCAACCCAGTGGGAACCTTTGACTTCTTCTTTACTTGGTCACTGCCAGAGGTATTTCCATTGGCAGAAGAGCTCTGGGCAGCTGTTCCCTGGTCAGTTCTTTCAGTGCTCTCCAGATTCTCTTCCCAGTGTCTGGTTTCTGAGCTGACCTCTGTTTCCATGTCCATGGAGATCTCCAGTGGCCTCCCCTCCCCGTTAGATGCAATCTCTGCCAGCTCTGTAGTAGCTGCAGGGTTATAGCAGCTCTGCTTCCGTGGTGGTCCCTCCTCCCCATTCTGAGCTTGCTCCATATTTTCCCCTGAGCTTTCCTGTTGGAATGGTGTTGCAAGCACTTTCATGTTCTTCTGATGCTTCCATTTGTGCTTCCGTTTCTTTCGCTTCTCCCAAAGCTTGTCGTCCTCGTCAATGATGAGGTCAATGTTATGAGACTGGGGACACTTCACCCCTTTTGGACACCAGCCATAGGCCTAGGGAGAGAGACAGAGATCTGTAGCATCTTACAGGTTAGAGCAGCAATCACCATAATGTGAAGTGAGCTAATTAATCCCTTCCACTGCAGGCTTGTTGAAGCTGGAGCAGGAACAGTGTCCAGTTACAGCCCCCCACCACTGGAATGCTGGTGACACACTGCACTGGGTGCAGCACACCCAACGTGTGAGGAGAAGCCAAGGAGGGTGGGTTTGTTCTATTTAGGAAAGACACAGCTAAGGGGAGAGGGATATCTACTTGATTTCCCCAACCTATGTTCTGTCACAGAATGTGCAACATGTGGAAGAGCTCCTTTTCTCCATGAAGCACCTGAAGCCAACTATGATCTGATCAGATGGGTTCTTTGCTGCTGTTTCTGCACCAAGACAAGCTTTTCTGGATCACCCTGTGCTACAGTGCCAGAAGCTGCAGACAGGTAATAATTTTTTCTATCTAATGAAGGTAAAGGGAAGGGTAGAGGTGACACAAGACTACAAACTAACACAGAACTTGCTGTTCCTTCCCAAGACAGCAAGGGATACTGTAACTCATACTAAACACTGTTTAGGGCCATAAACTCTCTGTTGGAATCTTCCTAATGAAGCCTATAGAATTCCCCCCTCTAAGCAGAACACACTACTGCCCTGTCTGTCATGAAGCCACCTGAAGCTTCAAACTGTTGTACTATGAAGCAGGTGAGGGGAAGTTACCAGGTGCTTTCCTACAACTTCTGGCTAAGGCCACATGTGCCCCTTTCCATGGAGCCAGGAAGGGAGCAGAGATTTGTGTTACTTACCGAAAATTTCTCACAGACTGGCACCTTATTCCCCCCTGCAGCACCGTGGCTTTCTTCTTCCAGAGAGCAGTAGCGGTAGTCGATGTAGCGGGACATGTTGGCAGGGTAGTTGCAGAACTCCACCGTGAGGTGCTGCCCACTGGAGTCCCTCAGCTTGCAGTTCTCTCTCTTGCTGGAACAAGAGCAGCATACAGTTACTGTGGGGTGGGACCAGGGCATGGAGCAAACACTGCTCTCCACCAACTCAACTCCATGAGTTTCCTGCTCTTGAGCTGCAGCCCCAGATGCTGGAATGGAATTTAGTCCCAGGAGAGAAGCTTTAGTAGTAAGTAGCTGTTTCCATGCTGATTCAAAGGTTGTTTTTTCTTATGTGCTAACATAAAGGAAGGGGAAGCAGCATCTCTGGTAAGGTTACAGGAGAAGGGGATGCATAGTTTTTTTTCTTAACTGTAAAGGTCACTACGATATGTGTTTGTCTTCATAATGTAAATGAAGAAGGAAAAGAAGCCCCCAAATGAGGTGCAGACCACCCAGCAGTCACCACCCAGGCAGACTGAACCTGGGCAATGCAGGCAACAAGAAAAGGGTTTTCATTTCATGAAAAAAAACTTGATCTCTCTTTTGTCCCAAAAGCTGGTTAGAAAGCCCAAAACCTTTGGAAAGCTCTACCTAACGACAAACATTTAAGATGCCAATTTAAGTTTTTTTTAATCTTGTCAAAACAAAGCACTCTCATGTTCTGAGAACGGCCATCTTGAATGTTTTCAGACCCATCAAAGTGGCATTTCCTGAGATAAAACAGTCACTAAAAATACCATTTCTCCTAAAAACAGCATTGCTGACTTGAGCTTTATGGAGATCCCAGGGGCTTTGTCCCTGCCAGGGGCTTGTTTAGATTGCGTGAGGCCAGCAGAATGTGGGGCCAGACTGCAAAGCACAGATGTGTGTCCTGAACAAGAGCACAACCCTTGCTTGGAAGGAAGTGATGGAAGTCAGAGTGGCCCATAGACATCTTGTGTGCAGGACATGTGACAGAGATGGTCAGTGTCAAGGAGTACAGGGAGTACCCACCCTTTAATTCCACTGTCCTTTACAAAGCATTATTATAATTAGCACACCCTGCAAGACAGGCTTGGTTTCTTTTCTGTATGAATTCCTGCCATATCCTTGTGGCACTGCTGGACCAGAGACAAGTAGTGACCCAATTACATCTCAGATCAGGCCACTGTGATCAGTTTTCTACTGGCACCAGTTCTGAAGTTCTCTGTCAGCGGTTGTCCGCCAAACAGGTAGGGTCTATTAAAAAACAAACCCATTCTAGAAAACAGAAAAAGCACAGGGCAGAGTCACCTGAAAAGCACCTTCAATCAGTGAAACAGTGAAAGGACACAGCCCCCTTTGCCTTTCCTCCTGTAAGCTCTGAGTACCAGTGTGCTGCTCACCACTTCTTGTAGGCATACTCCAAGTAAGATGCTACAAAGCGAGTCTCAAACTCCGAGGCGTACTTGGTGTCGTATATTCCCGCTGGGAACATCTCGGAGAGGTCGGCAGTGAAGGTGCCCAGGCTGTCCGGGAGGTGAGCGTAGAAACACTGGTACAGGAACACCAGGTCGATCAGGCCGTTATGGAGAATGAGCGGCTTCTTCGCCCGGATGAGCTCCAGGAAAAGCGTCCGAACACTCAGGCTCTGGCTCTCGTTGCCCTGCATGAGGAAGGATCGGTGAGCTCGGCACCCTGACTGGCTGTCACCCTGGAGAGCCCTCAGAGCAGGATGTCACAGCTGTGACTTACTCTGAACAGAGACACAAACATCTGGAAAAGCAAATGCAAAGTGGGTTTAAAGCAGCAGGGAGGTGAAAGGGTAATGCTGCACACAAGACACCAGTGTGCACCCACCATCATGCAGGAGCAGGGGAAGCCAGCACACTCGCAGAAACCTGGAGCAGAGCAGGCTGAGGTGTCTGAAAGGGAATGGGTTTGTACCTTGTCGTTGCCCTTGTGGTAAGGGATCCCCTGGGAATACTGCTTGTTGAAGTCAAAGCCGTGCTGCACCAGGAACTGCACTGACTGGGGCTCGACCACATAATCCTCGGTGCAGAGCAGCGTGAGGTTGTAGATCTGGCACAGGTACGTGTTCTCGGACTGCACAAGGAGAACGTGCAAAGAACCCAGGGACACCTGTCAGAGGGAGCTGCCGGGACAATTCCGCGGGGAATTCCATCTCCCAGCGCGCCCCCGTTCCCCGACAGGGACCAAGAGGAAACGGCCGCAGCACGGTCCGTGCACGCACCTTCTCCGGGAGCTGCTTGAAACAGGCGACGCCGAGGGACAGGACAGAGCGCGTCCTGGCGGCGCTGCAGACGGCCTTGTACCGCTCCTCGATGCACCTGGCGGCGGGAGAACGGGCCATGAGGGGAGGGCACCGCGCAGCCGGTTCCGAGCGACGCACCCCCCCCGCCCCACCGGGCACTCACGGGTTCAGCAGCGACTTCCTGGCGCCGAGGCCGCTCAGCTCCTGCGGGGCGACAGACACCGTCAGTGGCCCCTCGGCACCGACCGCGCCCCTCCCCGCTGCCGCCGCTCCCACCCCGGCTCACCGTGTCCACGGCAACGAAGGTGGCGGAGCGCAGCGCCAGCACCATGGACGGCCACAGCTCCGCCAGGTTGTCGCTCTGCACGTCCACCACCGGCACCCGCGCCGGGCCCGCCATGGCCGCGCCCGCACGGGGCCTCCGCCGCCGAGCCTGCCCGCCGCCTGCCCGCCGCGGGCCCCGCACGCCTTACCCGTTCCGCGCCCAGCGCCGCCCGCCCTCGCGGCCGGCGCGGCTTCTGCCGGCCCCCGTGGGGTTTGTTACCGTTCTCAAAATCCGTTTTCAACTGAAATTTGGATTTATCTCAACAGGCGTTTAGTCAAGGCAGCTCCTTTGGGTCCTTCCCCAGCGACAGCTCGGACCCGCGGGAGAAGGGGCGGGCTCCTTTTGCTCTCGGCTTGCTGATTGGCTCCGGCTCCCCGGGAGGCCCCGCCCCTCAGCCCGCGTTCTGGGAAAGGCGGCCATGAGCCCGCCCCGCGCTCCTCCCTTCGATTGGCTGGCGGGCGGGACCTACACCTCTGATTGGCGCTCGCGCGGAGGTGGGGCGGGAAACGTTTTCCCGGGAAAGAGCGCGCGGCGGCGGGAGCAGCTGCGCCATGAGCCCCGCGCGGGCCCGGGCGGCGGCGGCGCTCCGGCGGAGCGGCGGGAGCGCGGCCCCGCCCCAGGGGCGGAGCAGGAAGCGCGCGTCGCCCCGCGGAGGTGCTCGGTAGCGGGAGGGCAGGGGGAATGTGGGGTGTTCTGTCCGGGGCACGGACAGCCAGCCCGGGCAGCCTCCCGGGCTTGCTGGGTCCTTGTAGAGCCCGGTACTCGGTGCGCGTCCACCCGGCACGGCTCGCTCGGGCTGCCGCCTCTGCTGCGGTTCAGCCCCGCTGCCCTTCGCCGTCTCCACCGTGCGCTGACCTCTCGCCGCTCTCCTGGCAGGGGCCCCGGCTGCAGCGCCCGCTCCGCCGCCCGCCCGGCATCTCTTCAGCGACCCGGCTGAGGTCGAGGCCCTGCGCGGGAATCTGCTCGCCTGGTACGACCGATGCAAGCGGGACCTTCCCTGGAGGGCACTGGTAAGGGGAGACATCGGGAAGAGGGTGGAGGACTACTTACTGTGCCCTAAGGGAGCCTGGCTGAAGTGACCGTGGTGTTTTTCCCTATGTCACGCATCCTTACCTGCACGGAAGTATTCCATGTCGTGGCTGTATTGTGGTGGGTGGTCCGGAGCCAGTCCCTAGGTATGAAGAGTAAAAGCAGGGCATGCTTTTCACATATAACCTTCAAGAGGAGTACTTATCTCTGGCAAGGTTAGTCTAGCTGCGTTTTAATGCTGTTTTGTTCCTGCCTCTATGATACCTTGTAGCAGCGAGTGCTGTATGGAGAAGGTTTCCCCTGTATTTGCTCTAAGCCTGCTGGACATATTTTTAGAACTCCTGTGCTCAGCCTGGCAGCACTTGCTCGAGAGTCATTGAGGTGCTGAGGGTGGGCATCGGCTTTACAGCAATGCCTGAATGGTGGGAACTGCACAGCCCCTCTGTGGGATTTACATCTGCCTCCACTTGCTTCCTATGCAGGCAGGCTCAGGTATGGGACAGTTCTCTGTGGCATTTTGAGCTCATAAATAACCCTCCATGTGGGATTTCATCAGCAAGAAGGTGCTTTGGCTGTCACTTGATTAACCCAAATTTTGAACTTCTGAGTGCTTGGTGGAAATACTTTATTTGTTTCAGATTCTATTGCTGTGTTCAAAACACACCTTGGATTGTTTTATTTTACTTGCAGGTCCCCTCTGTGGTGGGGTCCTGTGTCACCTTGTTTCTCATGCTTTATCTTCGTCCCCTTCCAGGCAGAGACGGAGCCAGATGCTGACAGACGGGGATATGCAGGTGAGGAGCACGGACTGGCATTGTGAGGTGTGGCTTTGGTGCCATCCTTGGAATAATCTGCTTGAAGTGGCCCCAAGAGCCATTGATTCTCCTTGCAAGGCACTGGGGGGTTGGAGAGCCCACCTTGTGCCTGGGGGAGCTCCTGTGGAGCAGCATGTGGGGGAGGTGAGGGGTGGGAGGGTGTTCAATGAGCTGGATGTCGTGCAGGGTTTGTAGCCAGTGCTAATGTGGCCACAGCACGAGGTGTGGGTGGCTTTGGGGCCTCTGCTCTGACCCCTGCCCTGCTCTCTGCAGTGTGGGTGTCCGAGATCATGCTCCAGCAGACACAGGTGGCCACTGTGATCGACTACTACAACCGCTGGATGCAGGTGACTGCTCCTTACAGAGTCCTGGCCCCACAGGCTGCCCCTTTTGGAGACCTTGTCCACTGCCTGTGGCAGAGCACAGCTCTGCTTGTCCCTGACTTGTCCCCTTCCCTCTGTCCCACAGAAGTGGCCGACGCTGCAGGCTCTGGCGCAGGCGTCCCTGGAGGTGAGTGTCACTGGGACTGGGTGCTCTCCCTGCGCTTTGGCTCTCCATTAACACCAGGCTGTGTCTCTTGGAACAGGAGGTGAATGAGCTGTGGGCTGGGCTTGGCTACTACTCCAGAGGGAAGCGTCTGCAGGAGGCAGCAAGGAAGGTGCTGGAGTGGGAGGAAGGGGAATTTCTAAACCCCTCTGTGGCTGCTGCTTGCTCACATCTGCCCTGCCTCGCTGGGGCTGTGCTGCTGGCAGAGGCTGCAGAGGCTGGGATCCCATCTTCCTGTGGGCAAAATTGGAACCTGCACACAGCCGGCCCAGCTGTTTCCCTGAGCTTGGCCCCTTCCTTGGCAGGTGGTGTCAGAGCTGGCTGGCCAGATGCCCAGGACAGCTGAGGACCTGCAGAAGCTGCTGCCGGGCGTGGGCCGATACACGGCGGGAGCCATCGCGTCCATCTCGTACGGACAGGTGAGAGCTGGTGTCAGCAGACACATCTCCCCCTCTGCTGCCCAGCCCCACTCCTGACAGAGTCCTGCTGCTGGGTCTCACAAGCCAAGGGTTCCTCAGGATCATGCTTGGCTCCCCCCACTTTGGGATGCATCTCAGCCCACCTAGCTTGGCCTGTGGGTTGACCTTGTATGTGTCTCTCTCCATCCTGGGAGCATCCCATCTCCCTTCTTTGTCCGGAGCACATCCCAGCATGGTAATCCCAGCTCCTGGTCCCAGGCTACAGGAGTTGTGGATGGGAATGTGATCCGGGTCTTGTGCCGCCTGCGATGCATCGGTGCTGACTCCAGCAGCCCTTCTGTCATCGACCGGCTCTGGTAAGGGGAGTGCTCTGTCTGTTCAGAGCTGGTCATGGCTAATGGCAGGATCACTCAGGAGCCTTGGGGAGGGAGGCAGGTGTGGAGTAAGGGAACTCTTGGGAAGCTGGTGCTGCTGGCAGTAGTGGTGAAAGGAGCTGTGTTGCCTGTGCCTATGTGGGAGCTTCCACCCAACAGGCAGGAGGCAGGCAAAGGTTCTGGGATGCTCTCCCTAGAGATCTCCTTGCCTCTCATTGCCATTTCTCCAGGGACATGGCCAATGTCCTGGTGGACAGGAGTCGCCCAGGGGATTTTAACCAAGCCTTGATGGAGCTGGGGGCAACTGTGTGTGTGCCCAAGGCCCCACTGTGCGGGGAGTGTCCGGTGAAGCAGCACTGCCAAGCGTGGCGCAGAGTAAGTGTGGTCCCAGAGCATGGCCCTGAGGGTTTACCATGCCTGGGGACAAGGTGGGCTGGTGGACGAGCCTGTCCCCCCTTCTGTCCCCCCTTGCAGGTGGAGAAGGAGCTGGCCTTCGCCTCTCAGAAGCTGTTTGGAAAACCCCCTCCAGTGTCTGATGTTGAGGACTGTGGTAAGTATGTGGGGAGATCCCTGTTGTAGCTCCAGGTCTGAGCCCTGCAGCAACTGTTACGTTGGTGTTTGCAGGTGTTGGGGACTGTCCCCTGTGCCCCCCAGCCACGGAGCCATGGGACAGCAGCCTGGGGGTGACCAACTTTCCCCGGAAAGCAGCGAAGAAGCCGCCGCGGGCGATGCGAACGGCCACGTGTGTGCTGGAGCGGAGGGGCTGCCATGGGGCCCCAGAATACCTCATTGTGCAGAGACCCAGCTCAGGTAATGGGGCTGGGAAGGAGGGGGAAGAAGGCACCACACTGCGCCTTCCCACCTGCATGAGGGATATAGGAAGAGGCACTGGTTGCTGGGGTGGGGAAAGGAGCTCTTTGGGGCTGTGATGAGGCTCAGTGTCCCTGGATGTGTCCCTTGCTGTCTCACATTTCTGTCATGCCTCCTTCTCAGGTCTCCTGGCTGGACTCTGGGAGTTCCCAAGTCTCCCACTGGCTCAAGATCTGCAAGAGGAGAAGGAGAGGGAGGAGCTGGCTGATCACCTCCAGGCCTGGATGGGGCGGCCCGTGGCAGCAAAAGGCCTGCAGTTTATTGGAGAGGTGAGCCTGGAGCTGGAGGGCTGCAGTGTGAGTCCCCTGTGCTCAGCCATGGGGATGCAGCACACTGGAGAAGGGTCTCCCTTTCCCACTGTCACCCCCCCAAGCTCTGCCCCACTCCTCAGGGCCATGGCAGGCTCGGTGCACTATGGATCCCCCATTTCCTACCAGCTGCCCATCTCATGTGTCTTTCCATCCCCTCACAGGTTACCCACATCTTCTCCCACATCCACCAGACGTATGTGGTCTTCTCCCTGCACCTAGATGGGGATGTGACCCTGGACCCTGCCTTGTCCCCGTCCCGCTGGGTAACAGAGGAGGAGTTCCATGCCTCAGCCGTGTCCACAGCCATGAAGAAGGTATGGGGGGCACTTGGCCCTTCCCTCAGTTACCTTGGGAAAACTCTTGGCATCTCCTCAACTTCTCTGGGCTGTTGCAGCTCCAGGACCAGCTGCTGTTCAGCTCTGGGCTCTCTTGTTCCTCCTTCAGGTGCTGAAAGCTCACGGGAAGCAGTGCAGGAAGGAGAGCAGCCCTGTCAAGGTGAGCAGTGCTCCAGGGTGCCTGGGGCCCCGGTGCTCTGGGACACACTGGTGTGCTGTGCTGAAAGCCCCCTGAGCTTTGGGATCAGGCCAAGGAGCATCCCTAGCCTGTGGCAGGGGAGCTGGCACTGCCCCTGGGTGTCCCCAGTACCCAGGGGTGATCCCTGAACACTGGGGTGTGGTTGAGCCCTGCTGTGTCTCCTGCAGGGCTCCAAGCGGAAGCGGGGGGCAAAAGCACAGGGAGCAGGCAGTGCCTGCCCTGGGACACAGCTCTCCCTCCACGCCTTTCTCCAGGCACCGCCTGCCCCCTGAGGGCACCGCCCTTCCTCCTGGGAGACACCAGAGCCCCTGGCTGGGGTGAGTCCTGCCTGGGGCGTGGCAGTGCTGTCCCTGTGCTGTAGCAAGCTCAGGACACAGCACTATAATGGTCTCCCACTCTTCCTTTCCCCTGCCTCCTCTGTGGGCGCTGTGCCTGGATGTGGCCACTGGCCTTGGATTAATCCTGGAGCCAGACTTGCCCTCCCTCCTTAGCTGGAGCCCTCCTGGGCTATTTGGCCCCGTACTGGCACCACTCTGGCACTGTGGACTCAGGGCAGCAGGGGTTTCTCTCTAGCAGTGGGAAGGGTGTGGCCACATTGTTCCCACAGCCCTGTCACCTGCCTGCATCTCATCCCCCAGCCAGTGACTGGGGATGCTGCTGTACCTTTCCTTGTTTTTATTGGACTGAAAATAAATCTCAAGTGTGTGGGATTTTTTAAATGACTGCCTCTGCACTGTGCTAAGCTGGGGGTGTTGGGCACCCTTTGGTGGAATGTGAAGATGGCCAACAGGATCCTAGATCTGGGCTGGGGAGAGCAGGATTTCTTCATTAATGCACCCAAGAGTCCCTTGGCTAAGCATTAACTGCTGGTGACCCCAAACAAGACACCTAGAGCACTCCTCCTGCAAGAGCAGCAGACATCAGTCCCCAAGGGATGTGCAGCTCCTGCCCAGGGGCTGCTCCTCCCTGGGGCTAAACAACAGCCCCCAGAGCTTTTTGCAGGGTTTCATCACCCTTTTATATTTTTTCTTTGGGCTGCTCAGCACTGTTCACGCTGACTGTATGTGCACCCTTGCAAAGGCACAATGCTGGGAGCTGGCAGGGATGGGGACAGTCCTGGCGGGGTGCCAGGGGCAATGGTCTCAATTTTAGGGATATGCCCACTTTGAGTGATGGAAATGGGCACTTCATCCTTACCTGGCACTCAGCACATCTTAAATAGGAGGATTAAAAACCCAAAGCAGCGCTTGTAAGTTAATTCTTTAATTGAGAGAAGCAAGAGGCCACCACTTACCCCCAGGGCTGGTCATGCTGTGGGTGGTAACTGCCAGTAAGCAGCTCCAGATTATCCACTTCCCTCAGGCAGCCCCTCATCTCTCTACGTCTGGGAGTGTTTTTGTGCCAGCAGACTCTTGGTCATGCTGCAGGCTCAAGTCTCAATAAATTAAGATGAAACTAAGGGAGAAAGTTCTTCATATGTGGTTGATAAATCACTGGGAACCCAGAGCATGGGAAAAATCCTGGGGCATAATCAGACCCCTGCTGGACTCGGCCCTAAGTGTCCTGCTCCCACGCTAAGTTGGCTCTGGATTGATCTGGAGCCATCCCTTGGTCCCTGCCCACCTGGGCCATGCCAGGGATGGGATCTCTCTGGTCCTTGCCCCCAGGGTTGGACTGGAGAAGATGGGGAGCTGAGGGAGGAGGACTGCAGTGTTGCACTACTGCTGCTGGTCCATGTAGACCTGCACAGCTTTCCACAGTGCCCGGATATTGCCCTCCCCAAAGCCCGGCGCTCCCCGACGGTCAATGAGCTCCAGGAAGAAGGTCTCCTCGGAGAAGAGGGGATGGGTGAAGATCTGCATCAAATATTCCCGAGCAGGGCTCTCTGTGGCATCAGTGCTGTGCTGGCCCTTGTCCCCAGGCACTGTGGTGTCCAGGAGGATGCCAAGCTCTGCCAGCATGTGGGGGTCCTGCCCAGCTCCTTGGATCTCCTCTGCTTTGCCCCCCTGGCTGTAATATGTGGTGGGGGGTGTGAAGAACCGTGCTCCCAGCTGCTGCAGAGCCCTGGTCGTGCTGACAATGTCAGTGGTGCAGAGGCCGACGTGCTGGATCCCGGCCCCGCCGTGCTGCTCCAGGAACGTGTCGACCTGGTTGGTGCCGTTCTGGGAGAGGGACTCGGCAAAGACCAGCTTGCAGCCGTGTGCTGGGGTGCCCTGGGCGCTCTGCAGTGCGAGGAGCAGCATGCCCACGCCCTGCCCGCCCAGCACATAGCCCTCAGCCGGCCTCTCCTGGGGGTTCAGCAGGAAGCGGTGGAAGCCAAAGCAGCGCTGGTACCAGTCCAGAGCCGCCCGGGCACCGCCCCGGGGGCAGACATAGGTGATGTGGTCAAAGTGAGTGATCTTGATCCCATCCCCTATGGCTGAGGGGGCTCCTTGGATGGGCTGGAAGCCGGGCAGGAAGGGTCCCCGGTAACGGGATCGGTCCAAAAGGGTGTGGCTGATGTTGCCCACGACAGAGCTCACCACCCCGTAGGTGACAGAACCCCCGTCATCGCTCAGCTCAGTGGGTGGCACCAGCAAGGAGCAGCCCTGGCTGTGCAGCCGCTTGCAGAGCCCTGGCACATCATCCACCTCAAAGCAGACGTTGGAGGCCGTGCCCAAGGTGGGCTGGGGATCCACGTCGTAGAGGAAATCACGGGATGAGGTGCTGGCAGGTGCCAGGCGCTCGTTCACCAGGAAGATGGCAGATTCCCGTTGCAAGGCCAGCTGCCGGACACGCGGCGTCTCCCGCACGGCCACCGGCTGGAAGCGAAAGGTGTTGTCCAGGTGCTGGGCCCAGCCCTGCCTGTAGGGCAGGTGGAGGGAGATGAAGCAGGGGCGGCTCAGCGAGGCTGCCATGGCTGGGCAGGCTGCGGGGAGGACGCAGGGGATCAGGGGGGCTGCTGGCCCTGGGCAAAAGTCATTCCCCCACCTTGCACATAACCCACCTTTGTGTGTTGTGTGGTTGCAAGAACAGATGTAAAAGTGTGTAAACTCACACCTTTTAAATGTGTGTATTTTAAATAAGCAGGTCTCAGGAGCCAATTTGCACTGTGAAAGGGCACCCACCTTCAGGACTGGCTACAAAGCGCTGCCCAAGGATGCTGACCTTCCTGCCAGCCCTCCGCTCTGCTGCCCTGCTCCATGCTTGAGGTTCCAAAGCAGGAAAGCCCTGAGCCCTGGATGCAGCCCTGTGGATCCCCTCTGGAGCCACACTGTCCTTTGGAGTGCTGCAGAGAGGTCAGCGGGGATTCCCAGTGGAGGAGGTGTGCTGCACGTGTAAGCAAGATTATGGGGACAAGGGTTGTGGTGGGAATGTCCTGTACCAGGAACATGGAGGTAGGATTGATAAACATGGAGCAACACAGTGGTTACAGCTAAAAGGCTCCTGTGCTGCCCCAGTGCCTGTCGGGTGTCCCACGATTGGAGGGGAGCAGTGGGGTCATGACAGGCTGATGTGCCCTTCTCCTCCCCAGCAAGGACAGCGTGGAGCCACCATGCTCTCTGCAATAGTCTGGGAACAATGACCTTGCCCTAGGGGCACAGAGGAGGCACACTTCGGGAAAGTGACTTCCTTCCCCACTCATCCAAATATCTGCGATGCTCAAGGTGGGGAAAAGACCTGCCCAAGACCCCAATCGGCATCACCTCTCCAGAGCACCCACTGAGGCTTTCTGACCCCATGGCATACACAAGCCGCCCTGGCCAGACCCCACAGGAGTGCAGTGGGCTGGGGCCACACTCCTGCTGAAAAATTCCCTTTCACCGGCCCGCTGGAAGGGGCTGCGTGCACCGAGCTCTCCCTGCTCTTTCCCACCAGCCCAGGGCGCACGGACCGCGTGGGGCCCCGCTGAGCACATGGGCAGGGGCCAGGCTCCGGCCGGCCGGCCCCGCTCCCCGCTGAACCCCGCGGCACCGGCGCCGTCCCCGCCCCGCTCCCGCCGGCCCCGCGCCCGCCCCGCCACCCCCGTGTCCCCGCTCACCGGGGCCAAGGCTGCGGGCGAAGGGGACGCGGGGCGGGGCGGCTCGGGGGCGGTTCAGTCCGCTCCTCCCCGGCATGCACCAGGCACGGCGCGCCGGGCACGGCGCCGGCTCTGCCCGGCGCTGCGGAGCGCTCCCGGCGGGGACCGGGCACGGCCGGCTGGCACACGGAGAGCGCGCCGCTCCCGGCGGGGACCGGGCACGGCCGGCTGGCACACGGAGAGCGCGCCGCTCCCTGCCGGTGCTGCAGTTCGTACTGAGGCCGGCGCTGCCCGGCTGCGCTTGAGGGAGGAAAAGCTGCCCAGGCTGAAAAACGCAGGCACGGCGGCTCGGGATGAGCCAAGGGAGGAGGAAAGCGCCTGCTAGGCAGTGGTGGGGCTTCCTGGGACACAGCAAGCTGTCTGTGCAGGATCATTCCCTGCCAGCCCGAGTCTCAGGACATGAACTGAGGAAACGTGTCCCTGCTCAGTGCTGGGCACTTTACGGTGTCCGGGGTACCCAGTGGGGGGAGTGACAGCTCTGCGGAAAGTGTCAATCATAAGGGACTGCTCACCGACCTAACTCAGGGCCCTGCATCCTTGCAGACACCTCTGGGCCCCTCCAGCCCCTCAGCAGCGATCCCCTCTCCCCGTGCTGTTTTCAGATTAATCCACCCTCTATGTGTGTCTGGGATCATGTTCTGCCCCCTCCGTGACTGTGGCTGCTGCCCTTCCCCTGCCTTATCATGTTTTTGTACAGATCCCAGGTACAATAAACTGCTCAAATATTTGCAGAGATGTCCTTGTGCTGCCAGAGTGGTGAGTTCCTCTTGTTTGGTTGGGGGGTGGAATCCTGTGTCGCTGTGATTTCCCGAGGAAACACCGACACCACCACAGCCCCACCAGTGTGGGGCTGGACAGGAGGCATGGAACTGAACACTGGCGAGTTGCTGTGGGGACAAGCTTGGCCTGAGAACGGCCATGGGCACAAAATAACAGCCCAGCTTTTGGGGTGACACCCACAAGGCAGGGAGCTCCAGCACCCCGGTGTGGGAGGGAGGCACTACTCTGCAGGGTAGCAGGGACTGCAGTGGTGTCTCCTGTGGGACATTGTGCAGGGATGGCGCTGTTCGAGGTCACCCCACAGTCCAGCAACCCTTTGGTGTAAGCGCTGGCCTTGGCAACGCCCCCTGCCCTCCTGTGCCGGGCAGTTTTGGAGCTGCTGTGTCCATCTCTTCCCTGCAGCACCGCCTGTCACCCTCCGGCATCAGCCTGGCACCAGGCACCGCTTTGCTCCAGCTGGGGCTGGGCTGTGGCAGCAGCACCCCGAGGCCACATGGCACCGACAGGGACAGTGCCTGCCTTGTCGCTGTCCCCTCGAGGCAGGCGGCAGTGGCCAGGGCGCACTCCCCACTCCAGCCAGGCTCTTCTCCTCCCTCCTGGGCGGGGAGAGTGGACAGGAGATAAAAGGGGGACCGGGGCCAGCTGGAAGTTGCTGAAAGCGGCTGCGGACGGGAGCGAGGGAGGACGGCAGTGAGAAGTGCGGTATCGAGGGCTCGTTCTCGCGGGGAGAGGGCTGGGGAGGGGGGCACATTCACCCTGACCAGATCCTGCATCTCTCTGCTCCTTTCCCAGATTGTTCCCCCCCCCCAGACCCATATCTTCCCCTTTGCCCATTAAGTGTGCTGGATGTTAGGATGGGGAATATCCTGGGTCTTGGGGGCTGTTGGAGGACAGGGTTTCAGGCAGATGTCAGGACTCAAGAGCTTTAAAGGCTCTGTGTACCCCCACAGCATTAAGTGGGGCATCAAGGACTCTCAAGGTGACCTGAAGGTGAAACCATCTTTGGCCCAGTGATTGCTCACCGGCAGCTGAGATGATGAGGGCTGTATCCCTGCTCCCTTCTGTGGCAAATACAGAGCTTTCTGGAGCTGGATTTGTTTTGTGGGAGAAGGGGAGAAGGCCCATGGGAGAAGGCCCATGGGAGGAGGAGCACCTTCATCTCTTTATGATGTGGGGTGGGTGTTCACTGCCAGGGAAGAACAGGATGCTGTGGTACTGGGTGCCCACAAAAGACAAGGAGCCCAATTCCCCACCTCATCCCCCTTTCCCTGCCCCCTGGGGTGGGGGTCCTGGCTCCCAGTGCCAGGATCAGGCCGACAGTGCCCACAGTCCTGGTCTGCCCTGGAGCAGGGTGCAGGGAGGTATTTTGGGGTTTCAGTGGATCTGGAAGGAGAGTAACACGCCATGTGCCCCTGCCAGGGCCGGGGTCCAGGATGGGGCTGCTGGTGCTGGCCCTGGCCACCTGGCTGGGGCTGGCCTCGGCCTCCGAGGAGGCGGCCAACAGCAGCCGGATCTGCCAGGAGGCACCGGCGTGGACCATCAACGGCTCGAGCCCCATGGCGGGGGCGGCGGGGCAGGTGACGGTGGTGGCGCTGCTGAAGGCCAGCTGACAGTTCTGCCTGAGGCAGGCCCACAGGTGAGCCCCGCTCCCCTCCTCAGAGCAATCCCCAACACCTCGGGGCCGTAGGGCGGCCCCGGCCCCCGCAGCGCTCCCAGCGCCTCCCTCCGCAGCCTCGGGGGCCTGCGGGAGCGGCTGGCCCGCCAGGGCACGGCCCATGTCCGCTACATGATCGTCAACGAGAAGGCGCCGCTGTCCCGCGCCATGCTGCCCGAGCTGCAGCGCCATGCCCCGCCCGGCGTGCCCGTCCTCCAGCCCGAGCAGGGCGACCCCGACGTCTGGCAGGTCCTGGGGGGTGACAAGGACGACTTCCTTGTTTATGACCGGTGAGTGATCGCCTGAGGCTTTTCCCGGCGTTGCAGAGCGTTTGATGGCTTCCAAAATGTCCCCTCGTGGCCGGGCTGGGGGGATTCCAAAGCCGCGTCCTGAGCCAGGCCGTGACTTCTCCCCTCAGGTGTGGCCGCCTGGCTTTCCACATCCAGCTGCCCTTCAGCTTCCTCCACTTCCCCTATGTGGAGGCAGCCATCCGCTACAGCCACATCAAGGACTTCTGTGGCAACTGCTCCCTCTACCCCAACACCACCCAGGAGGTAAGAGCTGCAATGCTCGCTGGAGCCGGGATCCCTTCTGTCCTTCGACACTGCACATCAGCGAAAACAATCTTATCTCAGTGTTGGCGATGGGCTGTAGATTGGCAGCTGCCCTCAGATGTGTTTGAGAGGGAAGGTGATGAAAGGTCTGGAATAAGGGCACTTAAATAGGTCAGAGCTTTCCGGTTGAAAAGGAATTGACTAAAGGGGTCATATCCCATGTCTGGGAATGCTAACTAGAACTGTTCCAATATAAGAAAGGGCAGGCAGTGGATGCAGAGGTGGCAAGCTCAGAGCAAAGAAAAGGGTGTAGCTCTGAGCTTGGCAGATGATTAGTCACTTCCCAGGAGAAAAATACATCCAGAAATACTAAATGTGAATTCCCATTTTTGGACCACAGACAGCTTGAGCCAAAGGACACAAGTGTAGAGGTTTGTGCCCTGTGTGCTTCAGCCCCTCCTGTCCTCCCTGTGCCCTGGGTCAGGGCTGGAGAGCATTTCCTCTGACACACAGTTTTCTGTATGATGTCTGCCTTCCCAGTTCACAGCTGTGCTCCCAGGCTTTCTGCAGGGCTCTGTGGGCATTCACATGCCACACCAGCCCTTGTGTTACTTTCCTCAGGCTAACAGTACCATGGAGGGCCCTGCAACCCCAAGCTCACTTCCTGAACATGAGGGGATGGAATCAGAGACCCCCATCCACCAGCACAAGCCCCTCCATCCTCACCACCATCATGAGGTCAGCAGCGAGAGAGACACAAACCCAAGTGAGGACCACAAACCTGCTGCCCATGCTCACCACCACCATGGAGGCCATGGCCAGCTCCATCACAAGGGGAAAAAGCAGAAGGAGGGGGATGAGCATTAAACCAGGCTGGGCAGCCTTGCAGAACCCAGTAGTGTGCAGACAGCCCCAACTCACTTCATGGAAGCATGGAAGGACTGGCTTTGGGCTGCTGGTCACCAGCAGTGCTGGTTTAACAACTTCCTCCAGCATACCCCATTGTGGGTTGCCCTCCTACGCTGTGATAGGGATGGAAATTCCCCTTGGACCCTGCTCAGTGCTGCATTTTCAGCCCCAGGGCTCAGTTCTGAGCCTTCATCTGCCACTGCCTGCCTTTCTGTGCTCAATGAAGCCTGCTGTGCAAACCAGGAGGTCCCTGGTCACTGCTGGCTGACACTGCACAGAGCAGCAGGGCGGGGGTGGAGGGGCCAGAGCTGGGATGGGAGCAGCACTGCTGGCATCCTCTGCCCATCCAGACACTCCTGGGTGTGCTGGAATCCCTGGGTTTCCTGGGCAGGGAGCGAGGGGAGGGACAGCGTGTGCCCCGCAGGACATGGTCCCAGGGGACTGAGGGCACAAGGAGCGGTGGGATGTCGCAGCTCCCCGTGGTCCAGACCCTGTACCCCCAGAGCTGTCACACCCCGCGCTCCCCGCAGACCGTGCACACGGGTATGTGCAGTGGTGGCGGGTGGCCGCAAGATGGTGGCCTTGTCCCCTCTTGGAGACCCAGGGCTGTATCCAATGGGCGCAGCCCGAGGACAGGGTGAGCATCCTGAGGTCTTTCCTGGGGGTAAGCGAGGTGGGAGGGCAGCGTGGATATCCGGAGTACGAATAAAACCTCTGTGAAGTGACCACTGCTCACTCTGGCTCTGGTGGGCCCTGGGGAGGATCTTGCTCAGCGCTGGACTGTGCTCTGGCACAGGGAGGGACACAGGGCTGGATGTAGACCCCATGATGCAGCAGCTGGGCATGACTTACATCCCCTGAGCAGGAGCTGAGGTAAAGAGGTTGAAGACTGAAGAGAAGACATCTTCAAGAGAAGACTCCATCTCTTCCTATCTTGTGGCTGCCTCCCAGGATGGAAGCCCAGACAGAACATTAACACTGTGCTAGCTGGAGGGTGTTTGGCTCAGCACCTCCATACCTGGCTTGTAGGTGTGATGTTGAGGTGCCTGCCCCAAGCTGCTCGTGGTTCTCACATGCAGTCCAAAGTCACCGTGGACATCTTGTCCCCAGCATGCAGACCAGTCCCCATTGTAAGCACATCGTGGGGCTCCCCAGTTCCCAGGCAAGTAGGTGCTGTGCCCCTGGCACTCAGTCACTGCTGCCTGCAGCTTAGGGTGCCCCAGTCCTGTCTCTGCCTTTTACTCCAGCTCCATCCATCATCCCACACAGCCCAATACCTGCCCAGCCCCACAGCCTGAGTGGGGAGCAAAGAGGTGTTTTTCTGCTCAGTGTTTTCACGGTGCTGTGTCCTGGTCCTGTGTCCTGTCTCTGATGGAGATGCTCCGCACAGTGATGGGGACAAGAACCAGGGTGAAGAGGAGCTCACAGGGATGAGAGCAGTGGGATCAGATATGTCTTTCAAACCAGCCAGGCTCTCCCACGGGGTGCTGGCTGAGACCCTGCTCCCCCTCCTCCATCTCTCCTCCCCCTTCCTCCTCTACCTGTTCCCAGTAGCCTGCAAGGGCACCTCTGTCTGCTGCTCCTGCCATCAATATTGAGGTTATCTTTTTCCTCTGGCAGCTGCTGTAATTGAAACAAAGCAGGCCGGGCCTCACGGGCTCGGCTCCTCTCGCTCATTTTGCCGGTGCTGCTGAGACAACTAATTCATCTTATCGATGCATGCTTGGCCTCTTTTCCACCAGATCCAGGCAGAGCAGTCTCCCTGCCACAGCTGGTAGGAGCAGACTGTGTTCCTGTAGCGTCTGCTGGGTGCTGCTCTTATCCAGCCTCTGGTCCTTGGCTTGCCTCAGCTGGGTGCTGGCCACCAGCAGAAGATGCCAGAGGACCCAGTCAGGGGAAGAGGTGCAGATTGGAAGGATGGTGATGACTTTTGTCTCTTTCTTTTGCCTTCTGATGCATTATCAGCACTTGTATTAAATTCCACATCCCTTCCTTGTGCAGCTCCTGAAGGTGTCCCTGCCGAGTAAGTGACAGATGATGAGTGGGGCATACATGGGTTTGCATTCCCTCACTGATGACCAGTGCTGCAATTAGCCATGGCAGAGAGAGGGATCTCATCTGATGCTGGGTGTGTAGTCCAGTGCAACAGCTACCATTTGGTTACCTCCCAGGAGACTAATTTCTGGCCCTAAAGCTTGGGTGGGCATTTTGCTTTGTGTAGAGACATTGAGGTGTGGGAAAGAGCTGTGACATTGTTTGGGTCCTACATGACTGAACAGGGGCAAGGCTTCAGAGTGAAACTGCCCTTATGACAGGATTTACCCCTGAAAGATGCCAGGAACCTGGAGCTCTACAAATCCTGTGCCAGTGTCTACTCCTGCGATGCTGAGGGAGAGCTTTGCTCTGGGTGGGGTGGAGAGGTGTTTTGGGGGAGGAAGCAGGCTCTCTACATCACCAATGTCTTGGAGACTGATGGTGTAAATAGAGTCAGAGAGCTCCAAGGAATGCTCAGCTCTTGGGGGGCTGGCTCAGCTGAAGGGTCAAGGGCCAAAAAACAAGGGATGACTTCAGGTTCTGGCAGTGCTGCTCCTGTTATCTGTGGCACCCTGTGGTACCCTGTATCTCCAGGGCACCACCATGGGGGAGGGGGCACCATGGTACCTTGGTACCCATATCTGTGCTACCACCCTGGAGGAGGACAAATGTCAGCTTCACATCACATGAAGACTTGGCCCTGTGTGCTGCTCCTGCCGAGGGCCAGGCAGATCCTCTCAGGAAAGGAGGAACAGCCAGTCCTAATGTCAACAGAGGCCTCTTGTGCAGCGATGCTGTGTCAAGAAGAGGAATGGGTCCCTCCTCCTCCGCCCATTCATCTGGCAGCCGGGGTTGGCGTGCTGCCAAGCCAGGCTGCTTTGGAAACATTTCATTGAGGAGGCAGCTGAGCCTAGGAAAACAGAATGAAAATATACAGAGGGATCACTGTTGTTAGGCAAAATAAATGCAGGCGGCTGCATTTCTGTCCCCCAAATCCAGCCCTGCCGGGCCCCTCTGGCTTCTATGGGGTCAGGGTGGCTGCTGCTGCCTGGGGATGGCATCTCCATTGTGGGTTAGGAGCTGGGGAATGAGGCCTGGAGAGATCATCTGTGGCTTTGGCCAACTTGCTGATGGCCCTGGTGAAGAGGCCCAGATTCATTTTGGCGTAGTGCTGGCCAAGAAGATGAGGCAGAGCAGAGAAACAGCAGCAGGGAAGAGCCAGCAGCAGTGACTTGTGGTCCCTGCATGGCCACCAGAGCAGGGGGATTGATGGGAGTGATACAGAGGCTGCAGAAGTCAGATTTTGGCCACGTTCACTCCCATCTCCCTCTTCAGCATCAACCATGGGACCAGGCTGGGCAGGAGGCCCCCAGCAGGACAGAGTCCAATCCCGGGGTTTTCAAAGCCCAGTTGCTTGGCATGCCCCATCTTCTGTTCTGGCAGAGGGAGAGCAGAGTCATCCCCAGGCAGTCCTCAGAGACAGAGGGTGGAGGTGCCTCTGACTTCTGGGCAGAGCTGCTTACAACAGGTTTGCCTTTTCTGTTGTTTCCTCCTATAAACCTCTCTCCTTCCTCCAAAGGCCTTCAAACCATTCCATGGCCACTTGATGACCTATGAAAGATGCATCCCAAATCTTTCCTTCCCTCCTGGGGGTCTGGAGTGATTTGAGGGAGGCAGAGCTGGAGCCAGCCCCATGGAATACCAAGGCTCTCACCCCTGCATAGCTTTCTGTGGCTTCACCTCCCCTCTTTGTCCACCCAGCACAGTCTGGTTCTGTTATTTACAGCTTAGATCAGGGGGGTGAAAGAGCCCAGTGTGAGCAGAAAAAGCCCAACCCACTCTGGGAGAGATAGATTTCACCAGCCCAGCTCATGCATGGATTTGCAGCACAGGGCAGGTGCCCAGGGCCGAGACTAGATCTTGCCCTGGTCCTTGTGTTTGTAGGAGCTTTGCTAAGATTCAGGCTCCCCTCCTGCCCTCCTGCCAGGAAAACAGATAGCAAGATATTCCTTTTCTGCCATGGAGTGATTTGCCTTGTGTCTCTCTACCCAACTCTCCTGGAGACAGGTGGGTGTGATGCTGGGTTCCCAAATCCCACTGCTGGGAGCAGCCTGGGATGATGGCAGATGTGACAGTGATGGCCCTCATGGCATCTGGGGAGCCACAGTTTGGTAGAGCTACCAAAATGCCTGACTCCAACTTTCCATCCAGCTGGACCCTGTGATCTACTCATGTTCCAAAGCCAGGCAAGACCTCATACTAAAGGCTAACAGAAGCATTGCTTACCCTTTGCTTTGCCATAATTTTTTCATACTCCTGTAGCCTGAAAAAAAAAGATTCCATGTTTATTTTAGCATCCCTAATTAAGGGGAAGGAACTTCAGTGGCTGAAAGGGGGAGGTGGTGGCCCAAGAGGGTCGGTTTCTGCTGAGCTCAACCCTGGTACAGTCAGCCTGGTCAGCATGGACATCTCTCCAGTGGAGGACTGAGTAACTTTCTGGAGCACTCTGCGCTTTTAGACTCTGTTCTGGAGAGGTGGCTGTTCCTCCTGGAAGCCAAGGGTCTTCACCCAGTGGCTGGTCTGTGCTTAATTGCTGCCTGCACAGCAAATGCATTTGCTGGAAGGGTGCTGCAATATCTGTGGCAAGACAGAGGCTCAGCACTTTGCTAATCTAACAGGGGCTGGGGGTAGGCAGCCCTGGCAAGCCAGAGATGTAATGTCATGTGTGGGGGAAAGAGGGAATAACAGCTTCTGACAGCCAGAACTCTGTGCCTGGGTACAAGGGGGTGTCTGGGTCTGCATCATCCCAGCCTGAGCAACCACAGGGACACAAAGGCAAGTAGAGCTGTTCCTGGATCGACATGAGGGTGAGAACAGCCATTCACACTTGATCTTGGAATTCAGCCTGAGCTTGGAGAGAGGAGATGGTACTTTCAGTCCTTGCATTTCTCTTTTGAGTACACAGACAATTGCAGTCACACCTGAAGGAGGTCTTTGAGCTTGTCAGTTCTGGAAAGTTTAATAAAATAACTGGCTGGCTAGCAAAAAGCCACTTTATTAGAGTCCCTGCTGGAAGAGGAGAACAGCAATAACTCAGCGCTAATGAATCAGTGGAGAATCCACAGGGGATTTGAACAGTTTGACAGCAAAAAGTTCCAACTCCAGTCTGTGCTTTGTTGGAGACCTTACTAGGCACTGGAAAATCTAAAAATGGTCCTAAACTCCACAGGCAACCAAATCAAGGTGTTCCCCTCTTGCTTGCAAGGCCAAATATTTCATAAGTCAATGCTCTCTATCTCTTCCTGGACACTGGATCTATGGGGGTACTAAGGAATAATTATCCTGGCCAATAGATTCCTCTGCTCCCAAATTAAGGCAGGGGAGCTACAGTTACTCCCTGTGTGCTTGCCCTTCTGCCTCTGCTCTGACCAGCATCAGCAACACAGAGAAGGCAGAAACAGCCACAGTTCCAATGAGTACTGTACAATGGAGGCTGTAGCAGGGAGCTTGGCTGCTGATAAGCCTGTCTTTGACTGCTTTGGAGAAGCAAATCCTCTGGATGGCTGGAGCAGGAGCTTGGTGTCTGCCTGAACTCTACTACCCTGTTCCTTTCCCATCATTAATTGGCCATAAAGCTTCTTCTGCCCTTGTGTATCCTCATCTGCCACCACAGGACTTCCCTGGTGCTCCCTGGGCCTTGCAAAGCTCTGCTGTCATCTCTAAAGGCTCTAAAGGCAGTGTCACTTGTGTTACATGGCCACAGCATTGACTGTTGGGAGTCAAAGCAATGTCAAAGCAGCATGGGAGCATCCAAGAGAGGGGAAGATGCCCAGAGAATGGCAGTCTTTCTGCTGAGGATAGGGTTTGGGCATGGTGGGGAGAGAGGAGAGCAGCTACATGGTGTGCAGCTGGGAGCAGCCAAGGAGGTGACATCCCTTTGGGTTGAGATGTGGCACCAGCCATCACTTACCTTGGCTGCCATAAAACAAAGCACAGGTGTCAGGAAGCCCACAGAGGTGTCTTATCAGCAGCCTTGTCCTTTCTTCTTTTTATAGTCCTTGAATTTAATTTCTAGAAGGATGAAAGCAGTTTTCTTACTCCACAGCACCTGCACCTTAAAGCTGGATTTCTGTTTGAGCTGGCACCCAAAGAATTTTTGAGGATATTGCATTGCATTGCTGCCTGACTGTGGTCTAGAGCCCCTGAGACTCCAGCCTCTTTGGTCACTCAATTTTCTAGACAGGGATTCAAAATAAAATATTTCCTGGAGCTAGTAGGACAAATCAGCATTTGGTAGATAACACCAGTGATCAGGCCAGAAGAACTGGAATTGGTGGGTTGCAGCACAGGCAGACCCTGACCAAACAGTATTGAAAGCAGGAGGGGAACCAGGGCTGCCAGTGGTAGAGGCTCAGCAAATGGCTGGGCTCAGGAAAGCGTGCAGTGAATTATTGATGTACCTGGTTCCAGGCTCTGAATGAGCAGCATCAGGGCTGGGCAGGAGGCTGACATTTTGCATCTTTCCCTGGGGAGAAGAGATCTGCCCACGTTCCCTGGGAGGAGAAGAGCTCTCCCCTTGCAAAATTCATGGCAGTGATGAAAGGCAGAGGGAAAGATGGGGAAGAATGGCGAGCAACAAATGCTCCGAATGAAGAGAGAGAGGAAAAATAAATTGGTTTGTCTTTGAAATAACATGCTAACCCCCCAGAGACAGGTTGGCCAGCCACTGCACCAACCTTGCTTTGATTTGAGTCTGGATTATATGTTTTATGCAATGAAAAGTCAGCTCATTGGGAATGAATAACATCCCTGCTTGGTCTGAAGTCTAAAATCCTCTTTATTGGCACTGTCTGGGGACGACGTAAGTAAGGACACTCAAGGTTGTCACTAGGTGAGCTCTGCAGTCACTGGTGACAGAGAGACCAGTCGAGCTGGGGTGCTGTGTCCCAGCTCTCTTCCTGAGCAGCCCTGGCAGCTGCAGGGAGACATGGGTGCCAGCAGAAATTCTGTGACACCAGAGCCCATGGCTTCCATCATCAGAAGAGCCTGAGATTGCTGGACTGCTCTGCCAGGAAGGTGTGCTCCACCTTGGGGCAGGAGAATGCTTTGGGATGGCCCTGTGAGCTCCCTCAGTGCAGCCAGGGAGGGGCAGAGGCAGACAAAGCCCTTTGTCACCCCAGGACCTGTCACCACAACAGCAAGCAGAAGTGATGGGCAAAAATGCCCGGCTCCCGTGGCAAGTGCTTCCTGTTGCAACAAACTCTCAAAGAGAGCAAAATGGCCTTCAGGATCAAAGAACTGGGGATGTGATTCCTGGAGAAAATCTGTGCATAAACAAATCTGTGTGCAGCTGCTGCCCCAGGCCAGTCCCTGCCACTGCTAGTACTCATTACTTTGAACAAGACCAACGGCAGCAAGGAACACCTCAGCCTTCAAGGAAAACCTCTTCCTGACCTTCATTGATTAGCTTGTGGCTTACTGTCTAAAATGGAGATCTCTCATTGCAGTAGCTCTGTCTGCTCTCACCACCTGCCTGATTCCTGATTCCTTCCCTCCATGTCCTGCAGAGGAGACCTTGGGCTTGGAGGTATCTTGTGGCAGAGCAAAGGCACATAATTATTTCCTGTTCCCTAATTGCATCGCCCTGTTATTCCAGGAAATGTACTCTTGCTCTGTCAGT
Organism: Erithacus rubecula; assembly: GCF_903797595.1. NCBI lineage: Eukaryota > Metazoa > Chordata > Aves > Passeriformes > Muscicapidae > Erithacus > Erithacus rubecula. The sequence goes on along the minus strand of NC_136662.1, from coordinate 18,312,474 downwards.
AAGAATAAATAGGAGATCTCTGCAACAAGGGAGTAACCGGTAATGGTTTAGATGTGACTGAACTGCAGATAGGAAGGAATCAGTCTTGGATTCTCAAAGCACTGAGAATAATAGCAAGAAAAGTGAACTCAGAGACCTGTGAGCTCTGCTTTTCCTCAGAGGTTTGTCACTTAAATTTAGACAGGACACAAAACCAGGAATGTATTTCCAGGGAAAATCTTGGAACGGTGTCCTGCTGGACACAGCAGCAAAGCAATGGCAGGATGCAGGGGCCCAGAAAAGTGGACTTCAGTTGCCACAGCCCTCCCTCCATCAGCCCCACTCTGTGCTGGTCTCAGGGGTGCTGCCATCACCCTCGGCTGAAAGCAGAGGCTGGTGAGAAGTCGGCTCCCTGGATTTTGGGGTGCCAACTCAGGCAGTATGTGCTGAATATATTCATATGTCCCTTTAATGTAATTCCACCTGAGAGCACAAGAGAGCTCCTGGAAGCCAGCAGTACCTGTGTTTTTCATCTCCTCCCGAAAAAGCCGTGTGTACTAAAGGACTTGGCGGTTCCTGTACACGAAGGCCCTGCTATGACGCCTGCGATGAGCACCTTCGCTGCAGGGCTTTAAAAGAAAAAGCAAACCCCGATGCCCATAGAAGGGCAGGGCACTGCTGTCTGCTCTGCTGCTCGATGTAAAGACGTAGATGAATTATGGGTGAGGCTGGGTGTTGATTTGGGTCAGAGTGGCCGCCTGGACCGGGCACCGCCGGGCACGCACAGGATCAGCGCCGGTCCCGCCGGTACCCGGGGGCAGCGCTGTCCCTCCAGCGCCGCCGTGCCCCTTTGTCCCGCTGGCTCCTGGCGCTCGGACGGCCTCGCCAGCCCCCCTCCCACCAGCGCCGTGAGTCTTTCCTCTGCGGCACGGGGGACACGGCGTCCCTCGCGTGTCCCCTCCCGCCTGGGGGCACGGCCAGGAGGACACCGGTCGGTGCCAGGGCCGTGCTCTCCCCACGGCGGCGGCCGGGCAGGTGCCACAGGCGGCGGTGCCCCGACGGGCGGCGGGGGCGGGCGGGGGGCTGCGGAGCGTCCCGCCCCGGCGGGGCCGGCTCCCGGCCGGCGGGACCAGCCCCCCGGTCCCCGCCCTCTCCTCCTCCTCCTCGGCGTCTCTCCTCCCCTCGCCCGGCTCAGTCGGTCGCAGCCATGGCGGAGGGAGGAGAGGGAGAGGAGCTGCTCCGCCCGCCGCTGCCCGCCGGCGCCCCGGGCCCCAAGCGCTTGTGCTCCCGGGCCTGCCCGGCGGGGGGCACCGGGACCGTGCACCCCCGTCCCGGGGCGGCGGGGGCCGGCTCGGCGGGGCCGGGCGCGGGGGCCAGCGGGGCCCCTCCGGCGCTGCCCGGCTGCTGCCCCGCGGCGGCGGCGGGGCCGGCGGGGGCGGCGGGGCCGGCGGCGGCGGCGGCGGGGCCGGGGGGCGGCGGCGGGGGCGGCGGGACCGGCAGCCTGCTGCAGCCCGAGTCGCTGCTGGACGCGGCGGCCAAGCGGGTGGCGGGGAGCTGGGCCTTCGAGCGGGTGGAGGGCCGCTTCCAGCGCATCCCCGAACCCGTCCAGCGCCGCATCGTCTACTGGAGCTTCCCCCGCAGCGAGCGGCAGATCTGCATGTACTCCAGCTTCCAGCCCGGCCGCGCCGCCGCCGCCGCCTCCCCCGCCAGCGCCGCCGCGGGGGGACCCTCGGCCGCCGCCGCCCCCGCCCCGGCCGGCGAGGAGAGCCCCGCCGCCGGCCCCCCACCGCCCGCCGCCCCCGCTACGCCGCAGGGCGAGGGGCTGCCCTTCCGCCGCGGCATCCGCCTGCTGGAGACCGGCGCGGTGGACAACGTGCTGCAAGTCGGTGAGTGCCGGGACGGGGCCCCCGGGGGCTCGTCTGTGTCCGTCCGACCCCCCCCCCATCCCCTCCTGCACTTAAGCCTTTTGTCTGGCGCGGTTGTGGTTTGACAGGAAAATCCTGCCCCGGGGGCAGGGACTGCCGTGCGCTCCTCCGGGGAGATGCCGGCTTGGGTTTTGGGCAGGGAGGGCGAGGGTGACCTCCCCCCGCCTCGGGGGGCGCGTCTGCCCGGGGGTCACTGGCAGCTGCCCGCAGCTTGGACGCCGTCCGTCCATTCCGAGGGGGGAAATAAAGACCACCCCTCTTTACCGCCGCCGCCCCCCCCAAAGCGCCCGTCGGTGGTTCTATGGAGGGCACACAGCCCTGCCGCCCTCCCCGACCCCTCCGCTGCGGTCCCTCTCACCCCTGAGCACCCCCACCCGCGCTCCTACGGGGGTCCTGTTCTTTCCACCGGGAGCTGGGCTTATAAACATAATGCATCTCTCCAACAGCTCCGAGCGTTCCTCTTTGTCCTCTCCATCAGGGGCTTTCCCTGCTTGGAACATCTCTAGGGGTGGCATCCAGCCCCCGCTTTCCTCTTCCCAGCCGCTGCACGGTCACGTCCAGCGGGGCCGGCTCGGGGGGAGCGCTGGAGCGGCGGGGGTGACAAGTTGGGTGGACCCGCGGGTCCCACCGGTGACCTGGCGTGATGCGCGTGTCGGGGACGGATGCGCACCGCCTTCTCACGCTCGTTCGGTGTCGAAGGGGCCGTGGGAATGATGGTGGGAATAATGGCATCGTGTTTTCTCTCCATGGGCAGGTGGCTTTTGTGTGCGCTGGCGGAGGGGGATTGCCGGAGAGGAAATGTTCCTCTTCCCCTGTCCTTCTAGTCGTTGTCCCCATCTGAAATCCGCATATATTTAAAGAGAAACAAATTGGGGTGTTTTACATAGAATAAGCCGCTCCTCCGTTGTTATTGGAAGGGATTGAAATGCGCGTTCCCATTAAAATGACATTAGGCGAGAATTTGTTTTGCAAATGCGAAATGTAAATTCATTTTGTGCCAGGGTATGGCGTGAATGAGTGAAGGGAGGGTGGTTTTTGTTGTAAGGAACGGCTAGTTCGCTCTGTTTATTTAAAGAGCGATTCTTCCTTTTGGGGGAAAAAAAAGCTGCTTAAAAAAATAATAAAAATCCCATTCGGTACAGTTTACATTCAGAAGAGCATTATCAAAACATTTTCCATTTGAGATGTGAGAATAGGAGGCAGCAGAAGAATTCTCCTCCCACCTCTGAGGACATGCAGTGAAAATTCCTGAAGCACAAAAGGTTTTTCTCTGAGGATATGATTATAGCCTCTTTTTTTGGCGTGAATTAATATTTTGTAAGGGCTGTGTTAAGATGATTAATTATTCTGTTTAAAATGCTGTGCAACTCAAAACTAAATTATTTTTTTAGAAAGAGAGGAGTAGTTCTTCAGGAACTTTAAGATTAGGGGGGAAGGAAGATAATGGCTTGCTGAGGGTAATGCTTTAATGACCTGCCCACCAAGGTGGATGCAGTTAGCTGGTGTGGGAGTGGGATACAGAGGTGACGGTTTCCTAACCCCAGGACTGGTTCAGTACAAAGGAATTTTCTTTTAATATGAGTTTTAATTTTTTTTTGTCTTTGAAACATAGCTTTGGTGAGCCTTTATCTAATTCTGTGAAGGATCTGGGTGGGTGCTGGGCTCAGGTGCATGCAGGACAGGAAGCAGAACAGTCCCATCCCAAAGCAATGTCCAGTGCTGGTATCCAGCATCCCATCTGCCCCATCTCTCTGCACTTCCTGCTGCTGCTCTGGCCGAGCCAGAAAGCAGAGAGGATGGTCCTGGCTCTGGTGTTTCATGTCCCCCCCCCCCAAGTCTAACCATCTCCCCAGCTTTGAAACCAGAGCTCACTCTCATTGTCCTCCGAGCCGTCGGCTTTTTAGATGAAGCAGCACGTTCTGGAAGCGCTCGCCGCAAAGTCGGTGGGTGATTTATCTCCCGTGTTCACAGCCCGAGAGGGGCGCAGGATGCTCGTTGTGGGAGTCTGCCTTTGGAGCTGGGGGTGGCAGGGGGAGGTTTGGCTCTTGGCTGTAGTGTGGCTGCTCTTCACACGGCAGTGGGTGGGTGATGTGGGGTCAGACACCTTTGTTTTTGTCCCAGGAGCAGCCACGTCACAGCAGTGCCTTGCAGCCCTGAGCTGGAGGAGGAAAATTTACATCAAACAAAAGGCTGTGAAGGGCTGTGTGTTTATAGACAGGAGGCAAAGCTGAGATGTCCTCTGCCAACTTTCCACATCCATCCTGTGGATGCCTCTGGAAGGTGAGGTGGAAGAGCTCCAGCCGCTAGAGACACAAACACTTTGTGGCTGCGTGTGTGTGTTTGCAATTAAGATAGAACTTGGGAACCATTATGTCTTGGGAAAAAATAAAACTCCAACCCTGGCTTCCTTGATGCTCTCCAGCACTAAATCAAAACTACTGTTCCCCTCTAAGGATCCCTTTAACGGACACCACTGGCTCCCAGCGCCATGACCTGAGGTTTGCACAGTTGAGATTTGCTGTTAATAAAGATCAGATGTTTATACAGTTGTGTTTCTGACTCAGACCTGTGAAAAAATAGGGGTAGTACAGATGTGAAATTCCTTCTCTGTGTGGTTGGAAAAAATCCTTTTGAAAAATTGAAAGACAAAATCCAGGAGGAATGACCTTCTGGCAGTGGAGGATGGTGCGGAGGGGTGAGGGTTGTGCTCATGGGCACAAAGTGCTTCAGGCTCTGGCTCCCTCGAGCTTACAAAGCTGGCAGGTCTGAAAAAAACATATATGCCACATTATCAACCAATAATTCCTTCATGCTTAGTAAAACTTAAACGAGGCTTAAACCCTGATCTCACTGGAGTCATTAAATTGATTTTTTTTTTTTCCCTGCTCAAAGAAAGATCTTGGATGTTGAACACAGGCATCTTTGTCTTCTTAAAAACTGCTTTATTATTATGTGTACAGATCCCGTCTTTGTGTGTGTGTGGTGTGTGGGTTTTTTTCTTTTAATTTTTAGACAAATGACAAAAGCATGCAGGAAAGGAATGCAGAAATGCCAGGCTTAATATAAAGCATGCAACTGCACTGCATGCCGGGAATCCTAAAGGATACAAAACCTTTAACGACAGCGGTTAATTTTTAACAAGTTCACTTGCATAAATATTTATGAACAAAAGTTTTTACACTATTATCTCTTGGGTTTTTGGAGAGAGAAAAGACCTTTGGTGGATTTTGACAGTAAGCTGTGATCTGGCAGAACAAATTCATGTTTCTCGCCTGCACTTCCCAGTGTGGTGTAATATGGTTTGCCCTCGAGTCATCTCGGATGCTGATGGGTGGGCAAGTGTCCTGGGTAATTTTAGGGGGGAATTCTCCTTTTTCATTGGTTTTACAACTACTTAGGAGAGGAAGCATCGAGCTTTGTGTTGTTCTTTGGATTGTAACCAGCCGCTTAGGAACCTACACGGTATGTGCTCCTTACCCACAGATAAGCCTTGGTGCCCCAATGGGAAGGTATGCGGTCCAGCCATAAGTACATAGGCAGAATTTACTTTTGCTGTTAGAATAACAATGAAGCAGGGCTTTAAAATGCCCTGGCTTTGTAAACACTTGGAGGGAGCCTGTTTCTTTCAAACCTGCAATTAATTCTGGATATTTTATCTGATGCTTTGCAGGTCAGTCATGAGTTTCTTAGTCTGGTATCTGTGCTGGACATGTAGGTGCCTGGGGATTTTTCTAACCTTGCTTCAATAGCCTTCTGACTGGGCAGAGGTTAAGCAAGACCTGATACCTGTAAATGATATCTGTAAATGCATTTTAATTGGAGGAGTTCAGATTTGGAAGCTTTTTATTACACTTCTGTTTTCAGCTTGTGTTGCTCTATGTTTGTAATGATGCCTGTTGAAATGTAGCTTCAGAGGTAAAAATACCGATGAGTTCCAGTGTGGTTGAAACCACTTCTAGCTTTTTTTCAAAGCTATTTTTAGGTTTTAAGCTTCTTTTTTTCTTCTCCCCTAAAAATGCTCACTTTTAGGCAAGTGTTTGGTTTCCTGCCCCTGTGACGTGCTATGGAGCAGAGTCTAAATTTATATCCAGTGGTGTATTGCTTTATAGGGCTGTTTATTTTGGGGAAAACACTTTGATGGGGCTCTCTAGGGTGAATTGTGGTTGCTTTTGTTTTGTGTAAAGATTGGTCTCCTCCTGGGTCTGGTTTTAAAGCTGTATCCGGCAGGAGCAGGTTTGGAAGGAAAGCCATAGGATGTGAAAGGTTTTTTCAGGTTAATTCCCGGTGTCCTGTGTCTGAGTGCTGCTAAGGGAGTTTAATTTTTCTGTATCCTTTTAGTTTTTGTGTGGGATGCTTGTTGTACAACATGTATCCAATTTGCTAATTAATTTTTACTTTGTTTTTCTGTATGGGTAGATTACTGGATCCTACCCTATGTATTAAAATGCTTTAAACCACATAAAAGGAGCTGGCAGAGGTTCATTAGCCCTATCATGATGGAAACTCTTGTACATTTTAAATATACATTAAGTTCTTTAGGTTTCTAATTATCTTTTTCTTAACATATATAATTAAAACATTACTAGACATTGGAACTTATGATCTGTTTATTGCTGCTCTCTCATAGGTAAGATATTTTTTGAGCCTATTCTGGACTGTATTACAGAAACTGAAAAAGAAGATGATGAAAACCACCAGAGTTTGTTGCTGGTAGTGCAGGGAGAGCTAGGATGACAACTGGAATTTTAACCTTTTATTTTAAGCAGATTTATTTATTGGCTTTTTGAGTCTTTTTCAAAGAGTATAAACAGATCCTCTGAGGCTGGGATGTCTTTTGAACTAGGTAGTTAATTAAATGATACTAACTTAGAGGCCAGAGACCTGAAAAATAAAGCACAAGAAATAAAATATTTAGTATTAGCTTAAGAATAAGTAGGTTTGAAACGTTTTTCAGAGTATGAGTCCTAGTTTCTGGCTTGACCTGGCAAATAGGAGTTTGTTCTCAGCTCACCTGTGCTTTATAAAGCTTAATCTTTAGCTTCCAAGTTGCGTGTCATTCACAGCAGATTTTAATTTTGCTCACATCTAGAGAGAATATTTTAGGAAATATTTAACTGTGCTAAAACTGCAATAACATAAACCACATGTGCCTGCTTGCTTTGTTTTTGAAGCTTTGTGTGAGGGAATGTGCTTTGCTGTTATTTGACGCTCGCTTTGATGTTAGATGTTTTATGATTAGTCCCTCAAACCTCAGATAGGACTTTTGGAAAACTTAAATGAGCTTGTCTATCTGATAGCTCTGTAAAGTCACATTCGGCTGTGAATTGTCTTGTGGTGTGTCAGCTTTAAATTTTCTTTGAAAATAAAAAAGTTTTTAAAAGATAGTCATGATAATATTAGGATGGAGGAATTTGTGGGCTTATGTATTTCCTTGGCATATATTGGAACCTCACCCAGGAGGAGGACCTGGTCCATGGGGGAGATGGAGTCCTTGGTGGTTCTGGGGTTATGTTCTGCTCCCCTTTCCCCATGAGAGACCTGCTCCTCTCTGGGATTAGCTCAGATGAACGGCATGGCCAACCTCGTGCTTGCATTGATTTTTCAGGGGTTTTGCATTTAGGTGACATGGACAGCTTTGTGTCTAGTAGTGATGTTGGTTTTCCCCTGCTGCTCTTGAGGCTGGAGTAGCTCATGTGGGTGAGGAACTGGGCATGGTTTTTGGGGGAGCAGCAGCATCTCTTCAACCTCTCAAGGTGGCCAGGCCTGGGAATTTTCAGTGTGAGGCCAAGGCTTCTTGCTGCATGATGCTACTTTGTGATTGAAATTAGTGAATTTTCTTCTGGGGCTGAGGGGGTTGTGCTGTTTCTCCCAGGGGTGTGAGGCTTTGACTTTGTTCCTCTGGCTGCTCTCTGAGGCACTGAACTCGTGTAGTATCCTGAGTGAGGTGGTGGGGAAGGAGCCTCTTCTCTTCAGGGTTTGTTTCTGCTGGTGGGGCAGTGGAGCACACCTGGACAGGTGGGCTCTGGGATGGCCTCCTGGCATTGCTCAGCAGGAGTCAGGTGATGGTTGAACCTGTGCTTCTCCATCAATCTCTCCATCTGTGATTGGTGCCAGTGACTTTATTTTGCAAGGAGGTGGAAGTGTGAAATATCTTGAGGGTGTTAAAAATGAGCTTGTGGTATGTCCTACTGTATGTTTGATCTGTCTTGAATAGGTTGTGTCATGGAATTGTTATAGTCCTGGTCATTTGGGAATGAGAGGTGGGGTGGCAAATGACTTCTCTGGGTGCTGGTTCCTGCCTCTGCTGAGCCTTCACTTTCTCTGGCATCAGCATCAATAGAAATTGATCTGTTTTCCAATGAAAAGAAAAACTCAAAGACACTAAACCTTGGCTGTGCTAATACGTGCAATAGGACAAATCTAGATTCTGGAGCCAGGATGTGGGATGGTGGTGGGGAGCTCTTACTGTCTGCCCACAGAGCTGCTACAGCCCTGGAGATGTTCTCCATGCTCAGCAGAGAAGTGCTGAGCCCATTTCATTTTTCACCTGTATTCACAAGGGTTTGATATATGGGCTTGACCCCCAAGTTCTTTTGTGCCTTTGCAACAGGAGTTGGGAAAGGTCCTGATAACATCTCACAGGTCCTTCAAAACCCCTTTGTGGGGGATGTGGGGAGGAAAGCATCTTCACGGTTTTACAAGAAAATGTCCCAGAAATTAAATTTGATTTTTCAAAGGCTTTTTTCTTTTAATCCTGATGTTTAAATATGAATAGATTCCACTTGGTTGGTGTGGTGGGTGTTGTTTTATTAAAAGCTGAGGATTCACCTGTGCATGACACCACCACATTTCTCTCAAAATGGATTTTCTAGCGCTGCGTTTTAAGAGCATTTCCTTTTTTGTCTCAAGCTTATGGCTTAGGATTTTGTGCAGGATTGGGGTTAGTCCTTGTAAAATGGTGCATTTAAAGTAATGCAAAATTAATAAAACCCTGGGCTTTTACTTGTCGCATTGTAGGTGCGTGTTGCCAGGGATTTTTCTCTTCTTTTTTTTTTTTTTTTTTTTCTCATTAAAAACAAAGACATGAATGTGCTTAGGAAGCAGATCTGCTGGGATGCCAGCTTGGAAGGGTTGCATGTGGATATATTGGTCCAGCTTGTTGTCTGCTGATGTCCTGCTGCTGTTGCCCTGGGTTAAAATGGGACAGGGGGGTCTGTCTCCCCTTGGCCATGCCCTGCTTGTCGCTGATGCCCATAATGAGCTGCCTGCACCTTCACCACCCAGCTCGTTTGACCGAGGCTGCTAATCATTATTGAGCTTGGCTCAGCAGGATGCAGCGTGGTATCTGCCTGGCTGCTGTCCTTGCACCTGGAGACAGTGCCCGTGTCCCGCAGCTGCTGGAGCGGGGCCATTCCCCGTGGGAACGCCAGGGGCTTGGTGTCTGGGACCTTGGCAAGGTCAGGGCAGGCTGTGCCCCTGTTCTGGATGCTGACAAGTAGCCCTGGCCTCTGTCCTTTGGCTGATACCAGCATGTGAGTGACTGCTTTGGGACACCAGTGGCAGGCATTCCTTGTTACTGGTGCTGTGTAGTGTTTAAAGGCTGGGTGGCAGGAGATACTTCATGCTGTGCCTTGTGTGGTTGCCTTGATGAAGATGAGTGCCCTGTCAAAGGAGTGGCAAAGCAACAAATGGTTCCTGAGATAAATAAAATTTCCATTAATGAACTACAATGGCTTTGGATGCCAAATTAAAAGAAGTCTATCTGGAGGATGAAAAATACATGTATTTTCTGTCTCACTCACTAATTCTCATCTCTTTTGATTTTCTTTATCATCAGAAAGACATTTTTAATTTTTTTTTTACAGCCAGTTGTGTTTATTTTGGTAACAGTTCATTGGCTGCTCTGTGTACAGAAGCTTTCTCTTGAAAGTACTGAAACTATATTAAAAGTGCTTTTGGCTGTCATCTTTTATTTTGCTTCTCCTTCGTTCTTTTCCCAAAGCTGGGTCGTTGCTATATCAAATGCTCTGAAACTGTCTGGTAGCGTTTTCCCTGCGGTGCTCCGTATAAACTGGAAATAAAAAGGGAAGAAATTGCAGGATTTGGATTTCTGCAGCTTTTTCCCCCCTCTGTGTATGTATGTGTGTGTGTGTGTGTGTGTCCCATTGAAGTCTGAGCAGCTGTCCCCATCCGCACAGCCCGCTGATGGCATGCACAGATCTGTTTCTTGTGATTAAAAGGAGAAGTAATACCCCAGTGTTCAGAGAGGGGCTGGGGGGTGAGTGAGCACCCAGGGAGCAGCGAGTCTTTCCTCCTGCTTGGGCCAGTGACAAGGGAGCTGGAACCCCTGTGCTGTCCCTGCAGCTATATCCCAGTGAAAGAATCATCCTGGTGTCCTACTGCAGCATCTCCACTCTGGGGTGGGCTCCTGCATCCTGCACTGGGGACCTTCAGAGGCCCCGTGGTTTTTATTCTATTGGGAGGGTGTTGAAGCATTTCAGCAGTGCTGCAGCCGCTCACTACCAGCGTGCTTTGAAAAATACCCAGCAAGTGTCAAGCATCTGTCTGTGAAGGGGGAGGAAATCCCCCCCCGTTATTATTTTCTCCCGATTGTCCTCGCTTGGTGTGGCTTTGGCTATTATGGGTTTGTAAAATAGAACTATATATGACCTTTTATCTTACAAGAAATAGGTTAAGCCATTTTTAAAGAAAGTGTTGGAGTCAGCAGTGCTGCTAAGGAGCTGCTTTCGCATGGTTGATAGGCTGTGAAGCCGCTCAATGGACTTTGGTTTCAGAGACAATATCTGTTTAAATTAATCTTTGTCAGATACATGCCACTGCAGACAATTCAAATTCCATTTGCTTTCTGATCTCATAACAAAAAAGCACCTTACACTGGTTCTTTTATCGGAAAATTAACTTTTGTCTGTGTGTCCTGGAAACAGGGGTGGCATAAAATCTAGTTAAAAGGCTCTGTTATAGGAGGATTCTGTTTCTTTGTACAAGGCAGACTTTTTTTCCCCCTTCTTTCCCCTGTGTGCATTTAAAAAGAAGACGAGTGTTTGAGATAGATTAAGGAGAATGCCAGCAGATGGACCGATTCTGTTGTTGCTGCTGGCAACCATCTAAGCAGCCATTTTGAACAATGCTGATACCGGGGTACTGATAACACAAAGATGAGGATGGGATAAATATCCAGCTAGTCCCTTTCTCCCCGCCTGCTCCTCCTCCCTCCCTTTCACGCCGCCGCTGCAGCCCTGTTATTAGAGAACCCGATTGTTTCCAGAGAAATGCTTCATCCTCTTAGCTCGGCTGGTGCATGTCTGGCATTGCTTATCTCTTTGATTTTCCTCATGGTTGGTGGAGATGCTGGCAGATCACCTTCTCCCAGGAGTGCCCACAGCATTGGTCCTAAGTGGAATGGGATGTATATTTGGGTATTTTGCAGTAGCAATGCTTTTTTCCCTGCTCCAGTAAAGCATGAGGTGGTGGGTCCTTCCCTTACAAGTGGAGACAGTTTCCTGCCATCCTTGTGCACATTTTATGTGCTTAATTACAAAGTGGGGACCATGAGGTTGAGATGTCCTTCATGCCAAAGCAATTAGCATGGGCAATGGTTGCAAATTGAGAGCATCCCCACTGCCTTGTCTCCCTATCCCTTTCTCCCACTCATGGTGTTGTCTGGTTCTTGGGTATCTGGCTCATATTATTTTCCTGGACCTGCTGCTCTTGGCATTTCTTAAGGTCAGTACCAGTGTCTCTTTGGCCTGCTGTATTTTTGACACTGGAATTGGTGGCCTTTTATCTCTCTGTCTGGTTTCCCAGCTCCAAGGAAATAACACTTTAACTGACAAAGAAAACCCAACCAAGCTTCATTTTTTTCCTAGTAAAACAGCAGAAAGGCTGATCTGTGTTTTGCAGTTGGGCCAGGATGAGCACAGGGCTGTTTCAGGAAACCTACTGGGCTTTGCCCTGAGCTTAGTGTGGTGTAACATGGTCTGAATGTGGCATCTGGAGAGTAGTCAGGGGATGCTGTGTAGCCTTTAAATGTTCTGGAGCTTAAGGTAGACAGCAATAAACTGGTGTGTTCCTCTTGACTTGCACAAGTCTGCAGACCATGTGCTGAAACTTTGATCTGTTGTTGTCACCAATACCTCTGAGAACCTTGAGTGAGGTAATGGCCTAACTGCAGCTTTTGGTCCAGTTAAAACTTCTTTGGGGTTAAAAAATGTACAGATAAGTCTCAAGTCTGTATAGAATAGAATCATGGAACATGTATCTAATTATACACAGTAGATGGAACTTCACTGTAAAGCAGCAGATGTAAGGATTAAAAAAAGGAGCTGGGCAAGCATTTTATGGTTTCCCTTTTTAATTTGTCCCTTGTGTCTGGTATGTTTGAGGCAAAAGTTACTTCATTTTTCCTGTTGGAAAGTATCTTTTCTGTATTGAGTCTCCCCTCTTTTAAGCATGCCTTATTTGATCCATAAGATGTGGACTTAGCATATTTGAGGTACTTGATAAAACAAGGGGCATCTAACCAAAAAGTAGAAAAATCAGGCTGTAAATTCCACTTGGAAATGTCATGGTGTGTTGGGAAGTTGTTGAGGTCAGCTGAGCTCACTAAAGACTTGGACTGAGAAACTGAGGGTCTCACTAGTTACCTGTCTTTGAGGCTAACTGGCACTGCTGACAGATAATTTTAGTGCACTCACAAGGGTCCAGCCCCTGTGTTGTTCCCAGCCACCTCCCTTTGTGGCTTCTGCCATGTTCCTTCACCTTGATTACATTAGGAGATGACTTCTGGAGACTGGAAAATGGGTGAGGAAAGAAGTGCAGACACCTTCTAGGAAAGGTGTTGAGTGGGACAATGGAGTGTGCTCTTCTGTCCCTTTGGCTCGTGATGAGGTCAGACCTCATAAGCTCTGGCAGTTTTGGTGGAGAGGAGCTGCAACCAGTGTGTGACAAAGCATGATGGTGGACTTGGTGGCTTGTGATATGCTGCTCATGCTCACTTGCTGCCTCTGTGGAAAATACTAACTCACCAACAACAGGCACAAAGCAAGTGCTTGTGAGGATGACCAAGAATGAGTAGTGGGGTTTAGAGTATTTTTAAGCTATGCCTTCTGAAATGGAGCAGAGTGGAGCTTAGCCCTGTTCTTTCCCTGAACCCCTGGATGACATGGAAAAGAATATTGCCTCCCCTTTGTAGAGCTCTCCTCATCTCCTAGTTCTCTTGAGTTTGACTCAGCCTGTTTTAGCTTCAAGGGACCCATCCCACTATATAACATTCAGGAGTGCTCGATAGCAGCCAGCTTTTTTGAGATTCAGGAGTATGTTCAGTGGTTTATGAGGCTGCTGGTTTTGTTCTGACCACGCTGGGGGCATTTGGAAAGAGTGAATATCTTCAGCTGCATCACTGTTCACTTTGAGTCACAGTTCTCATACAGCTCAAGCTTCCATTATCTCTAAAATTCATTGCAGTGACATGGTTTGAAGGGTTCCCATGTGCTGTGCTGGAAGTTATTTGCCAGTGGCTCACAGTGGACTTGCTTCCCTGTGGGGTATCTCAGAGGCAGAAGGAGATGTTTTACAACTGGTGCTGTACTTGCTAGGAAAGGGTGCAGAGTGAAATTTTGCTCTGTTACCTTTCTGTTTGTGTTGTGATAAAAATTTGATATGACTTAGGCTCTTAAAAAACATAAAAACTTAGTAAAACTAGACAGGATAAAGATGAATGGTTAGCTGCTTCTAGTCATAGCTCATTTTCTCAACTTTCCCTATAGAAAGGAGGGATGTAGAAGGATGACTTAATGGGGATTGATGCTTTCCATAAATGATGCATTCCCTGTATCTGAAGGAGGCACAGGGCACTGGTGATGTTTTCCCTTGCCTGCCTGGTTTTTGGCTTGTTTCTGGTGGCTCCCAGCTCAGCCCAGAGCCTGTGGTGCAAACACTGTGGGAAGGCCTAGTGCCCAAGAGGGTTTTTTCCCCTACATGTTCCCACAGCCATACAGAGGTAGGCCACACCAAGGTTTCCTGAACTGTGAGGTTTGATGAACCATTAACCTAAAAATGCCCTGAGTAGGAAGAAAATGTTTCCAAGGCCTGAAAATCTTGCAATGCTTCTGAAGTGGGAATGGGAGCTGTGGTTTGCCTAAGCAAATTTTTATGCTCCTGGCTCTGCTGTGAGCTGGCTCTGCTTTGTGGGTGCAAGGGTATGTTTGGGATCTTGCTGAGATGGGAAGGCAGCCCTCCAGGGCTGGGTCAGCCAGAGGGGCTGCCTTCCAAGCAGATGTCGTTTTGGCGTGAGGCTCAGCAGGTTTGAGACAGGATGTCCCTATACTCCAGAGAGCTGAAAGTATTGAAATAAGTAACAGGCTGGGAATGTCTGAACCCAGTTTATGAATTCCTGGGGAAGAGGATTTGGCAATGGCAGGATGTCTTGTGGACTGGCTCTGCATTGTGCATTGGGGGACACACCTCGCAGTCCCCTGGGCTCTGCTGGGAGCCAGGCTTGGCTGCACGAGCCCCTTCCTCTTCAGTACACTGCCAGGTCCAGCTGCCATGCTGGAGGAGACCCCTGCCCTCCTTGTCCATTGCTTCTTCTGTTGTTGAGTGGGGAGAGAAGCACCTCGCTGTAAAGGTGGGGCTGTGGTGTCATCCAGACGTGGCTGTGTGGGGCTGGGGCTGTTCAGCCGTGGCTGTGGTGGGGTGGCACAGTGAAGGAGGGGTGGGGAGGCCCTGGGGTGGCCCACAGGATGACCTGGTGGCTGTGGTGTGTGTGAAACTGGAAGATGGGGCTGCCCAGAGAGGTGAGCACAGGCACAGCCAGGTGGGAGAAGGTTGCTTTTACTCCAGAGCTGTGTCAGTGGCTGGGACACGGAGCCTGTCTGTCACTGAGTCCCGGTGGTCACATTCCTGAGGGCTTTCCTAGAGCTGCCTCAACAGCACGGGTGACGCTGCAGCTCAGGAGGAGCTGTGACAGCAGGATCCTGACCCTGTTTTCAGAAATAGTAACAGCATCTCTAAAGGCTTCGAGGGCTTGGTTGGGAGCAGAACGGCTGGGTTCCCCTGTGTCTGGCAGTGGTCAGCAGCAGATGCTTGGGGAGGAGATTAAGAAGCAGGGCTGGAGCAGAGGGATACTTCCCTGGTATGAGCAGTCTCTCCAGCCAGAGGGCTGCCCTGGCCCTTGGCTGTGATGTGGATGCAGAAGAAGATGGTTTGTGACAGCAGCCCTGGCCCCACATCTCCTGAAGCACTGGGATTATCCCTGAGTCTCCTCAGGGTGTAGCATCCCTGCTGGGGGTGTCAGGATGGCCGTGCCTGGCAGGGACTCTGGCACTGCTCTGGGAGGCAGCAGTGATGCAACACTGGTGGGGCTAAAGAGGCTTTTGGAGAGACCAGCACTTCTTCACCCCACTTCAATGCCATCCCAGATCTGCAGGCTGAGATTTGGGAGAGAAAGCAAAGCGTTTAATAAGAGCTGTGCATTTAACAGGGTGTGAGGAATGTGCAGTAAAAAAAGAGCTGTGCAGTAGCACCAGTCTCTATTCTTTTCCTTTCTCATCTTACAATCTTTTTGCTTGACTTTGCTAAATATTTTAGTGCTTCTCTAATTGTAGGACAAGTTAAATTCCCTGTGCTAATATTTGAACAGGGTTAGTTGGTCTGGAGGCAGCTGCAGCTCTCTGAAGGGCTGTCTCATCTCCAGGTGTCTGTTGTGTGTCTGGCCCTCTCTGAGACACCCAAGGTTATCCATTGAGGAATAGCCCCTAGTGTAGGCATATTTGCTGGAAAGAAACAGAACCTTTCAGTCTTCTGATTGCAACTTTTTAAGGTGTGGCTTGTTTGCTGTGGGCTGCAGTGGAATTTGTAGCCTACTGTGGAAGATGCATCCAAAGGATGTCCCATGGACCACTTTGGGTGGAAGAGCTGCTGCTCAGTAGCTGCTGATGCCAAGTCTGTGAGATCTCTTTGTCTCGTGGGTTTTGGGCAGCATTACTGTATTTGGAACATGCAGCTGCTGTCAGGAGGTTGGGTGAAAGGTTTTCCTTGGAGCTCAGGAGAAAGTGTTTATTCTTTAAAAGGGTAACTTGGGGTGAGACAGAAAGAAAGAGAAGCAGCCTAATCTTGCAATTTAAATATATTTAAAGATTCCTTCTGTTTAAGTTTGCTTCCTAGCCTTGATCAGAAGGAAATGCTGTTAGCTACAGAGTGGAATAAATCGAGGGCACCCTTATCTGTGCAAGATAAATTACTATTGTTTAGGAAAGACACTCCAGGGATTGAAGAATTTAATTAAATACACAGGGATTATGAATATGCATGTAAATTAGACAATCTAGATATGACATGGCTACAACTGCAGGGAATTGTTCGAACTTAAAAGTGTAATCATTCTTTTTATCGGGATGTGGGGATGGGTAACAAATGAGAAGATTCCCTCTCCCATTTGCCTGTGCCTGGGCTGGTCTCAGGTCATTAAGCAGTGGGAATTACCCGTCTCAGATCAGCCCTCCACCAGCCCGCAGAGAGGATGCACTGGAGCCTTTCTCCACCCTAATGAGCCTCTGCAGGAGCTGACGGAGAAATGGGGGTTGTGGTGAGGGGCTGCCACTGCCATGACCCAGATGAGGGGTTTGGAGGGTGGGGGATGTGGTTTGCTTTCTGCTGAGACAGGGGAGGAATGCTGTGGGCAGGATGCTGCTGGCTGTCCTGGTACCTTCCCTGGTAGGAAGGATCCTCTCTAAAGGCATGGGAATATATGTACTGTGATTTCAGTGTCTTGCTAAAAATCATGGGGCTAGGGAGTGCAAATATTCATTGGTCAGCTTTTCTGCCTTTTTCTGGTGGTTTTACAGGGATGCCCCCCTCAGCATGATCACTGCTGTCTAGAAAGCAGTATGGAAATCACAAAATTGTTTTTCAGAGACTAAGATCGGTGTGAACAGTAGAGGCAAGATTGAAATATTTCTTGAAAGTCAAGACACCTGAAGAATTTACAATGAAATGTGGGAATGTGCTTCTGCTGTCCTCCCTGCCAGGCCTGGGCTCTTTGTAGCATCCTGCTGATGTGCTGAGCCAAGGCAGGTTCTTCAAAGGACATTAACTGCAGTATATAGTGCTGCCTTGAATGTGTTTAATTTGCAACTCTTAGAGGTGACATCTAATAACAATGCAGGGAAATATTTTTCTTTTTTTCCCCTGTGTCTCCTTTGTTTGACTTTACCTCCATCCATTCGGTTTCATTGTTCTGCTAAAATCAGATTTTTCTCTAGTTTGAGTCCAGGACCTGCAGGTGAAGAAATAAATTACTACAAGACCCCCAACCTGTGAATTATTTGTTATTTTTAAAATAGGCAGCAAAACGTGGTCATGATCTGACTTTGAACTTGACTTGTCTTTAAAAAGAAATAATAAAGGAGAGGCTGTATCTTTACTAGCTGCTTTCCCTCACCTTTCAGATTTTTGCTTTTCAGTTGGGCAGAGCTGGATGAGATGGATCTGTTCTGATGGCAGGTCCCCATTGGGACCCCCACGAGCCAAGGGCAGGACAGAGCTGAGCCCCTGGATGGCTTCCCTGGGGAGCTGGGGGAGATCTGTAGGGCCAGACCCAGGTCTGCTCTGGGTCACCCCTCGGGTGGAGCATCAGTTTCTCTCACCTCCTCCACCCCCATGGAATCGAGGGCTTATGGTAATCAGGAGCTCAGTCCTGTCCTGTTTGAGCCACGTGGGAACAATTCCTATTTATCACTTTGAAAAGTGGTTGATTTTCCTACCCTTGGCTCATGGGTTCTGATTAAAAAACAACAAGGAAAGAAACCCCCCGCATCTGACAATGTGAAATATTTAAAGCCTCCACACTGCACATTTTTTCAAAAACCTTAGAAGACCTGCTTTTTATTTTTGTCAAGGAAAAATATAATAGGAGAATATTTGTATGAGTGCACAAGTGCACAGAGAGAGATTTGAACCTTTGTAGTAAAGTATTTCTAATAAAAATTTAATGTCCTCAAGACAGTGTTATGGCAGCTCATTACTACTAAAGGTCATTTGAAGAGTATTGATCCTAAATGTTACAGCCGAATGTAAACTTTGACTGTTACAGTTATTAATGTGTATTTATGATCTATGGGATATGTGTAAAGGGAAAATGAGAATCTAAATGGTATGGTGAGCTCATTTGCTTCAGGATTGCCAAAGGCTGAGTTCATGCAATTCACCTCGGTTTTAAGCATGTCTGTCATCTTTGTGTTACATGGATTCAACCTTATTTATTTCTATTTTTTTTTAGCTGGAAAAATCCTTTAGTCCTGCCCTAGAAAAGGAATGTGTTCTTGAATTTTTGGTCATGCCCATGACACAGCCTGAGCTTTCTGTCTGTGCCTAAATGTATATTGGGGAGCAGTGTTTTGCATTCAGCTTCCATTCTGACACAGAAATACCAGGGGCTGAACTTTGTGTGTGACTGAATTGCAAGCGTAAGTAGGAGCTCCGAGGAGCATGAATCTACTCTGAGTGTAATTAGAAGGCTATGCCACTGAAAAGCAATAATGGTTTTTAAAAATTGAATTAATTAAAAATGTTAATCTTTACTGAGAGAACAGGTGGTACTATATTTATATTTTTGCTATACTGTAATGTACCTATGTTTGCATTGGAGGCAGAAAGGGTGTATTCACAGGGAATTTTAAGGCTCTTTGTATTAAAAAAGAGAGAAAAATAGACAAGAAACCTGTGGTGGTAGGAGGAAGATAAACGGTGCTTGTGATATTTCAAAGTCACATTAATCTTTTTTTCTTCCCTTTTTTTTTTCTTTCTTCTTTTAATGTATGACTTTCTCCAGGGAAATTGTCTCCTCATGACTGCAGCGGATTAATGTGCACAGATCAGCTCCTGCATTATTTTTCTGTTTTGACAGAGAGGTGATTTTTATACGCACGTCCCTCTCTGCCGAGATTCCAGCTCATGTTCTTGGAGTTTGGAAGAGTTCCCTGCCAAGAAGTGACAAGGAGCAGGGAGCAGCTGTTTGGATGCACAGTGTTAGAGAGGAGCTCTCCGTGGATGTGGGGGCTGTGGCGAGCATGGGAGCCTGGTGGAGGCTGGTGGGGGTGAGTGCCCACAGCCAGATCCTGCTCTGCATGCTGGAATTTGTGCCACAGGGAGCTCTGCCTGCTGCCCTGAGGATGCTGGTGTGGTTTGATGCAAGGTGTGGGCATCCAGTAGTAAGAGGAGCCACTTTTAGATGGGTTTGTGTCTGCCCTGGGAGTCCTTCAGAAGATCCTACTGCTCTCCAGGCTTGTTGATGCCAGCTTATTTATTTTAAACTGCAGTTAAATATATGTTTTTCTGGTTATCTCCGAAGTTTTGCTTAAACCAAAAAGTGACAGCTGAGCCAACTTTGGCAAAGCTATGGGAATGGGACAGGTTTGGCCTTTCTTCTCTCCCTGTGGCTCCCACACAATCTCTGGGCACAAACTTGACATTGCATTTCTGATGATCATTGCATCCTGTTTTTAATGGTTTGTCTAGACAGTGCTGACATAACTATGAAAATACTTTGGTGACCTAGTCTAGAATTAGTGCACATGAAGAAATCAACCCTCGTTTCTGATGTTTGCAATCAGTTTGAATGACTATACTGTAGCACAACTTAAGAGGGAGGCAGATTTGGAGTTGTTCCAAAGAGCAAGTCGTGAGCAAAACACAGCCAAACCAGCCCGTGTGGTAAATATGCATTGTGCAGAGAGAATGCCAAAATACAGGTTAGCCACAGCTTGCCTTGGAGCTGTGTGACAGGTTTATGGAGTCTGGTGTAAGGCTGGAGTTCCCCCTTGGTTGGCCCAGAGTTTTTCTGGGAAGCTCATAACCCGAACTCTGAACTTGGTCTATGTGATGTTGTGCCCTGTATTTGGAAAAACTTCGTCAGCATAAAAACAATGTGTTCCTTCCAAACATCAGCTGTATTGTTGACAATGCCTTGGATTAGGAGTTTGTAAACCTTGGGACCAGCTGTGTGTCCAGTCAGTTAGCTCAGAAATACCTGGCACATCAGTGCTGGTGACTCTCAGCAGTTTAATGGCACTGAACCACTGGGTGTGGATTTGAGGCCAGTTTGTGTAGCACTACCCCCTCCAGACCGTGTGACCTGCCTTTAGATTACTAATCCGAGGTGTTTTAAGGTAACATAAGCTTCCTGAGCTGCAGGGACTGTGTAGATATTTCTACATGTCTGGTCATTTGCTGATGTGGTGAAGATTTGGACACCCTGGAATAAGGGTGTAACTGGAGATGAGGTCCTTGGTTGTAACATAGCAACAAAGATGTGGGAAAAACTTGGTTTTGGTGGAGATATGTAGTGCCATCTTCACTGGGTTTGGTAGCCTTTGAAAGCTGGATTGCTGCCTCAGAGGGGACAACAGCACATTCCCCATTCCTGTAGTGTAATCAGGAAAAATGGGGGCAAAATATGAAATGTTGAGTTCATTTGCAGGGAGATAAATGACATGTGAGAGGGAGACTGGCAGAACAGTACAATGGTTCTGTTCTTCATGCACAGCTAGGTAGCTCATGGAGGCACTTCCCAGATGTTGGAACACTAGCCAGACCTCCCTCTCTTTGTGGGAACGGGAAGAGGTTTCCGGGCAGCATGAACAGAGAAGGAAGAAGAGGACAGGCAGGGTGTGAACAGGGGCTTTGCTTTCTTTAGGGTTGAAGGAGAGGAATGGCAGTGCAGGTGGAGCCAGGAGCAGCACCTTGTGCCAAGGTTCTTTGGGGCCCTACTGCTTTGTGGGCATTTAGGACAGAGAAGTCCCTTTGGGTGGCAATGGAGTCCATCCTGTCAGCATGGAGTGTTGCTTTGTTTGCCCAGCAGCTGTTTTTGTTCTTGGATTGTCTTGTGGGAAACGTTGGAGCTGCAAGTGTCTTGGAGAGGGGCAAGAGCAGGAGCCCATGAGCTGAGCAATGGGCATAGGGTGAGGGCTGGGGTATCTATCTGGTGTGCACTGGAAGGTGTCCCCTCTGGTGTGCTGTAGGATTTATTGGTGTAAATGCCTAAAAATTCTCCTTTTACTCTTCTTCTGTCTGGAGAAACCCTAGGGCAAGCAAGAATGAAGAAGGATGGCCAGTGAAATTTGTGGATATGACTCAGTCTGGTGCTGAGGAAAGCTGGAAACATCTCTCAGGTTGATACCTGTAGGAAAGAAGTGTGTGGACTTTACTGAGGAGGGCAATTAGGGAGTTGAACAGCTTCCTGAAAGTGCGAGACCCTCCTGCTGTGTATGGTTGGGGGTTGTGTGCATGGGGCAGCACCGACCCTGCACTGTGGAATGTGGTGGACCCAGGTCCATCACCCTGCTGCCCTCCCTGTCTGCACTGGCATCTCCCTGTGTGGGGATAGCAGCAGGATAGAGGTGATGTGCAGACAGTGCAATACCCAGTGTGCAGTGATGCCTGATGATGGTGCAGTGACTTTCTGTGCCCTTGAGCCTTTGCAGAAGCACCATTGCAATAACCCAAGGCAGCCGGTCATGACATTTCAAGGCTGGTGGGGAGCCCAGCCCGCCTGCCTGCTGCTGTTGGAGGAGGTGTTTCATGACTACCATTAGTTACGTGCTTGAAGAGGGAGGAAACAAGCCATTACTGAATTGGAAACCTTGTGAAAAGGTCACACTTCTGAAAAGCTGTGCATTTTAAGACTGCTCAGCTCTGCAAAGCTGCCTTTGAACTGGAAGAGTGGGAGTTTGACACCCTTTCGACAGCTCTGGGTGCATTAAACCCACAAAGCAGGAACTGGAACCAGCCCTGGAGTTTAACTCTTACCAGGTGCATGGCCTCAGGAGGGGAAGGAAGCCTGGCCCTGGTAGGTCTCCAAGGGGAAGCAGCATCACTGTGAACCCAGACCTTCTACCACACCTCAGAGCATCCACTCTGGAGGGAAATGGTGCAATTGGGGAAAACTGTTGTTACTCAAGATTAGTGGACATGTGAGGATATGGCTCCCCAAGAAGTGTGCTTCTCTGGTACCAGTGGAAATACTCAGGCTTTTGAATTAGAAGGTAGAGTAAATGGGTTAGGGTTGCTATATTGTGTTTGGCCCCTTTTGTCTTGGAGACTCCCATGTCAGTAATTTACTTATATGTAATAAAAATGCCTTTTTCCTTGCTCTTCTTCTTGGTCTCTTTGGGTACGTGTTTCTTTCTTGTTCCTCTAAATAGCCAGCTTTCAAGAGTGCCACCACCACCTCTTTCTGTATCTTCTTTTCTGTGGCAAGAAGGTTTGCTCACTCTGATGAACAATCAGAGAGATTGAAAGAGAGAGATAGAGAAATCAGTGTTTATCATTCACCCAGCTATTAACATAGGTAAAATGTTCATTACTGGCTATTAGTTTGAGACTGTAGGTGCTAATGGCCTCATTCCAGAGAGCAGCAGACACTTGCAGAATCCTGTGAGCAGAAATTGATTGCTATTGATCGATCAGTCTGGGAGTACCAGCCGGATGTTTTGAAGAGGATTTAATAGTGCTTATAGGGTAGCTGGTCTCTCCTTATCTTTTGGACTCTCAGAGCTTACAGATAAGGAGCCCAGGTCGTGTCCCTGCCAAGTCAGGGCCTGGTCAGCTGTGCTGGGCATGGGTGCCCTTGCCCTCTCAGCTGGAAGTTGCCCTCCATGCCTGCACTGTGAAGCACAGAAGGTACCTTAGCCCATGGTCAGGGTCTCCTCACCTCATACAGGGGTGTGAGCATGTCAGCAGATGCATTCTGCATCCTAGTGAAGTGAGTGGAACCTTCCTTAGCCACTGAATTCCTCGAATTGCTGTTCTTTGCATCCCTAGTGCAAAGTGAACTGGAGAACAGCAAGGAGAACATTTGCTGCTGTGGATCTGGGCCATGGTGTTTCTGGAGAACTTGTTCTTTTGTGGTTGTGCTCTAGCTGAAGCTGGTCACCTACTCTTCACTGCTCTGCATAGATGCTTTGAGAATGTGATGTGTTCTCCTGACAGATGTTTTTGTGCAGCTACAATTCCATAACTGAGCTAAGGCAGCAGTGAGCCTGCAGATGGTACAGGTTTTCATAGCAGTGTCTGTAGGCAGCAGGAGAACCTGCAAATGCTCACCTGGCCATCTGAAAAAACAGTGTCCTTTTGTCTGTGGTCTGCTCAGGCTCAGAGGCTGAGTGATCTTGCAAATGCACCTCCACTCTGTAGTTTTTTCCTATGGCTGTTCCAGGGAAGACTTTGTTGACATTCCCAGTGGGTGTAAAGTATCCCCTGCTGCTTAGCCCTCTCCATTCCTTCTCAGCTGAGACATACCTCACAGTCCTGAAAGAGTAGGACAGGATTGAGAGGAACAGGAGATGATGCAAACAGAATATGCTGCTCACAGTGTAGCCTGGTGGCTTATGGTCTTGGTGAGAACTGAGGGCATTGGGAAGAGTACAAGGAAGGGTGTCTAAAGTGAAGACCTGCTTAAAACCAAGAGAACAGTATGAATGGATGCAGTCCAAGCAAGTTTGACCTCTGCTTGTCTCTGCTCAATATCTGAACCACTGGGCACCATGTCCAGCAGGACCTCTGACTCCTGTGTGTGAGCTGACGTCATTTTAATTAAATTGTGCCTACCTGGCTTGGATCCTGCTGGCATAAAGGATTATTTTGAAGAGTTATCTGTGCTGCATAGGCTCTGGTCTCACTGCTGCTTGTATCCAAGGTTTTCCCTTGCTACATTTTCAGTTCCCCCCACCATTGGCAGTTGCCCTATCTTTTCCTACATCCCAGCAAATGAGGCGGGAAGCAGTTCTGGGAACAGGTAGGGTGAAATGCCTGGCTTTGGGTACCCCAATAAATACTGCATGTGTCTGTGTGAAGCTGGGACTGTTGCTCGAGGGTCAAGCCACGGCAGGTGAACACTTCTTGCAAGTTAATAAATCAGTGGTGTGCCTTTCCAGGCTGCGTGGCGCGGGCCAGGGAAGAATTCTTCACGGCAGTGAGTCACCTGTTTGTGGCCCTCTGGCAGAGGGACTGCTGTGCTGCCTCCAGTCTGCAGCCCTCCCTGTTCAGACACCATCGGCTGGAGAAAGTGCTGATGCAGCCTGCAGTGTCTGAAACACGCCGTTGCCATCTGCCTCCCTGATGGAGTTGGAGCGGCTTCTTTTTTTAACCTGAGTTTGCTGAGTCTTGACTAATTAGCTGCCTTTGGAATTTGTAACATAGAAAAATGCCTGCTAAGTTTGGGATGGAGTGGGGGTGCTAGGGCACTGTACAGTCACAGGTTTGTTTTTTTTAAAGGAAAGAAGTCTAATTTGAGCAAAACTAGATATGCAGTAGTCTGATTGGCTTGATTTCTAAATTTGAACTCCAATGGCTTTGCTGTTTCCAAACTCAGTGAAAGTGGTCATTTCTCTAAACCATGGCCTTACCTGGTCCAACAGTTCATTGTGTTTCCCTAGGGGAGGGAGGTCGTGTCCTCTTGCTGGTTTGTGGGGTGGTGATGAACTGGAGGAGTCCCCTCAGTGTGCCAGTTTGGATGTCAGTATGATGGGAATGGGTGCGAGATGTATGGGAATGTCCATGGCAGGCTCAGGCTGTTCCAGCTGAGGCCTGGTTGGAGACTGTGTGTGATGGGTTCCCTTTGCTGAGGATAAAGACAGGCACTTTAGGGGTGATCTAACTGGAGAGGAAGGTCCATGAGCAGTTAGGACAGAGGGTTTTGTTGCTTTAGTCCAGGTGGGACAAGACCTCCTGACTGAGGTGGCTCAGGGTGGTTGATCTTTCAAGACTTCTTTTGTCTGTATGACCCACAAGGGTTCAAAGACCCATCTCTGCTCCATCTTGTGATCCCTCAGCAGGAGTGATTTGGAGAGTGGTAGGGATGTTTCTAGGTAGGAGAGGAAGTCCACTTGATGTGGGAAGGAAACACCATTCACCCTGGTGTTGGCCCCAGACTCACATAAACAGTGTGCTGAAGCATCCTTTACTGCTTTGGGAGGAGATCAGCGTGTGAGGTCCATTTGGCACTTTAAACAAGTATGTTTATTTCAAAGTGAGCAGGCTTTTTTGATATTTGGGCTTGAATTGCCTGTTTGAACCCTTAACAATACTCACTGCTCTATCCTCTTTCTCTAGATCTGCTGTTGGCAGTGGGCAGAAGGGCACTTCAGACCAGGGAAGGTGATGGAATTAATTTTCCTTCATTCTGGGCCTCCTGTCTGCTTCAGACATGCTGCCAAAAATTCATCCAGTCTTATCTTAACACAGATCTTCAGCTCATAAAGTGGAGTGGCAATTAGATGATGCCTGGGCAGCAAACCTAATAAGAGGCCAAGCAGAGCTGATGTTTCACCCTTGCCAGCAGAATAGCAGACTAGCTAGCTGAGACATCCCTTCTCTAAACAGCTTTGGCATCCAGGCATTTCACAGCAGCTAAAATAGATAAGCTCTTCTCCATTTTGACCATTGTGAGATGTTTTTGCTGTGCTGGGGGAAGCATCCTGCAGCTTGCTTCCCTGGCTGTGAGCTGCTGTTAGGGGCTGATACAGATTGCAGCTCCTTTTCTTGCTGCTGCAGCCTGTGGGCAGAGGGAAGGTGCTCTGCCTCACTGAAGGCTTGAGAAGAAGAGGAACACTCAGTCTTCAGAGAACTGCCCTTCTCTGCCTTTCCTAAGACTTCTCTTTCTCATCTTTTAGATATCCTCCTGGATTTCTATGAGAAACTCATTATTTTTTGGGAACGGACTCTTAATATTTATCCTTGTATCTTTGTCTGTAGGTGTTGGGCTCCCAGCAGAGCTTCCCTCTTTCAATCATGACCCCATGTTGCAGAAGGATCTGTTTTGATAGCCCTGCTTGCCTGGCATCTCAGGAGACTTGAGGAGTGGGAGATCCTGGCCAATTGCTTAGCACTTGCCTGTTTGCTGTGAATCTCTTGCAAGCATCATGATGAAGGATAGATTGGTGGCATCAGTGAAGCTCTGTGCACATCTATGGGGATGTCCCACTTAGTAATGGGGGATACTGCAGCTCAGGGTGCTGTAGAAACTATGCTTTCTGATCTAATGCTTACTTGATGTTCATTATTAGTTGCAGTTGCCCAAGAGTTGAGGGGGTGGATTTGCCCTTCAAATGTTTGTGCTGTGGGATTAGTTTGTGTCCCAGCTGTTTTCTTCCCCACAGATGACTAGGCAGGTTGGAGGACACAGTCCGTTCCCTACAATCTTTAGTGGTGAATTTTGCTCTGGACTTCCACTCTGTGCCATTGGACAAAGAAAGGGAGCCTGTACAAATGCAAAGTGAAAACCTTGTCTCCTGTTATTTTTGAGAACTTTCCTGTAATTATGCATCCCTGCTGTGGCACATTAGCTTAAACAAAACCTACACCTGGCAGGAATATTAGAAGATGAGAAGTTGCAAATGTCTCCAGCATCAACTTTCTGCAGTACCTTTTAGCTTGACCTGTCAGCTGTTGATTGGCAGGAAGTGTCAGAGGAACACAAACATGTTTTGCTGATGCTCTTGTGGCAGGGATTTAGTATTCTTCCTTTATTTGTTTCTATTTTTGTAGTTTAGCTTCTTTTTTCAAATATGTATGTCTTCTCCCCACCTCCTTCCTTTTCCACCTTTGCCATCTCTCAGTTGTCTGTCCTGTCCCAGTGGCTGTAGTCTGAGGGCCTAAAGATTAGAGGATTACCCAAAAGAATCTGCAGAAGTAGTCAGGCTAAGTAATCCCAGCCTGTTTCCAGGTGGCTGATGTCCATGCTGTGGGAGTGCATCTCCACGGGGAAGATCTGCAAACATGAAAGGGTTGAAGATGTTGTGCTCCTGTCTCTTTAGCTTCCTATGGTGACCAATCCAGCTGGGCAGTGCAGGGAATAGCCCTGTTGAGTGATGGGAAGGACATGGGCTCCCTGAAGGAGCACCATGGTTGAGAAGTGCCCATTACATCAAAAATGTAGCAAGGATTTTTTTTTTATTTTCACTGAAATATTTGTGCTTTAACCAAGTACTGGACCAATATGTTCTTTAAGATGGAGAAGCTCAGAAGATGACTAATACTCCAGGACAGTGTGTGGTGGGCCTCTGTGGGTCAGATTGAGGTTCATGATGACAAAGCTGGTGGCAAACCCTGTTAACAGGAACAAAGTGGAAGATACCAGCTCCTCCTTTCCAAGCATACCAGTTCCAGGTGCTTCCAGTTCTCCTCAGGGTGCCATGAGCTTTGCTTTCTGCTTGTGATTGTTAATCCTGCTGTAAAAATCACATTCTTGGTTGCTTGGGAATTGTGATGCAGTGTTGTCTCCAAAATAATAAATGGCTTTGAAACTCAGAATGAAGGAGTGTTACAGATTACACTTCTTCCCCACTTTCTTCTTTTTGTCTAAACCAAATTCATATTGCAGAACTTTAAAAATATACAGTCTAATCTCCCTGAAACCTAAAACCATTGATCTTTCCTGTAGGGCTTCATGAATGTGTTTTATTTTTGCAACATAGCTGTCATCTTGAAGATCAGTGATAAAAGTAAGGCTTTTTTTCCCTAAAACCCCATTTTCATCTGCTGGTGAAGTTGTGGTGAAGTGTTGAATGGGTGCAAGATTCATAGCAATCCTGGAATCAGGAAGCAGAAATTAGTTGTGTTTGTTTGCCACCACATACCTACCTCACCATGAGTGCCCTTGGTAATGTTTATGTTACATGACAGTAATGTTCTGGGAGTGGGGAGAAAGAAAGGCACTTTGGGTTGAAAAAAGACTTAGTTGCATATAATTTTTTTTTGTTTTGTTTTGTTTGAAGCCCATCCAAACAAAACCACTTTTTAAGCTATTTTGGGCTGTGAGAAAGTATGCTCTTCTCCTGTGGAGATGCAGATTGAGTGTTAAAATACTCAGCTGATGTCCTCACAAAGACCAGATCACTGGGAAAGAAGACAAACCAATTAAATGCTGGAATGGAAAACCCTTGGCGGAGAACCTTTGCCTGTGTGTGATGTGAAACTGCTATAAAATACATAGAGGTATATTGGCAAAGAGAGGAGAATGCCAGTTGAGGGTTGAAGAGTGGATCCATGCCATTTTGCACTGCTAGGATGTCATCACACATGCACAAATGTGCTCATGTCATAAATTGGCCTGTTTGATCCTTTTTCTTTCCAGAAAACTAAACAGAAGCGTGTATCCCAGCTGGGAGTGGAGGAAGTGGGTTTTTACAGAGTTCTTGTTCCAAGCAGGAGAAGAGCTTATGTACAATGGACTGCATCTTAAGTTTGCACATTTGACACTAAGCATCTGTCCAGCATGCAGCATGGTTGTGTAAGTGTTCTGATTAATAACCAGGGGAAAATACACAGTGCTAAGACTCATCTTCCCTGTCTCTTGGGGGGGACGTGGGACACTTACCCCAATAACGGGCAAACTCATGTCTGGTGGCTTCAGGGGCTTTCTTCTTGTTGGAGCCTTTGCTTTTAAGAAGAATTTTAATTGATTGTGCCTTCCATTTGTTCCTTAAGCAGATGCCTGAATTCTCTGGGTCTATGAGGATTTTCAGCACAGGGACTAGAGATATGCTAGGCAGGACAGGTAGGACAGTGGTTAAATTGATCGCAGTGATCCGTAAATATCACCTTGCCTTCCAGGTATTTACATAAATAGAAATCAGGGTAAATATTTGTGCTAGGATAGACCCTACCATTATGCCAGCTGATGTTTCTGATGTCTCAGAAAGAGACATGTCGCCTGCCAGTGTCATCTTAGCAACGTTAAGTGGGTGCAAATGTTCCTATTTACCCTCAAGGTCTTAGGGTAGATTACTTTTTTAAACGTTGTTGAATCAGTTGAATGTGGGGTGGTTTATTTTTTTTCCCTTTCAATTCTGAGATCAGAGTTATTTGCCCTCCAGATTAAAACCCAGCTTTGGAAATGAGAGTGAATTTATGGAGTGTGGTGCATTTTAATTAGAACATTTAATTAGGAGAGAATTCATGAGAGTGGGTCTTGTTTTAAAACGATCAAAGATGTTAAATGAAAACAAAAGGGAAAAAATTATAGAGAAGCATAAAAGATTTATTTTGGGTGTCTTCTCTACTCATCAAAGGAGATCACCTTCTGTCCTGTGCTTTTTGTTCCAAAAATAGCTGAGGTGCTGCCTGATTTCTGCAGGTCGATGTTGGTCTCTCTTTGTAATTAACTATGCAAACAAATTGCAGTTGGGAGGGGAGGGAAGTGAGTGTCAGCAGGCTGCTGGAAATCGCTCAGGTGTGTGAAATGGCTCCACTGTCTCACCAGGACTGCCCAGGAAATAACACCGTGCATTTCTGGCTGGTGTTTAAAGTCTGTCTCATCTCCTCAGCTTCGTGCTGACAGTTCCTTTCCAGGTGTGGCAGATTAATCTCCTGAGACTTCGGCCCATCTCCTCTCTGAGCTGCATTAGCATCCCCTTGCTTTTGGTAGCAAACCATGAGCAGCCAGTGTGGGCATCATATTTTTCTGATGGGCAATGAAGAAGGAAGCAAGGAGATGGTTTTCCTCACAAACTGCTTTGATCTTGATGTCTCCCAAGTGGCAAATCATGTTAGGTACTGATGCCAGGGTGAAAGACTGACCTGCAGCTCCATCACAGGGTTTGCTCTCCTGATTCCTGCTCAGGTACGTGCCTTCACGGAGATTTCCAAGGAAGCTTAAAAATCAGCATCCTTTCACAAACCTAAAATACAAATCTCTATTTTTAGCATAGAGCAAGATCTGATGTCCTCAGGAAATGAAGTCACTGACTTCACTGCATCACCCGTTTCTGCCATGGAAACAGTTGGTGAATTAATGCAAGTTTTGCACAGGTTTAACAGCCATCCTCCTCTTCAGAGAGAGGGGTGGGAGGAACATTTTCTATTAAACTCAGAATTGTTGTCTTAAGTTATTAATTCTTTGCATCCTAATATATTTATCTCTGGCTGCAGTGAGGAGTGGAGAGCTTTGAAATATTCTTAGCTCAAAGGATGCTTCCTGCACCTGGGAACAAAGAAGAAGCATCACTTCAGTAGGAACTACATGGATGTAAAGACTACATAGAGTGTGTGATTGTGTAGAAGACTCCATACACACAGCATGGCCAGAACCTTGCTGTGGTTTTGAGGATATGCAGGTCCCTGTGTCCCTCAGCACCATGAGGAGGGTTCTGTGTAAATAGAGCATCCAGCATCCTGAGCTTCATCCAGGTGAGGTCAAGACCACCACTGGCTGTCACCAAGCTGACCTTGCTGCTTGGGACCAAAACAGAAGGATGAGTAGGATGGTGGTAGTGGAGGCTGTAGACCCTCCACATCAACATGCGCTCCTCCTCTCTTTTTCCCAGGTGTTATAGCAGGAAGAACGTTTTGTACTAAAAATCCAGACTTCAGGACCTGCTTTTACAAGGAACAGGATTAGATTTGGGATATTTTTGACTCCTAAGTGGTTTTTGCATTTGGTTTGATTCTCTGCCAGCTCTGCTGTGTATCTCCCTTGATACCCCTTGGCTGATAGGAGCACATTGCAGGGTGCAGCATCTCAGCACAAAGGGAGATGCTCACACCTGTCCAGGAGACATGTGGGTGACCTGCAGTGATGGGGTGTTAGTTTGGCCACGTGGCTGTGAGCAAGGTCCTCTTTGGGACTTTTCAAGGCTGTGTTATGCAGTTGGCCACACTTTCTGAAGTTGTTTCCATCTCCAGTTGCTTGGGTTCACTCTTGGCCAAGAAAACATCAAGTTGCTGAAATTATAAGCCAGGATCATACTATTTATGTTGGAGGAACGGCACAGTTTACATAGACGGGCTCTTTGCAAAATCAGCTTACACTGGTTTTGAGCAGTTGAAGTGAACAGCTGTATCAAGTTAGAGATGCTGACAGGGAGTCCAGCTCGAGAGCAGAGTCCTTGTCCAGCATGACAGCGGGCTCTTGGGCAGGGGGGTTGTTTTTAACTGAGTTTTACTGAGGTTCAAAGCAGGAGTGGTTTGGGATGGGGGTCTGAGTGCCACGTTCCCCAGGAGGAGCCAGGATCCTGGGGGCCTGCTGTTTTGGTGCCTCCATCCCAATGGTGAATAACAGGCAGGGCCCCCCTGTCTCCACTGAGATTGTATTGAACAACATTGTGGTGCTGGCTTGATGTTTCTGGTCTTGCTGGAGAGCAAATGTCCTTGGCATGGGTTTCTGAGCTTTGCTTTTCTACTCTCCTTCATTGTATGTGAGCCTTGGACTCCCTGAATCCCCTGAACTGGGAGCAAAAATGAGTTAAAACTCAAAAAATCTCTGGGAGTGAGTGGCTACTGGGAAGCCAGTTTGGACACGGTGGGAGAGCAGGAGGAGATCAGGCTCCCCTCTGATCTTGATTCTGATGTGAGCAGGTTTTGATACGCTGGTTTTATGGCAGGATCTGGAGGGTGTTTGGGACATCTCAGTCTGTGTGTGGCGTATGGCAATGTGTGGGAAGGTGATGGGGATTTTGGACCATGGGACAGCTGGTAAAAAGGCAACTGTTGGGCAGATGTGTCCTTTTTGAAGTGGTTTGAAGGGTCTGTTGTCCCTTAAAGCAGGGAAGCTCTGTCTAAATGCAGCTGCCTCTGGACATGAATGGTCCCAAAATCTCTGAGTTCTTGCAGTGTGAGCTCAGGTCTCCAGGACCAGGTCTCCAAAGGAGCACTGGCATTTCCAGAGAAGCCAGCTCCCTCCCATGGATGCTTCCCATGGCCCAAGGGTTGGAGAAGGCTCTTGCACTGCTTTCCCTTCCAACCTTGGAGCTACTTTGGACAGGACTGACCCTCTATGTCCTCCTGGTTTCCTGCTGGCACCTTTGCCCAGCATCAGTGGATATGTTGAATAAGGGAATACTTTCTCACACCTGGTGGCATGTTTTTGCCACAGAAGCTGTTTCTCTGATGGGCACCACACTTGTGTTTGTAGGGAGCAGAGTCAGGAAATAAGCATTTTTAAGGCAGTGAAGGAAGGAAGATATTACAAATATGATTAATGGCAGTGGGTGTGCATCTTAAAACTTTTTTTTAGTTGTTATTTGATCTTTCTGCTGCAAACTCAGCAGCTGACTTCTGCAGAAGATAAACACATGGGAGGAGAATGAAGAGGGGCTCTTTGGTCTTCAAAAGCAATTAAGTGTTGAATGTCTGACTAGAGACATCTTGAAGAGGCCCAGACTTCAGCAGGAGGGTGTTCATCCTTTTCTGTAAAGCAGATCTCATTTAAGGGCTCTCAGATGGACAGCAGCAGTTGCAGTCATTTGGGTAAACTGTGATTCCTTATGGTGGGGGGTGCATGGAGCTGTGCTGGTCAAAGGCAGCTCACACCAGGGCTACATTCTGTCATATAATCTATATTTAGGTGGTGTTTTACGTTCACCGCTATTGCTTCAAAATAGTTTAAAATACAGCTGATGTTGATAGAATTTGATGAGTGTGATTGGAAGTTTGGTTCCTGGTGACCCTGAGCAGGTGTTCATGGTGCCACAAGGTCACTGAGAAGGTGGAAGCAGTGACATGTGTCAATGGGTCGTGTAGTTCTGACACGCAGGAAAGCAGATGAGTCTGGCCACCAGCGTTTCTGCAGCACTGAACTGGCAATGTGAGCTCCCAAAGGGCAGGGGCTGCTGCTAGTCAGCTGGAAGTGTTCCTGGAGATGCCCCAGGGTGAAATTTGGCATCCCTTTGAAACATGAGGTGGCTACTACATGCTGAAGTAGCTGACAGGAGGTGAGGGCAGAGCACAGGTCATTAGATCTCTTTTCTTCTTGCATCCAGTTTTCAGTAGCAGGTTTTGGCTGGAGATGTCAACTTGTATGGGCTGCTTGTCCTTTCTGAATCACAGACTCATAGAATGGTTTGGGTTGGAAAGGACCTTAAAGATCATCTTGTTCCAACCTCCCTGCCATGGGCAGGGACACCTTCCACTAGACCAGGCTGCTCAAAGTCCCATCTAGCACTGCCAGGGATGGAGGATCCTCCCATGTCCCATACTGCCTAGCTTTGTGCTGGACCCCTATGGTTTAGCCTGGTTTGAAAAAGGACCTGAAAGGACTTATTAAAGCACTGACTGACTCCTTCAGCTGCATCTCTCTGTGGCTGAAAAATCATGTTAAAGGACATGGAAATAGTTCTTGGAAATAGTCTTCTTCTGGACTGCTTCCCTGTGCAAGGAAGGTGAATGAGGCTGGGTTTCTGTATTCCCAGAGACTTTCTGCCCAGCTGCTCATGCAGCAGAAAAAGTCCTGAATTCAGTCAAAGCTGAGGAGCTGGGCGAAGTTTTGGAAGAGGTTTGGTGCAGACTCTTGCTCCTAATCCAAGGAATATGGTATCTGCTTCTAAAACAGCCAGGGGCAAGTTGTCTAGGCTCCAAGTCGGCAGCAGAGCAGCAGGGCCTCTCACTGGTGCCAGTGAACTTTTGATGTGCTTGCTGGCTGAATCCCACATTTGGAAGGCAAATCCAGGGGGGAAATTGCATCTATTAGCCAGGCATGTGCTGTTTGAGAGGGAGCCCTGCCTGCTGTCTGCTGTCTAAAGGTTGTGTGTCTTTTTCACTCCAGTCTTCCAAGATCTCCAGTAGTCACTGGAGGCACCGGTGCTGCCTGGAGATGATGCCATCCCAGTCCCTTGGGGTGTGTAAATGATTTTCCTGCAGTTGGTGTTAGAGAAGCCTTGTCTGCTGGCTCATGCCCTCAGTGACAGTGCATGAATTCCACCACAACCTGTATGGGAGGGATACCAACTGTCCATTTTGTAATGGTTTTAGCTCAGTTGGCACAACATTCTCATGGATATGAGTCCTTCCTGAGACCAGGGGAGGGTAGGAATGTGCAGGCCAGTTGAATCCATGGGTCCTGACTGAGTGCTGGTCATTCACTCTGTAACACACATGAGGATTAATGTGGGCAAATCTTGAGAGCATAGTCTTCTGTATGAAGAAGCAGATGTATGTGCTGGGAAATCTGGAGGAAGAAATGGGTCATTTGTTCTGCAGGAATATTTTTCATCTCTTCACATCTGTTACTCTTTCTTCTGTCTTTTCTCCTCACCAACCTCCAAATTTGCACTTTGTCATTAAAACCAGGAAAGAAAAATCCCAATATGCATATGACATTTTACAAAAGTGCTCTCTGTGCTCTTAAAATCCAACAGTTTTGCTGTACAGCATTCATCTGTAATCAATTAGAAGGTTTTTTTGATCAACAGAAGCTGGAGGTTCAGTTCCCTGGAGCTTAGCACTCTGCACGAGGAGGTGGGATTGCCTTGGCACTTTGTCTCCTTTCACCTGAAGAAGGAAATTGGAGCTGCAATGAATGAAACTCAGTGAGGCAGAATGAGATGAAAAAGCTCCAAAGATGCTTGTTAACCTTATTCTAGTCCCACTTTTGTGGTGTTAAGCCAGATGGTCCAGATGCAGCTTCCAGCTCAGGAGGTTCTGAATCTGCTCCTTGCTAGAAGCAAGGGAGAAGCTCTCTCTGGGGCTTGTCAGCCCCTGTCAGAGACAAGACAGAGGTGTAAGCTGTGATCCAGTGCACATTGGCTTGTCATTTTGAGGTCCTCTGTGATGTGCTGCCAGTGGTAGGACTGAGACCTCAGGTACCTAATTCCCCACTCCCCCTGACCCATGACCTGCTCACCTCTCTCTCCAGAAACTAGCCCAATATTGTATTGATGTCTGATTATAACCCCACAGGAGCAAAACTTTCTGGGGACAAACCTGTGCTTTCACACTGCTTGGAGCCTGGTCTGGTTCCTTTGCTATACAGGGACTTCATTTCCAGTTGTCCCATGGTGTTTGGAGGAGGCAGTGGTAGGGAGAGGGGGAGGAAGGAAAAGAAAACTTAAGCTTTAAGTTCTAGGAGGAAACTGAATGTCCCCATGTGGGGATAAACAGCCTGAGTATTTGATTTCTTAAAAAGAGGGAGTGAAATCTGAGATGTCAAAAATTAGGTTGGGCCAAAACTGAGACGTAATCAAGGAGAGATTGGTTCTGGATGTTCTTGGCCACCAGAACAGGTCTCTTCCCTCCATCCTCTTAAGAGAGCTGACTCTGTAGGAAGCCTGTCCAAGGCTGGCTTCTTTGGCTTCACACCAATTGAGAGCAGCATCATCCTGTCTGATAGAGCATCAGGATGTTTCTCCCTGTGGATGGAGCAGGGGCATAAAAATTACAAATAAAAGGCAGAAGGGCTTTTGAGAGGGTAATAGAGTGCAAGATGGGGAGTATTAAGCCCATCTCCAGCCATAATTAAACCTGCAGTTGGAGGGTCTGTCACATTGCTTCAGACCCTTGGAAAAAAAAAATTCAGTTGCTAGCTTCATTAGTAATTAAATGTCCAATTACTCTATGTAATGTTTCTGCTTTGCTGAACTCCACAACTGCATTCATAAACAGCCCTAAGGAAGGCCTCTAATCTGTGCCATTGTTCTTCAAGTGGTTTGCACATGCAGAAAAAGAAAAGAAAAATCAGGCAGACATTTATAATATGGAAAGGAAAGGGGGAAGGGGTGGGAAGAGGAGGAAATCAAATCAGCATCTTCCACCTCCCTCCCCCTCCCCGAGGTAGGATCTCTGCCAAGCCCACAGAGAAGCCCTCAGGCCCCTCGAGCATGCAAATGTAATTTTCTATCCAGACAACACAGTATTTTTTTTTTTTTTTTTATAAAATGAAGTCCACCCCCACTCCCCCTGAAAACCTCCTCAAATCCCTGAATGCACAACAGAAGCAAGAAGAAAATTACAATGAAAGGGGAGAGAGAGACATGGGAGGGGGGAGGAAAAATAAAAGCAGCAGCAACCCACAAACAGAAGGAGAGATGGAGGGAGAATTGAGATGAATATAGAGTGTCCAGAGTTTAAATAGACATAAAAGATAATGAAGGTGGGGAGGGGGGGAGGAGGGAGGAGAGATTGTAATCAAACAAAATGATTTTGGTCCTCTTCAATCATCCCTGGTTTGCAGGCTGTCATTTTATACAAATTAGAGCTGGGGTAATTGTATGAATATTCACTGGGATTGAAACCACGTTTATTAGAGGGAAGGCACCTTCTGAGGGCCCACGGCACCGCTCGGCTTTTGTTCGCCCGCAACAACAGGAAAGTCACTGGCACGATGGATGAGCAGGGGATCCACGCCCCTCCCTCCCGCTCAGGGGCTGGCACCTGGGGGGTCCTGGGGGATGCTGGGGGTGGCAGGGCCCTCTTAGGGACGGGTGGCTCTTCCCTTTGCACTGGGAAGCAGAGGACTGTATGGAAGTGCCCATCTTGGGAATAACAGCCATAGCCTGGGAATTGGCTCTTCACCCTGCCTGCAGAGGGGGAATGACAATTGAACCAATAATACCTTGAAACCGTTTGGGATAAAGTAATTGACATATTTGTCAATAATAAGTCTGAATTTGTGTTAATAATGTGATATCATTATTTATTATTATTATTATTATTATTATTATTATTATTATTATTATTATTATTATTATTATTATTATTATTATTTCTCTCCCTTTAAGTGTTGCTGCTGAACAGAATTCTTCTTCCTGCTCAGGAGTCCGACCCAGGTCTGTGTCTCTCATGTCTGGCACCACACTGGGGACGGCTCCTCTCATACATAACCAATCAAAGATGTATTCAGGGCCGTTGTGAGGAAGCCAGGGATGGTTAGAAGTCGAGCTATCCAAGCCTTTTGCTGACTGCTCACCCTCGCATATTATGAAATTTCTCTTAGAAGGGCAGACAAAGCCTTTTGAGCCCGTGTACGGTGATGGCCTCGCTTGGGTGTCTGCCTTTAACCGCCTCACAATGTCAGCCTCTCCTTTCTGAGAAAAGGCAAACGTATCCCATTGTGGCATGTCAAGTACCCAGCGCTGCCATTCAGCAGCCCGGGCAGGGCTGTAACCCATCCTCGGGTTGTCACGGCGATGCAAGGAGATCTCTGCCCGCAGCAGGAGGAAGGCGAGGCTGACCTAAAGCAAAAACCTTCATTTAAATATTTGATTGTGCCTCAGCCTGCTGATGGGATGGGTTGTCCCCTCTCCAGGACAGCTGGGCTGCAAGTGAACTCGAGGTGACTGGGTGTCGTGTTTGGTTATTGTTGGTGAAGCCATCTGTAATAACTTGCAGTGTTGCAGGGGGATAGCCCAGGGAAGGAGATGTGCTGGACTCTGGGGCTTGGAACCATTTTTCTGCTGCTGGTTCTGAACAGGTTCTCCCATCAGGTGCTGTGCATCTGTGTGCCAGACCAGGTGAGAGTAAGAAATCACCTGAT
Source organism: Erithacus rubecula (assembly GCF_903797595.1). Classification (NCBI taxonomy): domain Eukaryota; kingdom Metazoa; phylum Chordata; class Aves; order Passeriformes; family Muscicapidae; genus Erithacus; species Erithacus rubecula. The sequence continues at coordinate 18,275,310 of NC_136662.1, read as the reverse complement.
GGGAGACCAAAAGAATGTTTTTCTTTTTTTGGACTCTGGTTTTTTTTTCCCTTTCCTTTCTTTGGATCTAAAAAAGATGAACTCATCTGAGGCAGCCAGCCCTCTTAATGCAATGGGTACATGGCTAATCAGTCTAACTTGAACCTTACAGTAAAAACAGCTAACTTAACCTAATTAAGGGGAGTGTTTGAGGTTTGGTGTTTTTTATTTTTTTCCCTCAATGTGGGAACATCACTGGGGCAGGCTGCAGAAAAATGGTTGCACATGTAGCATCAGAAGATTTCTTCTGAAATTGCAGTGACTGTGGCATCTGCCTGCACTGTGGAGGGTCCTGCCTTCTCCAGATGATAAACCAAGCTAAAGGGACAGCAGATTGAACTGGGAGGTGCTGATGGCTGTGCTCAGGGAGCTGGTTGGGATCAGAGGCTCCCTGTGGTATTGAGGACAGAGAGGAGGAGTGGGATGCTGGTTTGAAGACATGGAATGAAGTGATTCCCTATCTGTTGATGGCATCCTTGTTGCTTGAAGTGGTGTATGTGTGCTGGCCAAACCCTGCAGACCCCAACATCCCGATAAACTGAGCCAGTGCTCTCTCCTGGGGGTCCCCAGAGATTGTGGGTGGGTGTGAAGCTGAGGTTATGTTAAGGGGGAAGGATGCAAAGGTCAATCCCATGGGCTGCCAGGCAGCAGCAGCAAGCATCTCAGCATCCAGGCCTTGTTCTCTCTGGGTTGTGTGTTGCCCAGCTCCTCTTCAGTTTTTCCAGCACAGAGTGGACTGATCTTATTTGCATACAGGGACTTAAAATTTCTGAAGTGTATTTGAGCTTGTAGAAAGTGTGGTAAACCTTTTCTGACTGCTGGGATTTATCACTTTATGGTAGATGCATAGGATCTATATTGCTTTAGGGTCATCTAAGTAGCAAGGACTTCTTGAATTGGCATAGAGAAGAGGCTGTTCCTAAAGTCTGTGCTGGGAAGCCTTTTTATGCCTTCACATAGGGAAACAATTTTTTTTCTTTTTTTTTCCCCCCTCTGAGTTCAGTTGTTATTGTCCTAGTTTTTGAGCAAAACTAAGAAGAAAAGCCCTCAAATGGTTCACTATTTTGTTATGATACCAGGAACAAGGAGTCTTTCCAACAGAAAAGATAATCCCTTGTCTCATTAAGTTTATGACTTCAAAAAAAAAAATCTCCTGCTGGCCGTTTTCTGTGGGGACTATTTTCTGAGGCAGCTTCTTCGGTTTTGAATGGTTTCATTCCTCAGCGCTTCTTTTGAGTGGAAAGTTTAAAGATGCGTCATCTTGCTCGAGCAGGGCGATAAACTGTGAAGCAAATGTGAAGAGCCTTAGAAAAGGGCTGCACAAAATGCAGATGTAGGGGATTAGAAAACAGAACTGCTCTACATCCAGTGATAAGTAAGGTTGGACTCAGCAATTTCTGAGCAGTTGCGCCAGGGAGGAGCAGGGAATGATGAATTATTTGCTTTTTGGCTCCTAGCAAGTAAAGCAGAGGCGGGGAAACCTCTGGGGTAGGTTTGTGCCTTGGGTGCTGCAGTAGTGCTGGTCAGCAGTGTTCTCTGGACAGGGCTGGGCTGGCAGGGAAGTGAATTGCACTGCAGTGTCTGTTAGGGCTGTAGTCTCATCACCTGTCAGCCTGACAGGGCACAGGGATAAAAACATCCCACTGCATTTCATGTTTATCAAGTGTAACACGCTCCAGAATGGTTGGTATTTCCATGGATGAAAACCAGCTGCTGGCAACTATTTCTTGCTGCTGTTTGGAAGATGCAAAGTGAGAGGAAGGACTTCCAAGCAATAAAGATGCTTTCAGGTAAAGGAAAACCCAACATGTAGCTGTTGGGGAGTGTATCCCAGCTGTCAGTTTTGGAGTTTGGAGTGCCCCAAACCAGCACTCAGAAGTATGGCTTTGGTGGCTGAGAGAAAATCAACTCCTGCCTGGAGCAGGGGAAACAGGGAGAGAAGCCCTGGACCTTGGTTCTCATCATACTCCTGTTTATCTTATCACATCTCTATTTGCCTAAAAGTTTTTGCAGTTTCCCCAGGGCTCAAGTTGCTCTCATGGCTTGGGGCATCACACACCTTGAGTCTGTTCCTGGGGAGCCTGCCTTGGTTTTGCAGTGCTAATCATCACCTGTATGAGCAGCTTTGCCAGGGGTTTTTGGATTTGCTCAGGAAGTAAGCATGCAAAAGTTCTGATTGAATATTGAGGTCCCACCTCTAGCTCTGGGTTTCCTACACAGCCCTCTCCCTATGAGAGTACTTTTGTGCCTTTTCCTTTGGCTTGTTCATCTTACTGGTGGAGCATAACTGCTGTCAGTCCCTTGGTGCTCTGGGGTAAGATCTGTTGATGTATCTTGAGGCCAGAGTCTCTTTCTGTTTACAAGTAGTTTCCAGGCCACAGATTGCAAGTGCTATGATAAAAATTTTGAGTTGGATATCTTTTTTTCTCCTCTGATCAGGTCTTTCATCACTTGTCTCTTGCTAACCAGAGAAGCTCTGAGACTTGGGCGGATTTCAGAATTACCATCTACCCCAAAAACTGCAGATTTAGTCACTGTTGGCCCAGCCTTACAAGGCTCTGAGCTCTCCAGCTCTCTCAGGGAGAGCTATGCAAGCTCACTTCCTTGGCAGATCTTTTTGATAGACCAGACCCACCTCTTCCTTGTGCTGAGCCTGTATATACTCTGCCTTCATGGACCTCTTCCTTGGGATACCTGTGGTACAAAGACCCCTAAACCTATCCCTGCCAGGTGCATCCCATCAAGATGGGAACCCATGGATGTAGGTCTCTTTTCTATTTCAAGCTTTTTATAGAAAGGCATAGGGGATCCTATAAGTCTGTTCTGCTGGATCCCTTTTGCCATTTCTTTCTCCTATTTCCATTTCTTTCCCTTCTGAAGACTATCCAAAGACATGAATATTATGCGATGGACTGTGAAGGACTTGAGAGAGAAAGCTGTAAAACGCACATCAGCCACTCTATAAATGTCAGGGATGCTGTTCAGAAGCATGGCTACTCGAGTTTAGCCAGTTCTGTATCTCAAGTGATCCCTGCAGATTTATTAGATGTTTCAAAATGGATTTGAAATAACGGGATTTAGTGTTTCTGGCGATTCCTTGAACCATCTTGTTTTTCAGCCAACTTGCATAAATGTGCCAGTCATGGGCTGCGATGTATCAGCCAACTTAGCAAATGGTTTTATTTATAGCTGAAAGAGTGAAGCCAAGGAGTATAAATCCTGAAAAAAGTATAAACTGTATTGTGGAATTAATAAACTTCAAATTCATGGAATTTCTAATGTTCCACTGATGGCTGAAAAATCTGTTTAATGGCCGCTGAGTGATACTTGGCTGCAAAGCAGAAACCCCAAAGTTGTCTTAACTCAACAGCGATATTTTGTAGCTTTTGTGTGCTGGCGCTGGATGTCTCTGCTGAACGATGGAAAGCTGACCCTCTGCGCCGTGTTTCTGCAGTGACCAGATAAGATTTCAGATCACAGCTCGGTGTTTTGTGCTGATGGCCCGTGGCTGTAGCCCAAGAAGCGCTGGGAGATGTCGGGCTGTTTATCGGGAGGATCGCTTGCGTGTCTGGCTCACTCTGGGGGTGTGAGCCGTGGTCAGTGCTGAAAGCAGTGCAGGGGAAGGAGCTGAGGAGCAGAGAGTGGATCCTGTGCTTTCAGAGCGTGGCTGGCCAGCCGGCGAGATCCGGCCACATCTTCAGAAATACCAGTATGTGCTGGACCTTAGAGGTAAGTGGATCTGGGCTGTTGTAGAGGCATCTTTCTCCATCTTTCATCTCCATTGAAACTGCTTGATTTTGGTGTATTTTTAAGCTGGTGACTGTAACATTCTTTTTTCACAGTGATTCATTAAAGTTTCAGGACCTTATTGCACATCCTTTCCTCGTAGGTCAGTGTCAGGGCAAGTGTGTTGCAGAGATCTCCTTGCTACATGGATTATTTATGTGGGAATGTGTAGGACCTGTGTGGGTATTTAACAGCTGCTGATTGGCAAATCTGTGTGTAGGAGCATTGTCCTGGGTGGTGCTGGTCAAGGAATGCTGACAGCCTGGGCTTGGGGTCCCCTTCCTGGTGGGGGCTGTGGAAGGAATGGTGACAGCAGAAACCACTGAGCCTTCATGGTCCCCAAGGCAGGGGGTTACAGAGTGATGGCTTGAGCGTGTGGGTGCTGTTCAGTGACTGCAGTGACCTTGGGGTGCTTGTGGGGCCATTCCTACAGCCTGGCTGAGTGGCACTGATGTGATCCATGGCAGCCACAGTGTGTGTGTGTCTGCTCTGTCTGCAGGTGATGGCCAGGTCTCCTCCCTGATTGTTGTGTCCCTGGTTGGGTGTCCCTGACTCCCAGTGTGTCCAGGGTCATTACTCTCAGTCTCTCATCTGTTACTGTGTCATCTTGGACCAGCCTGGCCTTTTATGCGTGTGACTGCTGCTTCCCATTTGAGAGATGGGCTCTGAAAGCTTAGTTCTATTTTTATTTATTTAATTTATTTTAGGACTGAGTTCAGCTAAGCAAGTTTGCACTTTTCTAGGTTCTAGTGATTGACGTTGTGTTTGAACACCACGTTCAAAGCTAATATTTCTTGCAGATGCTGAGATAAGTATCTGTAAATCTTTGCATTTACCATTATCCCCAATTTTCTTGTGCAGTGCCTGCTGTCACCGTATAAGGGTATTTATCCTGCACATAATCTGATTGGAAAATAAGGCTTTGAAACAGAAAGGAAAATACACATTTCAGGTGGTGTTAGAAATGTCAGTTGTGGATGCTTAAACAGTCCTGATTGTCTGCAGGCTTTGGGGCATTCGGGTTTTCAGCCCCCTATTGTTACATCTAAAGCTGCTTATTGGAGTCAGAATGGGTTAGAAAGACACCTTGTTCTTGAGACCCACAGAAATCTGCCTCTCCCCCACCGTGGAGGATGGCTTCTCACAGCCCAGCCAGTCAAGCCTTAACCCCTGGCTTAGGCAGCGTGGGGCCGAACAAAGAGCTGCAGCTTTCAGATGGAGCAGAATAAAAAGCTATTATTTCATAATAATACTCTACTCTTTCCTTCCAAGGATTTCCTAAGGACTTTACAAATATTAAGGCCTGGGCAATCACCCCCATGACTGAGAGCTGGAGAAGTGGCTGTGTGTGGGCATCTGAAGAGCTGAACATGAGGCATAATCTCTGTCCTGGGGTGGGTTCAAGCCTCAAGTTCCTTGTGCAGTTCATACCTATAAGAGGTCAATGTGTGGGACCATGGGGATGTTTGGGGCCAGGAGAGCCTCCTGATATGCATTGTTCTGTACTAATTTCTTAGCCTTGTTCCAGCTCCTTGACCCTTGCCAGTCCTTGTTGAGTCTTACATAGGCTGGTGGCTGTGAGATCAAGGATGCTCTCTGCACAGTCCAGCTGGACTTCTTCATGCCATTCCCCAAGCAGGGAAGATGGAAAGATTTCAGTGCTCACTTAGACACCACTGTGGGGGTGGTGGAAATCCAGCTGTTTCCTGGACTGGTTATACCCAATCCTCTGCCTGTGCCACCATTACAGCATCAGGTAGGATTAAGGTGCCGTTGTGCAGAGGGATGTGCTTGCAGCCCCTTGTCCCATGGTGGGAGAAGAGATGGGGTATAGGATGTCTTCCCTGTAATATCTAGTCCTGTCATTGAGCACATCAGACCCCTCCTCAAATTAAAGATGGGGGCTTCTTTTACCAGTGAGGCTGAGAATCCTTGCTCTTTCATCCATCTTCTTCTGTCTTTGTGGTCCTCTGGGGCACAAACAGGAGCTGTTTTAGGTTGTGAGGTTTTTTTCTCCCACCTCTTCAATTGCACCTTAAAATTGGTACCTCCAGGAATGTTGTGGACTCTCAGCTTGGCATCTGGAGCTTCTGCCCAGCCTGGGGCCAGCTGTGTCTGTGAGCAGCAGTGAGTGAGCAGTGCTGAGGATCTCCTGTTCCCACGGATGTGGGTATTTCTGTGGAGGGAGCACATGGCACTGCCCTCTTTGTCCTCACATCATCCCTCAAAGACCTCCCTCTGGCCAGCATTGCAGACGGGTGGATAGATCAGCTGCCATTTTCCCTTTCAAGCAGTGACAATAAGTCTTTTTCCTTTGCAGGGACAATTAGTTTCTTTCCTTTGCGAGGTGTTTGGTTGGAATGGGCTGACCCCTCTTCGTGGAAGGAGGGCCTTTGTCCCTTGTGTCCCTGGGAGAAGCCACAGCATGGACCGTTTATGGTTTTTCCTTTTAACACAGTGACGGCGGCTTTGTTTTCTACATTTAGTTTGCATCTAAGACCAGGACATGGCTCATGCTGTGTCCCTGATCCAGTGTTTAAAGCTTTGCTGTGATATAAGTTTGGCCTGGGCCCTGCAGGGTTTAGCTTAATTTTTAAAGCTCTCAATGTGAATAATTCCTTGCTGAATGCAGATCGCAAGAGGGGATATTGATTTAAAGCTTTAAAGCTGGTGGTTATGGATTAAAAAAAAAAAAAAAAAAAAGAGAGGAAAGAAGGAGATTTACTGTAGTCAGAGCTGGTTGCCTAAATGTTAGTCCCTTACAGACAGGCTTTTGCTGAGCTGGGTGTGGGAATGGCAAGGAAGTCTGGTGAATTTTAGCTTTAAATTGTTGGCTGCTGAGAACCAGCCCTGGGATACACTTGGTAGCTGTTTGCTGTGCCAGGGGAGCATTTGCTGCTGCCTGGGCTCTGCCTGGCTACAGACATGGTGTGGGGCTGCAGCAGCTAACCTGGACCCTTCCCTAGGGTAGGGGATCAGGGGAGGATGTGTTGGGCTGGGCTGATGCTGCTGTGCAGCCACTCACAGGACTGCAACTGGGGTGGCAGGTGGGGAGCACCCAGCAGAGCAAGGGTGTAGCAGCTCAGAAAGAACATTGTGGGAAGGGAAGTTTTGGTAGGGAAGATGCAGCGGGAAATAGAATTAAAAGCAGGCTGTACGTCCAGTTAGCAGACAGGGCTCTGAGGTCACTAATGCTGGTTATTTGGATTTCAAAGAGGATCCTATTAGCTTCTGTGGCAGAGAACCATTAATCAGTGGGGCGGGAGCTCGGGCTGGCTGGAGAAATCAGTTTTCAGTGTCCTTGATGTGCTGCCGGGCTGGCGCTGCAGAGCATCCTGCACAATGGTGGGTTTGTCTGGGATGAGGCACTTCCAGCCTGGCACTGTGCAGGATGGGGAACGCCAGGCCCCTCTGCCTGGGATCACTGCAGGGAGGGATGGGTGTTGTGTCTGTGCAGACCCCATGGCAAACTCCCATCTTGATGCTGCTGTCCCAGGGAGTATTGCTGAGCTGCTCTAAAAAAACTGCAAAAACTGAGTTGCATACCTTTGGCAAGCAGCCAGTTAAGTTTTCTAAATGGGATTTGGGGGAAAAACAGTGTTTCCAGGTGTGACTGTTTGTGATCCTTTGGAAATATAATCTCTGGCCTGCCTTTTTGTTCCAATTGGGAACATGTGCCCAGGAGCCATTTCCAAAGGAGCTTTAAGCACAGGACTCAGCATTGGAAATTTGAGTTGGACTTGCACAGCAGCCTTGCCCTCCAAGCCTGGTGCTTTAAAAACCTATGAGAGAAGCCTCTTACTATTTGGAGGAGTAATTTGCTGAAGAAAGATGCCATAAATAATGCAAAAGGAGACCAGAGATGGGGTCAGAGAAGGGTTGCTTAGGAAAAAATCAAGATGTGGATGTGGTGGTAGAATCTGGAACAAAATTTTTTGGTAGTTTTTCCCAAGAAAAGTGTCTGAGACCTTCTTGCTGGAAACATTTAAATTTTTGCCAAAACTTGTTTATCTGGGATTTGATCTAACACTTCATTGGTATTTAAATCCTCCAGATGTCATCAGAGGAAGATATTTATCAACAGTTACTAGATCCAGCATCCATAAAGCTCAGTAATTTCTTCTTTTGCATTTAGATTTAAACCCCCGGTCTGATCCATTGAAACTTTGTAGGGACTGATAAGCAAAGCTTTAAAAAAAAAAGGACAATAAAAATGGTTTTGTGTAGAAATTATGGCCATTGCTTTGAGAAACTTGATTAAGATCAGCAAGTCTCTGGCTGGACTGAGTATATTTAAAATCCCTAATTGTCTGGCTTTTTGTCTGCAGAATGAATTTATAAGAAAAAGGAGAACCCAAGCCTACTATTTCAACATGCCTGGAATTCACGAGTAGAGCTGGGTTTCAGAGACTCCTGCCTTGTTTTGGCTAAGTTCTTAAAATGGAGATCTGGAGATCAGCATGGTGGGCCTGGGGTCATCTCTTTGCAGAATGTGTAGTCTCAGACACACAAGATCTTTTTCTTCAGACGTCCCTTCTGGTTGTGGTGTTTGAGCCTTTGCTTTGCTCCCTGGCTAAGAGCAGCAGTTAATCATAGCACTGGAATTTGTGACTTAACCAAAGAGGCGTTTTAATGCTTTTCCTGTCATCGATCAGTGGCTGAAGCCACTGTCTCAGTAGCGTGTCCACATTGACCTCTGTGCTGGTGCTTGATGGGTTCCCGTCCTGGGGGCCTCCCAGCCCAGGAATGCCTTCCAGCCTGCCTGCCTTTCTCCTTTGGAAAGGGATGCTCTGAACTTGGACCCCTTAGAGACAGAAAAGAGGCTTTTTGTGCACGCTGCAAAGGGCTCTTGTGTCTGCAGCAGGGCACGACAGAGACCTTCCTTCTGAATCTGTACTTGGAGAACAAAAAAAAAAGCCCTTGCATCAGAACTTGCTATTTATATTTCTAGCTCTGAGACTCCTCAGCTGCATTATTAATGAAGCGTTTACCAATTAAGATAGATGAGTCTGCTCTTGAGGGTGTTTGTTAAGGTAAGGAACCTTATTAGCATATCTGATAGATACAGTGCCAGGTGCTGATTAAAACCTTGTTGACTCCCCAGGGGCAGAAGTCTTGAGGAAATAAGGTGGAGAAAGTTGTCCTCTTTCCTGGCTTTGGCCGTGCAGGGAGCAGGAAGAGAAATTCAGCATCCCTCCCCAAAGGCAGAGCCCTGAGTTTGTGAGCAGCTTGAAACGGGCATGGGGAGGAAATTAATCAGCCTGGATCAGAAATTCCAATAGCTGGAGTGATGCAAGTGTGATTAATGCCTCCTGAATGTGAGAGGTGGCAAGATGCTAGTTTTGCTGCTCTTGCAAGGCTAGCAGCCTGTCAGGCAGGGAATTAGTTTCCAGTGTTGACCCTTTGGGTTTCGGAGGTCTGGAATCGATGCTTGCCTATGTAACAGTGTTTCAGCAGCTCACTAAATTAGGTTTGCAGGCAAAATGGTGCTGTGAGGTACAGTCAACCCACATATGAAACCAATTTCCCTTTGAAGCAGCACTAAAGAGGGCGACCAGAAGAGAAACGAGATCATCTTTAGGTCTCTCGTGACCTGCAAGAGTTGAGAAGTGTGTATTCATTTTCCATATTTATTATATTATGGCAAAGAAACTGTATTGTAGGCTTTAATGATCTGCATGTGAAGAGTATCTTAAAATAGACTTCAGATCTCCTTGGAACATACATATGTGTTTATAATTTTACAGCTATAAAAATATATATTTACTGAATACATGTACTTTGTTTCACCATCTGCTAAATATAGTCACGTACGAAAATTATATAGAAAATGTAATTTTCCCCCAAATTATCCTGCTGTCAGTCTGTTTCCATTCCAGCGCCGGCAGAGACGAGGCGGGAGTGGAGATGGGCACTGTTGTGCTGCCAAGCAGGTGGCTGGGAGCAGTTTGCCTCAGGATGGGGATTACTGGGGCTGGGCTTGGTAGTAACAGTTATTATGAAGCTTTGTCCAACAGTTCATGAGATAAGATCCTGTTCTCCAATTTGCTTGTAATTTTCTCAGGGTTTTAAACATCCATGAATTTTCATGCTGGATGTTGACCTCAAATGGTTTGATTTTAAGAGAGAGGGAAAAAAAAGAAAAACTATTATAAAGCAGTCCTGCCATTTTGGACAGTAAGCTTGGAGAAAAATGTCAAAATGTTGTGTTGACCCTATTGAAGAAGTCCACAGAGCATTTCTTAGAGATTGCTGTGAGGCTCAGTGACGGGGATGGGGAGGAGGTGCCCATTTTGTGAGACGTCTTTGCTGTCCCTCTGCAAACGTGGTCAAATCCTAGAAAAGTTGGAATTTGCATGATCTCAGCAGAGACTTTTTTGATTCTGGCAGCTGGTAATTACCCAAAATGCCTTTACAATGGAGAAGGCTCCTTCCCACATGGCTCCCCAGGGAGGCAGGGCTGGATGCTGGCCATCCCCAGCCAGTGGCTCCTGTCACCGGAGTGTCTTGTCCTCTAATAGCTGCTTTGGGCAGCAGGCACGGAGTGGGGAGCGTGTCCCTGATCACAGCAGGGCAGGCAGGAGGGGCTGGGCCTGGCAGGGGACATGGGAATACAGAGGTGTTCTGGGCAAAGGTAGGAAATGGCACAGGGTCTGGAGGAGGGAGACTTCCCAGGGCCAGGGGGAAGCATGGGGATGCCATTGTGCAAGCAGGACAAACCAGGTCAGTTTGTCCGTGGTATTTCCCAGGTGTGCAGCTGGAGTCACAGCCCTTCACTGGGTGCTGTGTCCCCTGTGCACTCCCCTTGCAGAGGGCTGCAGGAATGCTTGCACCACGTTTGGGAGATCAGCAGATGGTTTCTCTAAAGAGAGCCTGAAATGTGACTGTTGCTAAAATCGGTTTCTACAAAAACCACAAGTTCTTTAAAAAAAGGATAATTTCTCTCACAAACTCCAGCTCAAATAGTCTTTAAAATAAATACACTTCTGTGGCGTCTGCAGTTGGGCCTGGCTGGAGAGCCTGGAGTCTGCCTTGTGAGAAGTGTCATGACTCTTGAGTTTGTTTTGGTTCATTTTTGGAATGCTCTGCTGAGAAGGAAGGAGCCAGGCAGTCATCAGAACAGTCCCTGGGTAGGATCTGGAATGGGTGACTCCACCATTCCTGTTTCCAGTCCTCTGAGCTTGGAGCAGGAATTTGAAGAGCCCTGAGAAACCAGAATTCACCAGCAATATGTCTCCAGACAAGAGGCTGCTGAGGAAGATGCTATCTCTTTGTGGTTTATTGCTGTCTGCTCTTTCGGGACCCCATCCCTGATGGGATGTGAGTGTTTCTGGTTGGTTTCTGCAGCAGAGCAAGAAGGTTAACAGAGCTCTTGGGCCTTCAGCTTCCCAAGTTGCTGGTGTGCTGTGATGGCAGCATGGCAAGTCTTGCTGCTGTCTGCTGATGTGCTGGAGCTCCAAAAATGACCACAGGCCTCTGGCACACAAAGGGAGGTTTCAGCTTTGCACCCCTACATGCCCAGGATTGACCTGCTTCTTCCATTTGAGTCAATGTGTGTCCAGCTGCCGGGGTGGGAGTCTGTAGCCCTGAGGAGTGCAAAAGTAGCAATGTATTAAGTTCAAATGGTGTTCCTGGGTTTTTCTTTCAAAGCTACAGTTTGCTCTCAAAGGAGCATCCCAGTAAAGGCAGCCTGCCCATTCCTTTCCATGCCACGTGTGTGCAGTGGTAGAGTTGGATGCTTGTGGGAGTGGGTGGGTCCTGTGTCTGAGAAGTTTCTTTCCTCAAGGATGTGATTTACTGAGAGACAACAGGGAGGATAGTTAGTGGGGTAAAGCCTGAATGAAATGGGACCACATTGTGGTCTTCCAGGCTCTGCCTGTGGGGAGCTGGGTGGTGGCATGTTTGCTGGTGTTTTCAGGGATTCCTTGTAAGCATTTGAGGAACATTTGCTCAAAACTCACAACCAATGTCTTTCTTCCGTTGTACAAAAATGCTACCAATGAAAATAGACAAGCTCTCTGGGTCATTTCCAGATGCCCTTAGTAAGACAGAAGTGTTTATTTTTTATGGGCCAATTTTTGTAGTCTACCAGAACGTCTTGTACTGTTAATGCCGCATGGAGCAATAGCTCTGCAGAGTGTGTTTAATAAGAGCAATGTGCTCTCGGGGATATTCAAATTGGAGGTAGTTTCCTCACATATACGCACTCAATAGCGTGTTATGAAACATCTGGGTCCAGAATTGCACTAAAGAAATCAAATGGCCAAGTCAACCTGAAAGTTGTACCAGGGTTGTACCTGGAGAATCACCATATGCAGCCCTCTTCTCTGCTGCAAGGGCCTTGAGCAGATGGCCTGGCTTTTTTTTTATCCCTTTTCCTCCTCCTCCTCAGGATTTGCAAGTCAGGAGTAAAACTCAGCTTTGAATTTTCTGTCAGCAGAAGGAACTGTGAGTCCAAAAGGCTTTCTGGCTGCAGTTACATGGCTGCGTGGGAGGCGAAGAGCCCTTGGTTCTCCTGTCTCCGTGTCTGCCCTTCTCCTGCTGTGCTTCTTGGCTTTACCTCCGGGTCTGGTCTGCCTGTTGCTGCAGGTGCTGGAGCAGGGTGTGGCTGGTGTAGGAGGATGTTGGTGGCAGCAGCTCTGCCACAGCATCCTGACTGCCTTGGTGCCTCTAGGTTCCTGCATCTCGGAGATGTGCAGCATGATGCAGGTGACTCTGCCTTGTTTTGGGGCTTCTTGTGCCTTCCACCTGCTCTGTGACCTGAGTGTCTCCAAGGGGAGTGGTAGGGGAGAGCACACATGTAAAACGAAAAGCTTACAGAGATGCTGCCCTAGAACCCTCAGTGTGAGCTCTTGCCATTGGACATAATCCTGGCAGGGCTTTTCCATCAGCTTCATGAGGAACGGGGTTGCTTTTCCTCAGAAAGAGCCTTACCTGCTTTTCCTGGGTTCTCTGTGCTTTTACTGTGGGAATGGAGAGGGGTGGAGCAGCGAGTGGCTGGAGGGTTGTGCAGCTCTGTTGGATGCCGTGTCAGTCATGGCACCACAGGCTGGGACGTGGTTGTTTGGCTGAATTTCCTTTTATTGTTTGGCTATAAAACCTATCTTTCCCTTTGGGATGAGTTTCAGGGAGCGATCTTCAAGGTTTAACCTTTCTGATAGGAAATCTGCTCGAGACTGGCTTTTATCATGGCTGCTGTCCTTCAGAAATGTCCCTGGCATCTCCATGTCCCTGTCTGGTGTGACTTGTTTAGAAGATTTTGCTGCAGAGATGGAGGAGGTCTGTATGTCTATCTTGCTGAAGGAGCTGTCAGAAAAAGCAGGAGTTGGGGAGTTGTGATGTTTTTTCTGCCTTTGCTTCATGAGGGAAAGCAAGACCAAGAGCTTGGTTTTAAGGGTGTCTGGAGCTGCTATCTGCAGACTGGGAGAACATCTCCCCCTTGGCTTGGAAAGGCAGTGGGCTGTGTTTTACATGAGGCCTGTTCAGTGTGGCTGGCATTGCACCATGTTCAACAGGGAAACCAGCTAGCTCTCCTTTAGATGAGGATGGGAGATGCAGTGGAATGGGCCCTGGAGCAGACTGCCTGTTCTGGGCGTGGGCAGCCTGCCTGTGAAGTGTGTCAGCGTGGGTGAGGGAGCCAGCAGGGACTGAGATGCTCGTGTCCTGTGCTCATAGAGGGTCCTTCCTCTGGTGCTGCACCAGTAATTGGAATGACATCTGAGTTACCTGCTGGAACCTGCTTACAGATGTTGTAAAGACATGCTAAGCCCTTCCTGATGTGGCTTCCTGAAGGCACCAAGTTCCAAGGATCTGGGACCCTTCTCCCCTTCACGTTCACTCTCCACGTTCTCAGACTGTGCATGTGGGATGAGCTGTGTCTGCAAAGAGCTGGGCTTAAGCCTGAGCTATTCCAGTCAGTGCTGGTGGGCTGGGGCCCCTGAGGGGTGTCTTATGCTCTTGTACATGCTGTGTGTGCTTCTTGAGGGTGCTGAGAGGAGCAAATGGAAAACGATGGGCTGACCAGGAAAAGCATTTCTCCAGGAATGCAACACCTGGTTTCCCCACCTCCGCAGCTGACATTCTGGAAACCAAGAGTCTTTCTGTGTGCTTGTATATCCCAGCTGCACTCTCAGCTGTCAGCAGGAGGAGGAGATAAATCAGGGTCTTGCTGGGGGAAGCCCAGAACAGTACAGTTTTGGTTGAAATAATATATAGGTGTTGTGATGGACCATACAGCTCTGCTCAGCAGCATCGTTGGGTGTGCAGGGTGGAAGTGGGTCTTTTCTTGTCTGTGCAGCTGATAGAGAGGAGTCCTGCTGACTCCTCCAACAATGCAGGTGTAATGGCTGTGCTTGGGAGAGGTGGTTTTTTGTGCAGCTCAGGTGGTGTGCTGAACCTGAACTTAGCAATGTGGACAAAAATCCTATGGGTTGTGGTGAGCCCATTCTTTAACTTACAGTGTAGGTAAAGGGCCTTCAGTCAAGGGCTGTCTTCAAGATCTGGATGGTTGAATAACACTTGAAGGAGAAGGTACTTGTGCTGAGATGGTGCTAGATCTGAACAAGCCTCACAGTTGTCTTTATCTTTTGTATGTCTGTCTGCAGAGCAAAAGCAATAACTGATGCACAGTGGCTCTCCTGGGTGCTGCCAAAGCCAATACTGGCTTTCCAAGCTCTGAAGTACTGAAAGTGCAGTTTTAGGCAGGGCTGTGGTCAGACATTTCTCCATTTGGTTCTTGCTGCTTTGATTGGCAAGCATCACTTGAAGTTGTTCAGTCAGAATTAAAGTGAGAGCATCAGTCTTAAACCCAGGCAGTCCTGGACATCAAAAGATTACATATTACAAAAAATTACCTTAGCTTGACCTTGAACGAGGGGAATGGTCAGCATCACATTTATATACTTTTAATGCAGCTTTTAATTTTTAACTTCTTTCAAACAGTCTTTTTTCCTTCATTGATCTTTTCTTCCACAGCAAATGCACCAGTCATTTCCTAAGCAGCCAAACTTCAGCCTGCTCCTTAAAATACCCCTGTGAGTCCCAGCTTTGCAGACAGGGAAACCAAAGCCCAAAGAGAGTGAGAGTTTGATTTCAAAAATGCCAGGTGGTTGTGATCCATGTTACAAGCAATGGTCACCAGGGATATTTTCAGTAGGGTTTATTCTGTGGCCCCTCTGAGCCAGGTGGAAGACCACATGGTTTTGGAGAACTGGAGCTCGTCTGCTTCAAGTCCTGCTTGCCAGGGGAGCACTCATGTTGAAGAAGCTGCGTTGGGGTTTGGTGGGAGGGTTGTGTCTGGGGCTGATGTGGGCTGGGTGGTTGGTGCCACATCACCTCCCCAAACAGTGCAGAGCCAGGGTGAGAAGGATTCTCAGAGCTTGCCAGCCAGCAGGGCCAGGGAGAGTTGGGTGTTGCAGGAGTGGATGCAGGTTGTTTGACAAGGCTGAGACCACACAGTGGCTGGTGGTTTCACGTGTGTCTCTGAGGGGAATGATGAGATACATACCACTTGCATGCCTCTGCTCTGGCTTGATGTGGTCTCCCCAAGTGAGTCAAAGCTTTTGCTTTGAAGGCAGAGGAGGGGGAAGGGACTGTCTTTGTTCTGCTTTTTGGAGAGTGCTGGAAATCCTTCAGACCAGAAGACTACACCCTTCATTACCCTCTGGGTTATTTGCCCCATATTGGAAGTATGACTCTGTCATGTGAAGTATTTGATTATTTATACAGTTAATGTTTAACAGAGTTGGAGTATTAGAATTAAGCAGGGGACGAGCTTCCAACTTTGCATGGTTAAGGGCTAATAAAACCTCTCTGATCCAGTGTTTTCCTTTCACCAGAGGGGATTTTTTTCATTAGCTTTAGAGTGTTAAAGAGAGATCTCCTGTATTTGAGGCAGATCGATCTGTTGGCTGCAGACAAAGAGAATGTGCAAAGGTGTCAGCTTAACTATCCAGTTGATGCAGATACAGGAAGCCAAAAATGTCAAGGTGAGTTTCATTGGTATCTTCAGTGGTGGTCACTGAATCCAGCATCTGCTTAGGGTAGTAGGCTGCTGGTATCTGTAGCCCATCCTGGCTGTGGAGGAGCTGGAGCAATGGTAGGTGGAGAATAGCAGGAGGCTGGACTGCCCCACGCTGGCTTTGTCACTTGTGCCAGCCTCCACTACACTGTTTCCTCTGTCTGCTTGCTGCAGGACACCTTGGAGATGTCAACAGGTGACCCTCTAGTCATCACATCTCCCAGGGCTGTTGAACTGGAATAGCATTTCCCAAGCATTTGGCTCAAGGATTGCCTGGGTATGACCAGGGCATTACCATGTCTGATGTGGTCCAGGGGTGAGCAGGAGAAGAGAACAACAGTTGGGATTGGCTGAACTTCACAGAGTGGTCACAGGGGATTTGGTTTTCATTTCTTTTTAGTTAGTTCACTCAGACTTATGGGTCTGGGAGTGTCTCACCCTAACACACTTCATACCCATTGCCTGAATCCAGCAAGTGTCTTGGTGGCACAGAGCTCTCAAAGCTGTGGTTCTTACAGTAGTGCGGTTGGAGATGATGAAGATGCTAATGTGAGGTTTTTCATCTTCATTAAAGGGGAGGCTGAGGAGTAAGGGCTTCATTGCATCCTAGGTGTACCAAGATTGTGACTGCCCCAGGGGCATCCTCAGTGCTGTTGCTCTGCATTGATCACTTAAAAAATCAGGTTGATTTTTAGCAAACCACCAGGACTGAAGGCAACCATGACTGCAGACCTACCACTTGTGTTTTAGGTGTCCTGATTTATCTGCTGTGAGCTTTCTTTCTCTTAAATTTACCACGTATTGCTGTCTGCACAAATGCTGGATGTCCAGTGGACATAGTTTCCTTTGGGCTGGTGTACTAATGCAATTGATAACTCATACTGGGCTGGAAACAGCCATTTTTAACTCTCTTCTTGTGACTGGAGAAACAAGGGGGATGTATGAAAGCAAGGCTGTTGGAGCGGCTGTTGCATGGGTGGAAAATCCACAGTTTATGTTTTGCCTTTGCAAACGTACATTGTGAGCATGAAGGAAACTCTGCTCCTCATCATCCTTCCAACCACTTCTCCTCACTGTAGATGACGTAAGAAACTGTACTGAAGAGTTTTATTCTTCCAGTTCCACCCACGAGCATCATCTGCTTGTTGACTGAATGGAGTGAGACTCTGCTTTCAGCTCTCCTGGGAAGTGTTGGTCTCTTCATCCATGCTGAGTTCATCTCTAGGTTTCTTTAAACAAGGAACAGAATTGACTGTAAAAGATTACACCTCCTCTGCAAGATGTCAAGGTCATGATCTGTGAGAGCAGCCTGTAGATAGATACATTCATCACTCAGATGCATTTAGCTTTTATTTAAAAATTTATTTATTTGTAATTTCTCTTCACCTGCTAGGTCCAAAATTTGGTGTTTCCTTCCCTCAAAAATGACAGAACCTTCAACATAACATAAAAGTCTGTGGGGTTTCCATCCTGCACAGTGTGGAAACTGGTTCCTGGGGGAAACAGCAAGTAGAAAGTGTAATTTAGCAGAGAAGTATTTATTTTTTAAAGACAACTGGCAACCTCCTGCCCCTCTGCTGCCTTGTGTGCTCCTGGTCAGGTTCAGACTTTAATAAATTTCTTGTTTATCTTGAGGAAGTAAATTAATAAGTGATGGCAGTTGCTCTTCAGAGAGACAGGCTGCTGAGGGTTGGAATCATTTTAATTTGGAGTGTGTGTTGTTGGAGGACTGCTTGCTGTTGAGGTGAGTGCATCAGTGTCAGAACCCATAAAGGTTGACCATTCCCTGTGCACACAAGTGGTGGGTGTAAGGTTTTGCAAGTAGCTTTTGAGCAAGGGCTCAGGGAAAATTAAATTGGTCTTGCTGGGAGCTTTGAGGCTCTCACCTGCTTTAACTCTGGGTAAATTTGAAACCCAGCACCAATGGACAGATACATCTTCCCTGTGTATCACTGGGCAGTCCTAGTGTCCACAATGTTTTCCCATCTCTTAAGTGGGAGTACTGTGTAATACTTGGGTTAAGTGATTATTAGGGTGACTCCTAAAACCCTTTGCTGAGATTGTGGGTAAAACCACCTTCTCTCAAATTACTGGCTTCCCTTTTCAAAGGGAAGAGAGGAGTCAACTCCTGGTTGCTCATCTGGTTTTGCTTTTTACTTTATTTCTGTCCCATTATGCTGAGCTGACTGCATTTTTGGTTGCTTCCAGTTCCAAATTGTGATGAATGTGCTGATAACCCTTTGGTACATGCTGTGGCTGCTGCCAGGGAGCTGTGCCTGGCTTGTCCCACAGAGGATGGGGGGCTAACCAGGAGCTTCAGGAGGCTGCAGAGGTGGAATTTCACCCACAGATAGTTATCTGGGATATTGCTGCCCTTTCCCTCTCCCTCCCCCTTTCTCTCTCCCTCTCCCTTTCCCTTTCCCTCTTTGTAAGAGAACTTAATTACTGAAATAGATCTGTGTTTAGAGGAGCTGGAGGCTCTCCATCCACTCCAAAAGGGCCTCATGGTGCATAATGGAAGAAAACCACCACTAAATGTTTCACATCACACTTTTCCCTTTTCCCTTCAATCCTTTGTATTTAGCACTAACTTCACATTATAGGTTTCCTTTTGTTTTAATTGTGTTGAATTCTAGGGAGAAGGAAAGGATCGTTCCTTTGTTTTTCTTTCTACTGTAGCCCCAGCCATCCTGATGACAGATCTTGTCATTACATGGTGTCATTTTAGATGTTTGCACTGCATCAAAAGCAAACGGAGGAGCCTGCAGTCTAGGCTGTGGGTTGAATAACAATGTTTTTCCAGGGGAAAAAAAAAAAAAAATCTGTGAAGTTTTAAATGAGAAACATGAGTTTCGCAGAGGCAGCCTGTATGCTGCTCCCGATCCGGCAAGAGTGATGGCTCCCATTTCCCTGGGTATCAGCTTTTGTGGCCCTTTGTGTTTCTGAAGGCTGGGAAGCTGTGGAGCCATCTTGGACTTGAAAAGCAGGAGGGCTCATATTTTCCTGTGAGTGGTGGATCTTCCAGGACAGCTTTCCAGCTGCTCCTTGCTAAAGCAGAGGTTGGTGATGTGCAGCTGGGAGATGATGGGGGCAATGTGTGTCTGGAAGGAGAAAGGGCAATACTGAGGGGCTTAAAATCACTGCACAGGAATCTGCTTTTCCTGAAATGCCTGCATGCTAAAGATGGTGAAAATTGCTGATGCAGGAGAGCAGAGCATCTTTGTCAGGCATCTGTCTCCCAACCACATTCCTTTCAAGCGAGGAGGGCTGCTGGGGAAGTCTCTGCTCTGCAGACCTCCTGCTGCCTTCCTGACTTCTCAGAAAGGTCATGTGAAGACTAATGTGATCAAAAGGGTTTTTAAAGTGTTATTTAAAGTGTGTTGACTGTTCTGCAGAGGGTTTTGGTCATGTAGAATCGGGAAATTTGACTGCTTGTCAGTCATGACCCAGAACTTCGCTGCAGGATCTCACCAGAGAGGACATGCTGGCAACTGAGGGCTTTCATGTGGTTGCCTCACTTGGGTTGGTCTTACCCTCTTTGATTCTTCTTGCAGTGCATGAACACACTGTTTTTCTGTTGCCCTCTGAAGTGTGTTGAGGTTCATGTGTGGTGGTGTTTGTACCAGGGAACCATCTGTGGGACTTGGGGAAATGGTTGTGCTCAGGAAGTGGCAGATGAGTCTGGCTGCTCAGGCACAGCCTCTGGGCTCCATGGAGCTGACTCTGAGTAGTGTTGGATGTGATGCATAATTTGGTGGAACTGGAGGATACCCAAAAAAACCCTGGTCCCTGTGGAAGAGGCGTATAACATCCACCAGCAGGTTGAGTTGGGCTTGGAAATGGCCACAGGACATGTGGATGCTCTGCAAGGGCTCCCCACTGTCAGAGTTGGTGCTTCTCAAGTACCCTCAACACATTTTACTTGCATGATGGATAAAAGCTGTGCCCCCCTCCAGAAGTTACACCTTGTAATGCAAAGTCCTCCAGCCTCTTGCTGGATGGTTCCTCTCACTTTGTGACTTGCAGATTGAAAGAAAACTGGAAAAAACTTTTTTCCCACACAAAATCAAGGTCTGTGCCTTTCCTTCACCTCAGTTTTTTCTGGATGTTGACATACAGCACTCAGTCTTCCCAAACTTGACAACCACCTCTCACCTCCTCTTCTGGGATGTCTCTGGTCAAAGCTCTCACCATGGGCTGGTGACCAACCCAGCCACTGGTAGGCCAGCAGCTATTTGAATAACCTCCTGTCCTGAAATTGAGGTCCCTTTCTTCAGAAATATACTTGCAGAGTTTCCAAAAATTATTCTGGAATAAAATGTCAACAGAGGAGGCTGATCTGGAATAGCAATTGCTGAATAATTTATTCTGCAATGAGTAGATAATTTCCCTATATGGAGCAGCCCAAATAAGCTCCAAAATTTAAGCTTTATTGGTTTGGGGGCCAGAGAGGGGAGGAAACTGCTAAGTTTTTGTGAAGTTACTGAAGTGAGCTAAGCTGTTTCAGTATAATAATATTTCTGCATAAGTATGTAAGTTAAGTATAATAATATAAAGTGTGTGTCTGGGGTCTCCTTAGTGAAATTTTATATACATATAAATACACACATACATACATACATACATATATATATATATATATATATATATATATAAAAGAAAAAAAATTATCATTCTAAATAAGAGCTGTAAAAGTCGGGAGGAGAGGGGAGTTATTTTGGTGCCTTCTCCTGGGGTCTGTGCTCAGCTCCTGAATGGGGAGTGGAGAGCAGAAATGGCAAAAAGGTGTCACCTTAGAGTTTTTCCACTTTGGGGAAGCAGTTTTAATGCAAAGCTGTTTTCTGTGCTAAGAAGTGAGATTCTCGGAAGGAAGTTAATTGACCTTTTCAGCAAATTTGTTACTGAGACCATTACCACAAATGCTGTTGAAATGCTTTGTAAATACAGTGCTCATTTAACACCACTGCCAGTGACTTAGAAAGTCAGACTTTATGCTCTCTTAAAATGAAAGAGCTATTCTTAGTGGAAAAAGTGTCTTTTTGGAGAAGAATTTGGAGCAGATTTTCGTATTGAATCTAGGCTGCCTCATTCCCTTGGAAGGCGTCTGAGGGCCAGGAAAATCATAACTAATAACTTCCCTATAAATTGTAGAGCTGCTATTTTAAGGTCTGATGTCTCAGGGAGGATCAGGGTGGTGTCCTGCTTCCCTCCATTGCTGTGTGATGCCCTGGTTTGATTATGGTCCTCATTAAGCTAGTCTACCCTACACAAAACCAAAATGTGAGAACAAGTCCGGAGGTTCTCAGGCTTGGTTTTACTTTTGTTTTTCGGTATTGGTAAACTGAGTTTGTATTTTGATTTGAAGATGGCTCACTCTGGAGGCAGCTTTAAATGGTAAAATATGCATTGAATGCCATTTATCTTTGCATATTTGGAAGCGAAATCCAAGGCTGCTCCCCAGCCTCAGGCTAAGTCCTGGAAAAATGGCCAATTCAAGAGGGAGGTTGTATCTCCAAAAAGCAAGTTAGCAAGGTGAGAAGATACCTCGAGAGAGAAGGATGTCCATGGCTCTGGACCAACTTTTTCCACAAGCAGAGGACGCTCAGGAAGGAGCCCTTAAGCCAGGAGCAACAGATTTAGGGCTCTGGCGTAGGAGGCACTTTGCTTTAAGGGTTGGGATTAAGTTTTTGTGGAGCTAAGAGCTCTGTGAATCACCACATAAAAAAGGCGATGAAGGGAAGAGCACTGCTGCACTTGCTTTTGACTGTGATGAAGTTCAGTGATCCCATCATGGTGACACTTGCATGAAGGGGTAAGAGGCAGTTTCTAATTAAAACCCTTTTATGTGCTAGAAGCCAGCTTCTCAGCTGTTGGAAATCTGGGTGGCTTCATTGAAGTCAGGAGATGACCCCATCTGAGTCTCGTGTGTGAATTTTGGCGTCTCCCATCGGTTTCCTTGAGGCAGCCGAGGTGGTGACAGCACGGGGCTGGCTTTGCTTTGTGGCAGCTCCAACTGGTGGCACGCATGAGCCCGGAAGCTGCGGCAAAAGTGAATTTCCTCCCTGTGGATATTTTCTTTCATGCTTGAAAACAACCCTGCATCTGTTGAGCAAACACCTGGGCTGTAACAAGGAGCTGTGTGGCTCCTTGTTTGGATGTAGCCACTTGTGAGCACAGAGAGAAGAGGGCTGGGTGTGTTGGGGATGGATGCATTTCACAGGAATGCGTTTCTTTCTCTCCCTCGGCCATAGGGATGCTTCATTCACTGCTTCTGCTAAAAAATGTGCTGTGCATCTTCATTTTTCTCTCATTTCCTATTGTTTTAAGAAGAGTCTCTATGTTCAAGATGTCTATAAGTTATACTGTAGCAGTAAAGAGCAGAGACTTGACGGCATTTTGCCACTAGTTATTGTGTGGACAGCACATGTTAACCAAGATGCAGTGAACTCATCCTCTCTTCAAGCCCTTTCTGTTGGCTTCAGAACCATCATTTAAATTGGTTTGAGTTGGCTCTGACTTGCTAACAGAGGAATTCAGCTTGCAAGGCTGCACCTTAGCAGAGGAAATCTGTCCAAGCTCTAAAACTGCTTGTATTTTTTATTTTTTGCCCAAACCATACGTCTTCAGAGCAAGGGTTGCACATCTGGGTAGATTAAAAACCCCATTTGCTGGCAGGTGTTGGAAGATTGTGGAAGGTGATGCTGGAAAGGGTAGTCTTGGCTTTGGGGCTGGCAACAAAGACCCAAATAACCTGCTTCTTTAGAATTATGTGGGCAACAAAGAGCACTCCAGGCTGGGGAGAAAATGGAGAACATTTTGTAATACTTTTGGGTAAAGTCACAGATTGGGACTGGTTGTCTGGAGCATGGCCTTGGGCCAGCCAAGCCCCTGAACTGGTAGGGGGAGGGGAAAAAACCTCCATTTCAGGCTCCTAGATAAACAAACACCAGAAATCTCGTAAGGGTAATAATGGAAATCACTGAGAAATTGAGTTAATACAAGGGCATCTGTGTAAGTGAATGCTCGGGACAGGGAAACGGCTTTGTCCTTTAACTCTAGTAATGCTGGAGCAGATGGGAAGCGCGGTGTGCTTCACGCATTAGCTGGCTCGGATAAAGAGCAAGGCAGAGGCCAGTCCTCTTGGCTGATTAGAGGTTAACAGGGATAGAAACCAGCGGATTGACTCTTCATTTGCAGGAGGTGTTGTGGGATCAGAGCAGATGGCAGAGAGAGCGTCCCTCCAGCTTACTCAGCTGCTCAGAGAGCTTACGGCTCCCTCCAGCACAAACAGCCCCATTGCATCTCCTCTGTTTACAGCTGCAGCTCTTGCTCTTCCCTGGTCTACCCGGAGAGGTGATAGAAGAGTATTTCTCCTAAACCTGTGGTAGTTGGTGCCTGAGGCCATAGGTATGTGTGGGGATATGGTGCATACTCTCCAACTCATCCATATCCCTTTGTTTCGGCTCCTCCTGCGGCAGCTTTTCTGTGGGCATGGCTCCTTCCCGGGGTGATATTAATGGTCTTTGTTAGCTCTGTGAAAGTAGAGGTGCTTTTCCAGGATGATAATGACTGGGCAAGGACAGGAGCATGGTGGGGGCAGCGAGGAGGGCTGCAGGGGGAAAACCTCTAGCATCCTTCTGGCCAGCCATCGCCTGCCTCCTTCATCCCTGCCAGTCTGCCTCAGCACCTTTGCCTGATCACGAAACAGAATAGCTTTGGGGAGGAGGGAGGATGGAAACTCAGAGCAGCTCTGCTCATTGACTCCCTGGAAGCCTGGATTCCCTATTTTGCAAGGGAGAAATGGCAACTGATTCAGCCTTACCCTCTTTCTTTCTATCTGCCAGTGCTCTGAAAAGGCACATTTTATCTGTGTGTGACAACACCTGCCTAGGGTGCCTCTCATTGAGCCGCTGAATCAAAAGAGCAACAAGAAAAGTGGGTTTAATTGCACACATCTTCAGCAGAGTCTTTCTTGCACTGGCAGCACAAAAGGCCAGCCCTGTGCTGGTTGAATGGAGCCCGGGAGGGCTGGGGCACGCCGTACTCTCGTTACTATCGGAGGCAGATGATTCACTTTGCTGGAGCATTGTCATGTGCAAATGAGTTCATGAGCCCATCTCCTTTCCAACTGCAAGGTCAGGGACTGAGCAATTGTCAGCATCAGCCGGCTGGAGGAATTGATCTAGAAGCCAGAAAGCTTCAGGAGATTTTACTAACCTCCGCTTCCCACCGCCTGAGTACACCGACACCTTCCTCCCGTGGGTGTTGTCTACATTACAAATATTGACCAATTTTAAGTTCATGTTTAGAAAGCTGCTGTTTCGAGGCATGGAAATGTGACTGAGAAAGGCTTATAAATAACACTCGGTGCGGCAATTATTATTCATTGCTAGTTATGGCTTTCACACACTGGAAAAACAAATGGTTTTTCCACTAGGAGCTGGAGCTGCAGTCCGTTTAATCACTAAAGAGCTTGGAATCACTTCAGTTTAAAATAACTTTCCGCTGTGGTTTGGAAATTTTAAAAAAATATATTTGGGTCACGTTAACCTAGTGTATACAACTTGCACCGAGAATTTCAGTTTACATCGTCTACATCTGCTGAGCCCCATAAATACCCATCTATTCATTCCTGTTTGGTTTCACAGAGCTCCTGCCTGCCTGAAGACAGAGCTCCCCAAATGCAGATTCAGAGCTGGGGTTAGTCTGGCTAGAGGTAGAGAATCCTGGGAGCTGAGCACAGAGTACAAGAGCAGTGATCAGCCACGCTGCTGTTTGCCACAGCCACCCCTTTCTGGCTGTGATGCAAGGGGATATGGCTGGTGCCTTCAGGAAGCTGTGTGGATGGACTTTCCATCACATTGCTCCTAACAGAGGCTGCCCAAAATATCAGCCTCAGGTACTAAGAGGTTACTTGAGGTTCTGACAGCCAGGTGTGGCTGTGAGTTGTTTATGTACACTGTCCAGCCACATCCCACCACTGGTCCATGCTCAGGGCATGGATGTGGTGCATGTTTCCCTCTGCTGAGCCATTGCTTGCCCTGATTCAAAGTTTCCACAATGACAGAGAAAAGTCTCTGGAGGAGACAGAAGAGCCATAGTGCCATGAAGAAATGCTCTCAGCATTACCCAAGTGTTATTGACCCCCATCCTCTCACATAGCAGTGCCAGTGCAGCATCCTCAGGGTTAGGTCCTGCAGGTGGCTGCAGCTCTGTGGTGCTTTCCACCCCTGCAGGACTGTGCTGGTGCTCCAGGAAAGGGTTGCCACGCCTGGGAAGAAGGAGCTCATTTTTTCCGAATGGCACAGCTTAGCAAATGACAGCTGTGACTTCTGCCTGGGCTGCAGTGTGAAGTCTGAGGGATGGCTGTGAGCAGCAGCTGCCAGAGGGAGCAGAGCTGAGCACTCAGGTTCCCAGCTACTAGTGTGGTAGGTGTGGAGGAGTCCTCTCTCTTGCAGGTGTTGGTGCCACAGTTAGGAGAAGGGAAGGGACTATGCTTGGGTTATGCTTGTTTTTGGAGTTTAAATTTCCATCTGGGGGTCTTCCTGTCTCCAGAGTCCAGGTATTTCAATGTAACCAGCCTAAATGTTTGATTTATCTTCAGTGATTTGCTGGAGGACACGAAGCAAGGGGTCCTTGCAGCTGGCCTCATGGTGGGTTGGAGCTGCAGGGCAGGCTAGTGATTTCTCCTGATGGTTGGCATGTGGATATCTGGGTTAAAGATGTCCTGTTGAAAGGCTCTCTGCTCCTACAGAACTGGAAGAGTTTGCACAATTCCTTTTGGTCAGATAGGTTTAGAAATCAAAGAATTCACCATCTTGGTTAAAGATGTTTCTGTTGAGGTGTTAATGCTGTTGTCCTAATAGCAAAGTCTCCTGTAGTGGGGCCCCTGCTTAAAGGCTTGATCCTTTGTAGCTGTTTGAGAGCCCAGGATTTTCATTTTTTTTCCCCCAGCCTGCAGGGTTTATCAGCTCCAAAGAGGAGAGTGCTGCCTAACTGACAAGTTTGTAAGTCCCACCAGTGTGGAGCTCACAAACTCCTGGAAAACAATTCTAGGGCGTGTTTTAATTTAAATCAGAGGTGCAATGTCCTGTGGCAGTAAAACAAGTAAGGTTCTTGCGCCAGTGTTTTGTCCCCATTTGATGGGTTGGATAACTGGGATTAAAAAGAGATGAGCTCATCATGCCCTGTGTGCCCATGAACATTCATGGCACCTTTCTGTACTTTTTCTGGGGCAGTTATGAACACTCAGCTCCTTTTACAATCTCGATCAAAGAGACATCCACTGGGAAGCTTCTGTGGTAAAAGTAGGAGAGGGTGTTCTGGGGCAGTGTTGTTCTTGGGACAAAGCTACACTCTGGAGGGGCGTAATGAGTTTGTAGTTACAAAGATGGTATTTAATTATTTCTTTTCCATGGTTTTCAAGCCTTGGCACTGTCACTTTGCTGGCAGCAAATCAAACACCAAGTTAGCTTATGTTAAGAACAGAAGATGAAGTCCTAGATAAGCACTGGGCTGTAGGAATGTCTTACATTGAAATGTTCAAGGAGGACACAGAAGAGAGTGTGTCTTTGCTCTCAGTGCTGTCCAGATCCTGTGTCAGTGATCAGGATGCTTCTTTCTTGTAGGATGCAAGATGAGCAGAGAGGAGGGTACAGTGACAACTGTACTTTTCCAGGGTTACCTATTATTACCTTTACCAGGGTTACCTAGTTTTTTGGTGATAGCATCAGTGTTTTGTGTGGAGCAAGAATGTGTGCTTCAATGGGTAATGAGGTAATACACCTAAACCTACCTTTTAGTCACCACTCTTCTCTGGGACAGGATACCCATCACTGCTGAGCTCGTGTGCTCAGCAGCCATGGGTGCTGGGGTGCAGACCTGGCTGCAATGTGGTAGCTGAAGTCTGACCTCACTTTAATGTAAATATTCACAAACAATGCCTCTGTTCCTGCCAGCTCATCTCTCTTCCACCCCTCCATGTTTAATTTCTGACTCAACTTTTGACAAATGTTTTGTAGAGTTCCTAGTTTATCTTAAATATACCTGCTGTCACCACAGCTAAAATCTAAACCAACACTTGACTTGGGGCTTGAGTGCCAGATGAACTTGGCAGTTGTTGATATAGTGAATGGTCCTGTTTGATGTGCAGACCAGATCTGATGGTGAAGACCAGCTCCTGCAGCAGATGGGAGAGCACAGCTTTTGAGAAGTATCTAGACAAATACTCTGTCTTGAGAGGCTGGATCAGATCACAGTTAATATATTTTCAGACTTATACCTGTCTGAAACAGGTCATTTGGTTAAATGAGTTCATACAGCCTTACACCAGTTAGCCCCACGTGGGGCCTGGCCCACGGTCCTGTTAAAATAAGCATTTCAAGGCAGTGTTTATGGCCAGTAATTTGTCCTAGAGTGTTTTATATTTGTGTGTGCAGGCATACATACAAGGATATACATACATACTTGCTCAGGAACTCAGTTTCCAGTCCCTTTAACTTGTTCAAAAAGTAAACTAGGGAGAAACTGGCAGTGAATCGGAGCCGCCTGCCAAGCATTGCAAACCAGAGAAGTGGTAAAACATAAACACTTTGGAGTTTATCCTCTGGATTTATATAGTTTGGCTGCCGGGGGATGGGCTTGTGTGGAGGGGGAGGCTCGTCAGCCCCTGGCTGAGCCCAGCACCTCCACAGCCTCACTCGGCTCCCGGAGCAGGGAGGGGAAGGAAGTGCAGGGCTGTCCATCCCTCCCCTCCTGCTCTGCTGGCCACATGGGGTGGCTTTTGGGTGATGGCAGCAGAGCAGGTCTGCTTTTCCCCCGCCCCGGCACTAAAGTAAAAGCAGACCTCCTTGATGCTTAATCAGATTTGAATGTGGTTTTTGGCGTGGCTTTAAAGAGACTGGCAGTGAATAGCTGGTTTTGATGCCATTTATTAAAAACCTCTGGTAGAATTTGTCTCCGAAAGCCTTTGTAAGAGCTGGCAAACGCACAAGGGTTTGATGCAGTTAATGTATTTTAATCTTCACCCCCCCACCCCTTCTCCTTTTCTACCGCTAATTGTAGGGCTCTCAGCTGTCTGCTGCCTTCTCCGAGGGGATGGCAGGCTCTGCAGGGACCTATACATACACAGGCTTAATAAGGTTGCAGTGGCATGGAGAAAAGTGAGCATCCTCCTCAGGGAGGATGGCAGGGATGGGCGGTGTGGGGTGCCAGGTCCCACACTGTGCTCTGACATGGGGACACCAGATTGCCCTGGCCATAATTAACCTCTTGGTGCAGCCTCACTCTCTTTGGAGGAACAAGGCAGATGAGTGTGAGAAGCAAAGATACCTCTTTTCCAGGTGGCTGAGCAAGTGCAAAGTGTTGGTGTTGGACCCACTCAGAGCTGGCTTGTGAGAACTCTTTGAGGCTCCCATTCAAAATGAGGTTAATAGGCATCCATCAGTGAGTCTTATCTCACTGACTTAGTCTATCCACATCCAACTTTCTTTGGACCCATGGGACTTTCTGAGCCCATTTAATGTTCCTTATCTGCGTTTGGGCCTTCTGGGGGCTTTTTTTCACAGTTTGTGCCAGAAGGCACTGCACTGCCTTTCTGCATGGTGGGAACTGTCAGGAGCACCATAACATTGGTGTGAACAATTTGTGGGACTCAGGGAACGGTTTTCTCTTAGCTGTGGTTTGAACTGTGCGTAACTCCTGTCCCTGCTCTTTATTTCCACTGGTGGAAGAGCTCAGAGCTGTGACCAAGCCCTGCAGCACTCTACCTGGTTGAGAGACCAAAGTTGGAATTGCTTTGCATTTAGTTTGTGGGTTTTTTTGTCTGCCTCATCAAAGAAAAGCAAGCGTTGTCTTTTTCTACCAGCCCTCACTCATGTGAGTTGCAAATTCAGCGAGAGGGAGGCGTGGATGGAAATGACTCCCAGGAGAGAAACAGTCTGAGATACTTAAACAAATGGGAACCGAGCAGCTTCGCTCTTCCCCTGAGGGTTTGGCTGTTAAATAAACTCGCCGATGTCTGGCTGTGTGTGTATGTTGGTGCAGAAGTGTGTTTGTATACACAGGCTGGGTGTTGCTGGGTGTAAGCCACGGGGATGGGCTGCGCTGGGTGTTGTACTCCTTGGTGTATGAGAGACACACACGAGCAGCCTTGGCTTTCCTTCCTTCCTTCCAGAGCTGGCATGGGTGGTTGTGGTCAGAGGGAAGCCAACCTGACCTTTCCCCTCTTCTTCTTCCCCCTCTCCAGGGTTCCACCTCAGCGGAACAGTAACGGAGCCAGCGACTGCAACAGAACCAGAGATGACCTACAAGGTGGCCATCAGCTTCGACCGCTGCAAAATCACCTCCGTGACGTGCGGCTGTGGGAACAAGGACATTTTTTACTGCGCTCACGTCGTGGCGCTTTCACTGTACAGGATCCGCAAGCCAGACCAGGTCAAACTCCGTCTTCCCATCTCAGAGACCCTTTTCCAGATGAACAGGGACCAGCTCCAGAAGTTTGTTCAGTATTTGATCACAGCACACCACACCGAGGTGCTGCCCACCGCCCAAAAGTTGGCTGATGAGATCCTATCATCCAACTCCGAGATCAACCAAGTGCACGGTAATTCCTCCTCCCTCCTCGCTGTGTGACCCTGACTCTGTGTTTGGGGCTGGGGTGGTGCTTTTGGTGCCCATGGTGATGTCCTTCAGTTTATATTTGTCTTTTGCTGCACAGTGAGAGCTGGCAGTGTCACACTGATGTTAATGCATGGGTGTTGGGGCCACATGACTGGGGTGTCCCCATCCTGCCCTCTGCTTTTCTTTATGTGTTTATCTGTCAAACATGGGCTTCAACAGGCAGGAAGAGGCAGAGCTGACAGGCTGGTGGTGCACAAGGCACAGCTCAGAGTAGAATGGAGAAGCCAGGGAGTGGTGCTGGGACCCTGTGGAGTGGGAGGTGCAGTGGGGATGTGGCTCCTCTAGCATGGTGTCAGCCCGAGCCCTGCACTAAGTCAGATGCAGCTGAGCTGGCAGGAGATAAAGCTTTAATCTCCATGGGCGTTAATTTGCCCATAATAAATGAGCGCCACTGTTCTTACCTACTGCACAAAGGCAATGGAGATGTGTCCTGGGGCTTTATGTTTGGAAGATGCTTTTGACTTCCTCCCCTGGAAATCTGGGGGACAGTGCCCAGCTCAGCCCTGCTCCACTGGCCCAGGATGTGGCCAGGCTCCTGGGGATCTCCTGCTGTGTCTTTTCAAGGAGCCCAGGAGCTGAGGTTGCCCAGGGTCTGCAACAATGAGTTGCTCCCCACCGTGCCAGTCCCACCAGCTGTAGAGCAGAGATAATAAACACTTATCTGCCACGGAAGGGCGTTGCAGGGATTAACACGTGCCTGTTAAGTGTTCTGAAGATGAAAAGCCCCATATGCAGCCTAAAATACCATCTGAACTAGTTGAATCCACATGTAGAGAAGTAAGACCGGAGCCACAGACACCATGGGGGTGATGGCAGCTCTGATCTTAGATGTGTACATCTTTCCCTATCTGGTCATTCCTGTACCTACCTTGGGAGAGGCCTTTGTCTCCTCTGCTGGGCCACATCTGCTGCATGGGTGATTGTGCTTTAAGTAACTGACTTTTGCAGGGGGAGGGCTTCAATTTTTGGCATTGTTAAAGAATGAGGAGTGTGATGCTGCAAGGATCTGGTGAGGGCCATCCCCTCTCTGAACTGAATTACTGGAGCTGAGGCTGGGCAAGATCCCTTCTTGGCCATTGTTTGAGGCTGCTTTCTCCTAAGCAGATTGAAGTAAAGCTTTTAAGGCTCTGAATATTTATTGCTCTAGAGTCAGCAAAAGGCTGGTGATTGAGAGTCTTACAAAGATACAGATGTTGGCTCCAGTTCAATATCTGCTTCTTGTTTTTACAAGTGGTTTAAAACAGAAAACAAAGCAAAAATTCTCACTCCCTTCAGACTTGTGCAAATTCACGCACTCCGGTATGTGATTTTGAACCAACAGAGACATGGTCACTGCAGAGGGACATCCCTCTGGCATCCCTCTGGCTGCCTGGCTGGTCACAAGTGAGTAAACACTGCTGCAAACAGGGGAGCAGAGGAGGAGGGCTTGTCTCACCCTGTGGGAGGATGCAGATCAGCCTTCATATGATGATTTGATCTTAAAGTGATCTATAACTCATAAATGTTGCATCCTGTGAAAAGGCAGGCTCTAAACCCCTCACATTCAAGTTCATAGTGATGATGCCCGGGGCTTTGATTCTTGATCCTGGATAGTGTTGCAAGTTTTGCCCTCCTGATCCTGCCAGAAGCACATCCACAGTGCAAACAACTACACTGCAGACCTGCTTGACCCCAGGGTGAGGAAGGACTGCAGCCATGGGAGTCTGTTTGTGGGAGAGGAGTTCTGGGGTCTCCAGGTGAAGTGGATCCAAATTTGTCCTCCATCTTGCCCTTCCCAGCTGTGGAGCATTCATTTGTAGTGGGTCACTGATCCTGGGATTTGTAATTCTTCAAGATGTGCTCTACACAGAGCTTTACGTGCATTTCTTGGCCATGTGCATTTCAGACCCTTGGGGTCACACCCCAGCCTTAGGGTTGGTGTCAAGGTGGCTTTGGCAGGCCAATGTCTGCAACCCAAACAGGAACCCACTGTGTGCATTGGACACCTGAAGTAATTACACCCTGGAGCAAGAATATTCTCTTTGGAAATCCTTCTTTTTTCCCTGTCCCTCCTTCTTTTGAGGAGAGGTCTGTTGAGCTTTATATCAGCATCAGGTCTTCCTCACTTTTCCTCTGGTCACCCAAAGGATTTCTCTGTCATGGTTTATATGGTGAGCATGTAGGATTGAGGAACTGATTTTGCACCAGGCTGGCTGGGGAATGCCCCTTGTGCAAGGGGGGTCGCCTGATTTTGTAAAATAAGGCTTTCAGGGATGCTCCTTCTCCTCCTGCAGAGGCTGAATGGCAGAGAAAATTACTGTCCATTGTCTGGCGCTGAGCTCCGGGCACTGAGCTTTGTTCCTTGCAGGAGCCTGTAGCCGCGGGCTGTGCACAGCGTGCCGATCTTCCCGGCTGTCTTCCTAGAAGGAAATGCAAACTATCCAGTAATGATGGAGGCTTGGAGCGCAGCCAAGGCGCTTGCGTGTTCCCGAAGGATTCAGTCCAAGCTGAGCCTAGGTGTGCCTGCCGCTCTGCTCCCCACTTGACCTCTGCCTGCTGAAGTGGGTCACGTTTCTGCTGCCGTGGCTTGGCTGCAAAGGGCAGCGTGTGCCAGCGAGAGCAAACTGCTTGTCTGGCACCTCCACGCTTGCGTCTGGAGCGGCAGCTGCAGGGAGGAGACCAGGGTGGGTTTCAGTGCTCCTCCCCAAGGGGACAAAGCCAGCAGTGTGGCTGCCTGGCACAGAGCAAGGCTGTGAAGATGTCACTGCGCCAGCAAAAGTGACTCCTGGCTGCTTGGTCCCTCCTGGTGGGTAGAATGCTGGGGGCAGCCAGAAGCTGCGGCTGGAAAGCTTGGATCCAACAGCTAGGATTCCAGGGGAATGAGGATCATCTGGTGGTGGCCACCTTGTCACCTTGTTGCCTCTGTTCTTCTGAGAGCCTAAAGATGGCACAGTGCCTGTGGCCCCAGAAGATTTGGGGTTTAGAGGTATCCATGCTTCATTGGTGAATTTCCCCCCTTTGTTGCTTGAGGAGCAGGAGATTTTGGCAGACCCCGTGTTTGTAGCTCTGTAACTCACCCAGCTCGAGCAGCATGTGGACATGGCAGAGAGTGCTGCTGCCCTCAGGCCAGGAGTTGTGCCTGGGGCTTCAGAAATGCCAGTGAATGACATTGTATCTCTGGTGCTCAGCTGGTGCCATCAAAGGGCTCGGGATGCTCTTCTCAACCAGAAGTCAGAAAAGCCACAAAATCTCTTCTGTCGCAAGGTGCAGGCACAGCTCCATTTGAGGATAAGCCATGTGGATCACCAAGGGGACTCTATGGTCCTGGAGGGTCTTGGGAGCTTCCTTGGTGGAGAGAACTTTTGGAAAACCCTTAAAGGGATTGGTCTCTCAGGCTTTGGTATGGAAAAAGCAGATCTTCTTATGCAAAAGCCGTAAGAAGCCTGCTGCCTCATCCATTCCCTTCTGTCCCACTTGCATTCTTGACCACCTTGAGCTTTTCTTCCACTCCTGGGCTAATACTGTCCCGTCTCACTCCTTGTACACAGCAAGTTGGCTGCCAGGTCAGTGTGCAGGAAGTCCCTGCCTGTCCTGTCACACTGAGCCAAGGCTGATGTTTGAGGAGTCCTTGGGCGCTCTTTGACTTTCAGGTCATCCCGAGACAGCGTCTGGAGGGCAGCGCCAGTAAATCTATTTGAAATTTTGCCTTCCCACAGGGGACAAGGAGAAGGTCAGATCTCCAGGGCATTCGTGTTCCTGTTTTCTGAGCTGTTGTGGATTTAAGGGAAAAACACACCTGAGTGCTGAAGAGAAAGGCAGCTCTTCCCCTTGTCTTGAAGAATGACTGGGGTTGCCAGATGACTCCAGAGCACGAGTGGTGTTTTACAAGCAACTTCCAGAGTCAGCTGCACCAGATACTGGTACCAGCTTGACCACATTGCCCCTGTCCACCCTGCTGGGAGCCAGTCTGGATTCCCTTGCCCGTTGCTGTCAGGTGTATGTGAATCTTCAGACTGCCCTGGCAGCTCCCTCTGACTTGCCTCCACTTGAAAACGAACCCAGAGTCTTGGCGGAGCTGGATTCCTTGCTTTGCTGCTATTTTTAATCCCTTGTTAGAGTTCATTTCCTTTCTGGTGCCTGGTTATTTTCTCTTCAAGGTTTTCTGCCGTTTGCTTATTTGTCCATGTCTTCCCCACCCCCCGCCCTGGGCTGATCCTTCACATCTGTTTTCTCTCTGGACACCGGAGAGGAGCCCAGAGCATTCAGCAACACCACCATGTGCAGGCATGAGATGGCCCTTGTGAATGGCCCCCACGACAGCCAGCCCTGCTCCAGGCACCACTGACCCCAGGGCTGGCACCGCCGGGCCCCTAACCACTGGTGGGTGCCAGGCACAGCTGGGTGAAGTGACCATAAGGGAGATGCTGGAGCAGCCACCTTTACCATTTTTAGGATCATTTTATCATCTCCAGGTTCTGGTTAAAAATAACAATCCTGCCTTTTTCTTTGTATCACCAATCCTGCTTCAAGTCGGATGTTCTGGGAGTGCTCTCCACACTACTCAGCTGATGTATCTCCCCTTCTTGGGTTCAGGAGCTTGGGTTTGGGATGTGCCAATGCTTTGGCATGACCCACAAGGTGGTACTGCCTCCTCAACCCTGGAAATCTGCAGGAACCCCTTTTGTTTTCTTCATGTTGGGCAGCTAATTTCTGAGCAAGGAGTTGAATTTTTCATGCCTGACTTCACTCTGTTTTCTAATCTGTAGATTTTTCCAGTCCTTTTTTCTCGGTTACTGTATTTGCCAAGTCTCACTTGGCTGTCAAACAGTTAAACCCCCGAGCTCCCAGCTCGGGGGGAGCCCAGCTCGGGGTGTGATGGATTGCATTTTTATCTCAGTTTCTACAGCCAGTGTAAACGGGCTGGTGAAACACTCTTTCCACTCAAGATGTGCAATGGTGTTTCCTTAAATCTGAATCCGGCAGGACCAAGATCCAGCACATCTGAAACAGGGCTCTTTGGAGCACGAATGCTGCTATATGAGAAATGTGTTATGCAGGCGCCGGGCTGTTTTACATGCCGTTCCCAGCTCCTTTGGAGCTGAGACATGGAATCACTCATCAGCTGCGTCACGGCATGCCGCTGCTGAAGCCCCCACGGTGTGAACGTTGGCAAGGGGAAGTGGACAAATCCTGCCATTAATATTTAAACCCAGCACAAATCCCGTTGTTTGCTCTTAAATGTTTATCCAGCTCCCCAGCGTAATTGGGCAGCCCGTTATCTGCAGGGTTGTGCTGCACGTGTGGGAATTTGCTATTACGGCCCTCAATCTGAATCTTTCATAGGAGAGAAAAATACATTTACAAGCAAATTTGGGCTTTATTTGGAGGCGCGGGAGGCGCGTTGCTAATTTGGCTGTGGCCCGAACCCCAACGTGCGAAGTGCTCAATGTGTTGCGTGGGAGGAGAAGGTTTTATTTAGCTGCACGCTCCCTTCCTTGCTGCTCGGGCTTTCCATCGCTACGTGTGAGCAGCAGCACCGAGGGGTAGCCCCGGGAACCCCCAAAAATGCATTGATTTTAGCATTTTGTGACCTCCTCCTCCCTAATCTGTCACAGCAGCCATGGTGAGGGATGAGGGATGAGCTGAGCTCTGGTGGGATGAATCACCCCAGGCATCCATGCTCTCCTGGTCCCTGTAGATGCAGACAGGTGACCCTATAGAGGCAGTCGAGGCTGCTGAGGCTGCTTGGGCTAGCTGCAGCTGGGAGTGGCTGGCAGGATGGTGGGGAGCAGGATATTAGGAGTGCAAGGCGTCTGGGATACCTAGATGGGGCCGGATAAACGCTTGTGGTAGACAGATTAGTCATAGGTTCCTGATAGGGGATAATCACTGGCTTGTCTGCTCTTTATCTGTGAGATAAGGATGAGGCTGGGGGAGGGAAGCAAAAGGCACAGAAAAGCTCAGAGGGCCGGCATGGACTGTCCCTGTGATTGTCCCTCCTGGCTTGTGGCAGGACTCTGAGCTGACTCTGATGGAACACTGAGCAGGACTCTCCCCTTGCTGGGGGCTCAGGGTTTAACTGCTTCTCCAGGGGAGTGAGATCAGGATCAGGGCATTTGTGGCAAAAGTCCTCGTGCTCATCCAGGAACTGTGATTTCCTTTCTGCTGCTTCAGCTCTCGTCCCAATTATGTGGTTGTGTTGACTATAAATTATTCTGCAGAGGGAGCAGCAGCATCCTGTCCCTTTAGCATGCCTAGAGCTTGCTGGAACTTCTCTCAGGCAGTGACTGTTAGCAGAAATTAAAGTAATTTTGTAATGGACATTAAATACAAATAACTATCTTAGCGGGTCAGGATGTTCTCAGCCTTTGCTGGAGGAGCAGACCCCTGAGGTTGATTTTGTCTTGCTTACAAGCCAGGAAGAGACACTTGCCCTGCTGAGCAGGCATCCTGGAGCACAATTTTCATGAATTGTATTTGAGCTCCTAGTTCAGCAACACACAAGGCTGAGGTGTGCACAGCATCCCAAGGTGTCTCTGTAGGAAAGTGACGTCTGCTCCCCAACCAGATCCCAGTTTTGGAAAAGACGTCATGAAGATTTAGTTGGGAATGTGTTAGCTACAGCATCCCATAGCTCCTCATGCAGCACCTTGCTCCTCCTGTGCTTCTCCTCTCTTGAGAGGGAGATAGGAGAAGCAGACCAAAGCAGAGTGGAGCATCCTCCACCTGCAGCAGTCCCTCCTCAGTACTGATTTTCCCTAAGGAGTTTTTGTAGAGCAGGATCCAGAAGCAGACAGCTGAAAA
Organism: Erithacus rubecula; assembly: GCF_903797595.1. NCBI lineage: Eukaryota > Metazoa > Chordata > Aves > Passeriformes > Muscicapidae > Erithacus > Erithacus rubecula. The sequence goes on along the minus strand of NC_136662.1, from coordinate 18,239,003 downwards.
TCCAAGTTGCTGTTCCATTTGATGCTCTTGGCTGCTTACTGGAGTTGTGCTGCTGTCTGTTCTGTGAGCCCTGGACCCATGGCTGGCACGTAGGGTAGGAAAATGAGAATTGAAAGGGGCAAGGCAATGGAAATTTGGTCCAACTTGTTTACATCAATTGTGGGTTTTCTGTCTTTCTTTTGTTCTCTGGAAGATGAAATGCAGCCTGTGAATGTGTATGTGTGCTTGCCAAAGGCCTGCTCTGGTCACAGTTTGCTCCTTGAAGGATTATTGATCCTTTGTTCTTTCCCATGGAAAGTCTCTCTCAGGCAGGTACATTGATGCCCAGGGACTTGTCCCCTGTCCTAAAGCAAGTGAGGGGCAGGACCAGGTGTTTAACCCAGGGCTCTGGAGCCCAAGTGGAGTAGTACCTTTGTTAGAGTGTTCCAGACATGGGGAAGGGCTTGCAGGAATTGGAGCTTTACTGATGCTTTAACAATCCGGTGATGTGGAGCAGGAGCAGGAGCACGCTGGGCAATCCCTGGAGCCGCAGAGTGCTCCGGGCTCTGCAGCTGTACTGCCTGCACTCCTGGGGCTTTGGAGGAAGGCAGGTCCCTGGTCTTCCTCAGCCTCATTTCACATGGGGTGCAGAGGGTGAGGGGCCATCCGAGCACTAGCCCTGTGGTCAGGATCCCTCCTGATGGCTGCTGCCACCACTGTGTTGGAACAGCACAGTGCTGCCAGCTGGGCTTACTGCTGGGGAATCAAGTTGGTTTTCTGCCACTTGAACTGATAAAGCAAAGGTGGGTCCCTAATAAAATAGAAGTAGGTCCACTCCTTGCTAATGGGACTGCTGACCCTGCTGTCATAAACATGGTTGTCTCTCTTCTCCCCCCATCCTCTCAGGTGCTCCTGACCCCACTGCTGGGGCCAGCATCGATGATGAGAACTGCTGGCACTTGGATGAGGAGCAGGTCCGAGAGCAGGTGAAGCTGTTCCTATCTCAGGGAGGGTACTACGGCTCGGGGAAGCAGCTCAACTCCATGTTTGCCAAGGTGAGGAGCCGGCTGCTCTCTCCCATCTCTGCTCAGTGTGTCACGTAGCTGGCACTCGCTGGCTGCCCTGGCAGGGTGCCCATCACAGCTGGGAATCTCTGCTCCAGTGCCTTCTCGCCCTGTCGCGGAGCAGGCGGCTGTAATCCAGGCTCTGGGTCAGGCCTGGCTTGTCTCACCTGCTGTCCTGGCAGGTCCCTTCCTCCCATAGTGTCATGATCCCTGTGCAAGGAAGGGCATTCCCCCATCTGCCCTTCAGCACAGCGGGGAAAAAGCCAACCCTGCAGAGCCTACCAAGACCATGGGAGGGTGGGACCATAATCCACAAACCTCACCAATCTATGGGCTTTTCTCTTTGCAGAAGGGCTTTGCTTTCTTGTTCTTAATCTCAGTCTCCTTCACAACTTGGCTGTGACTGATGCTGAATTGGGCTCCAATCAGCCTCATCACAGCCATTGCCATGAGGATTATAATGTGTGACTACACATTATACACACACATACATATAAGTACGTTTGTATTTACAGTCTGGACCCTCAGGTGAGGGAGCTGTGGGTTGCCAGCCAGGTGAATGTGTCTTGAACACCTCTGAGGGATCTTGGCTCACCCCAGACTTTCTCTTTGTCCTTCCCAGGTCCGGGAGATGCTGCGCATGAGGGACTCCAACGGGGCCAGGATGCTAACGCTGATAACAGAGCAGTTCATGGCTGATCCTCGGCTCTCCCTCTGGAGGCAGCAGGGGACAGGCATAACAGAGAAGTGCCGGCAGCTCTGGGATGAGCTGGGTAAGGGTCACTGCCTTGCAGAGAGGAGCAGTTTCCTGGGCTGCTGGGCCAATGGACATCATTGCAGAGGCCCTATGGGGCTCATTTTTGGGAAGAGAGACCCTGAGACATGCTAGGACCTTACTGTATCCCCTGTTGGAGAATCACTGTGGGACAGCTGGATCAGGCCCAAACCACACAGTTGAAAACCTTAAACCTGCCCCTCTCCTGCAAAGGGACCAAGGATGATGGGTGTGCTGTGTGTTGCTGGTCCCATGCTTCCAGCAGGCAGGTGTTTGGTGAGCTGCCCCAAAGCCTTTGTGAGGGAGGACAGGGCTGGTGAGTCCCAGGGGCTGGATGTAGCCTGGATGTGGAAGTGCTGTTCCTGGAGGAACCAGGATCCAAAGAGGGAAAGGCAGGTTCTCAAGTCTCATAACATCTAACAGATTCTGCCTGCTGTGATGCACGTTTCCAGGGTGAGGGGGGCAGGATGGGCAGCAGAGCCTGACTGTGAGGGAAATGCAGTTCTGGGTAATTCTAGCTAAGCATCTTAGACACCAGCTCAGCTGGCTGACACTGTAATATCATTAGAATAAAACATTTAGATGACGTGGGCTTGGGGAGTAGGGTTGTGTGGTGAAGTTAACCCTGCAGTTCTGGGCTCTCCTGGACATAGGGGTTCTTGGGTGAATAGTTTTACTTAAGCCATGAATGAGTTTGAGCTCCTCTGCTGCCTGCTGGTAGGAGATACTGTACAAGAGCAAGGACTGATGGGCTGCCACCAAAGGGATATGGTAGAGCTGGAAGAAGGATTAGGATAGTCTGGGATCTGGAACATTTGAGACTGCAGCTGGGAATCACATACCCACCTACCAAGTGCCCAGCAAATGCAAACAGAAATGAGGCTGGGAACCCTGGCCAAACTATGCAGACAAGATCTGGGCAGGGGTGGGATGTCTTGTTTCTGTATGAAGTTTCCTGGATGGAAATAACCACACCAGCTCTGGAGAGCTCATCTGTGCTTGCTTGCCAAGAAGATATTTCCAGGATTTTGGGATGCTGCAGCTAGACAATTGGATATGCAAGGATCCTGGAGAGGTGGCCAAGTCCACCAAGCCAGAATTTCCACATGGAAGAAAGCAAACACATTGGTGATATATGAATGGATGGGTGTGTGGGCAGGCCTGGACTCAGGAAGCAATTTGCTTAAAATTACAGATTATTTGGCCAGATTTCCAAGCTGCTATCCAAGCCGAGAGCCCTCCCTCCCTTCCTGCAAAGGCGAGGGGAGAGTGGTTGGGTTTCAGTCCTGGCTTAACTGTACAAGGACCAGGTTGGTGCACGCAGGTTTGGTTGGCAGAGTGGGAGGAGGTGGCAGCATGTCCCTGTTGGCAGATGGCAAAGTGGCTGGGGAATGTCAGGGCCCTACCAGTGCTGGATCAACACGACAGCAGGGGAAGTGTGGTGCCAGCCAACACACGTCAGAGCAGCTCGCCTGGCATAGGCACGTCACACGTGAGGCTCTGGGCATCTCCATGCTGAGGAGAGGCTCCTCTAGAGGACACAGTGATGTTCCAAGAAGCAGCTCCAGGATGGGCATGGACTGTACTCAAAGCAGGAATTATGCCCTCATTTTACGGAAGCCTTTTGTTTGGCCTTGGGCAGTGTTTACTGTAGGAGCAGAGCATATCTCTGAAGGAGGTGTGGAGGCACAGAGAGACAAGAGCTGCTCTGAGTTGGGGATAATCACCAGTAACAAACATCAGGAATACAGAGAGGTGTCCTAAACCCTCCCTGGGCAGGTAACAGTAGCCAGGGCTTGTGGGGCAGTGGAATCATCACATCCCACTGCCTGTGGGCTGTGGATGCCAAAGCTGCCAGTGTTACCATTACTGCTGAAGGGAAGGATGAGTGGCCTGTTGCCAGCTGCCATGGGAAGCCCTGGCACAGACCACAATCCACCACTTAGAAGCAAAAAATGGGCCTTTTGGAAATTATTTTGGGCACGTGTTTAATAATTAATCATCGATTTTAGCAAAGGCTGCTTCACAGACTTGCGTGGGATTGGAAGAAGATCAGCCTTAAAGAAGATTGTGGATTTATGCTGGGGAAAATGTAAAGGATTTTACAGGATTTCAGAGTTATAAAAAAAAAAAAAAAAGAGAATGAAAATAAAAACGGGATCATTTGCTTGTGCATGTGCTGCCAATTGAACCTCTATTGCCCCGTCTGCTGGGGAGCCAGAGGAAGGACCTGCTGGATGGAGAGCTCAGCAGCGTGGGAGTATTTGCCCTGGCGCATTAGTACTTACGATTAAAGCCTAATTACAAAAAATAGACGAAAAACCAGCTGAAGTGCAGCCTGACCTTAATCTGCCTGGAGACGGGTTTATTTATCTCGGTCACTTGTTTACAGTGGGGAATTTCAGCAGATTAAGCCGGGGAGCGACCCTGTGGGAAACGGGAGAATTTCTTTGATGGCTGGGAAACTTGGGCGCGGGATTGGAGTGCCTGTCTTCTCTGGGGCCAGCAGCCAGGACCACTGGGCTGGGAAGGCTCTGACCCCCCTGTCCCTGCACCCAGCCCCGTCATCAAAAAGCATTTTTGTTTAGAGGCTTAGCTTAATCATGCTCTGCCACTTTGTTCCCCACTTAACCTCCTGCTATCAGAAAGTTCAGATGAAGGTTTCTGCAGCATGTGAAGAGACACGGAGTCTGACCTGGTGTGGCATTTCGGCTCAGGACGGGAGTCACTTGTGCTGTCAGCTGATGTCACTTGACCACAGGGCTCTGAAAACCACTCTATTATATCTTCCAGATAATTATCATGACCGAGACAGATGCAAATCTCACTTCCCTCCTGGCTCCCACCTCCTCACCACTTTGTTCTTTCTGCAGGAGAGCCCAGGGGCATAATGTTTTGGCATGCAAAGGATGCCTCAGAGGGCTCTCAAAAATAGGCAGCAAAGTCATGAGGCTTCCAAGAACGCATATTAGCAGAGCTGTGGGAGCCAAAAATCCAGCGAGTGCATCCCATTCCTGGGGGCGGTGAAGCTGGAGCACCAAGCCTTGTTACTGCCTGTCAGCCAAGCTCTGTGCACCCTCAGAGGCGTGAGTTGAAATTGCCTTAGGCTGCTTTTCACACAAGCACCCCCAAAGTGGGCGAAGAAGAGCAATGACAACAGGGAGCACTGATGGGAAGGGAATGCCCGACTCTGACACCCGGAGTCGAGTGCAGGTTTTATCTCATGGCCACCCGAGGAGGTGGGAAGTTCTATCCCCTTCCTTAAGGAAGACTCATTTTCTGGAGCTGAGACCTGATTTTTAAAAGGATGCCATGTCTAAGTATCCCCCGTGGAGCCTGCAGGAGTCTGGGAGTGAGTGACATAGACCTGCTCTGGTAAGGATGGGCCCCTAAGGAGGTACCTTCTTTACACATTAATTAATTGCTGATGTTGCAGCTCAAAAAATCTTAATCCCCTCTGTTCATCAGAATGAAGTGAGGTGTTGGTGGGGTTTCCTGGGAGCAGAGATTGAGCTGAACCAGGCAAGGGCTGCTTTGGACATTTGCTGATGCTCATGCCTGCAATTGCTTTTCTGTGCCCATTCCTGGATGTGATGCTGCTGCCACCATCTGCGTTGTGATGCGGTGACGTCTGTCCTGCCGAGCCAGGCGGCTCCAAGGAGCCAGACATGCACAGCCTCCACACCTTACTAATGCTTTGAACCAGACATGTCTACAAGTTCCAACTGGCAGAGGATTGGTCTGGGGACATGCACCCTGAAAGCACCACCAAAGCTCAGCTGTACTGCAGAGGAGCGGAGAGGCACCGGAGTGGAGCCAGGGCCAGGACATCGCTGCTCAGCCTGGGTTTGCCTCGCGTTGTCTGGCAGAGGGACCAGCTGCTCTGGCTCCTGTTGGATCTGCAGCCTCGCTTGGGGCTGTTTGGCTCAGTGGCTGGGCTTTGCAGCTGGGGAGCTGCTCAAAACACAGCCAGCGAGGGAGGTGGTTTGGGCTTGTGGAGGAATCTCCTTGTTGCGCAGTGGAGGCGTGTTGGGCGATGATGTTGTGCCACTGGGCTGTCACTTGGGATAGGAACTTTGGCTCTGGGAGTGATGGAGAGGTGAAGGACAGCAGTAGGCTGGGCAGGGAGAAGAAAGGTACTCCAGGTCTCTGTGCTGAACCCATAGAAGAGAGGCAGTGAGGGTGTTTCTGCAGAAAGCTGAGCTGTCCCACATATGTGACAGCATTTGACATGGGCAGAGAGAGGAGCAGCAGGAACTGCTCAGCCTGAGGGGTTCCCTAGGGATACCTCATGTTGCAGCTGTGGCAGCCCACAGCCATCCCACCCTGCAGGGAAGCACAAGGGAGAGGACATGCTGTGTCCTGGCAGCCTTGCAGGGAAATTTTGGTATAAATGGAATTAACTAAAGAAGACTTCATGGGTTTGCACTTACTTAGGATGCTGTAGCCCTTATTGGAGCAGTGAGTGACCTGGAAGTCTGCAAGGCTCAGTTAGCAGCACCAGCATCAGCCCTGTTTTTATGAAAGGATGAGGTGGATCTTAATGATGACAGATGTCCTTGGTCCTGGTTTTGCCTCACACTGCAGACAGCATCATCAGCATCATGTGAGGTCCCGTGGTTGACCCACAGGGTGTCAGCGTGGGTGTCCTACTGGTGAGCAACTTGGCTTGTGGGATCCAAAGGACTCACATCAACCCAAGCTCCAGGTTCCTCTGCTGGTTCCTCTGCAGGCTGGGGGCTACTAGGAATTGAAAAAGAAAAAAAAAGAGAAAGAAAATACACTAAATCTCCTTTTTAAATAGTTGAATGCAAATGGCCTGAAGAACAATGGCAGATGAAATAGCATTCAGAGCGGGTTTTAAAGCGCTTGGAACGTGGGTAGGATCAAAATCAGGTTACTCTTTGGAGATACAGACTCTGCAGCTTGCCAGGGTGTTTTTAAGCATGCTTTGATGTGTAGTTCAAACACTAGATTTGTCCTGGCAGACAGAAGCACTCACAAATTCATACACAGCCGCTCTCTCCTTCCCTCCTCCCCACTGTCCCCCATCTCATGAGATTATAATTTAGCTTCATTATGGAGGAGTTTTACTTTGTCCTGGTTTCAGCTGGGATAGAGTTAATTTCCTTCTTATTTAGAAGCTGTGTAAATCCCCCTCCCGGGCCCATGCATTATGCTGAAATGAGTTTACAAACCTCGATGGAACCTTGCAGGCTCTCAGGGCGAGTAGGAGAGCTCTGCCCTGCGCGCATGGCGGTGGCACCTCCGTGATTTCTTGGCTTTGTTTAGGGGCCCTGTGGGTGTGCGTGGTGTTAAACCCTCACTGCAAGCTGGAAGAGAAATCCTGCTGGCTGCGGCAGCTGCGCAAGTGGGGCGAGATGGACGTGTGTCCCCTGGAAGATGGCAATTACGGTAACGAGCTTCCCAACATCACTAACGCGCTTACGCAGAGCTCCGGTCACAGCCAAGGTGAGTCTGGGCAGGAGTGGAAATCCAGCTGACAGCCACAGGGGTGGGTCCAGGTCAGAGCTCACCCCAAAGCTGAGAGAACTCGCTTCAGCTGCTGGTGATGTTTCTGCGAGTCATAGGAATATAAAATGTTTGTCTTCACAACCTCTGGTTTTATATGTAAATGTTTGCTTCTTTGCTGCAGGGTAAAGTTGCCTGTGTTTTGAGTTTAGAGACTGTTTTAAAGCCATTTGACTTTGGGGGAGTTTAGACTCCTACAGTCTGTGCAGATTTAGGCGTGGGGTAATACAGGAAAACAGTACTGTTTGCAAAAGAGCAGAGCTGAGCTCAGAAGTCCTGATGTAATGTGAGAGCAAGGAGCTGGAGATGGTGCAGAGCCTGATTCCCAACCCTTAAGCCTCACTTAAAGGCTGTGATTCAGGTGGTAGGGAAGTCATTAGCCAGGAATGTTAACACAGTTCAAGTGCAGAGCACAGACAGAGCAATGCAGTTAAGGGGTTGTTCCTTAGTGCTAAAATAGTTTCTCAGCTGCTGACAAAAATTTGATCCCTTTAAATTTAAGCACTCTTTCTCCTTCCTTTTGCCTGAAGTAGACATTAATTGAAAGTTATTGCTCTTCACATGTCTCTGTCTGCTGCATTGGAATTGCTCTTTGGTGTGTTATGTGTGGTCAGAGTGGGTGGAGGAGAGGGGGACAGCAGCCGAGCCTCAGGGGAAGCTTCATTCTGCTGGGTGGGATTAGTCCCTCAGCAGCAGTTTGGGAGCGTGGCTGTCCTGCCAGCCCCCCCAGCCATGGCCAGGACCACATGCCCGGCCTCCCTTTGCTAGGGGAGCAGCTTAATTTAAACCTGGCCTTGCTCCATGTCCTGCACCAGCCTCAGGATTACCCCTCTGGTGTTCCCCACTCTCCCAGGGATTTGCTCTGGCATTTGGGGAAGGTTGCTAGGGCTGAACAGATCACTTATTTTAGACCTGCAGGGAGTTCCCAAAGCACATGCCAGGGATGTCCCCTTCTCCTTGTGCTCCTGCCTCTCCAAGAAGGGGACTGAAAGCAGCACAGATCCTGGAGGTGTCCTGGGGTTCATGTTTGTGCATATGCAAATACTGCTCCAGATTGTTGACAGCCTCTTTTATTACTGAAGAACAGCTGATTCTTGAAATCCTTCCTGGTAAAGTGAGCAGGCTTGGTTCTCAACATACAAACACCTGTTTAATTTCTCTCCACCTCAGGGTGCCTGCAGCATTCCAGCTAATTGCTTGTTGCCATCGTTTCCGGAGCATGTTTACCCAGCCTCCCTGGATCAGCTTTGAACAGTGCCTTTTGTTTTCCACCCTTGAATGCATTTAACTCGGCCCCTCTTGCGGCTTGCAGGACCTAACACGGAGCACTGCACCCCCTCTGGGGCTTCCTGTTCTGCAGCCTGCCAGCTGTGTTTGGCCTCCATGATCCAGTGTGGCTGGAGTGATATGGGATTGCTCCAGACAGGTTTTCTCCTCATAACAAACCTCCTGTCTTGATAGGTCTGGATGGGGTGAAATGCTAATCCAGCGTTTGGTAGTTTCAGAAATGCCCATGAAGTTACAGAGCAGCTCTGAAGAAGAGCACAGATATCTGGTGCAGGGCAGCAGTGAGGTTTCAGATGATGCTGTCTCCTCTCTTCCAGCCCTCTCACACAGCCCACAGAGGTTGCTGGAGGGTGATGGTTCCAGCCCATCACCCAGAGGCAGATGAGACACACTCGTGTGGTTCCCTTTGTGGCTTCATGTGCTGCTGATCAAAGAAGCTGCAGTTCAGTGAAGCTGAGACTTTGTGTTGGAGCAGAGGAGGAGAGCTCATGGTGCTTGCAGGGCAGTAATGCTGAGGAAGCCCAGTCCTGACCCAGGGGCAGCTGCCTGCATGCTCAGTGTCACAGGAGGGAACGCACTGCCAGGTTTCAAGGCATCAGCTATTCTAGCAAGTTACTTAGCAATGCTGTCTGAGGAGACATTAGTCCCCCCTCAGAAATGGGATGGGCAGCAGAGGTATCCAAAGCCATCTCGGAAATGGCTGGGGTGAGACCAGGTTTTGCTCTCATAGTAAAGGCAGAGCTCTGCCCAGAGAGGTCATGTCTGGGAGGAGGAGCAGGCTGCCCCTGGCCCAGCAGGGCACTGATGGTTTGTCTCTTTGCAGACTCGCTGGCCAGGCCCAGACGAACCGTGTTCACGCGTGCCATCGAGGGCTGTGACCTGCACTGGCAGGACAGCCACCTGCAGCGCATCATCAGCAGCGACTTCTACGTGTCCCCCTCCTACCAGCGCGAGGGCGAGAGCCTCCTCTTCAACTCCCAGGGACAGCCACTGTGGCTGGGTGAGCCCCCTGACCAGCAGCCCCTCTCATGGCCTGGGTGGGGAGGGTTGCTAGTGGACAGGAGTCACCTGAGTGAGGCTACCCTGAGTCCTTGCAAGTTTCTGCATCCTACACTGAAATTGCTACCCTGGCCCTTAGCCTGAGGAATGGGGAGAGCAGAAGAATTCAGTGCCCACCCACACCCCAGCCACAGTCCTTAGAGGAATCTCCACATATTTACAGTCTGGGCTTCTCTTGGGCATTTTGGACTAAGCTCCTGCCCCTTTTCATCCTGCCAGTGTTTGGCTGTCCCCAGAGCAACCTCTCACTGTTTCCAGTACAGGGGCCCTGGACACTTAAAATCCAGAGGATGCAGCTGTGCTTTACAGTCAATTTTCAAGAGAATTTCTCTTTCCTGCTGTCACCTTCTTCTTAGTCTTCCCTTAAAGGCAATTAGCAGTCAGTACTTAATTAAGCCTTGTGGGAGCTTAAGGTATTCTGGACCAGGCAAGCCAAGAGGTCCTCTTGTGTGTAGACTTCTAGCCCAAGTACCTCAAGCTACACAAATTCTCTCCTGCCAAATCATGACCCTGGGCAGATCTGTGGACCCTTGACAGCTCCTTGTCTGGGATAAGAATAAGCAACATGAAGGGCTTGGGTGGAACCCAGTGTGGATGTCAGCCCTAGGCCCCAAAATGTGGGAGACACAAGTCCCAACCCACCTGCAGGAAGGGGGATTACTTATCCCCAGTCCAGGAGTTGAATGTATGAACACACAACAGGTCAAAGCCCACCATTTCACTGTTGTTCACTTCAGAAGCTGCCAGGGCTGCCAAGCTTACTGGGTCTGCCACCAGGAAAGAGAATATTTAAAACTGTCTAGAGATGTAGTTTCTGGAGTAGCAGGCACTAAGTTCCTGTTAATGCCAGGAGATAGGAAGGGCCCATATGTAGGCTGTTGGTACATCTTAGCTGGAACAAGAGAGGATATTTCTGCTCTGGGAAGAGTTCTGGGCAGCTGCAGCAGGAGGTCTCCTTCCCACACAGCCACAGACAGCAATGGTAGGTTAGTGCATCCATGGACTCCATATAGAAGGGATATGGTGGCCACAGTTTCCCTGTCCAGAGCCTAATCTGGGTTCTGGTGATCCCTTTTCTTCAGCTGGTTGGTGCATGTTATTTGTCTGATGCATTTGCCATGATTTTTGGATTTTGCGCTTTTGCTTTCTTGGCACCTCTTCAGGGACTCAGTGCTGGGAGAGAAGGGTGATTTGTCAGCAACTTCCAGTGATAAATTCAGTGAGAAGATGAATATTTCATCCATTTAGCAAATGAATAGAGGGAGCAACAAGAAGCTCTTTTACAGATGTATTTGTTCTGAAATCTCTTCCTCATGTATTTCTTGTGGTGGGTGACCTTTGGGATGTGGATACCCCATTTGTGGAGGTGGTTGTCTGCATTTCCAGAGCTTTCTGAACTCTTCCAGGAATAGAAATTATCCTTCTACGGTAACTTCAGATCGTCTGTGTTTGCCTGGGTTTTTTTTCTCCCCTTGGTAGGACATTTTGAAAGAAAATGGGATTTTTGCTGCTTGTTATGCAGCATGTCATGTCATCTGCTCCTGCTAATTTCTCACTCAGTCATAATCCTCTCCACAGTTGCTTGTGATTTCAGGTGAGCAATAAGCAGCAGGAGCAGATGAATTCCTAAGCAACTGTGAGTCTTGGGAGGGGGTTTTGTGCAACTGTTCCTAATAATAAAACACCAGGTAGGAGAACTGCAGAAGAGACAGGATGTCTGCAGAGCTCTTTCCATGGAAGTGTTAAGGAGTCAGTTCAAAGCATCACCCCAAATCTACCAGTGCCCCCAACACAGTGCTGGATGCCCAGCCTCGCCCTGTGCATCATCCCCAGTGCCATGAGAGCAGTGAGAGAAGTAGGGATAGGCCATGCAGATTTTAGGAGAGATGAGCTGCAGGGTTGTAGCAGCCTGTGTTGGAGCTGTCGTATTGCAGCAATGGTGTGTTGGAAATGCTTCCATTAGATAAGCTTTGCGGAGGTGGGGATTTAGGTATTGACGTGGCTGCTGTGGGTTGAATGTGGCAGGAGTCCCGTTAGTATTCCTGGTAGGCATCCTTTCCAGAAGCAGGGAGAAAGGGATGAATTCAAGACAGGAAGCAGGAATGTGGGAAACATGAGTAGAAGATGCCCCATGAGTACCATCCTACAATGCCTTGCTGCTTTGGTTCAGCCATCCCCTGCTCCTGCCTTGCAGAACACGTCCCCACAGCCTGTGCTCGGGTGGATGCGCTGCGCTCCCACGGTTACCCCAGAGAAGCTCTGCGACTGACTGTGGCCATAATCAACACCCTGCGACTGCAGCAGCAAAGGCAGCTGGAAATATATAAGCATCAGAAGAAAGGTATGAGTAGAGCTATGTGAGTAGTGCCTTGTGATGTCTGGCCGGGGTGTCTCAGTTGCTTGGAAAAGTCTTTTCCACCTTGACAAGGCAAATATCCAGCCTGCATGGGCAATGAGGTTTTTAGAGGAACTTAGAAATAAAAAAAGGATGCATCATCTTTGGAAGGAGGGTCTGGTCTCTCAGGAAGTATTTAAGGGGGTTGCTAGGGCATGTAGGAAAAAAACATAGTAGAGCATGTAGGACTTCTTAATCTTGAAGGTCTCTTCCAACCTAGTGATTCTGTGATTCTGTAAGAGTTGTGCTGCCCCATTCAGAGTGGCAGAGGTGGAAAGTGGGCAGCACTGCAGGGGAGCTGCTCATGTCCTAGGAAGAAAAACTGATTTGCTTGAGTTGATACCCCCGTGCTAAGGACAGAGCTGCCCACATGCTGTTTTCAGGCTGCTCCATAGGGATGTTCCTGTTCCCGCTGTTGCTGTGTCTGGTTGCCTGTAAGGGTTGCCCAGGCGAGTGCTGCCCACATTGAAGAGGAGCTGCCTGACTGCAGAACAGCAGTAACTGGCTGTGTGTGCTACTTCCACCTTGCATTTCCCAAGTAAATGTACCAGGAGACAAGTCCAGTGTTCCTCCTTTTGCTGTTGCAATTGGCAGGGAGCCAGGGTCAGTTACTGCAGTGCTGTTGAAGGTCAGTGACTCCTAGTCCTTGCCAGCTCAGCCAGCTTGAGATCACTAAAAGATGGAATTTCTAAGTCACTGAAAGTCTTTGTCATCTCAGGAGAGATTTCTGCTTGTGTTTCCAAAACATTCAGGCTACCATTGCAGATCAGTCTATGAGCTGCAGGTCTGGCATTATAGACCTTTTCTTTGGGACGCTGCAGACCCTCATGTCCTCTTGGAGCAGAGAATGAGTCACTGCATCTTATGTGGCCTTAGGGGCACCTTTTTTTGCGTGTGTGCCTCCTCCCTCAGTTGTATGTGCAGAGTGGCTGCTCTTTGCTGCTCCTTTCCCTTGTGAACTACCATGCCAGAGTTGGCCCTAGAGGTCCCTGTGACCCAAGTTGTGGGATAAGAAAAGTTCTCTGGTCTCAGAAGCCTCTCTGGGTGCAGAACTTGTCTTTAAATTCTTTACTTTTACCATCATCCTGTTCTATTTTATCTAGAGCTGCTGCAGCGAGGAGCAACAACCATCACCAACCTGGAGGGCTGGGTAGGCCACCCTCTGAACCCCATTGGCTGCCTCTTTCTCACCCTGACCGAAGCTTGTAGATTAGAAGAGGAAAATTGCCTTGAAATTTCAGGTACCAAGTGCTCCTCCTGGATCCCTTCCTGGTGGTTGTGGCTGAGGTGGATGCAGATCTGGGGCTCTGGACACCTGGACTCTGAGTCCCCACTGTCTGCCTTGGCAGAAGCACCAGGGCAGAGCTGCATTGCAGACAAGGAAGGTAGTTAGTAGAGAGAAATGGGTTTTCTCAGCCTCAGGGTTTGTAGCTAGGGCAGAGCAGATCCATGGGAAGGCTCTGGTGTCAGCTGTGCACCCTGTTGCACGTCTTGGGTCTCCTACATCTCCTAGGGAGAGCAGGAAGGGAGGGTGAAGCCCACATCTCCCTCAGGGAGCTTTCATCTGTTGTTTCTGGGTAACCAAAAGCAGGCAGGAAGGGAATCGTGGGTCTTGCTCCTGAAGTGAGAGATTCATGTCTGCAATGATTCTGCTGTCGGGGGAGATTCTTTTAAGCCCACTGCATCTCCTCTCCCTCCTTTCAGACACTGGGGACTCCAAACCGCCAGTGTATCAACACGTGCCCGTCGTGACCGGCAGCCAAGACGGTGATGAGTCCTACCTGTCCCTGGCCTTGGAGGTGGCCCTGATGGGGATGGGTCAGCAGAGAGTGATGCCTGAAGGTCTCTATGCCCAGGACAAGGTGTGCCGCAATGAGGAGCAGATCATTGCCCGGCTGCAGGACCTGGAGCTGGACCCGGTGCTGGTGCAGACCCTGCGGAAGCAGTGCATCCTGCTGCTGGAAGGTGGGCACTTGGCTCATCTAGCTGACTTGAGGTGCCCTTTTCAGAATTTATGTACATCCTGCTTCTTCCTCTCTGGATGTGGTGCAAAGCCTGTAGGATTGCTGCTCTGCCCCTTCACCTGGCAAAGCAAGGGTTTGTTGGCATCCCTAGAAAAAGACCAAGTCAGAGGCAGTGTGGAGAAAGGTGCTAAGCATGTGGCTTCAGTTCCTTATTTTCTTTTAGAAAAGGAAGAAGCATCTCTGGATCCAACTTGAGTAACTCGGCAGGAAACTGAACAGCAGATCCTCACAGCTTTGGGGTGGTGCAAACCCCAGCCACAGATGCTGCTGTGCTAATTATGACTGATGAGCTCTGCTTCTGCCTAGGTGGTCCCTTCAGCGGCTTGGGAGAAGTCATCCACCGGGAGAGCGTCCCCATGCACACCTTTGCCAAATACCTGTTCTCTGCCCTGCTGCCCCACGATGCTGACCTGGCATACAAGCTGGCTTTGCGGGCCATGAGGTTGGTGCATGTTTAATTCTGTCTCTACTCCTCTTTTTGCCTCTCTCCTGTGCTTGTTGGGAAGCTGGGATACTTTGCAACTTTAGGGCGGGGATGGGAATGGAGACAAGCTTGGAGCTTGCCATCCATGGGATCTTTTGCAGTGTGTAGGGTCACTGGGCACCTCAGCAGTGCAGAGAGGCTCCTGCTCTCTATTTGGGTGATTCCTGGTTTATAAACTCCGTCCATATGGGTCCAATAATGTCTGCTGGCCCAGCCCTCCACCCAGCCCCTTGCTCCAGGCTGGACCACCACCTGCCTGTCGCTGTGACAGGCATCCTCTGCCAGAGCAGGTCCAGGCACACACAGAGCTGTCATCTGCCTTCTGTCTGCCAGGCCTCGGGCACCCTGCCGCCCTCCCTGCCTGCAACAAGGGCTGTTATCCTGGCACAGATGGGCGGATGGTTTGCCCCGGGCTCCAGGGTGTCACAGAGCCAGGTGGAAAACACAGTTACCCTCTGTTCTCCATTAAAACCCATCTCTGTCCCTAGTACTGGGGAAACAGCTGATGCTGAGGGCTGCCCTATCTCCTTCCCCAGTCTATGACACACTTCAAACATCAGCCCGTATATTGCACTGACAATAAAGCTGGGATTGGATGGAAGTTCTTGGAAAAGCTGGAATTTCCTAAACAAGTCAATGCTTGGAGGACTGTCAATTCCAGAGCATCCCAGTGCCCTCTCCCTCTACCACCATTAAAATTCCTGGCCCAGAGCATCACCTTTTTTGCAGCATTTCCACAGTGAAATGGGTTATCTCTCCCCAACACTGGGGGAAAATTGAAATCCTTCTATCCTGGGAAGAGCTGCTCAGGAGGCCAACCAGCCCTAATAAGCAGCCAGGGGCCTCTGTGGTGTGCAGAGGCACCATGTCCTGCCAGATCTGAGACCTCTGGCCGTTGAACAGGACTGAGGGCCTCAGGGATGTCATCTGTTAGTGCCCATCCCCTGCTCCCAGCTAGGATTCCCTGTGTTGGGATATCTATGTCCAGGGCTGGAAAAGTTTGGCTTCTGCTGCGCTGTAGTTACCTCAAGCCTGCAAGTGAGGATAGCAGAGAAATTTGGATGTTCTTCATGTTCAGGGTGCAGTTTCCCTCCTGCATAACTGGCTATCAAGTTAGCAACACCAGCACCAACTCAGGGGTTTAGGATTTGTCACCATGGCTGATGACTTGAGACTCCTACTCCCCTTCTTTAGGCTTGCTTCTCCCCCAGGTTTTCCAGGCTTTTGGATGCGCCCACAAAAATAGGCAACCTAACCTGGCTGCAGAGGCCCTGGGGAAATGTGCTGCTGCTTCTGATCACAACCAAGCATTTTAAGAAGAACCAGATGATACAGTCAGGAGTTCTGCTGGGTGCTTTGACATGAAAGGAGGGGAAGGGAGGAGGGATTTTACTATTTTTTCTTCCTTTTTTTTTCTCTGAGGTCTGTGCTTTTCCTTACAAGTTTATAAATCACTCCATGGATCTTTCTCCCCCCTTTCAAGTCAGTCTCAGATTGATCCCTGTGCCCATGTGCTGAGCACGCAGCCTTGGGAGCCCCACACGTGCACAGCAGCAGGATGTGTTCAAAGGCATTGCTGCAGGCAGCAGCCTGCAGGCAGCCCCTGCCTCGCCTTGGCAGCACCTCAGGGAGAGGAGGTGAAGCTGGGGCTGGACTGGGGTCTGATGTTGCCTTCTCCTGCTTTCTCTTCAGGTTGCCTGTCCTGGAGACCACGGCACCATCCGGCGACGTGACCCACCCTCACCACCTGGTGTCAGTGGTGCCCAGCAGGTACCCACGCTGGTTCACCCTGGGGCACCTGGAGTCACAGCAGTGTGAGCTGGCCTCCACCATGCTCACGGCAGCCAAAGGTTGGTGGCAGGGCAGTTCTGGGGCAGGGTTTGGGGGATGATGGTGCACAAGAGCATTGAAGAGTTTTTTGTGGAGAAAGAAGGAAGCTGTTGCTTCTGCTGGCACTGGCAGAGACTGGCTGGGTGGCCCACTGGCAGCCTGCTGTGGGCAGGGCACAATGAGCTGGCTTTGTGAATTTGAGTTTCTGGGATTCTTGTCCCAAAGGGCTCGTGGTCCAGCAGGGCAGGATGGGAATTCCCAATGAGGTGCAGGCAGACCTTGCAGCCATGATGCTGCAGGTCCTGGGTAGTGCCTCCCCCCCATGATGCAGGACCATTCCTGCCCTGCAGACAGCCAGCTGCCAGGCCAGCAGTCCCTGCCAGGCATGTCGTGGGGTCATGCCATGCATGGTTTAATTTGAAGCTGTTTATCCTTTCACTTCTGCTTTGTCTCTTCTGCCCTGTGGTAAAGATCCTTCATGGGCTGTGGGAGGAAGATCTCCACTTTGGTCCCAGCTGCAAGGGGCTCATGAAACACCTCATTGGTTTCTTGGGCCTCTTCAGTTTCTGCCCAGGCACTATTATAAAGGCGAGCACAGGGTTTGCATTAAACATCCCCCTGACCAGAAGCCAACCCCAGCAGGATGGCAAGAGTCTTGTGTCCCATGAGGGTCAGTGAGTCAAGCAGTTATCACTGCTCACTGATGTCCTGGTATTGCCAGCCTGACAGGGAAGGCTTTTCTTTCCCATCTAGAGGGAAGGGAAATGAGCTGTCAGAAAGCTCCAGCGTCACTGCTTTGGCAGCCCATTTTCTCCTTCCAGCCTCCTCCTCTAGGCTGCTTTACCAGGGCTGATGGTGTTCTGCCCACTTTGTAGTGCCTGGATGAAGAGCTGGTACTTGGCTTATCCTTTAAGTCTTTTTCTCCCTTCCAGTACCTAATGGGATGAGGTTTTTATGATGGCGATGTAGGGCTGTTGGATTGCATTTATTTTTCCCACAGTCCCCTTCCTCAGGTGTTCCTCTGCTGCAGCATGTCCCAGTGTGATCCTGCAGCCTCTCTTGCCCACACCCCCACAAGCCATTTTAGGGAGCCTTGGATTTTGGTGGCAGTGCAAGCGGCTGTGGTGGGTGGCAGGTGATATCTTTAGCTATGAGTCACCCGAGATATCTCTATGTGTCCAGGTGCAGCACTGGGTTTTTCACACTGCTGTACATGATTTGGTTGTCTTTGCATGAGGTTCATCTGCTCAGTCTATGACTAGGAGTAGAAATAAAGCTGGAACCTGATGTGGCATGTTGGCACCTCTGGTCTGCACACACCCCAAAGGTTGCACTCCCCACACTGTGTCCCACAGGGACTGATAGGAGGATTTCCCAAGCTAGGTGCAGGATCATGGTATTAATATTCCTTGATGTGTCCCTCTTCCAATATCCTGCCCCATCTCCTGGTGCCATCACATATCCTAGCACCCACAACCTCCTGTAGCAGGAGACCCACAGCACCACTGGGTATTTGTGCCACAAACCCCCTTCTTTGGGGATAGCTCAGCCTGTCTCAGTTGTTAGTGCTGTGTGCCTGACCTGGGACGTTGAGGACCAAGGTACAGCAAGTTTGGATGACCCCAGCTCAACCCTGCAAGAGTGGACTTGCTAGGCAAGACTGTGTGTGTGCAACAAACATCTTTTCCTCTCATTCTTCCTAATGTTCCTGGATCAAGACTGATGTTTTTGCAGTCATTCAATACTAGGCATCTCCCCAAGCCCCTCCTTTTCTGGGAAGAAGCTGCTGTACAGCTGTCAAACTTGAGGCCAGGGTGGAACATGCAGGTGCCTGGAGATATCTGCTAAAGACAGGACGTGTCTGGGATCACTCAGGTTTGTTTGTCCTCTCTGTGAGAGGATGAACTTGAGTGAGGATGCTTGCTGTAGGATGTATTACTTCCTGGGGAGGTTGCTCCATTTTAGATTGTTGGACTGCAGGGCCTGATCCAGCGTTATTGTTTGTCCAGAGTGGCTGCCCGTGGTGAAGGGACTGTTTACCACATGGTGCAGGCTGGAGATGGGCTCCAGGGCAAACTGGGGAGATGCCTGAGCTATCTGACCGTTCTTGCTTGCTCCCAGGGGACATGCTGCGCCTACGCACAGTGCTGGAGGCCATCCAGAAAAACATCCACTCCTCCTCCTTGATCTTCAAGCTGGCTCAGGATGCATTCAAAATTGCCACGCCAGCCGACAGCAACTCTGATACGACACTGCTCAATGTGGCACTGGAACTGGGGCTCCAGGTATGGGATGATGCTGGTGGCCCTTCTGCTCCTCATGTTGGTTATGGTCTTCCACCAAGCAGGGTGTCCCCTGTGGATGGTCTAGAGCTGGGGACCTCAGCCCTGGGAAGCCCCTGTGCTCACTGTGGTTTGGGTGGAGGTGAGGCAGTGCCAGGTAGTTGGTAGCCAGTTGAACCAGAGGGATTTCTGGGGAGCACTGCTCTGTTGGGGGGCCTCACTAGAGCCCTGCAGGGCAGCCAGTCACCCCAAGTTTGCCTCGCAGGTGATGCGTATGACCCTGTCCACGCTCAACTGGCGGCGGCGGGAGATGGTGAGGTGGCTGGTGACGTGCGCTACCGAAGTGGGTGAGTTCTGTGTGCACTGGGAATCTGGCCTGCATACAGTGGGAGCAGGGCTGGGCATGGACATCCTAGGGTCATGCCTAGCCCTGAGCATCTGAGTTCTCCTGAGTCTCTAATTTCCTCCTGGTTAACTGAATTCACCTTAGAGAACTAGCTGACAAGGTTGGGACTGCAGCAGTGGCCAATTGTGGGATTGGGATGGGAGCCCTGTACCTGGCCCAGGCTAGTAGTGGTGTCAGCATGGCAGTGCAGGTTGGCCTCTGCCTGTCCCCCTGTGCCCTGTCCCTCTTGGGGCAGAGGCAGCAGCTCAGCATTGCCGTGGGCTAGTTTTGCCCTGTCTCTGGGTCTCAGAGGAGTCCCATGAACTGAGTCGGGTTCCAGGGCTGTGCTGTGACCTTGGTGTTTTCTTGCAGGAGTGAGGGCCCTGGTGAGCATCCTGCAGAGCTGGTACTCACTGTTCACTCCCACGGAAGCCACCAGCATCGTGGCGGCCACAGTGATGTCCCACAACACCATCCTGCGCCTGAGCCTGGACTACCCACAGCGGGAAGAGCTGGCCAGCTGTGCCCGCACCCTGGCCCTGCAGTGCGCCATGAAGGACCCCCAGAACTGCGCCCTGTCCGCCCTGACCCTCTGCGAGAAGGACCACATTGCCTTCGAGACTGCCTACCAGATCGTCATTGACGCCGCCTCCACCGGCATGACCTACACCCAGCTCTTCACCATCGCCCGCTACATGGAGCACCGGGGCTACCCACTCCGAGCCTTCAAACTGGCCTCCTTGGCCATGACGCATCTCAACCTGGCCTACAACCAGGACACGCACCCGGCCATCAACGATGTGCTCTGGGCCTGCGCCTTGAGCCACTCTCTGGGCAAAAACGAGCTGGCAGCCATCATCCCACTGGTGGTGAAGAGCGTGCACTGTGCCACGGTGCTCTCGGACATCCTTCGCCGCTGCACCATGACGGCGCCGGGGCTGGCTGGCATCCCTGGGCGCAGGAACTCGGGGAAGCTGATGTCCACTGACAAAGCCCCCCTGCGGCAGCTGCTGGACGCGACGATAAGCGCCTACATCAACACCACCCATTCCCGGCTCACCCACATCAGCCCGCGGCACTATGGGGAGTTCATCGAGTTCCTCAGCAAGGCCAGGGAGACCTTCCTCCTGGCGCAGGATGGGCACATACAGTTTGCCCAATTCATTGACAATCTTAAACAAATCTATAAAGGCAAGAAAAAACTGATGCTGCTGGTGCGAGAACGGTTTGGGTGAGCCCCGGCTCCTGCCATGCTCACTGGCAGGGTCTGGCCGCAGCACGGGGACTCGGGAGAGAAGAAGGAAGGAAAGTGGAGATCAGCTTCCCCCCCATTAGCAGAGGCTGCTCTGTTCTGGTCTTCTGGGGTTTTTTTTATTTGTTTTCTTTTTCTTTTTTTTGTTTTTTTTTTTTTTTCCTTTTAGTGTTACTCTTTCTTGGATTTAACCATTTCACATACTGAGAGGATCCAGAGATTCCTTGGGCACAAACCAAAAGGCAACCACGGGGAAAAAGGATAGTTTACCCAGCCCCCTGCCCTCCCTTGCCAATACCAAAAGCTAACCTGGAAATCTAATACCTCTTTCCTGAAGGACGTGGTCGCTGGAGGGATACGAAGGTTGCAAAGTGAAAAATCTTTAAAATTATGTGGGGAATTTAACAAAACAAAACAAAAACAAAAAAAAAAAAAAAAGAAAAAGGAAAAAAAAGCGAGCAAAGAAACCTGCGACACTAGAACCTCACGCGTCACCAAAAGCGATGGCTTT
This sequence comes from Erithacus rubecula, assembly GCF_903797595.1. Taxonomy (NCBI): domain Eukaryota; kingdom Metazoa; phylum Chordata; class Aves; order Passeriformes; family Muscicapidae; genus Erithacus; species Erithacus rubecula. Next base: position 18,218,144 of record NC_136662.1, on the reverse strand, counting down.
GCAGAGCGCTTCTCCCGCCCGCCCGAGACATGCAAACTCCTCTATTTGTGAAGATACTTCAATAAAAACAAGTAAAAGTAACTGTTCTCAGGGATTGCTTACTAAAAGTAACACAAAAAAAAAGCATTTATGATACTGTAAATACTATAGTATATGTGTCAATTATTAAATTGTAAAGTTATAATTATTTATAATTCTGTCTTTTATTTGGGGGATACTTGAAATTGTTGTGGGCTGGGGCGATTATTTTTATTATTGCTATTATTATTATTATTGTTATTATTATTATAACTATTATTTAAAAAACCCACACAAAACCACAGACAAAAAGAGGAGGAGGCACGCGAACATTTCTCAGGTTCCCATGGCATCATCAGCAGCAAGAAGGGTGTGGGGGGGAGGCGAACATCTACTCAACTCACAGCCCTGGGACAGACGGACGGACGGACAGACGGACGGAGGAGCAGCAGCCCAGCGCTGAAGGACAGTGAAGGAAGGAGCTCGGGGCGTTGCTCGCTCGGACACAGCAGATGCTGGCGGACTCAGCCCATGGCAGGGCGGGTGCAGGGTGCGAGTGCCTGGGCGGGCTCCAGGGCTGCCGGCTCGGGGGAGGGAGGGGCAGCCGCGCCTTCCCGCTCCCTTCCCAGCTCGTGGTGCGGCCAACGCTCGGCCCTTCCCGGCTCGGCCCTCGCTCAGGGCACGCTCCAGCCCCGGGACAGTGGCTTCTGTTTTCGTTTCTTTGCCAGCAGGTTGGGAGGGCTGGGGGGGCCAGAGCCGGTCTGGATGATGACTTGTAGTTAGAGAACGTGCGCTAGTTACCTGCTGTCTGGTTTAATTTTTTTGGCAAGTGACTTGTGTCCGTGCTCTGGCCAGGAACCCATTTGTACTCGGTCTGTGTCGCCACTGAAATAGCAGTCTTCAAGCAGTCTGTTTCTCTCTTTTTTTCCTTCCCTTTTTTTTTTCTTTTTTTTTTTTTTTTTTTTTTTTGCGTGCGTGCGTGTATGTGTGTGTGCGACCTCTTCATCTGATGTTTAATAATAAAAGGGATGAACGTTACTGCCTGTGTCTCTCCTGCCTTTCTCTGAAGTCAGGGGGGCTCACCACACTTGTGCAGAGCAGTGTTGCAGCAGCCCGTGGTAGCCAGCTCCCAAGGAGGGAAACAGAGAAGGGAGAAGGCACCCCCGGCTGCTCCTGGGTGCAATTCCCTGCTGTGTACAGTGTTAGCAGGTCCTTGCCCGTGTTGAAGACACTGCCCTATCCATGCCAGCCAGCTACAGCAGCATTTTGCCTGTCTTGATCCACCCTGCTGTCAACATGGACCACAGTGAGTGTGCTACAGTGTGGGATAGGGTGGCAAAGAGTTCTAGCTCAGCGTTCCTGGGCTGATTTTTGCAGGTTTTGCTGAGCCTCAGGCAAGCTTGGCCCTGAGGATCAGAGGAGATGGGGAGGTGTGCATGGGAGAACACTTTAAGACCAGGGGGATGGTCCTGAAGAGGTTTTGGAAGCTGGAGGAGGAGGGCCATGGTGCCTCTGCTGCCATCCTAGCAAGTGTGGCAGGGTGCTGGTGGTGGTGTGTCAGAGCTTCTCCTGCCACCTTCCCCGTGTCTCCCAGGTGAGCCCTGCTGGGTTTCCCAGCCCTTTGAGACTACCCTGGGTTGAGGATACATTGCCCATTCCAACCCAGTCTTGTCTCACAGGACTGTGAGAGCTGATGCTGAGCCTCTGGCAGTGGTGGGCTGTGACCCTAGCAGGGCTGAGTGCATCCGTCCTCAGATTTTTTGTGCCATGGACTCACATCCTCTGTTGCAAACTCTGTTGCAGCCTGGCAGGGAAAGGCATCCTCCACAATTTGCTGCCATCCCTGTTTCCCCATTTTGACCTGCAGGAGGGAGCTCTTGGGCTCCCCCTCACCACACCTGCTTCTCTAGCAGCCTGCCATGACTTCCCATCTCCTTCAGGGCCATCCAGTTCCCCATACCCCCAGCCAGAGCCACACAGCTGCTGCAGAGAAGGTCCCAGTTTAATGCTGCAGCCCAGCCTAGAGTGAGCCCTGTGACAACAGGTGACCGTGCCCAAACCAGAGTCCTGTCCCCAAGACCTCAGGGTCAGCTGTGCTTGTTGATATGACGGGAATGAGCATGTACGGCTTCCACAAAGGCACCCACGTGTTCAGGGTTCATGTCGGGGTAGATGCCGTGGCCCAGGTTGGCAATATAGCGTTGGGTCCCAAAACTCTCCAGCATCTTCTTCACCAGCTCGCCAATCTTCTCCTGTAGGTATGGTAGGAAACCATGTGTCAGACCAATCCAGCCAGTATTCACCCCCAGCAGTCCCCCCCAGCTAGCCTGGGGGACTGCTGGGAAATGAGCCAATGCTGCAGGAGGGGAAGCTGAGGCAGAAGGCCTTTAACACAGGCTAGAAACAGCCCTAGTTGTTGGCCATGGCCATGGCTCACCTTGGGTGCATAGAGAGCACATGGATCCAGGTTCCCTTGCAGGGTGACATCTTTTCCTACCTGTGCACTACATCAGAGAAGAAGCAGGTGAGTTGCTGCATGTGTGGTACAGAGGCTGAGGGCAGCCAGGTGCCTGCAACCCCACCACAGAACACCCAGGATCCCTCAGCACAATCTTTAGAAGCTGTAGCATGGTGGCCCAACTATCCCCACCTTTGGAGCAGCAATGTCCAGGCGTGGGATGGCTCAGGGCAGAGGAGGATCTGCCTGATCTGGGATCCTACCCAGACACCTGAGCCCCGTGTCAGACTCTTACCGAGCTTCCTGGGGCCGGATGGTCCAGTCGAGACCAACGACCTCGTAACCGGCGTGGGCCAGGTCGCGCAGGGCGTAGTGCGCATCCTTGGCAAAGATGATCTGGGGAGGAGGGAGATGGGCAGCAACTGCTGGACTGAGGGAAGCAGGTACCAGGGGATGCACCCACTCCAGCAGCCCCCAGATGTCAGGGTCAATCCAGGCAGCCCTGACTCACCATGGGCACCAAGGGCAGTGCCTCCTCCTTCAGCTTGCTCTTGACGGCCTGGGCAATGTCTCGGATGTAAGGCAGGGCAAAGTCTTGAAACAGCTGCGGGCCCAGGTGCCCTGCATGGGACTCAAACAGCTGGAGTGCCTGTCAGGGACACAGAATCTTTTAAGCTGGAAAAGACCTTTAAGATTACTGAGTTCGGCCATTAACCCAGCACTGCCAAATCCACCAGTAAAGCATGTCCCCATGTACCCCACCAACTTGTCTATCAAATACCTCCAGGGATGGAGACTCAACCACCTTCCCATGGGACTGGGAGAGCAGTACCTCAATCCTTCGTACTCCTTCCAGATGCTGGACCCTCTCTGCTCCCTGTCCCCAGTCCCTGCCTTCCCTCTTGGCCCTGTCTCCATTGCCCCAGGACACACCTGTGCTCCAGCAGCCACCTGCCCCACCAGGTAGTCAATGATGACATCGGCCAGCAGCCGTAGCAGCCGGTGGCTTGCCTCAGGGTGACGGTAGAGCCAGCTCTTGGCCTTGGCCATTGTAGTAGAGCCACCACCTTCAATCATGTAGGACATGAGCGTCCACTGTGGGGAGGAGTGAAGAGAGTGATGGAGATGAAAGAAGACACAAAGTCTCAGTGGCAGCGCTGAAGGTAAGACCTGTGAGTATCCCAGTACTTGGGGCACAGCAGCTCCTGCACTGAATGCCCCCCCTTACACACCCATGTGTAGCACCTACAGCTGGGAGTGCCATAACTGGTCTCACCCCAAGAGAGCAGAGCTGCCCATCAGGAAACCCAGATGGAGCCACATCACTTACTGGTGCTCCTGAGAAGCCAATGAGGGGCACCTTGCCCTCCAGGCTGTGTCGTGTCAGCGTGATGGCCTGGAAGACATAACCCAGCTCCGCGGTGACATCCACCTTCTGTCGCAGTTTCAGCAGATCCTCCACTTCCTTCAGAGGCTCTGTGAACACGGGTCCTTTGCCAGAGACCATGACAACCTCCATGCCCAGTGCCTGGGGAGAGGGGAGAATAGAAAAGCAGGAATGGGGTAGCCCTGAAATCTGTCCTGTTACCATCTGCTGCTCCACATGGCATTGTGGCCACAGGTCTCACCTGGGGCACCACCAAGATGTCAGAGAAGATGATGGCAGCATCCAGGGGGAATCGTCTTAGTGGCTGCACAGAGGAAGAGGCTATGTTAGTGAGTGCAACTCCCTTTCCATGGCGGACCTGGTCAAGCACATGAGGGAGCAGAGTCCCCAAGACCTGTACAATTTACTGAGGTCACCCAGGATGGCCAGAACCAAGGTTTCTCCCCATCCCATTTGAGCAGGAAGAGGGGATACACAGACTCCTGAGTGATGCTCACCTGCAGTGTCAGCTCACAGCACAGTTTGGGGCTCCGGCAAGTTGTAAAGAAATCCTGTGATCCCCGTATCTCGTGAAACTCTACAAGGAACCACCACAAATGTTACTGGGTGCTTGCTGAGGCCCCCTTGCTACACCCTGCACGCCTCCAGCGCTCACCTGGCAGGAAGCGCCCCGCCTGCCGCATACACCACACCGGGGTGTACTCTGTCTCCTCCCCGCGCGCCGCCCGCAGGAACGTGTCGTTCTTCAGCTTGGGGAAGCCTTTGGGGCTGCGGAGCAAAGAGCAGGTACAGGCTGTCACCCGTGAAGGGTCTGGGTGCCCTGCCAGGCCCCCACGATGGGGCAGAGGGTGCCAGAGTAAGCAGCTCCTTCCCATCCCTGACCACACAAGAGGCTTGCGCCCAGCTGTGACAGATGTGATAAATTCTCCCCACCACAGCCCACGACTTCTTTCTGCTGAGGACCACGGGCCCCCCTGGAGGAGAGGCTGTGCGCTGCCCAGGGCCCGCCAGATTAAGTTATCGGGGCCACCATTTGCTCCTGCCTGGAGAGATTTGGTTCGAGCGGGGCGAGCAGTTCTGCATTGCCCCCGGTCTGTGCCAGGCCACGCGTCCCCAGCTTCCCGCTGTGGGGCTGCTGGAGTCCGGCCTGCGCCGGGGAGAGAGACACCGGCAACCGCGGGATCTTTGGGAACAAAGTCCCCAAAAACTCCATTCGGGACCAGTAACTTAACTGCCACACTAGTGGCTCAGCTGATCCTTCCAAGTGCAGGATCACCTCCCTCCCTCCCGGTCAGAGCCTCTCCAGTGACCCAGTACAGGACTCTTGTGCCAGCACCATAATCCCAGGGCCACTCCAGTGCCTCGGCGGTGTCCCCAGAACCACTCCAGTGTCCGCAGTACCAGACCTCAGCACGAAAGCGCTACGCACAGTGTTCCCACAGTGCCAGATCGCCGTTCCCACAGCCACACCAGTATTCCCCCGTGCAGGCACCAGAACATGGCCCCGTTACCACACCAGGAAGGGACGCAGGCCTGGCCGGTCCCGGTTACTCACATGAGCCGCTCGCCACCCGCCATCCTCCTGCGCCGCTCCCCGGCCTCTCCGTTGCCTCCCGACGCGGCGCGGTCCGCCCCGTCCCGCCCCCGTCCCGCCCCGCCGGCGCCGCCATCTCGATGTAGTCCCGCCTCGCCTCACGCCGCCATCTGTCCCCGCCCCACTGCCCGACTTTCCGCCCCTCCGTACACTGCCATCTTGCCCCCTCCTTGCTCCTCTGTACGTGGCACGGGCGCCGCCATCTTGCTCTACGTCCGCCCCGCCGGGCGCCGCCATCTTGCCTGTCGGCGGGCGTGGTTCGCCGTAAACCGGAGCGGCGCGGAGTCGGTGTCTGGAGCGCGATGAGGACGGACGGGGAGGCACCGCACCAGATCCTGGGCCGGCTGCGGTTCCTGCTGCAGTGCAGCGAGTGCTTCCGCCGCGCCCAGGCGCTGCCCCCCGCGCTCTGCTACGTGCCGCGGGAGGTGCAGTACAAGATCTGCAAGGACCCCGCGGCCGCCGCGGCCGCCGCCGCCCGCAGCCTGCTCAGCGTGTGGGACAGCCCGGGGCCGGCGCGGGGCGGCAAGCGGGCGGCGCGGGCCACCATCGAGGTGCGGAAGGGCGGCTGCCTGCGCGCCACCGGCGAGGAGTACTGCAACGGCGCCGGGCTCTGGGTCAAGCTCAGCAAGGTAACGCGGGTGCAGCGGCCCGCGATGGGCCCGGCCCGGCTTCGCTTGACCGCCGGCTGTCCCCACAGGAGCAGCTGGAGGAGTACCGGAGCGGCTGCGATCTCGAGGAGGGCTGGGTGCTGGTGTGCAAGAATGCCGACGGCGGGGACCGGCTGGTGCCCGTGGAGTCCACGGAGCGGATCCAGCGGCAGCAGCAGCTGTTCGGGGTGGATTACAAACCCGTCATCAGGTGCGGGGCCGCTGCGGTGCCCTTCTGGGTCCCCGGGAGCGCGAGGGTGCTCATCCCTGTCCGGGCTTGGGCTGGGGAACCCCCGAGCTGCTTTGACGGGTTTCATGGAAGTGAGGCAAGAGGGCTGCCGGATGTGGAGTGAACTGGCTTTGGCTCGGGCACTGTGCTTGTCACACGCCAAGCGGGTGTGGAAGGAGTAGACGTGGTCGGAAAGGAAAGGGCAGCAAATGATGCTGGAGGTGATGGAGGATGGAGCACAGTGGGGCTTTAAACCCAGATCTTCCCCTTACAGCTACTTCTTGATCACCAATTTCTTGTTCCTCCTAGGATGCTCTTACTCTGTGTTGTTTCAGATGGGAGCAGGTGGTGGATCTGACATACTCCCTGCGCCTTGGAGCAAAGCCCAGGCCCATGGAGCAGGATGAAGCTGCAGTAGAGAAGCTTCGGTATGAACTGTTTCCTGGCTTCTGCTATTATGGGGGACAAGCTCCTGTCTCTTGTGACTGCCCAGACAGCAATATCCTACTGACCTGGGGGAGAGGGAGCAAGACAAGCAGGATGTGGACCTTCTTTTTTGACCCATTAGCCACACTGCCTCTTGCTTTCCAGACCCAGTAATCCCTTTTTCCTGCTAGGTTTGTGCCCCCAACATGGACTTACGAATGTGATGAAGACCTGGTGCATTTCCTGTATGACCACATTGGGAAGGAGGATGAGAACTTGGGCAACGTTAAGCAGTACGTGGACAGCATCGATGTCTCGTCCTACACGGTGGGTTAAGGGACAAGGCTACATCAGCCCCGCTGTGCCGTGGGGCTGGGGAGCATGGACAGTGTTTGCTGTGCTGCTCTGGCCTGGACTGGACTCTGTGGTAGAAAAGCCTAGGGAGTGTCTGCATGCAGCATATTGTGTAATGTAGCCCCTGGAGGGACAGTGGTTTGAGAAGCCAGTGCTAATATTAGCTGTAAAGCTGATTTTAGGGACGGTTTGATCCACTGTGCTGTGCGTGACCCCAGAGCACCTTGGAGGGTCAATTGGTCAATTCCAATGTCTATGTGCTCTGCACTCCCTGTGTCTACCCACAGTGCAGCAAAGGGAACAGGCCAATGTGATGCCCTCTGACACTAAGATTTATTACAGAAGTAACCGCTAAAGAGAAGTTAATCCTACACCCATCTGATCTTCTTTCATTCACTTGCCTTCTTCCAGGAGGACTTCAATGTGTCGTGCCTGACCGACAGCCATGCTGACACATACTGGGAGAGTGATGGGTCCCAGGGCCAGCACTGGGTGCGGCTCAACATGAAGAAAGGCACCATTGTCAAGTGAGTCATCTCTGCTCTACATGCTAGCTAGTGACTGGGGCAAGCTTTGCCACTCCTTCTCTGCCTGAGTATCATGACCCAAATTTGGCCATGATCCCTGCCCCTCAGTTCTTCCTCCGGCTCTGGGCTTGAAGAAGTTTTAGCATTGTCACATGTACCTGGAAATCCCAGCTTGGTAGCAACATGACCAAGTGATGAGAAGGAGTAGTAACAGGTGTTTAGATGCAGTTGCCTTCTTCTTAATGTCCTGCTTCCCTTTGCAGGAAGCTGCTGCTGACAGTGGATACCACTGATGAGAACTTCATGCCCAAGCGGGTCGCTGTGTATGGGGGCGAGGGGGACAATCTGAAGAAACTGAACGATGTCGGCATTGATGAGTGAGTTGGTAGAGGTGCACAGGGTGTCATGGCTCTTGCAGGGACCCAAGGTGCTGAACACTGGCCTTAAGCAGTCATGTAGCACCAGCCAGGCTCTCTGGGAGGGGGGTTCACTCTGCCTACAATAGCACGGTATGGTCATCAGGACTCTCCTCATCCCATTGTGGGACACATCAGGATCATGGTACCTGGACCTGAGTCACCAGCAGGTTCACGCATTCAGTTGTATTGTAAGCAAGAACTGAGTTCTTGCCATAAGCTCCCATTTCAAAAGATGCAAACCTTCTTCCCTTACAAGTGTCTGACTGGATTTTGGCAGGATGGGTGAGGGAATAGCCCTTCAGTCCTCATCTGTGCTGTGTTTGCAGGAGCTATATTGGGGATGTGTGCATCCTTGAGGACATGACAACACACTTGCCTGTCATCGAGATCCGGATTGTGGAGTGCAGAGGTAGGGCTGGCTGTAGTGGCCACATCCATAATACACCTGTAAAATACTGTACATTAAGAGTTTGTTCTGTGACTTGTATTTCTTCCTGTGGGCTGTTTTAGATGAGATTTAAAAGAACCATGAGAAACTTCTGGGAGATCTGAAGTTTTGCAAGTTCTCACCTTTCATCCTATATTTCTCTGTCTTCAATTATTTAATTCTTTTTCTCCTGTAAATGCTCTACTTCTTCTTCACAGAGGTATTTGAGGCTCTCGGTGCCCAGCCCCAGAGATGGTGGAGCTGGTATATTCCTACTGTTTTTGCTTATAGACCTCCTACACTTTATTTAAGGCTTGCTTCCTTGTAATTTTGGCATATCATCTATGGTCTTCCTTGGCAGATGATGGGATTGATGTTCGTATTCGAGGCATCAAAATCAAGTCCTCCCGACAGAGGGACTTGGGGCTCAGTGCTGACATGTTCCAGTTGCCCAATTTGGTGCGTTACCCTCGCCTAGAAGGGACTGACCCTGACCTGCTGTACCGGCGTGCCGTGCTCATTCAGAGGTACTGTGTGGAGAGGAGCAGACAGGTGCCATTGCCTGCAGGGACTGATGCCATGTCCAGCATGTGCATGGCTGGAAGCTGTAAAACTATCACACTGCTCTTGAGACAGATGTCCTGGACACTGGAGAAAATAGCAATGATTTGAGAACAAAATGGGCTCTCTGGGGTGGCTCTCTTATGCTTTCAGAGGAGTTGTGTAATTCAAGTTTACAGTGTTTTGTGTGTCACAAGCACAACATACCTGTGCAGTGTCAGGGGCAGGTATATGTAGAGTCACTTGTAAGGGATGTAAAATCCCCACGGTTCCTGGGGAGTGGGAATTTAGTACCAAAGGCTCCATGATGTAAAAAACTATGCTGGGTTTGGTAAGATCAGTTATTTTTCTGCTTGTGTTCGGGGTGTGTGGTCTGGAATAGACTTGTGCAGATCCCCATCACTCCTTGTTGCAATACCTTCTTTGGGATTTAGGTTCATCAAGCTCCTGGACAGTGTCCTGCATCACTTGGTGCCAGCCTGGGACCACACTGTTGGCACATTCAGCAAACTTAAGGTGAGCAGTTGGCTCTGTGTGCTGTGGCAAGGGAGGCAGACAGGTTTGTTGCTTTAAAGCAACTGGAGGGAAATACCTTTCTGAGCTCAGGTTACTAACACTGTAAAAGGCGATATTGTTTATTTTCCTGCTAAATTGCTGATGTAGACGCATGTAGCTGTGGGCTAACAAGTAGACTCAAACCAGAACAGTTCACCCTTAAATGGACTTGGATCAGCACTGGGCATGCAAGCTGGATGCACATCCCCTCCAAAATCTCAGCCCAGGACGCTTTGTTCCTGTGCTTCCTGCCAGCAGCTTTGAGCTGGCTTGTCCAAACATCAAGGCTTTTACCAGTAACATTTTTCCTGGCGTTAATAAGCTTTTGCTTTTCATCCTTTGCATAGTGCCAAGTTCATCCCTCCACTTGTCTGTTTTCCTTATATCCTCTCCAAGAATACACATGCTGGACATAACCAGGATAGTCCCATTCTCTGTGTTTCCAGGCCTAGTGTAAAAAAGCACTTTGGGTCCTGTGTGCTAGGTCAACATGTGCTTGTTATCTCTCTTAAGCCAGAATGCAGAATCTCTCAGAGGCAGAGGGAGAGCAAATACTGTCAATGAGAATCGGTCTGTGTGGGAAGGCCCTGGGAAAGGGAGAAACCTGGAGGTACGATAGCTTCAGCAGGAAGTAGGTGACATGTTTTGTGCATCCCTGTTGGCAGCACATCAAGCAGTTCTTGCTGCTGTCCAAGAAGCGCACAGCTCTCATTACCCAGTGTCTGAAGGACTCAGAGACCAGCAAGCCCAACTTCATGCCAAGGCTCTACATTAACCGGCGCCTGGCCATGGAGCACCGCGACAACCCTGCCCTGGACCCCAGCTGCAAGAATGCTGTCTTCACCCAGGTACTGTCCCTCTTGCAAGGGTCCCTGCTGCTCTGGGGAGAGTGGGGGGCATCCCAAAATCAAAATGACCTGTATTGAAATGGGTGGAAGGGACAGCTTGGAGCTTGGAGATAGGCTTCTTCATATTACTCAAAGGCTCTATAATTACATGTGTTGATGGTCCCATATCCAGGAATAACATCTAGGAGGCATTTGGGATCTCTTGAGTTGAAATCCATACTCTATCCTGGATGCTCTCTGTGGCATGTTGTTAATGGAGAGTGTTACAATCCTCTTGCACTAAAAAGGCAGCGAAGAATTTTTGTGTGACAACAGTCAAGTAGCTGCATACAGTTCTGTGTTGTGGTTTTGGAGCAATGCTGATCTTCCTGTGTGCATTCTCTCCCTACCTCCAATAGATCTGCAGCTCTTTGTACAAACACCCCAAATTGATGTGAGACTTGATGTGTTTGATGTGCATGTCTTAATGTGGCACCAGTTCCCCTGGAGCAGGGATGCCAACCTTGATTGTCTCTGCTTGTTACAGGTATATGAAGGCCTGAAACCTTCAGACAAGTTTGAAAAGCCTCTAGATTATAGGTAAGCAGTGTCTCGGGGAGGGAAGGCACTGTGTGGTGCTGGGAGTGTGTCCTGTCACAGCAAGGTGTTTGGGGAGCCCATGTCCTGTACTCTAGAGTGGGTTTGCTGGGACGGGAGCCAGCTCAGCTATGGGATCTGGGCCTGTTCCCCAAGGTGTCACCTCCCTACTGAGGATGCAGCTGTCTCTGGAGATTGAGATCTTGTCCCGTCCTAAACTCACACTGCCCCACCCTAGTCCCCTGATGTCCCTGCTGTGCCTGTCCCAGCACCTCAGGTGATGCCTGGTTCTCCACAGGTGGCCGTTGCGTTACGACCAGTGGTGGGAGTGCAAATTTATCGCAGAGGGCATCATCGACCAAGGTAGGGGCTACAGGAGGCCAGAGCTCCTCAGGAGCAGTCAGGGGTTGATGAGGTGACTGTTGCTGTAGGTGCTTTTGTTTTGGTCCCAGTGTTAACTCCTGTGGAGGAGAGAGGGAAGGTAGGTTGCTTTGTTCTGCCATCCCTGGCTATGTCTCAGATAAAGAGTATTGTTTGCTGAGAGGGAGATCAAACTTCCATTAGTAATTAACAGAAGCTTTACCACTGCCAGTGATCCTTCTGGCTGTTCTCCACATGCCTGGCAGGGATGTTATTTCTCTTGTCTTGCATTCCCCAGTGCCTTAAGGTTGTAACAGGAGCCTTCTGCTCAACCCAGGGCCAGGTTGGACCAGAAATCCTCATCTTTGCTCCATAACTCTGAGGATCACATGGGGAGTTCACATCACTAAAAATGCCCTTTTGGGGTTTCAGGTGGTGGTTTTCGGGACAGCCTAGCAGACATGTCAGAGGAGCTGTGCCCCAGCTCAGCAGACACCCCTGTGCCTCTGCCCTTCTTCGTGCGCACATCCAACCAGGTGCTGTGCATTGGGATGTTTGGGGCAAACCCTTCCATGCTTGGCAATGCAGTGCTGTCCCTATCCCCTTGCATGCCAGGGACATACCTCCTTTAAGCTTTTCTTTGTCAGGGGTTGGGTAGTTTGCTTTGCAGCTTTCCATTTTAGAATATGCTGACAAGTGCCTGGATACCAGTCCTTCATTGGGAATATTGCCAACAGGGGTGGGGAGTTTAGCCCACTTCTGCTGTGATAGGTGCCCAGAGGCATGGCAGGAGTAGTCTGTGGTGTTTCATGCTGTGCTGAAGTGATGACTTGAAGTTTTGCCTCTCACTCCTGCAGGGTAATGGCACTGGAGAAGCCAGGGACATGTATGTCCCCAACCCCTCCTGTAAAGACTTCCCAAAGTATGAGTGGATTGGGCAGATCATGGGAGCAGCTCTGAGGGGCAAGGAGTTTCTGGTAAGTTTTCAACCCCATCCGTCTGATAAGACTTGCTGCAAAGGGAGTTGATAGCCCTCTCCTGCAGCCTGTCTAACAGGACCATGGAAAAGCTCTGTGATCACACACTAGGACAAGAGGTGTTTGGGGCCAAGCAGTTTGGAGAGTTCACAGCCTGAGTTTTGGGGGATGCTGCTGACAGAGCTTGGGAGATAGTTTGGTCTCTACTCAGCTGCGATGAGCTGTGCATGTAGAGGGGAAATAGGGAAACCTCTTCATATCTGCGTTTTTGAGTCCTATCTCCATCTTTAGGGAGGTCTCATTTTGACACAGACTTAATAAAATCTTCATCAGGTCCTGGCTCTTCCTGGCTTTGTATGGAAACAATTGACAGGGGAAGAGGTCAGCTGGAGCAAAGACTTCCCTGCTGTGGATTCCGTGTTGGTGAGTTGTGCCTATCCTAGTCCTTGTGGCACTCAGCAAGGCGCTGATTTCCTGAGATCCCTGTCCTCATGTACTCACTTCCTCCTATGATATGTCAAGTAAACATAACAAAGGGCAACTTTTAGCTATAAGGAGGCACCAAATGTTGTTATAGAGATGCAGCCATTCTGACTGCTGCTTCAACATGCAATGGCCCAAGGTTTGCTAAACAGCTTTAGGGCAGCATATCGCATGTTGTGTCACTCTCACTCATCTGGGAAGAGAGAAGGTGAGGTCTTGGGCATATCACTGCTCTCTGGCCATCTCTCTAACATGTACTTCCTTTGTGCCTGGACAGGTGAAGCTCCTAGAGGTGATGGAAGTCATGGATAAAGACACCTTTGAGTTCAAGTTTGGGAATGAGCTGACCTACACGACAGTGCTGAGTGACCAGCGCATGGTGGAGCTGATCCCCAATGGCAGCAACACCGCTGTGCGCTACGAGGACCGCAGGGAGTTCATCCACCTGGTGCAAAAGGCTCGGCTGGAGGAGAGCAGGGAGCAGGTGACACTGTCCCACCCTGTGGGTGCTCATTAGCTCCCAGAGACCTGCCCTCAGACTGTTTCTGGTAAAATGCACCATGGTTAGTGTCCCTGTGCTCATTAGGGCAATAGTATCCAACCCTTTTGGTGGGGTCCTGGAGCCTGTGGAGTTGTTGAGAAGCCAAGTGGCGTCTAGTAGCATGGGTGATGGGGATTTTATTCACAGCTCTGACACAGGCTTTCTGAATAAACAGGGATGCATCTCTCTGGGATTGTGTCCCATTTCTTCAGGTTTCTTGGAGTATGTGCTGAGCAGTCACATGTCTTGAATCTAGTAGAGTCCCTAAGCTCAACCATGAGTCAGGGAAATGGGCAAGACATGTTGCTTACCTGCCTTGTCTCCTTTTCAGATCATGGCCATGCAGGCTGGGCTGCTGAAGGTGGTGCCTCAAGCTGTTCTTGACCTCCTTACATGGCAGGAACTGGAAAAAAAAGTCTGCGGGGACCCTGAAATCACAGTTGATGCCCTGAAGAGGCTCAGTAAGTAAAGGGCTTTGCTAAAAACTCTCTTCCTGAAAACAAGACTGTCTTTTGTCTATACTGGCACAAGAAGTGTGGGAAGCCAGTATTAGCCTTTCTTACAGTGAGAATATAGTCCTGTGTACTTCTTGCCTTTAGCTGGGTGCTGATGGGGACAGGAGTGTCCTTTGATTCCATCCTGGAACCTCATAGTAGAGGCTGGGGCATCCCTAGGCTGCCAGTATCTGAGCCCTTGTGGAGCTGAGATATGGATCTGGCTGCTGTGCTTCCTCAGAGGGGCCTGACTATATATGTTCTTAGCACCTTGGGTCTATGTGGTCACACCCTGCAGGCACCCAGTGCCAAAGAGAGCAGATCTTTATTAAACTCCATTTCTGTATCCTTTCTGACAGCCCGGTTTGAGGACTTTGAGCCACAGGATACCCGTGTTCAGTACTTCTGGGAAGCACTCAATAACTTCACCAACGGTGAGCCATTTTCTCTGTCCATGCATATCTTGTGCCATGACAGTTCCTGCCTACTGGCAGGGAGCTGGGAGCAAAACCACTCAAGGAAAGGGAGCAGCTAGGCTGGAGGGACTGCTCCTTAGTGCTGGGGATACCTGGAAGGAGCTATACTGCATCTCACATCTCTCTGGGGTTTGCTGATGTCCTTGCTTTTCCTTCACAGAGGATCGCAGCCGCTTCCTCAGATTTGTCACTGGGAGAAGTCGCCTTCCAGCACGGATCTACATCTATCCAGACAAGATGGGGTAAGTCCATTCTTCTGGTGACTGCAAGGCTGACAGATCCCACACCAAAGGGTTGGGTTGTCTGGGCTCCTTGCCTTGCTGGCCTACTGGTTCTAACCAGTTTGTCACCTCCTCAGCTCAGAGACAACAGATGCTTTACCAGAGTCATCCACCTGCTCCAGCACTCTCTTCTTGCCCAACTATGCCACGTAAGTTTTGGTGCTTCCCTGTGTCTGGGGGACTGTGTGTGGGCTCTCTTCTTAACCTTGGTGCTGACCGTTGGGTCCCATCACTTTACTACACTTATATCCCCTGCCTGTCCCATGTGGCTGCTGAGTTTGTCTCGCCCTCAGTGAAACCTATCGTCCATTTCAGAAAACGTATTGTTCTCTCAACTGGCAAATGCAGCAATGGCAGCTCCTCCTTACCTTTATTTTTTTTTCCTTTCTGCTATCCCTAGAGCCAAGGTATGTGAAGAGAAGTTGCGCTATGCTGCCTATAACTGCGTGGCCATTGACACAGATATGAGTCCGTGGGAAGAGTGATGTTGCAGCCTGACGAAGCAGCATGGACAATTGTTCAAGAAAACCATGCAGTGGGAAGCATTCCCTTGTCCCCACGGGATGTTTATATATAATAAATATATAGGTGTGAAGCCTGGCTCCCAGCAGTGAACCTTAAGGGTTGGGTCTTCAACAGGGTGGGAGCTAGCTTGGACTGTAAATGTGATTGCAACGATGGAACCCTGGCTGAGCCCTCATGCATCAGAAAGGTCTGGCAGGCTTTGTACTGAGTTTCTTCTCCACATCTTGTAGCTCCACTATGCTCGGTCCTTTTAGGCTGCGCTTTGTGCAAACAAAAGTGGGGAAAGGAGACAAAGCTGCACAGCAGCTTACAGCACAGGACAGAGAGCTACTGCTGAGACTATAGGGCTGCCAAGATGCTCAATGTGTCCTGACTGCATTCTGTTGCCTTGTTCCTGCTCTCACATGAGGTCAATGGAAATTAGATCATTCATCTAGCATTAAGGAGAATGGGGCAGGCTGGTGGCAGGTGCTGCAGGGGTGCCTTTGGCCACCAGGTGTCACAACAGACCTGTACAGCAGGACTGTGAGTGCTTCCAAAGGGACTCCCATGCTTTTACATCACACAAAATCTGAGTTCCTGTCATTCCTGGCATCTATTGAACAGCAGCGACTGCTGGGGAAGCTGTTCCCTCACAGTGGGTGGTAACTGTCTGCTTCCCTTTTGTTCTTTTAGTTCTGCATTCAGCATGCTGATGGCCTGGCAGCTGTTCTCCCAGGCTCTTTGAGCCTCAGTTTACCCCTGAATGTTAGTATTACAGCTAACCTATTCTAGTTCTCATGGAGATCTGCCATCATGGCCAAGTCCATCTTCCATACTGCAGAGGTTAAAGCAGTAGCAGGCATGGCAGTGCCAGGCTCTGCTCCCCACCTCTCATCCATGGGGAAGGACATGGAGGTTTCAGATGATTAGGAAAAGCATTTGCCCTAGGGCAGTGTAGAAACTGGGTAACAAGAGTTGGAGCTCCTTGAGCAGATGGACACATGCTCTGTGAATGAGTTGTGGGCAATGAAACCTTTACAGCTTCCTGGAAATATCTGTGGATCTTCCCAGCTCTGGGCTGGGATAGTCATTGCCTAGCACTGGTAGCTACTAGATGTTAGTCTACACAAAATCTGAGTTCCTGTCATTCCTGGCACCTCTTGTACAGCAGTGACTGCTGGGGCTACCACCCCAGCAGCATCTTCAGCCTGTGTGGTCTGTTGGACCTCCACTGCTGTGAGTCACAGAGTCATTGAGGCTGCCCTGGAGCGGGGCTGATGCTGTGAGTTAAGATTTATCCTGCGTTAATGTTTCATGGGTTTTTTCTCCTCTGTTGAAGGAGTCTGCTATCCAGAAATCACTTCCAGTTGTAAACAAAGTCCTTCCCAAGTTTCTTGTGAAACGTGTATTCCCAGATCTGCCAAGGAGGGCTTTTGCTAAAAGGGATGTAGGATTAGGAAGGAGCATGTGCTGCCATCTCCTGCATCGTGGTGAGTGGAGAGAGCACAAGGTGAATGGGGAAGCTGTTTATGCAGGCCTTGTCTGCAGCAGAGCATTCCATGCTCAGTTGGGTGGGTGTGAAGTCCTGTCTGCTGGAGGAGGTCTGTAAATCCTAGAGTTGTCTCAGAATTGACCTGTGTGGCTATGTGGCTGATTTCATTCACCAGTGTGGAGGGGAACAGGAGCAGGGCCAGCGCAATACTTTTCCGTGTTGGTGGCTGAGTCACTTCCTAGTCTGTTTTAAATGGGCATGAATCAGCTGGTGAAAGGATTTTGATCTGCTGGCTTGCCCTCAGTCAGGAGCGTTGAAGAAGCCTGCAGCAGCAAGTTGGGATTTGAAATGAGCCATCTGAAAAGGGACTGAGATTGGGATGGAATTGATACAGCTTTTTCCAACCTTGCTCTCTTGTCTCTACCACAGATCAGCAGCCAGGCCACATTATTTACTGAGCAGAGTTAGAAGCAGCAATAAAATAGACTCCTCTCTTTATTGCTGGGCAGGGGTTGGTTGGTAAGTAGTTCAGGGTGGGATGGATAAGATGGCTCTAGTCTTTGGTGGAGGATGAGCAGCAAATTGTGGAAAAGGTCAGCCTGGCTCGACTCTGGCCAACCTCAAGGGCCCAAAATAGGTATTATGTCAGTGCTGGGTCATGTTTCTTCTCTGATCTCTAAAGGTGTGGGTAGGAACTGTCTCCTATCATATTTGACAAGGCACAAATGAAGTGCCCCTGCCCTGGAGTCCTGCTGCATGTGGTCTGGGGTGAGAATGTCCTCCTGAGCATCAGGAACCAGCAGCTGCATGCCTTGCCCCAACAATCAAATCAGTGGAGATGGATTTTCAAGCCACTGCCATTTGAAGGAAGGTGCTGGTGTCTCTGTGCTGCTAAGGAGCATCTCCGTGTGCCAGAGCTGCAGCTCTACAGAGTAGGTAGGGGTGAGCTGGGTGAGGGACTGATACCATCATGGCTCCATGAACCACTTGCTCTCTCCTGCCTTCAGCTTGTTGGATTGTCATAGAATAGTTTCAGGTGATTAATAACGCTCATGTAGTCTAGCTGTTCTTGTTATGCTACTAATACCCTGGAGTATGACAAACTCTTAGTAGTTTGACAGGTTCTGTCTGTCCCTGCCTCATGTAGGATCCAAAATAAAATTAACTAACTGCTCCTGGGCTTCCTGAAGATTTCTCTGGTCTGGCTGGGGCCCCTGTGTCTTTTTGTTTGGTTAAATAGTGGATGTTACACTTGGGGACGTGGTTTAGTGATAAACATGGCAGTACTGGGTTAACACTTGGACTCTATGAAAAGACTCTGTCTTTTCCAGCTTAAATGATTCTGTCATTCTAAACAGCAGTGAAGACTGGTGTTGTGAGAGGCAGCTGGAGGTAAAGCAGAAGTTGGCTCTGCCATGACTTGCACCAAAGTAGTGTCACAGAGGTGACTCAAGAGTATTAACTAGCTCAACCCTTTGCAGCAGCTCTGCAAACCAGTGGTACAGGGTGACATGGCTGCAGAGGGAGGGCCCAGGACCTTCCTGGCTGTGATTACTGCAGGTAAGAGCAGGGCCAAAGTCCACATTTCTTGTTCACTGTGGTTCATGGCAAAGCAGGTGGCCATTGTGAGGCACAGTCACACCTGTTCAATAGATAACACTGCAGGGATGAACAGCTACTGGATCTCTCTGCACTGTGCCTTTGCAGGCAGGGATGGAGCTGGACTCTGACCTGCCAGGAAAGCAGGCAGACACCAGGGGAGTGTGGGGACCTTTGAGCTCTGCCAGCCTGCTTCATGATCCCTCAACTCAGCCATTTGTGCTCAACCTGAAGAAATTAAGGTAGGATGGGGTGGAGCTGAGTTGCTCTCTGCCACCGCCTTGCTGTGGTATGTAACAAGCAGACGTGACACGGTGTGACACACTGCCAGTGTTCCAGACAGGGTTGGGTGCTGCTGGGTGTCATGCCCTCACTCCTGCTGCTAGGATGCCTCTGCTGCCTGGGATAAAGCTGTTCTGGGCAGGGAAGCCTCTCCTTCCCAACAAGTGCTCTTGGAGCATCTCCACCTGCTGCAAGCCTGCGCAGGGCAGGGATACAACAGCCAGAAGCTGGCTCTCTTATACCAGAATTCTCACTCACCTCTTTTCCCTGTCCATGCTGGAGCTGTAGCCCAGTGCCTTGACGCCACAGGAGCGGAGTCCTAAGCCACAGGGCACGGCGATGCCTGTGACCGGGTCAGCTCCTGCCGGTTACTGAAGTGGGCGTTAACAGAGCCGCATCTTGGCAAAGCGGGCTCGGAGCTGGAGAGCGCAGCGCCAGCTGCCCGAGAGCGCTGAAGAAGCGCTGGGGCGTGCCCGGGGCACGGGCGGAGCGGCGCTTGCCCGGCGAGGAGGCGGCAGCCGGGAAGCCAGGGCTGCCCGGGGCGGGGCGGGGCACGGCGGGCACTCCGGGCGGCACGGCCGGGACAGCCGGGGTCGCAGAGCAGCGGCCGGAGCCGGTGTCCCGAGCGCGATGAGGGCGGGCGGGGAGGCACCGCACCAGATCCTGGGCCGGCTGCGGTTCCTGCTGCAGTGCAGCGAGTGCTTCCGCCGCGCCCAGGCGCTGCCCCCCGCGCTCTGCTACGTGCCGCGGGAGGTGCAGTACAAGATCTGCAAGGACCCCGCGGCCGCCGCGGCCGCCGCCGCCCGCAGCCTGCTCAGCGTGTGGGACAGCCCGGGGCCGGCGCGGGGCGGCAAGCGGGCGGCGCGGGCCACCATCGAGGTGCGGAAGGGCGGCTGCCTGCGCGCCACCGGCGAGGAGTACTGCAACGGCGCCGGGCTCTGGGTCAAGCTCAGCAAGGTAACGCGGGACCGGCACCGGGAACCTCCCGGGCACGCCGAGTCCCGACGGCGGTGACAGGACGCGATGTGCCTTCAGGAGCAGCTGGAGGAGTACACGGGCACCCGTGGCCTGGAGGAAGGCTGGGTGCTGGCGCAGAGGTTCGGAGAGAGAGGAGATAAATTAGTCCCGGTTGACTCCGTGCAGAGGATCCAATGTCAGCACCAAACTCTGGGGGTTGATTATAGACCTGCTGTCAGGTATGGCCCCGGGCAGGAACTGGGCTCTGGGCGCTGGAGACGCGTGTGACCGGTCCCACAGAGCGCATGCAACCCAACCATCCCAAATCCCTTGGGCACACCCAGCACATCCCACTCACTCCCTCCCTCCAGTGCAGGTGGGACACATCCTGCACAGTCTGCCGGGCAGGTGCGTGCTCCCTCCTAGACTAATCCTGTTAGCTTGTGGCAGCGCCTGCACAGAATAAAGATGATGCCAGGGGCGTTCATGATGGAAGGTCAGGTGCGGAGCGGGATTCCCCTGCTCTGTCCCAGCCTGTACCCGGGTGCAGGGACATTCATCCTTCCCACAGCTGTTCCACAGATGTCACCTCCAGTGCCCCGCTACTGCTGACAACACTTCAGGCTAAGGCAGTAATGGACACACTGAGCACTGACATGTCTTTTCCATTGTGTGACTCCTCTGCCCCTGCTGCTGCAGCTGGGAGCAAGTGGTGGACCTGACGTACTCCATGCGCCTTGGAGAGATGCCCAGGCTCCTAGAGCAGGATGAGGCCGCGGTGCAGAAGTTTCGGTATGAATGCATCTCCTAGAGCAGGAGTGCAGCATCCTGAGGGGCTGCTGGCCAGGGTCTGGACCTGCCTGCAGTGCCACGACTGGCTTCAGGGTCTGGTGGGCGGAGGATGAGTGCCCTGAGGAGCCTTTTTACATTGGTACCTCAGCACTGCTCAAGCAAAGATGGCCTTTGCTCCACAGACCATTGGAGTGACTGTGTACTGCAATTTGCTCTGGGATGGAGTGGCCATAAATACCTGGTGTGCTGGTGATGAGATAGAGCTGTGCCATCTGTCTGCTGCAGAGACAGTGGCCTGGCACCATGCCAATTTGGTGGCCGTGAGACTGCTGCTACTCTCAGCTAAGGCTCCTGCACACTTCTGGTGGGCAGGTTTGGAGCACAGTGTGGTCTCCTCATCCTGTTAACACAGAGACTCCCTGCAGGTTCGTGCCCCCAGGCTGGACCTATGAACATGACATGGAGCTGGGGCGCTTCCTGTACGATCACAGCGAGAAGAGGCTGCAGCGTGTGGACTGCACCAAGGAGCACATCAGCAGCATCGAGGTCTCCTCACACACGGTGCGTAGTGGGGCTCCTCTGCAGCCTAAAATCAGCATAAGATGTGAATATCACCATAGATGTAGGGAGCGAGTGGCCAGCTGTGGCTGTCCTGTCTGTGAGGAGCAGGGGATGGTGGGGGGGTTTGCTGCTCTAGCAAAGCTGTTGGGAGCAAAACTCCATTGTGTTTCTGGGGCACTAGGGGTCCACAGCCATGTCCAGTTTGCTATGTCAGGGGGCCACCATCCACCCACAGCCTAACAAACTAAGGGATTGGCTTGTTTCTGACCTCCTTTGTACTCACAAAACACATCTCAGAGGAGGCCACGGTGTGTCCAAGGATGCTCACCTCTCTCCCTCTGCTCACTGCTCTCTTGCAGGAGGATTGTGTTGCAGCCCATCTGACAGACAACCTGACATACACCTTCTGGGAGAGCAGCGGGCCCCCGGGGCAGCACTGGGTGCGGCTCAACATGAAGAAAGGCGCCATTGTCAAGTGAGACCTCGGGGTGTTCCCTCCATGCCAACAGCTGTGCCAGGGAAGGGCAGGGTGTGGGGCAAAGCACCATCTTCCTCTTCAACCCAGCTTTTCCTCAGCTGCAGCTGGGGATGTGGGGTTGAGGTGTGGGAGAGTTGCTGCCAAAGGCACCCCAGGAAGACACAGCTTTGCTCCAGGCCTGGGACAACTCTGGAGGCATCTCTGGGCCCAGGCAGCTTATGAGGGAAGGACAACGCTGTTCCTTGCTCTTCTCACCCCCAGGAGACTGTGGCTGATGCTGGATGGGCAGTCCAACTCCTATGTACCCAGGCGAGTGGCTGTGTATGGGGGAACACTAAGCAGGCTGCAGCACCTGAGAACAGTCCTAATTAATGAGTGAGTAATGAGTGAGGAGCAGCCTGTGCCCAGCTTGTGCCAAGCTCCTGAGTTATCTCTGCATCCTGAGCACGTGTTAAGGATGGGGCTGGGGTTGGTTCTGGGTGACTTGCTAGTGGCAGTGGCTCTCCAAGGGTCAGAGCTCCCTGGGTATAGGCTACATCTGTACATCTGGTGTGGTGGTCCCTTGCTTCCATGTGCCAGTCAAGTGCCTTAGTCTCTTCTCCTGCATGCTGTAGCTGGTCTGCAGTGTGCTTCCTTCTGCCTGGTGACTTTGGTGGTCTTTCTGCCTCTTCCTTCTCACTTCTGGGAACACACGCCATTGCTGTCACCTTCCTGAGCATCTCTGCCATGCTGTAGCCAAGAAGTCCTGGGGTGCTTCACCTCTATTTTCACCCTGGCCTTGAGCACCCTTCTCATGGCAGCTAGGGGCTTATACAGGACTGCAAAGGTCTCCTTCACCTTCCCCCAAAACGTGCCTGGTTGATGTTTTCTGGCTGACAAGTGAAATCTGTCTCTGAAGAAGCACCCATGAGACTGCAGAGGTGTCCTCTGCAGTGGCAGGAGCCAGCTCCTCACTGTGGATGAATACTTGCAGTGGTTTTTTCCCCATGGGCTCACAGGACTTTAATGGGACTTTGACAAAGGTGTTGCAAATACACTTAGTAAATTGCTCATTGTGGGAGTCCAGGGTGTTCCCCTGGCTTCCCTGGAGGCCTTGAGACCACCCTGACAAGGCCCTCAAAGATCCTGGAATGGGACCCTGAAGTCTCTGGGGCTGGATTTGTGCCCCTGGAAAAATCCACCAACATTGAGGGAAGAAATACAAACTAGCAAAATAAGTAAAGTATAAATTAGATTATTAGAATATAGCAAAGGTAGATTTTTAGGAATGTTTATATTAGAGGGCTTTAGCTAACATGGAGGATTCGGGGTGTGGTATGCCTTCTTCCTCCTTCTTCTTCATGTCATCAATGTTGGATGGCATGCTGGGACTCTCAGATTGGATGGGGACAAAGCTGGACAATGTTATAAGATTGTAGTGTATTGGAAAATAATTGTAAATAGTAAGTATGTAATTTAGAGTAGAAAAGATAAGACCTGCCTCTGCCAGGTGGATTCCACCCTGGATGTCTGGCTGAACAGATTGCTATTGGCTGGACAAAGAACTTTTGAGATAAGAAACAATAAACAACCTTGAAACCTCTGAGAGCATCCTCCTCCAGTCTCTCCTTGGCGGCCATCAGAAAAACCTGAATCCCAGACCACCTTTATGTCCTCCTGAGGTGATCTCAAGTCTAAGGAGACACCACAGGCTGTGACACTCATTTACACAGATCACTGTTTCTTTCAAAAACACACCCCCCTTGCTTGAAGGATGGTTCTGCCCTTGTAGATGTCCTGGGAACCCCCAAGAACAGTGACATGCTCTCAGTCATCTTGTCTTCTTGTACTGCTTTGAATTTGTGCTCTTTTCTGGCTTTTTGGATGCAGCTTCCACCTTCTCCAGAACATCTCTGTGCCTCTGACAGCCTCTTCTCTCTGCTTGGGCACCTCCTGCCACAGCTCTGGTGAGGTGGGGGGGCTTTTGCATGGGTAGAAGCACATCCTTGGCTGAGGGGCCAGGGTGGCCTGTGCCTTGCTGGCCACCTCACAGTTGTCTGTGCCTCATGGCTCTTCCATCTCCCTCTGTGCTGTGTGCAGGAACAGCTACCAGAACATCTGCATCCTCCGGGACATGAAAACCCACATGCCGGTGCTGGAGATCCGCTTCCTGGAGTGCCGGGGTGAGCCTGTGCATCCAGACTGTGCTGCCAGCCCAGCCTGGCCCTAAAACTGCTAGTTCTGGCACCTGTGGCTCTTTCTACCACACTGGATGGTTTTTGGGATCCACTGGTGGGAAGGTTGAGGAATGAGCTTCATATGAGATGCTGCAGGTGCTGGGGGTACCTCACCCCTGGTAGCAGCATCTGAGCCGTGCTGGCTGCAGCACACACAGCATCACTATTCTCTTGGCAGACCAAGGGTACAATGTCCGTCTGCAGGGCATTAAGATCATGTCCTTCTGGGAGTGGGACCTGATCCTGAACGCTGACATGTTCCAGCCAGCCCGGCTGGTTCGCTACCCTCTGCTGGAAGGGGTGGATGCTGATGTGCTGTACCGGCGAGCTGTGCTCATTCAGAGGTACGGCACAGGGCTGCCACAATTTCTACAGTGATCTCAGTCCCAAAAATCATCATACCCTGACCTGCAGGGGCTGGGGTCAGTACTGGCCCCACAGAGACCCTCTGCAGTGATTCAGCTGCAGTGCAGCAGCATGGGCTGGGCTGCCCTTGTTTGCAGCATTTTCTTGGGGGAAATGAAACAAAGTGCTTGGCCAGAGGGTGCTGGGTGGATGCTCCCCTTGTGTCTGATGTTCCTCCATGGGCTGAAAGGGATCCATTTTCAGGGAGCACAGTGCCTAGGGATTGTGGTGAAATGCTGCTCTCCTGCAGCCTCATACTGCTTCTCTCCTGTCTCCAGGTTTGTCCAGCTCTTGGAAAGTGTCCTCTGTTACCTGATTCCCCTCTCTGAGGACAGCATCGGCACTTTCAATGCACTCAGGGTGAGCATGTGCCAGGCTTCACTGGGAAGATGCCAGCAGGGGCATCTTCTCACAGGTTCAGGTTTTCTGGGAGCTGTGGTGTTTCCTCCTTGATCCAATGGGGACAGACTACCCCAGGGCTGAGAGCTGCTATGTTTGGCATTGCCTGGGAGATGGAGGAGCATCCCCTGTGACACCAGTGCTGACTTACAAAGAGGAAAAGACAGCAGATGGTGGCAGGATCAGACCTCTAACCATCCCTGCTTGTCTCTTGTTAGAGCATGAAGCCATTCCTGCTGCTGTCCAAGCAGAGTGAAGCCCTCATTGCCCACTGTTTGCAGTCCTCAGAGAGCTCTGCTCCTCACACCCTGCCAAAGCTCTACATCAACCGGCTCCTGGCCCGGGAGCACCGTGCCAACCCCGCTCTGGACCCCAGCTGTAGGAACGCCGTCTTCACCCAGGTACAGCAACACCATGCCCTGTGCCAGGTACCTGCCACTGCAGAAGGTATCTTGCCCCCATCTCATCCCCTTTCTGCTCTACTACTTTCCAGCTTTATGATGGCCTCAGATCTTCCAAGAATAATCAGCCCCTGGACTACAGGTAGGTCTTCAGTGTCATATTTGTGGGGTGTCACTTCTCCAGAGCAGGGTGCAAGGGCATTCCAGGTGCTACTGGTATGCTCAGAGGAGGAATGTACATGGGGCTGTCGCTTCCCCACAGGTGGCCCCTGACCTACACCCAGTGGTGGGAATGCGATTTCATCACTGAGGGGATCATTGACAATGGTGAGAGGTCTCCTCTAGTGTCTCCTGTGTTGGAGTGCAGCTCAGTGGGTGCCCATGCTGTCCCAGCTGCTCTGGGAGAAGCAGCCCTGCTCTGCAAACATGAGATCATCCCTGTATCTCCCCACCAGTGCTGCTGCTGCCCCAGGGAGGGGGGCAGCTTGGCCAGATCCTGTGGCTCAGTGTCTGGCCCTGGTGTGTCAGGCACTAACCATCCTCTGCCCCCCCTGCAGGTGGGGGCTTTCGGGACAGCCTGTCAGATGTGTCAGAGGAACTGTGTCCCAGCTCCAGCGATGTCCCGGTGCCCCTGCCATTCTTTGTGCGCACCTCCAATCAGGTTTGGCATCCCACTATCTGCCTGTCCAGGCCAGGGGAGTCAGTCAGCAAAACCTGGGGTATCAGCCCTATCTTAATGCTCACAGGGCTATTGACTGGGGGAGCTGTGCTTGTACCTGGGAGGTGGACATCTCCTGGAGGGATGTAAAGGGCTAGAGATGTAGGTGGAGGGGTGATTGTGGGGGAGACTGCAGGAGAGACCGTGCTGGGCTTGTCAGATCTCTGTGTCCTAAGTGTCTCTCCCACAGGCTAACAGCAGCAGTGACACTAGGGACATGTATGTGCCCAACCCCTCCTGCAAGGACTTCGCCAAGTATGAGTGGATTGGGCAGCTGATGGGAGCAGCCCTGAGGAGCAAGGAGTTTCTGGTGAGCACAGCAGAGCCTTCCTGGCCAGTGAGGGGGCTTGGCAGGGGCCACCCTGTCTTGGGCAGAGGGGCTGCCCTTGGGTGAAGGAGAGGCAGGGGTAGAATGCTTGTGTCCACTCTTTTTGGCAGATCCTGTCTTTGCCGGCGCTGGTGTGGAAGCAGCTGGCAGGGGAGGAGATCAGCTGGAGCAAGGACTTTGCCACTGTGGACGCAGAGCTGGTGAGCAGGGCTGGGTGCTGGCAGGGCAGTGCTGCTGCTCTCATGGCTGCTCTGGCTCCACTGTGGTGGCTATTGCCCATCTGGATTGCAGGTGAAGCTGCTGGAGGTGCTGGAAAAGGTGGACAAGGAAGGATTTGAGTTCAAGTTTGGGAATGAGCTGACCTACACGACAGTGCTGAGTGACCAGCGCATGGTGGAGCTGATCCCCAATGGCAGCAACACCGCTGTGCGCTACGAGGACCGCAGGGAGTTCATCCGCCTGGTGCAAAAGGCTCGGCTGGAGGAGAGCAGGGAGCAGGTGACACTGTCCCCCAGGGCTGACAGGGCTGAAAGGGGGCCCTGCTCCTGTGGCAAAACATCCCAGTACTTGTGGGACTGGTGGTTGCCAAAATGTGTCCCAGCTGTCACCAGCTGCAGCTGGATGGTTTCTTAGTGCATCCTATGCCCAGTATGTCCATGTGCCCTGAGGATCCCTTTTGGGGTCCTGTGGTCACTGTCCCCAGAGCCCTAGTTGGCTGCCCAGGGCTCAGACCCACTGTGGTGGCATGGAGCCCATCCTGTGTCCCACAGATTGCAGCTATACGTGCCGGGCTGCTCCATGTGGTGCCGCAGCCTGTGCTGGACCTGCTCACCTGGCAGCAGATGGAGAAAAGGATCTGTGGGGACCCAGAGATCACAGTGGCTGAACTACAGAAGTTCAGTAAGTCACAGGGCCAGCCCAGAGCTGCTCCCTGCCCTTGTAAAGGGCAGGGGATCCCCTAGATAATGCTTGTCCTGCACATGCATTCTGGTAATGAGGTGCCTGAGAGCCTGGGGGAGGATAAGCCAGAGGGTCCTTGATGCTTCAGGTTTAGCAGCAAACCCCACTGGACCCCACTCTGGTCCATCTGGTCCTTAGCTGCTATGGGCAGAGGTGAGTGGCCACTCTGCAGGCTAGGATCTGTTTCTCCACCCACCATGACACAAGGTGCTGGGTCCCCTCAGGGGTGCCAGGGGCTCTCATGGGCTCACCAAGGAGAAGAGAGTCTCCTCCTTTCCTCTGCTTTGCTGTGAGTTTCTATGTAAGCCATTGCACTCTTTCTGTCACAGTCAAGTTTGATGACTTCACTGCTGATGATACCCGTATCCAGTATTTCTTGGAAGCACTCAACAACTTCACCAGCGGTGAGTGACCCCAAGCCTTTCCCTGCTCTTCACATGCAGTAGGATGGGCCAGAGTATGGGGTACCCAGTGCTCTGGGCCCCTGACTGAGGTCATCCCTCCTTGCCCTTCCTGGGATTCTGAGAGCATCCCTTAGCTTTGCCCCATGCTCCTGGGGTGATTCTGCAAGGCAGATCTTGCTGTGACAGTCCTGTCCCTGAGACTTGAACTCTGGCTTTCCCCTCAGAGGATCTCAGCCATTTCCTCAAGTTCGTCACCGGCCGGAGTCGCCTCCCAGTTGAGATCCACGTCTACCCAGAAAGGTCAAAGTGAGTCCATCCTGCCTGTGCTGGGGTCCCTGTGCCATGCTGGGGTCCTCACATGATGTGAGGTCTTTGAGCTGTGCTGGGGTCTGACTCTCCTTTCTCTCAAGCTTGGATGCGTTGGACCTGATGCCACAGGCCTGCACATGCTCCTGCACCTTCTTCTTGCCCAGCTATTCCTCGTGAGTTGAGCAGGGGATAGGGATGCTCCCCGTTCCCTGGAGCTGATGTTGGGGTTCCCATCAAGACTTCCCAGGCCTTCCCCTGGAAAATGTCCAGACAGGTGTGGGGAGGGAAGCCTGAGGTTTTCTGTGCCCAGCATGGCTGTGACCTAGTGTTCCCCCTGCCAGGGCCAAGGTCTGCGAGGAGCTGCTGCGCTACGCTGTGTACAACTGCATGTCCATCGACACCGACAAGAACCCATGGGATGAGTGAGACCCCCATGTGCCCATGCCATGGGAGCCTTGGGAACACTGGATTCAATAAAACTGCAGGGCCAGATCCTGCTGTGCTGCCCCAGGTTCTGTTTGTGCCTGTGCTTCTCTAGGGCTGGAGAGGAGCGCGTGGCAACTGGAAGGGGCAGCGTGGCACTGGGTGCTGTGCCCGCACTGAGTCGTGTGGGGTGGAGAGCGAGGCAGGCGGGTGCTGTGAGTCCTGTCCCTTCTCTGGACATGGCGTGGGGAGCACACTGCAAACTGCCCCCAGTGTCCCCACACGGAGCCCCCGCTGTCCCCCTTACCCCCTGCAGTCCTGCCCGCTGCCGCCTGGCGCCGCTGTTCTGCCGAGCGCCCCCCGCGTCTCGGCGGGGCTCCGTGACTCGGGGCTCGGCAGCGCTCGGTGCTCCATCGCTCGGTGCTCCTCTCGCCGTCCTGACGGGGTGGAGGCCGCCCGAGCCCACCGGGGACGCGGATCGATTCTATCGGTGCTCGCCCAGCATCGACGCTCTCGGCTGTCCGCGCGCAGGCGCAGCGCGGCCGCGCCGCCATTGCTGCGCTGTCAGTGCTGGGAGCAGTTGCAGGGACCGGCGGCGTGAACTGGCCTTGTCTCCCCTGTCCCGGTGAGGCTCTGCCTTGTCCCTGTGTCACTCCGCCACACGATGGAGTTCCAGGCCGTGGTGATGGCGGCCGGAGGCGGCTCCCGCATGATGGACCTGACCTCCAGCATCCCGAAGCCACTGCTCCCGGTGGGAAATCGGCCCCTGCTCTGGTACCCGCTGAACCTCCTGGAGCGCGCTGGCTTCGAAGGTGAGACACGGCGGGCTGTCCCGGGTCACTGCGGGCTGTCCCTGGTGACTGCAGGATGTCCCGGTCACTGCCGGCTGTCCCCGGTCACTGCGGGCTGTCCCGGGTCACTGCCGGCTGTCCCCGGTCACTGCGGGCTGTCCCTGGTGACTGCAGGATGTCCCGGTCACTGCCGGCTGTCCCCGGTCACTGCGGGCTGTCCCGGTCACTGCCGGCTGCCCCCGGTCACTGCGGGCTGTCCCCGGTCACTGCCGGCTGCCCCCGGTCACTGCGGGCTGTCCCCGGTCACTGCGGGCTGTCCCTGGTCACTGCAGGATGTCCTGGTCACTGCAGGATGTCCCGGTCACTGCGGGGTGTCCCCGGTCACTGCAGGATGTCCCAGTCACTGCAGGATGTCCCAGTCACTGCGGGATGTCCCTGGTCACTGCAGGATGTCCCGGTCACTGCGGGCTGTCCCCGGTCACTGCGGGGTGTCCCCGGTCACTGCAGGGTGTCCCTGGTCACTGCAGGATGTCCCGGTCACTGCGGGATGTCCCGGTCACTGCAGGGTGTCCCAGTCACTGTGGGCTGTCCCAGTCACCACCTCCGCTCCCGTCCATTCCCCTGCCGTTCTAACGCCGTGTCGCAGGTGCCCAGTTGGGCAGGGCAGGTGCTGTAGCTCATCTCTGCGCTGGAGCTGTGGGCCCGTGTCACATCCCTTCCTGCCCTCTCCACTCTGTGCCTGCACCCTCTCCCTCTGTTCTCGCCAAGTGACTGAAAGGAGGTCAGTGTGTCAGTGTTTTCTCGCAGGTAACAAGTGACAGGATATAGTCTCAAGTTGCACCAGGGGATGTTTAGATTGGATATTACGAATTTTTTTTTTCACTGGAGACACTTTAAAGCATAGGAACAAATTGCCCTGAAAATTGGTGAAGTCACCATTCCTGGAAGTGTTGAAAAACCATGAGTGTATTGAGGACATTGTTTAGTGGTGAAAATGGTGCTAGTACTGGTTGGTTGGACTTGATGATCTTAAAGGTCTTTTCCAACATTAGTGATTCTCTGATTTGAGGCTTTTCCCAGCTTTGCCTTTCCCTGGGTTGCTAACCATGAGTCTCTCGTGTTTCTTTCTCAGAGTCGTTAATGGCAGCAGCGTGAGAAGTGTCAGCTCTCTGGGGATGGCTCGTGGTTTGTTGTTTCAGCCTGGCCCCAAGTTCAGGGTTACTGGCGCTGTCTGAGGCGTTCAGTCCGTGTGGCAGCGCAGAACCAGGGCTGGGGTTTGGCCAGAGCAGGGCAGGGGAATGACAGACTCGTGTTGCTCACCTGTGGGTTTTGTTTCACAGTGGGACTAAGGTGGTGTTTAGTACCTGGTGAGTATCTAGTGAGTTTAGGCTTTTCTTCACCTTTTGAGTGCTGGACCTAATCTTTCTATGGCATCTTCCCTAGCTTCTTAGAAAGCTTCTTCCTGACACCTTTCAAGCATTTTTTATGTTTGTGTTTGTATTTTGTGTTTCTGCTTCTCTGTTTTGTCTCTGTGATTATTCTGTGCTTCGTCCTGAATCTGTGGCTTTTTTTCCTGTCTGCTTCTTTCTTCTGTGAAGATGTAAAGATCAGCTCATTATTAACCATGTTAGCCTCTTACTATTTCAGTGTGAAGGAACAAAACTAAGAACCGACTTTACCTTTATTCTGTTTAATTAGAAAGACCTAAGGAACTGTTGTCCTTTGGTTTTGTTTTTGTTTGGTTTTTTTGTTGAAGTCTGCATTCTGAATGTCTGCCTTCTTTGCCTATTCTCCTGCCTTATTTTTTTTTTTTTGGCAATACTTTTATCCTGCAATGGAAATGTAGATAGCTAAAATCTTCTGTGTACTCAGTATTGTGCTTTGTGTGGCTCTTTATTCAGAAATAACCATTTCCACTTGATGCTCTTGACCACTAGTAGCTGCCCTAGTGAGGCTGTATCTGGAGTTCTATGTCCAGTTATGGGCTTTTCAGTACAGGAGAGACATGGAGCTTCTGGAGCAGGTCCTGAGGAGGGCAACAAAGATTATAAAGGGACTGGAGCACCTCCCTTACAAGGAAATGCTGAGGGAGCTGGGCCTGTTCAGCCTCAAGAAGAGAAAACTGAGGAAACATCATCAATATTTATCAGTCTCTGAAGGGGGTGTCAGAGCATGGACCAGGTTCAGCTCAGTGGTGCCAAGCAATGCTTGTAAGAGGAAACAGACAGAAGCTGATTCCCAGGAAGTTCCACCTGAATATGAGAAAAAGCTTCTTTAATGTGCAGGTGACTGAGCACTGGGAGAGGCTGTCCAGAGGGGGTGTGGGATTTCCCTCATTCGGAATATTCCAGAACCATTTGGACACAATCCTGTACAATGTGATTGGAGAATTGGAGATGACTCTGCTTGAGCAGGGAGGTTGAATCAGATGATTCAGTGTGGTTCCTTTGAGCCTGAGCCGTGCTGTGGCTCTGTGATGCTGCTGCAGTCAGCTCTTTCTCCTTTCTCACACGTGCTTCTTCAGCTTGGCTGTCTCCAGTGGAAATGTGGACATGCAGGGTTGTGTTCAGTAAATGTATTTAGCTTCAGTAAGCAAACTGCCACCTTCCTGCTCCTTCCTTGCTTCATGCCCGTGACCAAGCTGTACGTTCCTGCGTTAAATGATGCAGTGGCATGAATTCTCTCCCTGGATGATTTTTATTAAGTACTACAAAAGACTTTAGTACCTCATACTTGCTTATATAAATAAGTGGGTGTTCATGGGCTGACTCACTGTGTCTCTTTTGCCCTAATTGCCAGTGCTTCATCTCTCCTGATATTTAGGACACTTTTGCCCAGCTCACCAGGTTTATGCTGAACTGCATAAGCTTACAACTTGCACCTGACACCTCTTCTTAAGTTAATTCTTTGCCTAATTCGATGTCTGCTTTCAGTCCCTTTCTCTAAGTTCTTCATCCTCTTTGGAATCTATGTTGGCATCCAGTATGGGAGTGGAAGAGCAGCCATGTCTCTGGCACCAAAATGCCACACAATTCCCATGTTTACAGTTCCTTCCTCTTTCCTTTATTTAATAGATTCAAGATGAGTTGAATTTTGATTGATGCAGATTTATTCTTGATGTGTTTTCATCTTGCCTGTACTATTATCATTCCTATTTATTATTTCCCATACTTCTCAGTTATAATCCCATGTGGAATGTAGTGTTATAGTGTTGGGGTGTTTTGAGGGGATATTTTAACTGGAAAATCTGATGGTTGCTTTTCCTTCCTGTTCTTGAGACTGGGGGAAAAGGTTTCTTGTCATGTTGTTTCCTCAGTCTTTTCTTTGCAGAGCTTCTGTTCTCACATTCTTCATTTTGGAAAATATGCTTTCATGCCAGTGTTGATTTCCTTCAAATATGCATTTATCCTTTTTCTTTTGTAGATGGAATGAGTTTGTTGCTCATATATTACTTCATTTTCTTGCCAAGCTGATGCTGAGAAATAGTTTAACCATTGTATTGTAATAGTGTGGTTGGTGGTGGTGTCCACAGAGGATTACACAGGATCAGGGCAGCAAAAGACAGAGCTCTAAAGTGTTGGTGACATGAACACGGGGGCTCATTGGTCTGTTTGAGGACATATGGTTTGAGGTTGCTGGTTAGTGATTAAAGTGTCTGTTCTATCTTGCTAACTCATGCCACACATGCATGTGTCCCTTTCAGTAACAACCTCCACCCAGCAAAGCGGGGGAGATTGCTTTCATATTCATTAGGAGTTTAATTCTTTTCTTGAAAAGTTACTGTTGCCAAAAGAGCTTGGCTGGGTGGAGAGCCCAGTTATGGTTACTCAAGCCTTTTGACAATTCCATCAGCCTTTTTAAATTAATAAGTGGGTGTATCCTATTTGTGATAAGTGTGATTTAGTTTTTTTTCTGCTTCTTCTCATCTCGCTCTCTTTTGTCCTAGAGGTCATTGTGATTACAAGGAAGGAAATCCAAAAGATGCTAAACCTGGACACAAAAATGAAGCTTGATTTTGTGTGCATCAGTGACAACATGGACATGGGTACAGCAGATTCACTGAGGCATATTCACCAGAAAATTAAGGTATTACTGTCTTTTATTGAACTTAACTGGAAGTCATTGGTTTATAATTGTGTTTTGTATTGTAAGGAGTGTCCTGTATAATTATACTGTGCATAACTGAATTTCCTGGTCTTCAAAAGAGCTGAATTTTTTAAAGGTTACCTCACGAGGGGAACTCACACAAAGACTCTGAATGACTGGAATTGAAAGCTGGGAAAGCTGGAGCCTGTTCAGGCTGGACTCTGTGTCCTTCTTGGTCAGTGTTATCTTTCTGGCAGTGTAATTAAAAGGTTGTGTTTGTTTCTAGGATTTTGATACAGTGTTATCCACCTAATGCTTGAGGAAGTAGCTCTACACAAATGTTCTTCTAGGCAATTCAGTGATGCTCAGAAAGTTTGTGTTCATGGTTGGCCCTGACTCAGGCATGCCTGCACTGTTGGGTCAGTGACTTGTGCTGGGCTTCAGTTTTCTGCTTTTCCTCTGCTTTTGCTCACTTGGTCTTGCAGTAAGCTCTTCAATAAACAGTGCCCAGATGTGATAAAAGGCTGCTGTTTGAATAAAACCAACAGTTTATAGACTTTTAATTTCCAGCTGCATAATTAAAACACTCCCATGTAAGGCAGAAAGGCTGCTTGGAGCTCTTGCTGTGATCTGGGATGGAATTTTGTTTTTGTTTTTGTCATAGTCTTAATAATACGATTTGTTCCCTGTCTGTTTAGGCCGTTTTAGCCAAATTGCCTGTTTAAATAAATGTTGCAACAGAACTTCAATGAGTGCTTAAGTCCTGAGGTTTCTTTTTGAAGCTCTTTTTGATGCTAATAAAGTGCAGTGTTACAGGCTATATACTCCCTAGAGAAAGACTTCTCTTGAGACAAGGTGAAACTTCAAGACGAGTATGTGTGCGTAGGTGGCACAAAGAGAGAGATCCAGCAAGGGATTAATGCACAGACTAGACTATTTAAGGGGTGAAGAAAATACATATTAA
This sequence comes from Erithacus rubecula, assembly GCF_903797595.1. Lineage (NCBI taxonomy): Eukaryota > Metazoa > Chordata > Aves > Passeriformes > Muscicapidae > Erithacus > Erithacus rubecula. The sequence goes on along the minus strand of NC_136662.1, from coordinate 18,184,434 downwards.
AGAAAATAAAAATTGATAAAATCAGTTGAACTGAACTGAATGTTTCTGTCATGTAGAGAATCACATTTTGTCATAGGTCAGTTTGGGAGTATTTGTTAAATTCACATATGCAATAAGGAAATATCTGCACTGAAAATGGAATCCTGACCTTACAGTTTTATTTCCTGATCAGTGACGAGTCCATGTGTCAGGGTGTCCCTCTTTTTGGTAATCCAGGCAGGTCTGCTTAGGGGCCCTGAGAGACAACAAGCAGAGCATCTGTTAGAAAATAGAAAATATCTTCACAGGCAGCAGTGTTGATCTTCTGTTTATTTTCCAGAAAATGGCTTAGAGAAGACATGAGGTAGTCCTGAAAACCACACAAGTTTTCCTAAGTCAGATGCTGTGTATGAATGGCAGCAGCTGCTTCTGCCCTTTTTATTCCCTGTCTGCTTGTCTGGGCACAGAGGACAAAGTGGTCTCTTATTTGAAAGAAGCCTATATTAAGTTCTTGAGCAGATTGCTGCACTGTGTATTTTGGAGTCATTCCTCTAGTAAACGCATACCACTGGTGCACGTCCTACAGGGTATGCCCTCTCCTGTGTGATATAGGTGAGAGAGCTCCACAGTAGAGGTAGCTGAAAAGCTGCTGTATGCTGGCTGTGTTTGTGGTGCAGCAGGAGAGTGATCTCGTTGAAGAATGAGTTTCCCTGCTGAAAACAACTGCTTCTTGTGGCCATAGTTTGCTGGCAGGCTTTTTGCAGACCATGCCAAAAGTCTGATGAGAAGTTTAAACTGGTTGCTGAAACTTAGTTGTCACAAATTGAGTTAATTGCCCACAGACAGAAGAACAAGTATGCTCAGTGAAAGCAAGGTAACATGGCACAGTATAGACAACTTGCTTGTGTGCAGTGCATGTGACAGGGAGTAAAGCCAAGATTATAAATGCACAGTAAGAAATATGTCTAAGGGTAGCAGCACTGCTGATCACAAATTCTGAGATGTGCATAAAGCACTCAAAAGCATAACATTTCATGACTTTCTGCCTTGTCTAGCTTTTACTGAAGCACTCTCACTGCTGCTTGCTGCGCCTGCAGTTTTGGGCCATTTTGTTATCTTGCACCTTGGGTAACGAAGGTTGGTACTTTAAAGATTAGATCAAGATTAGATTTACAGAATTGCATTCAGAAGTAGCACTTCTGAATGAAGAGAGGACTTATGTGCAAAACCTGTAAGGACTATGGAAACGTAGTTTCCATTGTGTTCTATGTGGTGCTGGTGTTTTTAGTGGCAAGTAAGCCTGACTGTTCATTCACAGTAACAAGCATCTGACACTGCCAGTCTTACTTTTTGCTGGTTGTTCAGAAGTTCATGAGAGCAGAGGAAACCCATTAAAGTTTTTGTTTGCTGTGTGCCCACTCTGCACACATAATAATGTTTTTGACAACTTTGCTTCAAAAGTTGATGTACTGAATGCAGGTTCTTTGCTCTATTGGAAATCTTCCTGTTATTTTTGGCTGTCTCAGCCTACATCTGATTGACAAGGTAGCACTTCATTAGGGTTTTCGTGTTCATTACAAGTCTGAATGTATCCTTTTCTTGGGTCCTTCATACAATAAAAATATTGTGCTAAACTTCGTTCCTAAAGGCACCTGCTTGAAAAGCAGTGAATACCAGAAAACTTGATCCTGTAAGTTTCACTTTGTGTATTCCTAGGCCTGGGTGCCAGTCTGGCCTGTTCTTTACCAGTAGTTCTCTAATTGACTTGTGTAGTAGGTTAGTTTGTTTGGTTTTATGAAGCATTCAGTTCTGGAGTTTGAATAGCCAACACCATTAATCAGTTTGTCCTCACAATTCTACCACTGAGAACTGAGGCATAATGAGGTGATTTACCTGGAATCATGAAAGAGATTTGTACCACTATTGGCAAGTGGACTTCTGTCTCAAATCTCTTACCATTTCATGCATAAGATAATCGTATGATATTGCATATTCTATTAAATACTCTGTTTCCCCACCTTCAGAAAGCCATCAGGACAAGACATTAAATACAAGTTGAAGCTGTTTTAAGTGAAAACGGTTGAGGAAACCATTAGAGCTGAAGTTCTGTTTCTGAATCTCCAATGTTGTGGTTTATTCAGTGTGTGCTAGACTGTGATTTTAAAAAGGTCCTCAATCTGGAATGTGTCAGTTTTAATATAAGTAACTGAAAATTAATTTTACAGCTTATGGAGTAAAAACTAAGGATTTTTGCGTGTTTATATTACCAAATTAAAAAAATGACACTTCTCAATGTTTTACTCTAAGTGCACCACTTAAAATTATGTTGTCAAAAAGCAAAATTGTGGGTATAGGACCTATTTATTTCTTAAATGCTTTGTTTTATACAAGGATATGAAAACAGTTTGTTAAAGAACATTGTGAAAAAACTGTCGATCAAATCTTAATTGCCTTCCTATGGACCATCCCAGCATTTTCCTGGAATGCAGTTTGTTTCAGGATCCTGCTATAGTCTGTGTTCCTTATGACAACTTTCATGGGTATAATTTCAATATCCAGTCTTAGGGTTTTTATAGAATTTTAATATCATTGTCAGTTTTATTCTTTTGGCCTTTTAAGTTCCTAGTTTTCTGCTCATCTTTTGAAGGACTGCTAATGAATGGCTTTTCAAAATATGAAAATAAAAGTAGACCTCTAAAGACTTAATTATTTTCTAGTTTATATGTAGGACTAGAAGCGGTAGAATCTTGTTAATCTCTTGTTTGCACTAAAGAATATTCTTGACCTGTCAGGAAGTGTTTGAAAAAAATTGGTTAGCAGAGGTATAAAAAAATTGTTTTTGTACAAAAAATAAATCAGACTTCCCTTATGAAATCTCATTTTTCCCATCCAGATTTTTTCCCTGTCACTTTTCTGATTTTACTCTTTTTCAGTATCTTGTATCAATCAGGCTCTTGCTGGTTGCTGTTTCACCCACTACAGGCATGAGAGATGTCACCTTTGCATGCTTTTCAAGCAGCCTGGAGAATCTGTGTGGGGGAAGAAATAATTTTCTTGCTTAAGAATCAGGTCCTCTAAAAATGAAACTTTCATTAGAGACAAAAGGGCAAACAATTTTAATGTAAGGAAGGCTTAATCTGGCTCTGGGCATGAACAACTAATTACCTCATCCACTGATGATAAGAAAACATTAATCTTGCTTTGGATTTGTACTCAAATTTCCAAATGCATACTGCTTCAAGATTAAGGGGTTTTTAAATGCATCAGTGTTTGACATTTTTACTAAAACAGTAAGACTGATTTTGCAGGTGCACACAGCAGGTGTTAAGGTGTAATTGAATAACTTCCATGACCTTGTTTTTATTTATTTTTATTTAGCATCCAAAACTTGCTAATTGCCTGGAGCAATGTGGAAGGAGTTCTGTGTAAGAGATACAGCTTTTCTTTAGAATAATATATAATTGCTTTCTTCTCAATAACTGTTACTAGTCCTTGTTTCTGGTTTTCATTGGTAAGCAGCACTGGCTGGAGCATTCAGATGAGTTGAATCTGAGTAATAGGGAAATCAGTGGTGATACATGATACACTTTATAGTAAGAGAAGAGATTTAGTGCTGTCTGCTGCAGGCTGTGGTAGCAGATGATGCAGTTTTGTTTTGTAGGCAGCTTGTCTTTCAGTGGTAATTTTTTTTTTTTTTTCGTTATTGTGTGGAGAGTTCACTTTTAAAAAGTGAACTTATTTTGATGTTCCTTGTAATTTTATGTAATGAAATCCCATGGCTCACTTAGGTAGGCTTTTCCTCTGTAGCTGGTATTAATGGACATGCTTTTTTCAAGTCATATTGTAAAGTCTTGTGGTGCATCCAGTGTGGTTTTTTGCAGTCCACATATAGATCTTCATTTATTTTACTTCTGCTGCCATTCTTAAAGGCCTTCTCTTGCAATTCAGTTCCTTTGGCTGATTCACAGGACCAGTATGCAAAATGTGTGCCATGACCTGCCACATTATAGCACAGTTATAGCACACAGAGTTTCACTGGTAACACAGAATTTGTGATTTTGGAGAACAGTAACAAGATGTTTGTGGTAGGAGCTAGAAGCCCAAGAGTAAATTACGGTGTCTCAGAATGTACTAGTTGAAGTATTCTTTATGGTAGAGATCAGAAATTAATTCTGTTGCTTAAGGCAATGAGAAGGGGCTGTTTGCCAGGAGTACTGAGCAGGTGTGGAACTTAAATGTATCAAATGTGGGACAAACACTAGTGAAGGAGATAAGATGTTCAGAGTGGAGTATAAATGGGTTTAAATTTGCTGTGAGAAAACATAGGCCGAAAATTACAAAATGGTTTTAATCAGAGCAGAATAGGATTATGAGCAGTTTTCCAGGATTAAACAAGATAAGAATCCACTAATTTCCTCCTAGAATGGGAATCTGTTTTCTTGTTGGTTTTTTTTTGTTTGTTTTTAAATAAACTAAGTAAACCAATAGCTGGAATGGCAGGAGGCAAAACTCTTGATTCAGAAAACCCCTTTGAGAACTGTGTTTCTGTGACCACCTGCTTGTACCATTCATCAGGCTGCTAAAGCCCTTTTTGTGGGTTGCAGATTGCTGTTCATTCAAAAAAATAAATGGCAAGGGGTGTCACTATAGTTTACAAATGAGTTCCTCTGAAACTTAGGCATCTCTAATATTTCACCATTTTGTTTCCTATGCCAAATTTTACCAGACCCACACAGCTGCTGTCTGGCACCACCTCCCAGGCTGAGGCTCTCCAAGCAGCAGGTTGGAAAACCTGGTTAACTCATGAATCTGTGTTTTGGGTGTATTGGGTGTGCCTGGATCAAACATTTGTCTTCACTGAGTCTATATTATTTTCATTTTCTATTAAGCATCTCTCTCCCTTGTGTCACTCAACTATACTCCAGACAGTGATTAAAATGTGGCGTTCCAGCAGAGTAACAGCAGTGGAACAGTTTTGTATTTTCCTCCCTCGATGAGCCCTTAGCTGTGTTAATGGAAGCCCTGAATAATACAGTGTGAATTAATCAGCTTGTCTTCTGCTGCTATCTCTGGTGAGTGCTCATGAGAGAAATGTTTCATCTCAGGTGGTCCACCTGGTTTTCTCAGTTTCAAAAGGTAAGATTACAAAGTAATACAGCTCTTTAAAAGCAAAGCAAAACAAACCCTAAAAAGCTACTAAAAAGAAGAAGAAAAACCAACTTTCTTTGAACAAATAAACAAAAGATTGAAACTCCAGATTCTCTTGGTATGTGCATCTTTGGGATCTGTGTTGTGGAAAGTGTGATGTCACGGTGGTGGTCTGTGTGCTGCTGAGGGTCACTGATCCGTGGAGTCTTGGCCAGCGTGGCGAAGCGCTCTGCTTCCTCTGCTGAAAAATCTCCTTTCCAAACACATGATGTAAGTAAGCTTGCTGGAACGGCTGGAAATGGAATCTGAATCCTTTTGGTACAACTGGGCAGAGTTTGGTGAGCATGGAAAGAAAAACTTAGGTCCCCGTAATAAAGAGTTACGTATTTTTTTGTGCTGTCAGTGGAAATAAAAAACTGAAATTAAATTCATTTGTAAGAGACAAGGTCTCTATATATTAGCAAGACTAAACTCAATATTCTATTAATCTGTTTTGAAGTAGTAAAAATAATTTCATCATTTTCTTCTAGCACAACTGACAGCAAACATTGTTTACTTAAGTGTTTAAAATGCAAATAAAATTGCTGTCTTGGTGGTTTTTCCTGAATCTGCCTTGCACAATGTTGCTAGTAGAGAAAGCAGATGTATCAGATGGCAGCTCGCAGGGTATGTAGAATCTTTTTTCTCTCTCTGCCTGTTACTGAAAGCTGTCCCCACTGAAGGCACTAACCAGCATTTATTACAGCTTGCATGCCCAAGTCTCATTCCCAAAGCACAGCTGATTGTCTTGTAGAAAGCAGCTACCTGGGCAGGTGCTCAGGCTGTGTGGCTGTGGGGAACTATACACCACTGTCTGACTCTGCTTGAAGAATGTGTTCAAGACTTTCAGCTGATCATTATTTTCTCTGGCAGACTAAGAGAGAATTCAGCAATTGTTGGGGGTTTTTGTTTGTTTGCTGTTTTATTTTATTTTTGTAATGTTGCTCAACTTTAGAAGACTCTACCTAGTTAAATGATTTTACTGCCCAGGTTTACTGTGGATAATGGCTTAAACAACAGAAGTTTGAATAACACAATTATCTGTGAAGGTTGGATCAAGAATAATTATTAGGGCATTTGTTCTTCTGCCCATTGCCAGCTAAAGAGGATGCCTTCCATTATACAGGCCAGCAAAACCTTAGGTGTTTTGCAAGAAGAGTCATTGACAGACCTGATGCCTGTCAGTTTTCAATTGTTGCATATCCTTGTCCTTTTCATGCTCCTGGGAACTCCAGGCCTGTGCTCATTATGTTAACCAATGCCTCTTGTTCCCATGTAGAAGTTAATGGTCAGTGCTTTTCCTGTATTACAGTGTGTTTTCATTTAGGCCCTCTGTGGTTTCTGATGAATTGCACAAATTCAGTCTATTCTGCTTGCAGACACAGCAAGCTCTTTGCACATGCATGTAGCTGAAGTAATTTATATGAAAGCATCCTGGAAAAAATATTTTCCTGATTTTGTCAGCCACTACTAGTTTTCATTTTTGAGGAGTAAATAGTAGTGTTCAGTTTGGTAAATCCTCTTTCATTTTCCCTATTTAAAATGCATACAGCTGCCCTATGCAAATAACTTACTGTGCTTTAATCATGACATTGCAACAGCTGTAATGCCCACAATTGCCATGAAAAGCCCAAATATTCTATGAGGGAAGAACTATTAAGATCCAAACATGGGGCAAATACACAAGTAGAAGTCTCACAGGCTAGAAACAAAGTAAAAAAGGCTGCAGGCAGCAAGGAAGGAATGTTCTTACAGAAAAATATCCAAAAAAGGTATCATTGCAGGTGATATTCTTCCCCTGAAAGAGAAAATGGAATTGTTCAGATCAGACACAACTGATCTGTGTGGTGGAGTCGAAGTACCTAGTTCCAGTTTTTGGGGAATGTGGGAGGAAGGAGATGCCAAATGTCAGCCCACAGACTTACTGTGCTGGAGAGGGTTTTCCCCTGTGTCTGGTTTTGCAGCTTGGTGCAGTTGTGTAACTGTGATAATAGGAATGTGGTGCTGTGAACAGCACAGACTATCCCAGAGGCTGTCACTCTTCTCTGCACTGGTTTTCTGTCACTATTTAATTTGGTGAAAGTCAGTGGACTTCAGGATGCCTGGAATTTAACTTTGCATTTTTGTCATGCTGTGCTAAGTGGGAAACCCATACAGGTTATCTTATTTTTCCTCAGTTCTGTGCTGAAAATGGAAAAACAAATGTGCATTCAGATTTTTTTGGAGCAGATTTAGATATTCTTCTCTAGTATAAACTCAGTCATTTTTTTGGGAAGATGGTGAAAATTCTGGATGTAGTGCTGGGAAAAGCAGTGGAGGTCTTGAAGTTTTCATAGCATTTTTCTTACAACATCAGTTGTTGCACACCAAACACCACTGAAAAAATCAGAAAGGTGCTAGAGGAGAAAATGATACTGTGTGGAAGATAGTTCAGGAATCCACAGTTTACAATAGTGCTGTTATTTACCATGGCATGAAAAGTGTTTAGAGAAGAAGAGCCCCAGCATTTGAACAAGGCTAATGGGGTTTCAGGCAGGTATTTGCCACTCCTGTGCAGGTTGGTGCACAGTAGCAATTCCACTCAGCTGGCTCATAGAGCCTCTGCTTTGCAGAGTACATCAGAATTTGGGTTTTCTTTTGAAGCAGTGTTGGAACTGGGTGTTGTGTAATGACTTGTTTTGACCTTGGAAAGAGTTTTTTAATTTAAGATCGTGGATCAGCTGCAGGATGGCAGAATGATTCCTGAGAACACATGCTTGTATGTTTTGGTTTTTATTTACTGTCTACTTTGAGACTGTGAGGAACCATTGTGATCCTCTAGTCTGTATGGGAGTTTGCACCCACTAGTAGGGGCTGTTAGCCCCAAAACTTAGGGATGACTTAGTGAAAGTGTTTCTGAAATATAGCAAGACTTTCTTCATCTACTAGAATGTATGAACTGCCTATTACATACTTCAGTATTTTATACCAGGTTGTACTTATTCTCCCTCTTAAACCACTTTGCATTTTATTCCTATGCTGATCACAGGTTCCTAGCCCCTGAATCCTGTCATTCCTGCTTTTTGTTGTGCTGCTGAGATCTGCAGTTGAGCTGATTGCTGGCTGTGGGCAAAGGCCTTCTTTCCCTTCAATAAGTTGAGCCGGTTGAGCTCCATTAGGACTACTTTTTATTATTATTGTGTGTATGACTGCAGCACCTGACTGCCTAAGGCTCTGCTTACATTAAGTGTTAAGCCTGGGCTTGAGCTCTGGGCTTTGGCAGCAATTCCTGCTGTGCTGCTGCTGTTGAGGTTGGAGCCTGACTGCTGTGTTCTCCTTTCTTTTCATGTGAGGCAGAGTCCAAGATCAGCTGCACAGCAGGTCTGGTAGTGCTGCTGTCCAGGTAGTCCTGGAAACCTGCCTTCCAGGAATAGGAGTGACAAGGAGAGTGCCATTTGTTTCTGGAGTTCTGCCTGTGGAGAGGGACCATGCACTGCATTGAGCCAGGAGAGAATTTACCTTGCCAGGCTTACCCTCCATGAACTGACAAATTCAGGGTCTGGATTCTGGGGTGCTTTCCTGAGGCTTTGCAGGCATGGTGCACACTTCTGGATGCCTTTAGATGGGAAAAACACTCTCCTCTGTGGCATGCTCAGGTTTGGGACATAAACCCAGGATGATGACCCTGATCTCAGACAGATGAGAGAGCTCAGACAGATCACCTGTGTCAGTCCAGTGCCCCATCATACTGATAGCATGACAATTGTCAGTGTAGCTCTGCATGTGTCAGTGTAGCAGATTTCTTTTAAGACCAAAAAAAAAAAAAAAAAAAAAAAAAAAAAAAAAAAAAAAAAGTAGAGTAGATTTGTTAAGTGCATGACAAGTGGATGGGTTAGGCTATTAAAAGGACAGTGAACAGCTTGTGCTTCATGTGATAGAAAACAGAACCAGCAAAGAAGGGTGATGTGGGTAGAGGAATAAGCTGGGAAAATTACTTTTGGAGTGCTGTGTAAGTAGGACAAGATTGATTTAGTTGAAACCAGATGAAAAGGTGGATTGCAAAGCTTATGTTCCAGACCAAAAGTTTTACAGTTCAATAAGTGTCATAATATCAATGTCCTGCTTTGAAAACATCTTTAATACGTTTATGAACTTCTGTTCATCTCTAAACTTCTGGGTTTGATTGCTGAGAAGTGAAATTTCCCTTTTCCACTCCACATGTCAGTTTAAGCATAGGTAACAAGACTTCCTTCTGGGAGGAGACAGGATGCCTTCTAGGCTTGAATATCTTTCCTGTTCCTAGCTTATATGTATGTAAATTAAAAAATATTGATTTTGGATGGTAGCTCATGAGATGCAAAGATAACCTAAAATGGTGTTTTCATTGTATGATCCCATCTGATACAAAACATAGGATGAGCCATATGATGGGACTGGGGTTAAGTCTCCTCCTCAGCTTCTGGCATCTTTCTTACAGCTTTCTTTGAGAAGATAAACAGTGATGCTGACAGGTTACGTATGTGGAGGCATTCACATTGCCCTAAGATATCCTCACCTGATGAATTCAGGGCCATCCAAGAAATTAGAAGAGACTCCCTTGGCTCCCATATTAGAATTTCCTGTTTTCTTTTTGTTTTTTTTTTTTTTTTTAAAGGAAAAAAGAAGCCTCTAAGAAGCTCCTTTCACGTTGCACACGTCTTAAAAAAATAATTATTCCATCTCTTTTAATGAGGAGAGGTTGCTTCTGGATTTCACATTGAGGGACATTCTGTGCTTCCACTGTCCTCTATACTTAAAATAGTTATATAGTTATGAAGGTGCTGGTGTACAGAAAACTTCCTGCTGCAAGGTGAGAGCAGAGTATGTAAATGCTTCATGTCTGCTAGCAAAGTACTAAATCATGATTTTCTTCTGAATCTTGCCATCAAGGGCATTACAAAAGGAGAGTGGGAATTCCCAGCCAAAGGCAGCCATTTCAGTTTGCAGCTAACAAGATCTTACAGACATCAGAAAATAAATGAGGTTCCCTGCTCCAGTTGCAGCAACAGCCATAGAGCTTCAAAGAGGTCCCAGGTGTGGAAATTGGAGGTCTCTTAATAGAGCCTGAGATAAAAAGGGGTTCTCTAAAGCCTTGGATGTAAGTTTCTGATCTGAAGAGTGGTGAGTAATGCAATTGCTGGGAGGTATCTCTGACTTTGCCTGGAGAATGCTAACAAGCAATCAAAATGCTTGCCCACAGCCAAACTGTTTTTTCCCTTTCCACTCTTTAGAATAATAAAAAGCATTACACACAAACCCCACTGTTAATGCAACATGTGGGTGAAGTTCCAGGCTATTGTGTATAAAACTCTGTCCTAATTCCAGCAATAATTATGACTTGTTCCTCTCTCTCTCCCCTGTTGTTTGGTGACACTGCAGGAAGTGATGCAAAGTTCTCTGTTTGTGCATGTATTAACTTAGGTTGAATCTATCTAATCTCTTGATTTTCTTTCTTTTCCTGTCAAAGTCTCAGCTGTAGTACTTTGCAATTGGAAACTTTTAACATTTAGCTTCCATGTTTTGTCTGTTTTCAGTTCTGTTAGAAGCTCATTCTACTGCTTGTGGATGTTTTGCTTCTTTTCTGTTTATAATGCAATCTGACATTTGTTTTCCTCTTTCTCTTGAGGCTGATTTTGTTCATATTACAGTTTCCTTGCAACACATGTTTTCTCATTTTCTTGTCTGCTGTTTTTGAGGCCATCAGCAGTTTAGGCTGTGAGGTCCTGCCCTTGTCTATATTTGATAGAAAAAGCATACTGGATACCACTAAAAATTCATAATTTGCTGCCAGCTATCTGTGGTAACCTTGACATCTCCTGTTTGATCATAAGGGCTCCAGCAATAATTGCTAAATATAAAAGGGTTTTTAGCATTGCCTTTGTATGTGGGGTGTGAGAAAGTCCAAGGCTTTTTATTTATGCTGGTATATTACACCATATAATTGCATCCATCTTTTGATCTGTGGTATGAATTAGTTCCATTGAAAACATGTTTTCTATTTTTAAATCGGCTGTCTTGATCCGAGTTCTTGAAACAATCTGCTTTTTGGTCTTGTTTTTGTGTATATTTTCCATATTGTGCTGGGTTTAACATAATTGTTGACATACTGGTTTTTAGGTTTTTTTCCTTACTGTTTTCTCTATTCTGTATAAATCGCTTCATGTTTTATATTACACTGTTTTATTTATCTGGATCAAGTATTTAACTTACTTCATATCTAATCATTTCACAGTTCATAACATTTGATGGTGAAGTGCTGTTAGCCATTGTTAGAAAGATGGAGATTTGGGGACCTTAATGTCATTTTTTTGTACTTGACTTAACTGAATACTCTGTATTCAAGGATGGTTGGACTGAAAGCCCAGAGCTCCAGTAATTTAGGAAGTCAGTAGGGATGCAGAGGGATCTTGAAACTTGGATCATAGGTGAGATGATCTCTGCAGGATCCCACTTTTCTCCACTGGTCAGTAGCCTAGTCTCAGTTTTTTATTTGAGTGAGAGAATTGCAAATCTGAGGTTAAAATGGTTTGCTAAGGCCCAGGTTAATGCTTCCAAGGAGCATTATATTCTCTGTCTTTTCTGTGGCTCTTGTGATGCTCACAAAAACATGAGCTGTGCTACTGCTGTCCTTGTGAGTAGCAATACAGTGTTTTCCTGTGTTCCTCAACCCAAAACCATTTGCTGTTCTCTTATGCTTGATGGTCTTTACACCTGCTCTGTACAGGAACTTCTGTTATAGAAGAGCTGTATAGAGCTTGGTCTGTGATGAGGGCTTCTCTTTGTTATAAAAATAGTAGAGACAAAATGGCATGTATCAAGTTTGGCAGAGCAGGAAAATATCAGATATTCCAAGTATTTGTTTCATGCTCCATGCATTAGGATGGTCCTTCTTGATTTAAGATCCTTGCCTTGCCCTGCCCGTGGTTGTAATGCATATTGAGAGTGCATTTGTGTGTGCATTTTTTTCCTTTGCAGTCGTTCTGCTTGAGGTGTGTGCTTGCTGGGGTTTTTTTTAATCAGTTCATGTTGATTCTTATCGTCTGTTTGTATAATAGTTTGGGGTTGATGTAATCATTGTTACATGTATTTCATTAAGAGATGTGTGTGTACTTAGGTGTTTGCATAATTCATGAAGTCAAGTATGTTCACATACCCCTTCTTAGCACGTGAGTGCATGTAGTAAAATCATATTTCTCTTCTTTGTATCAGTGGCTCACTGGGAAAGGTGCACTGCATTTATTTGACATGTATATATGTAAAAAACCCACAAGTTCTACCATTTATTTTCTTTCTTCTACACCCACCTCGAAAACGTAAAGAAAAACACACACTTCTGCTAAGGTTCTAGGATAGTTTATTTTTTCATTCAGCCATTAGTTTATTCGTTCAGGAGTTGTACACTGGGAAAAAAAGTGCATCCATTAGACAGTGAGGGCTTTATTTATGAGGGGGGTGGTGTTTCAAAGGGGAGGCTGTCAAGTCCCAAAAGAGCCTTTCATGGTGTATTCTCAGCGTGCTTCTGAGGCCACTGCTCTGCTCATCAGGAGGAGAGGCAGAAATGTGGGCTTTACAGAGCAACTGTGTGTTTCACTGGTCCCTGCGCTCACTGACGTTTATTTACATATTGGGAGAGTAAATGGGTAGAACAGATGGCAACCAGACATTTGGTGGTTCTGTTCTCGTATGCTCCTCAGGGGTCTTGCATTCAGTTTTTGCAAAAAGCTTGTCCTATAGGGAGAAGAAAAAACCCAGGAGCCTGCTCAGAACTATGAAATGCTTGTTGGGTTTTTGCATTAGTGACAGATTAAAGCATTTAATAAAATGTGAAATAATTACAAGGTTTGTTTTAGAAGTCCAGATAGTCATTCCTTAGTATAAGACTATTCTTATAGTATCAGTCTCTCTCATTTTATTTTCTTTTTTTACACCACTGGCGTGAATGCATCTTGATTTGAAGCTGGCAATCTCTTCCTTCTATAAAGTGGGTTTGAAAAGTACAGGTCTATTTATATGGGTCTTGAATAACTTTTGGCCTTTTCTGTAAACGTCGTAATTCATTCATGCTCTTGTAAAAACAGAATATCTGAAAATTTTGTAGGATTTTCCAGGATATTTAATATGTGTTTCTTCACAGTTTACAGTTGTGAAGCGGGAGATTTGTTTCCACACCAAGCTGAATTTTTTTCTTATTTTCTTTGTACGCCCTGGAATGTTGGAGCAGGGCTGCTCCAGAGTGCTGGGTAACTTGTTTTAGTGGTTTGGGTTGTTGGGGTTTTTTCCAATGTGTGCATGTTGGGTTTTTTTAGAGAAGTGCTAATTAAAACACTTTTCTTGGGCAAAACTGTAATACAAAATGCACATTTTGAAAATATGTTAAAAGGAGCAGTGCAAGTCAGGTTTTGAATGTGTAAAGTTCTCAACCTGCAGATTGTTCCTTGCTGTGAAGCAGCCAGGTGTTTCTTGGTAAAATGGGGACAAATCACATGAAAATGGAAGAGCTTGACCTTTTGCATAGCATGCCAAATCAGCAGCTCCAGCAGTTTGTGACAGGATGGATTCCAACGCCTTATTGGTAAACACATGAAACTGCCTAGCAGTTATAGGACAACCTGTCAAATAATGTAAATACCAAACCTCAGCTAATCTCAACTACAATGTGGAATCTTTTAGTGTTAGATAAAGTCTGTAAAGCAAGCTTCTCTCTCATAAACTTTTCTGGAATGAGAGGTCAATCCTGAAATAGTTTGCTTTAAACCGAGATAGTTTTCAAAAGAGTAGAATTACTGATTGATCCTCCAAGGATTAACTCAGGTTTTTGTAAGTATTGTCTAATGCCCTTCTCATAAAATATTGTCTTTTAAAAAGACAAAACTAGGCAGTTGTGTCACACTGCAGGCAGACTTAGAATGGGAAATGGTAGCAGAGAAAGTGAAAATGGTACTGTCAGGAAAGAAACACTATCTTCTGGAGAGGCCCTTAGAAGGTTGATCATTAACAAAAAGTGGAAATTTGCTACTTTTCTGTAGGCCATGCTGCACAAATATTATGTTAGGATTAGTTTAAATGATGTTAATTGCTGAACTCGTAGGTTTTTGGCAGCATATTCTACAATGCATGTGAAATACAGAAATTTTTTTCTAAATAAGAGTTTTTAGCTGGATCATATTGATAGTGTGCACCATCAAGGAAGCTTCTGTGTCTTGCTCAGGATGTGACAATGTTCCTATGATTTGTGCAGCAGTTCTCTTAAAAACTGTATAAGGGATTTTGGAATCCTTTGAGGTCAAAATTAAATACAAGTCTCCTATTAAATAGGACTTAATGTCCTCTTTTTTTTTTTTTTTTTTTTTTTTCCTTGTAATATGGAGCATTGCTGTTTTAGGAAATGTATTTCTAAACTGAGCCCACCATCGCAGTGCAATTACTGAGTAAATCACATCCTAGATAGTCTTTGTTTTTTTTTTGTCCCCCAATAAAATAACATAGTTTAAATATCTTTTTCAGTGGTTTGTAGCCAGATGCACAGTCAGCTAAAAAAGAATTCTTCAGAAAGATTTGTTTTCTACATTATTATATAACTAGAAGTAGCTGTCCTGCAGAAAATACTGCAGAATTTCTTGTTGGTCTTAAAAGCCATGGTTTCTGTGTCCTTAGGAGCAGATGAAGACAATTTAGATGGTCACATTCTTTATGGTCCAAAGCTGGATAAGCATTAACCAAATAACAGTAACAGCAGGACTCAAGAAAAGCACACTGGTAAAACCCAGGAGCTATTTTTGGCAGTGGTAAATTTAGAAAAAAAAAGAAAAGAAGAAAGGAAAAAGTGTGTATTTGTTTTTGGGTCCTCAGATGCTAGTCCATATGTGGCAATTAGTATCTCTGAAAGGTTTGCTGTTTTTTTTCCTTTGACAGACTGATGTCTTGGTGTTGAGCTGTGATCTGATCACAGATGTTGATTTGTATGAAGTTGTGGACCTGTTTCGGACACATGATGCTACTCTCTCCATGTTGATGAAGAAAACTCATGAACCAACAGACGTGGTACCAGGACAGAAAGGGAAAAAAAAGCCAGGTATGTAGGTAGGAATACATATTTATTAATAAATTATAGGGAAACCACTGGTATGTATGATATGTTTAGTTATCAATCCCAGAGCAAAAGAAATGAAAAAGGCACTGATACCCTGTTTTTCCTCAGATTCCCTGGTGAGGGTGTGACTTGGTTTTTTCCAGCTCAGAATTAAGTATTAGACTCATGTAATCTTGCAGGCAGTGATCCAAAGCTCACAAGAGTTAGGGGAAAAGCTCCAGGTGACTTCAGTGAGTTTTGGATGAAACCCTGAATTTTTGTTATATATGAACATTAAAACTGTTAGGTTTTTCAAGAGCACTAAGCATCAGCATCAGCTGGGAATTTTACACTGACAGTAGGGACCAGGAGTAGCTGGGTAACAAACATTTATATAAATTCTCCCCTCCTAATATGTAGTGAATTACTCTTCTGAAATCACATCCAGGAGCTTTTTGCTAGGCAAAACTCCCACTGATTTCAAGGAGTTGATTAGATGCTTATCTTGTCCCTCTTACCATAATATCTTAGTTAGTGCCTTGTAATCTTTAATGTATCTATTCTCATAACACTGCTGTAAGGCAGAACAGGGCTATTATACCCATTTTACTTATATGCTAAAAATACTAAATACCACACAGTTGTTCCCACACCATACCTCTCATTTTCTTTTAATAATATATGTTAAAATGCTGAGCCTTGATTATTGTCAGCTTAGTGGGTCCTAGTCCTTGGTTAAACTCAGAGGAATTACTGGAATACAGATAAGAAAATGTAGCTTGAAATTGTTTGAGAGAGGAGTGAAATGCAAGCTAACAGTTGTCTGAAAGTGGAGGAAATATGTTTTTAAAGGAAAACTTCTTAAAAGCTCTGCATGAAGATTTTTTCTTAAGCAACGTGTAAGGTTAGTAGGGCTGAAAGCATTTAGTACTTGGACTCTCAAACAGCTCTAACTCCCCTGTTTTTAAGAAGGCAGTCTAAGTGTTAATAGCACATAAAACATTGTCAGGAGCACTGCTGCAGCACAGAGTTGAGCATTCAGGAGTTGTAAGCTAATGGATCTATGGTTAAACATCATAGAGCCGCCCAGCATGTGAGCTCTGAGCACACCGAGTAGGGGTGAGGAGGTCTGTGAGGATAAACAAGATTATCTGAACACTCTTTGCAAATATAAATGCATCAGATTGTACATGCATTTTGATTTTGCTTGGGTTTTATGTCTGTGTGCTTGACTTTGTAGCATAACTCTGGCTACATGACTTGTTAAAATTCGTGTATATTTTTTCAGACCTGTAAAAGACCAAACTTGAAAAAACTAAAATTCCATTATGTAGAAGTGTTTTGTCACCCCTGGTGTTTTTCTGTGGGGCCCAATGCTAAGATCTCCCACCCAATGCACCACTTGAGCTGTCATGGACAGCACTAGTGACATGTTTCCTGTGAACTGCCTCAGATAAAACAGGAACCCTACCAGGCCTGTTTCAGTCATTTGTTAAAAGCAGGGGAGTGCCAAGATTGGAATTTTAGGTTCTTCTCCAGGTTCTGGAGGAGGAAAGTACATTTTAGGGAGCACCAGACCCTTCTGGCTTTCATTCCTACTTGACTAAATGCACCCTATTGCTGTCAACATTACCTTAGCTCATCCATCTTTCTTTTCCTGTGCTGGCTTCTTGCTGCCACCAGCCTCCATTCTTGTTCTCTTTTCTCAGTTTCCTTCCTCAAGGATTCTTGCTGAGAGCCTGGCTTTTCTTTAGAGCATGTATTATATATGTATCTTAAAGAGCATATATTGCTCTTTTCTTTCACTGCCCATTTCCTTCTTCTGTTCCATTTCTGACTTCTAGTTTTTATCTGGTTCATTTATCTGTAGTTACCTGTTCTCTTATGATTCCTGTCCTGTCTCGTATTCTTTAACAGACAGTCACAGTTTCCAGTAGTTTTCAGGGGCTGCTTTCTCTCCCTTCCAGCCTGTCTTGCAGAATTCTTGTTTTTATGTTTATTATTTCCCCTCACCCCAGTGAGTTTGTGACTTTTATTTCCTTCTAAGAAACAGACTGCAAAAAGGCAACAGATTAAACTCTTTCCCCTGGAACAGTCATCACAGAATAGCTGTAAAGCCTTGTGGCTCCTGTGCTTTGCTTGCACCACCAGATGGTACAGAAAACCTTAGGTAGCACCTGCTATTTGATCAGTCCCAGGAGCTGAGGAATTGGAATCTATCCTTGAGAATAAAATATGCAGAAACTTTTGCAGCAAAAATAGAAAGCTAGAGAGGGATACAGCACATGAGCCTGCAGTTTTTCAAAGACTGATTAGAGCTTTTCAAGGGAAGGGAGACCAAACCATTCCTGCTTATGCTAAACACTTTGTTTTTCCTTAGCCTTAGAACCAGCTGAATGTGTTTCTCTGAGTACTTCAAATGTTCCTCTTAAGCCAGACACCTGATGAAATTGCATCCCAAACAGTTAAAACTTGGTGAAGATTATAAGCACCCCAAGACAAGATATTAACGTGGAGTATGTTAGGCAGTTTTTCATAGTAGGTGACACTATTTGCTCCTTCTCTAAGTTGTGACTTAGAGAAGGTTTTTCTGTACTTGGACTTGGACTCTTGGACTGTACTGTTCAAGTGTTTGAATTAGAAAATGGATGCCATGACAAGCCACTAGATTTATTTTTTCACTGTTTCTGCAAAGCAATTCATTTTTTGAGAAGGATCAACAACATTTTATTTCGCATAAGTAATGGAATCTGATACAAAGTTGTTGCTTATGGGGTATTATTGAACATTCAAAAACTGTGATATAAAGAACAGTTCTTAAATTAGCATGAATTGCAGTGTGTTAAGTGCTATAAATTCATCCTGATGGTTTCCTGCAATGTTTGACTCAGCTGCAAATTACAGGGTCAAGTTCATTGGGTTTTATATTTAGAGGATCATATATTGACGATAATAATCTCATTGGCTTTTTAAATTGAGCAGTAAGAGCAATGGCAGTGAAAGAACCCACAACATGAAAATGCTAGTAACCCAAATAAACAGAGAGTGTCAGGAATTCAGATACCCTAAATGGAGCTGTGTGCTTAAAGATGATCTGCAAGGGTTTGAATGGAAAATAGGGTCTGAACCTTTCTGTGTATAAAGAAAGGCAGAAAAGATAGGGATGGTGACTCTTTCCTGCTTATTTTTCTTTGCCTTGAAAGTGGCAAGCATGCCATCACTGGTATTCTCTGTGTTTGCCAGAAGACCTCTTGGTGGTCTTGAAGGCTGCTGCCTCATGTGAAATCCTCTCACTTTAATTGAAAGGGTGGGGATACTGAATCTTTAACAAGGATGTCTTTTTCTCAAGTGTCAATGAATTATGATTGATTAAAAAGCATTTTTAAAAATATGACTGAAATTTATTTATTTTTGTCACTAAAATACTTAACATTCCCTTGTGATATAATTTCTTTAGATCATTAAAGCCCTTAAAACTGATGGGGATCTAATTTGTAAGATAATTAATAAATTGCAATATAAGTGTCAAGTCCTTATTTATCTACTGTGAGGGGGCAAAACACATCCTCCTTTTCATTTTTATATTTCAAATGATTTTGTTAAGTTAGTGTCACTTTAACATTTTTCTCATACTTCCTTGCAGGGATTTTGTGAACTAGTTATGTGTCTGCTCTTCCATTTATTTTTCCTTGCTAAGTGATGCCAGTGGAATTCGAAACAGCACTCTTGTACCTCTGGATAATTGATTTTAGTATATAAATTTTGTCTTATTAAAATTATTGAAGTAATGTTGTTTTATTGCCAGTGTACACAGAAATACCTGACCTGGCATCTACTACAAAAAATCCTGCAGTGCACTCTCACTGTTTGTTTCTTATCCACACAAGCAAGAGCAACAGGTTTGGTGTCAGTCGTGTACTTGGTCCTGCTCTCATCAAGTTGTTTTTTTTCCCTTTTTCCTGTTGCATAGAGTTTTGCTGTAGCAGTGTAGTATGTAGGAACAGGCAGGAGATGGACAGGCAGAACCTGAACCTTTAGAGAAGTGTTGGTGCCTCGATGGAGGAAAATCAATCACTGCTGTATTTCCAGCCTGTCAGGAGACCCCAGTTAGGTGGCAGAGGTGAGGGTTCATTTGCCTCTAATCTCAAACTTCACTGCCCTCCACAGAATGAAAATGGGCACTGCTTTCAAGACTTACTGAGTTTTTACAGCAAGTAAGCTTTATCATAATTGTGCTTATTTTGTCATGGTGTTAGATGTTCAGGCCTATTTTTGTATTTCTTTGCTGTGTAATGAATTTCTGAGAAGGGTTGGGAGGTTTTCTGAAGGGAGTATGTTTAGTCTATTACATCAAAGATTGCACAGGAGAACTTCCAACGGCTGAACAGATTTGACTGCTTTAACAGTAGTTATTACTGTGGTAACTCTGAAAGAACAGGTATAAGTAAAATAAGGGGTGAACCTGAACTGGGAGAATTAAGTTAAAAATAGTCTGGAAAAGATCTTAGTGAATTAGCTACTTCTAGGGTATGTTGTTATTCCAGTATGGTTAAAGGCATAGAACTTAGGAGATCAAAAATGTGCCATTTTGGCCCAAAATAATAGTATTTATTGGGAGAAAAAGAAGATTTTTGTTAAAATTGTACTGTGTGCATCCTCTGTCTGTAAAGATCAGTATATGGCTGCCACCAGAGCAGTAACTCAACTACAGTGAGAATTAGAATAAGCTGCCACCACTGTACTCAGATGTTGTGGAAAACTGTTAAAAAATAAATGCTTCACATTCCAGTAGGCCAAAGTCCCTGCTGATTCACAGTCACTGATTGCAGGAGATACAGACTGCCACAATAATGCATGTGAGTGTTAGGTGTTCTCTTGGTGGACAGTTTTATAAAAAGATATTTAAACCAAGTTAACCCTCTCAGAAACATCCATGGTAGAAGTCTTGAATCTGTACTTGTATGTGTGTTTGTGATTTGTATTGATATTTGTTGATGAGTTTCAAAATATGAGTTTCAAAATACTTATGTCTTAACTGAAGTCACAGTCCTCTCAGACGCCCTATGTGGAGTGACATTATGAGAAGAAGCATTTTGATTTGAAGAACTCGCTGCTTACCTTGAGTTTGTTGTTTTAATTCAGGAAGCAAGGGGTTTTATTAAAAAAAAAAAAAAAAAAAAAAAAAAAAAAAAAAAAGAAGAAAAGGAAAGTGCTGCTCAAAATTGAGTGTTAGGTGTTGGGAACCTATAGTTGGCATCTGCATTAAAAGGATGCAAAAACATTTCAGGGCCGATATTTTGAATGCCATGATATATATCAGCTATCCCAACTGACAAGAAGTTGAAAAAGTTATCAATGATATTTATTAAATTCATGGACTTGCTGGGATAGTCAGATTTCGTATTTTGGGGGTGGTTGGTGGTCCCATTTGTCTTTCCAGCCTGCATTAAAATGGAGTTATATAATGATTTTGTTTGATTTTCTACTTCAGTGGAGCAACGTGACTTTATTGGAGTGGATGACACAGGAAAAAGATTGCTCTTCATGGCTAATGAAGCTGACTTGGATGAAGAACTTGTCATTAAAAGATCCATCCTTCAGAAGTAAGCTCATGAGTCCTTGTAACAGAAACTGAACTTGGGATGATATGAAATAGTTGTGTAGTAGGATAAATGGTTAAAGACAGAGTAGGATGAGGGGGGAGGAGGAAAAGCCACTTTTGCAATATTCAGGGAGCAGTATTTTATTATTTGTTACATCATTGGAACCAGTTGATAGGCTTGTCTTATACTTTTTTAGGGAAAAATCCAGGGAAAGAAAAGGAATGCATGAAAAGGCAACTCTTCTTGAAATGAAACCTGCGATAGGTCAGATACAGTTTAGATTCAGAGACTGTGAAGTGTTAGACCTATGTCCAAAAATGAAATGCAAGTCTCATTGGTTGAGTCCCAAATGGATTTGCAGAGTATCCATGAGAGGTTCTCAGGATTTCATGATCCTCTTATGCATTTAAGGCACAAAATCTCAGCTGTCTTTCCAGGCCCCAAAAGATTCATTAGAGAAACCACGCTATATCCACCACTAAACTTCCATGGGGACTTGGATGAGTTTATCAAATATGCCAGACAAGCTGATCTGTCTGCATGGTGTAATTCATATCCATTAGCAGGAGAAGGAAAGATGAGTTGTTCTTTATGCTCTCCAGTGCAGTGATTTTAGTTTTCTCAGGCACGTGTTGTCTGACGTGTTCTGTGCAAAGCTGTGTTGGCTCCTTGAGAGGCCAACCTTTGTAGTCTGTCCCAGGCTGACAGTCAGACTTTCACCTCTCTGAGATGAGACACCTGTGGAACAGCCATTTGAGAGCTGGGAATCCATCCATGTGGACCTTTTAAGTCAAGGATGCAGACATCTGGGGTCTGCTCTCAGATAAATCTCTGCTGTGAAAATGCCTCTGGTGTGTGCTGTAGGCCACAGCTCAGTGTAATCTTTCCTTGAACATCCTGCTACCAGATGTGAGGGAGATGCTCTGTGCCCATGGAAAGATGACACCTCCTCTACCCCAGTTTAAGGATTATCCTGGAAGGAAGGTGATCAAGAGTGGGCCCTGTTAGCTGTTGTGATGGAAGGAGCCTGTCCCAGCATGTTTCCACTGGCTCTCTGCTGGGCTTACCTTGGCCATGGCAGGCACCAAGCTGCAGGCATTACTTGTGTACATACACAGCAGCTGATTTGTATAGAGTAGGAAACTCATCACTGGTGCACTCCGTGGGTTTGTGCACATGAAGCAAATAGATCTATTTTGGGCTAGGGGAGGAATATTTTATCTGCAGTTGGTGACAAGCTTGTCTTTATGGCTTCCTCCTGGCACTAGAGGGTGGCTGTGGTATAATGACTTATAAATTGCTATAACATATGTGATCTTAGTTGACCTCTGATTTTACAGGTTCATCTAAACAGAGGATTCTCATTCCTGTAGCTAAATTAATCAGGCTTTATCCTGCAGGGTAAACTTTGCCCTCAGTAGCACCTGTTCAATTACATTGTCTTCAGCAGATCTTGAGCATAACTGTTTGGGATTTAGTAAATAGAGTGTTGATGATATACAGGTGGGATAAAAAATCTTATCTTTCTCCCTGTCTTGCTTAGATGCACAGCTATGAAAGTTAATGTAAAGTGTTAACCACCCTACAAGCAAAGCCCAAAGACAGTAGGATAGTGTAGAAGAACAAAAAGAGATCTGCTAAGTGTTAAAAAGAATAAAAATAATAAATAAAAAAGATGCTTTGGAGCATCAAGCAGAAGTATTGGGCTAGTACTCACCTGGGTGAGCCTCTGACATCTGAAACAGCCAACTGGTGATGTTGGTGTGCTGTCTCTGTCCTACAGCTGCCATCTTTGGGAAGCTCTGAGAGAGCAAAATATGTATGGAAATCATCAGGTAATTTCATTTGAGGCAAATCCAGGGTAGCAACAACTGTGGGAGTTCTAGGAGGACAAAGTGTTGGCAGCTAATGGTGTTTTAACCATGGAGTTGTCTAGACCTGCTCAACCCTGATTTTCTCATGTGAGAAACAAAAGCGATGCTTGAAACAATCTTTGAAGTCTTTTTTTTTTAATACATCATAGTAAAGAAAGAAAAAAAAAGAAAAAAGGCAAGCCCAATCTCATTTTCTTCATGGATCACTTGATGTGACTGACTTTCAGCTGCCATGTTGGCTGTTTCTTGATCTCTGGACTTTGTTTTGATGAAATAACAGGCTTTGTGGCAAGATGGTGGGAGAATTTCCAGTACACTCATTTGTTCCTCTGTAAAATACAATAGACATCTTGAGGGTGTTGCTTTTGTTTGTTTTGCTTTTAATGGTCCCTTTGAAGGGCTGTAGTGGTCTTGTTACATGAACTCTAGAACTCCTCCAGTGCTTGTTTTGTTCTTCAGATCCTTTTTCTATTTTCTTTTTCCTCTCTCTTTTTAAGGAGGGGAGTGGAAGGAGGGACGGGGAGGGAATGGTGACAGGAATGGGAAGATGAGCTTTTCTTTAAAGCTAGGAATCTTGTTACTTGTTAAAATCTAGACCCCATACAGAAATGGTTCAAAGGCCCTTTGGCTTCCCCTCCTCACAGGAGGGAAGTTATGTTGACAAAACATGCAAAACTGTAGAACGCTAATTTAAATCCTTGAAGAAAAACCTTTTTCCTGACCTTTGCCTTCTTCCTATCATTGGATTTCATGCTCTTCACTTTCCTGCCATAAAAGAGCAGCTGGTGAGGAGGGACAGGGGAAAACACACATTCTCCTGAGTATCTTTTGAGTATTAAATACTTTTTTTTTTTGCTCTTGACTGGGGTGTTTTGTAGTAATGGAAGTGTTACAGAATGAAACATTTAAGGGGAATTTCCAAGCTCATGGTGTAACCTGTTATTCTCTTTCTCAGTTTGGTTAGGATTTCTTTTCCAGATTTGTTGTTTTGATTTGTGTTGTGGTTTTGTAAGTCATGGATAGCCATTTTGGGTTTGGGATTGCATCTCCTAGTTACACCACAGAAAGAAGTCTGGATTTTGCTCCTTTGCTTGCCAGAGCAAATCTGGCAAAGCTTTCAACTTGGCAGGTAAAATTATATTTTATTTTCCCTGTGCTGTTAATCACCCTGATGACAAGTCCCACAGGTAGCATCTTCCCTCAGTAAACAAGTGGAAAACAATATCAAATACATCTATTCAGGCACGTTTTGGAGTGCAACAGGCTGAGCCAAAAGACAAATTTATTGGTGGTGCCTAGAGAGACTAATGCTGCTGGGGAAAGCATTTTCAAGGAAATGGTTCCCTGTTTGGGTAATGAGAGCTTATAAAAAGCCATGAACAGCCTGTGCATGTCATTCACTTTGGCAAATAGCTGCAAGATGAGATACTAGAATGAAAGAAATACAGTTTGGGGACGTTTCAAAACCAGCTTAGGGCCCTTTGAAGAGAAAAAAATAAAGTTATGTGCTCATCCCTGGAGCCTGGTTTTGCCAGTGACATCTCTCTGACTTGGGTCTTGACAGGATGAAGGAGTGAGGAAATGATGAGAATTCCATAGCTGCTGCCTCTGCTTTGGGAGGGGGCAAAGGTATTTGTTTTCAAAGCACGATTACAATGGACAGGGAGCTTTTTGCTCCACCTCTGATATTTATGGTCATGCAAAGTGAAACAGTAAAAGACACCTGTTGGAGCAGGTCTAAATTTGGAGTGTTTCCTTTTAAGATCTTGTGGGCTGTGCAAGGGTGAGTTCAGCCTTCGTGGGTGTTCTGTCTGCACAGATGCAGGTGCAGGGCTTCTCCTAGAGAATATGTTAATAAATCACCATGACAATTCCAGCTACTTATTACCTCATGTGCTGCAGACAGAAAGGAATACCTCATCTATAAATATATTTAGTACTAACATCAGTAACCTTGAAGTAACAATGCAGATCTGTTTTTAAGGTAATTTAATAAGAAGAGGGGGTAAGATTGGGGAGGTTTTTCTTCCTTTTCTACTCGCATCGTGAGAGTAAAAAGGAACGGTGTAGTATAATTTCAAAAGTCAGCATTGCCAAGTGGGTAGGTAATGGGAGCTCAGAAACAGCTTTGATACACTTGATTTCCTTTCTGTTGCCTTGGGATATTGTCCTTTTTTTTTTTTTTTTTTTTTTTTTTTTTTTCCCTGCTGATAATTTGTTTTAAGTAAGTGGATCATATATAAACATACTGCAACTTCCTTAATGTTTCTGCTCTCCAAAACTGTTGTTCTTGGGAAATTGGCATCTCTGAAATACTCTGCAGCTCCTAAGGTGGTTCTTTTTTCCTTTTAAAATCGATTTCCTTTAGAAAAGCTGGGAATGACACTGGTATAGGCAGATGCTCTACAGTGTGAAGCATCCTAAACTGGATCATGGGCAGATGTCCTGTACCAGATCCAGCTGGTGAAAGGGGCCCACCACCCCAAGATAATACCCAGCTGGACACACAGTTGAGTGCTCTATAAGCCACAAGTGTCAAAAAAAGCTCCATGATTTCTGATAGGTTAAACAGCAGGGCTTTGCTAACTTGGTTCTGTTTTCTTTGTGCATTTGGGAGATGTCCCCACAAGCAGTGCCACTGGCAGGGAAGTGGGGGATGCACTAATGCAGCTCAGTAGAAGAATCCTGAGGAGCAATGCAGGATAGACCAGGGAGCAAAAACTCTTTGCTGGTCTCAGCTGTGTACAGAATGAATACATCTCAGCTTTGGTGGTGGTCTTCTCTTTGAAAAATCAGGTGTTTTCACTATTAGCAAAATTTTCTGACTAAGTTTCTTTTGCATTCAAGTGGTATTTTGAATAATACTATAGAAAATGGTTTGACATAACTTCTTTTCTCTAAAATATGACCTCTATAGAGTGATGTCTTTTCTGTTGATCCAAATCTGCTTTTTCAATTAGTCCAGGTCTGCTCTTCTCATAAATAAAAATAAAAATTTCTGACTAGCATCTAGAAAATAAGTGAGATTTTATTCTGGCTCCTCTAACAAAAAATAGAAATTGTATGTGTTGATTTAGGTAATAATCCTTTTACAGATGCACAAGCCAGAAAAGAATCTGGTTCCTCTTCCCAGAATTGAATTGGTTTCACAGTACTAACAGGAATTTAGAAAGCTGTAAAAAGTTATTTTAGCCAGTAAAGCAAGCGGATCTGACTGAATCAAAACAGGGGAACTAAGTCTATTGAATAAAAGGGTGTGATTTTTACACACTAACTTCTCAAACTATAATCACAATTTAAAAATGTTGATGTAGCTTTCATCATATTTCTTTAGAAAAGAGGATTTTGCTGAACATTTCAGAAAAAGATATTGATCCAAGGGTTGTTGTTTGAGACATGAGTTTGGAGAAGATGTTCTCAGGATACCCTGAGTAGGTCCTGCATGCCTGTTTAATTTCTCTGCTCACTAAGAGTAGCTGCTGTACCTAAAAGGCATTAATTTGCTCAGAAAGTTTGCCCTTTTTATTATGCATTTAAACTTTACTCAACTTGTTCTGGGTTTTTCTTTGTAAATTTGTTGGTGATGAGGGTACAGAGAAACAGTCTCTTTAAAATTATTTACTATTTCTAAAATCAATGTAGTCAGATGTAACAAAAACTCTTAATTTGGTGTTTTTATACATTACACTTGTATAATAAATGTGAACATAGTATAAAAGCAGTTAGTGAGACATTGACTTTATATTTTAAAGAACATTGTGCTATTACTGATTTTAATATTGTTGCTTCCACAGGATTTTATTTTTTTTGCTGCTGCCATGTTATTTTATTCATACATTGGCAGGGGTTTGAAAGGAAGATAGAGCATGTTCAGGCCCTATTAATAAAAGAAAGGTCATGCTGTGTCTTGACAGCTTGTACAGGTAAGAGGTCATGAATCTCAGAATCGGGAATATTAGCAGGAGCTTCTGTTGAATGTAGTTATGGAAAGGCTTTCGTTTTACTGCAAGATTCTGGCCAGTGTTCTAGTACACATAAGGCTAAAAGCAGAGAGCTTGAGGCTCAGCATTTGGTTTCTAATCGGCAGTAAATGTATGTTGCATGGGTTGTCATTAGTCATTTGTCTGTCTGTCTGTCTGCTGCGGTCTCAGACCAGCACTTAGCCTGTGATTCGGTTTTACTTTTCAGAGGTTTCAGAGGAGGAAGGGATGACTGTATTGCTTGGACACCCTCGTGTCCATGTGACCTGATAAATGCAGTACTCTGCATGAGTCATTCAGTCTGGACAACACTGAAGTTGAAGCTCATTGTTACTCTTAAGCCAGGCTCAAGTCTTAAAAAGAAGATAAATGTTCTGTTCATTTTAGAAAGACATCTTAATGCTTTAATACAGTTGCCACTGTGTACTTTTTAGCAAGACTGTGAGTTACCTTATTTCACAGAGTTGATGAGGAAGCATAACCATGGTTCTTTTTGTGACATACTTACCCCAGTTGATCCAGATGTAACCTGTATGGTCCAAAGTTCCTCTGGATGGTTTGCTTAGGGCAGAGACACAAAACGATCAATTGCTTGCTTTCAACATACATTTTCAACCCTAATGTGTATTCAGTGTAGCTGCCTGTTGAAATGTTAGGGTTTCAGCTTGTGTCCAGTGATCCCAGAGTGACCAGTAGGCAACAGAGGGGCACAGACTCCTCATTGTGCAGTTGGGATGGTACAGAGAGAAAAAAAGCCAAAGGTCAGAGGAGTTATCCCTGCTTGTGCGAGCGCTGTCAGGCTCTCCCCTTCCACATGTCCGCCATGTGTTCCTCATCAGCGGGATGTGGAACTCCATGACGCAGAGCAGACTGGAATGCAGAGTTAGTTAACACCCGCCGTTGGGGAATTTATCAGCCAATGTGGAATATGGGGGGGAGGAAGCAGCCGAGTTTAGAGCAAAGGAAGGGTGAAATGAGGCATGTGACTGTTCCTCTTCAGTTAAAAGGTCCGATTCTGCTTGGGGATGAGATCCTGGCTCATGAGCCCAGGCAGAGTTTGTGGTTCCCTTACTGTTCTATGTTACTGAAGGCTTTTGCAGTGGCAGGAGTGAAATGCCTCTGGGATTTTTGCAGGGAACCATTCATCTAGTTTATTCTAAGAAGTTGAGATTTCAGAGAGCCTTTTCCTTTATCCTGGTGACAGAGATCCCAAATCACTAACTTGCAAGGACACATAAAAGTGATAGCCTCTCCATTAAAATTAGCTACACTTGGTATCAGTTGAACTGTAGTTGCATAATATTTTTAGTGCTGATTTATTGCATTTAGTTCATGGCTCCTGTGAACTCTAACCCAAGTGATTTACTGTGATGTTTCGCACTGTGAAGAATATTGCGGAAGTCATAATGGAAAGAGTCACAATTTGCAATTAGCTGATTGAAGGTGTATGTGGGCTCACATCCTTACTGGGTTTGCATTCTACTTTAGTTGCAGCAAATATATATCTTTGAGAAAGTTTCCATTCATTCAGAATACAATGCTGAATTCCCTGTTGAATAGCTGTAGTGTGGTTCTCCCCAAACAGCATTGTGCTGGCAGTTTCTGGAATTACACAGGAAATGAAGAGCATAGCAAACTTTCCTTTCTCTTGCTAAGACATGCTCCCCAGGAGTTCTTCCAGTAGATCAAGTAAATAGCAGAGATCTGTTCCTAAGGGCAGCATGTTTCTCTGTGTTTCTGCTTTGAGAAATCCTAATTTTCTCTGGCTTTAAATCCTTCCTTTCTTCATCAAATTTATTACACCGTTTCCCCAGCTAGAGAAGATGAGAGAGAGATTCCTTTTACAAGCACTAAAACTTCTTACCCACTTTTCTTGGAGATTTCTTGTAGAACTCTCCAAGTCACCAAATACTATGTATTCTGTTAAGAAAGACAAGGGGGTAGCAATTAGATCTTGACATGTGAACTGGCAATACAGAATACTGCATCTTGCCTCGTTACTCATTTTAGTATAAGTTGCATGTACCTGCATATTGCCAGCAGCAGCTGTTGGTATTTCTTGGGTTGATCATCTTGGAATTCTTTAACCTTCTTAAAAATGTGTATGTGTGTGTGTATTCATAATCAGGTTGGTGAAAGCTCAAGAGTTTAAAAAATCTGGGTCAGTTAATACAGGAAGATTTTAAAAAGGAATAACTTACGTCCTTCAGAAAAATTTGGCTGATGGACTTTAATTAAACTCCTAGGGTTGGAAGCAAACCAGTAAGAAAGCAGGGAAATTTAAGTTAAAGCTCAACTTCTAGTTTTTTTTCCATATAAATCATCCAACAGCTGGTGATATTTGCAAGAGCACCAGAGACTGTCTTCTTGTATTCCCTTTGATTTTATTTTCCCACCCTTTGCGCTTTATTATTCCCAAGGTGTAGCATTAAATGTAATTTCAGAGGCCATGTATGTCCTTAACTTCTCTGTCCCATCCCTTTGGTGCATGTGTTCATATATGTATACATATATGTGTAATATATAGCTTTGTTCACTGATGTGTTGGTACAGCATTTGTAGAACTTAAGTAATTTTTTTTGGTTCTTTTTTTTTCCCCCCAGATGAGCTACATCCTTTCTGAAAATACCTCTGAAATTCCCACTTCTGTGACTTTGAGCCTTAGCCAGGTAGAATAGTAATAACAGAATCATGGCCAGTGGTGCCATAAATTTCAGCTAAAGTATCGGGCAAGAAGTCTGATTTCTGTTTGTACTGTTGTTAGAGATATTTATGCAGGGCTGGTCTTTCAGCAAGTGTGATTATTTTCAGAGAGGCCCTCTCTCCATTCTTGCTTTAGAATGTGCTGAGGATGTGTGTGGGGAACGGCACCTGACAAACAGCAGCCAGATAAAATCCCTTGGGAATGAGACTTCTTTTTATGGCCATTTTTCTCTTTTAAGGCCACTTGAAAAATATTGTTCTTCAGGTAGATCTTGTTCCTAGATCCCTGGGTTAGCATTTGGGTGCGTGCCATTTTCCCAGACCAAGGAGCTACTGAAGACTTAAGCTTTTCCAGTAGGAAAGTATGCAAGTACATACTTTGCAGCACCAGACACTATTGAAAGAATAATGGACCCTTCCCACATTCAACTCCATTCTTTTTGCACACACTCCCAGACCTCTGGAGCCACTGTGCTAGCAAATGACTACATTCTGTTTTTCTTCCCTAACTCTTCCTAAACAAAATGTTAATTGAGACATTGATTTATACAATTCAGATTCCTGTGTTAAGTCAGCATACTTAAAAGTAGCCTCTGGCTATTGAGGGGATAGATCAGTGAGACAAATTGGTGCTTGCTGGTATGCTTTTCTATATCTTACCCTTTGAGAAAAGAGTATATATTTCAGATTGGAATATGTCTTTTGCATGTGTTTGTTTTAGATGTACCCCATTGTAGTGTAGCTTTAGAACACGGGATTCCTGTGTTCCCTGATTTACACTGTTACATGAAGGAAGCATACTGGGAAAAAAAACAGACTTTAGCCTTTTTTTTTTGTATGTCCTTGATATTTGTTTGAAAAAATATTACAATACTAGGGATATTATGTAGATTCCACACCTTCATATGTGATAGGGGTGTCTGTGTAAGTGGGGATAAAAAATTACATTTCCTGTCCTAGGCAACTGTTGAATTAAAAAATCTGCAGAAAATTGTCTGACCTTACTTCTTCCTAATATGTTCTTCTGTTCAAAAAGAAGTGTTAATTTTTTTGTTGTAGAGAACCATTAAAATGAGCAATCTTTGTGTTTACAGAGGAAGAGTTCTGTGGGAGATCTGATGCTGGAAGGGATAAGCTTCATATGATTTGGTGTGTTACCACCTGTTAGCATTAAGAATGCCTTGTAATTTATACACAAAGAGATCTCACCTCTCTACTTGGCTTTGTGACATTGAGAAATCCACTTAATGTTAGTGTCTGATATTTTCTTTGCTTTTTAAAATGACTGCAGTATTCCTATCCTGTCTCATAGGAGCATAACTTGTGAACATTTATGTCAGTAGTATAAATGTAAAATGCTGCTTTGAGTATAGGGTATTAACTTGGCTTTCCCACACTTTAAGTCAGAACAGTACTTGTTAAAATGACCTGCAGGAAACAGCTGATGTAACACTGCAGCCTGAGCTACAGGTCGTGTTTGAACCCAGATTTTCATTTTCAGCACTTGTATTTTTGTATGTTAGGCACCTCTAGTATTTATTATTGTATCATGTGTTGTGTGTTCAATTGTTGTGCACTGCTGTTGTTACCACTCCATTGACTGTAATTCCCTTTCAATGTACTAATTCTCTTTTTTTTTTCCTACAAAGGCACCGGACATGCAGAGAAAAATTAAATATGTTTTCTTTTGCATTAACAAGCTGCTCCTCTTGGGTGTGCAGGAATTTATATATAGGTGGATGACTCCTTGCATGCATATGAACTGGTTTGACAAATGCTGGCCAAGCAATGTCCCTGAGCTGACAGTGCTGGCTCCACTGCTGGGTGGGCAGAGCAGCCCCCGGGCTTGTGTATCCTGAGGAAATATCAGGAGAACTCCTTGGGAGGCACCAGCCCTGCTGCACAGCTGTTGTGTCATCTGGGCTTTGTCAGGTCCATATTATTCTGCATAAAGGAGATAAAACTATGTTTGTTTCCCCAATTCTTGTATGTTTGCTGCTCTCCACTTCCAGTTTGGCCACCTGATGGCAGCTTTTAAATTCCATGATGTGAGCTGTGGTTTTGTTACCCATATGTATAGCTTTGGTCAGCACTTCCAGGATCCAGCAGAATACACATATCAAACAAGAGTATAATCTTTTAAAATTCTTCAAATAGTTTATTTGTAAAAGTAGAAAAGTAATTCCCTTTAGGTAATCATTCCAAAGACTAATTGCTTTCATTTCTCCTAAACCTTTTAAAAACATGACAGATATTTTGCAAGTAATCTGTTGTAAAACATCTTCCAAGCTGTGTATTATCTATTTCTTCACTTTTTAAAATGACAGTTTTATTCATAAACAGAAAGAGTGAATGTTTTCTGAATGACAGGTTATGGTAATGAAACAAAGTGATACTGCCCTACTAAATAGTGGCCTCATAAAGGTCCTGTGCATAAACAAAATTATAATGAACCAGTAAATCAAGAATACCACTAACAGCAGAAATGCCAGACTCTGGAGCTGAAATAACCTTGTAGTTCAGTAGCCTGCTGCAGAGAAATCTGTCATTTTACCTGCTCCATCATTTCTGTGTTTTGAGGTATTAGCTGATTGATTCACCATCTTGGAGGCAGTGGATGAAAGGATATGAATTTGTCAATATGAGAAAGGTGTCTAGTACTGAGTCTGAGTGATAGAAGGAGCATTGCAAACTGCAGCACAACAATTCAAAAGTTTGTTTTACTTTGATACTCTGTGCTTTGACTTCTTAATTTTTATGCATGAAAACATGCTGTGTTCACAGTGGAAGTGACTCACAAGTTCCAGTCAAGACTTCTGGAAGGCTTCAGTCTGGTACCTGCCATATGCCTGCATATCTACTGCTGCTTTCACTGCTCTTCCAATGGCAATAAAAAAATTGGCCATGAGTGTTAATTCATGTCTCAGTGGAAATATCCAGAGTCTTGGGTATCTGAGGATACAGCTGTTTCCTAAGTACTAGATACACTGACCTGTGAATGTTTTTATCATTGGGCAGTGCCTTAAAAGTTACTGTATGGTGAAGGGGTGAAAGCTGAACCAAATTGTTCAGCATCCAAAAGCTTGAACTGAGCAGGGGTTTTGGGAAGGTGATGTGAGGCCACCACCAGCTGTGTGCTATGCACACAGGAGAGTTAAGGAGAACTGCAGAGTACACAAGGGAAAGATGTGGCTGTGTCTTTGCAAAGGCTGATCTGACTTCTCAGTGTAAGTTTGCTTGTCAGAATTGTTGATCCCTGCTTGCTGGGCCATGCATGCATAGGGAGAATTAGATGAGGTTATAAAGGGCAGAGAAATTAATGAGCTTCGGACGTGTTCCAGGTGGACACTAACTTGAACTTGTGCGTTGTCTCTAAAAGCAAATAATATCTTATTTACACTCACAGTTGAATGTTCATTCCCAAAATTCTGTAATGTTTTGGCTTTTAAATCTACTATGAGGAAGGACAAGCAATGTCTGCGCTCATGGGGATCAAGATGCAGTGGGCAAAAAAAGTGTATGAGAGCCCATTCTTAGTAGTTCTTTAGTTTGTTACTTCAAGCAGAATTGTCACCCTCCCTGCCACTGTTTCTGTCTTGAAGAGAATCCATTGTTCACATCTATGAGGAACTCATGTTGTCATCCTGTTGAATAGTAAGACCCAAAATTGAGATCAAAAGTTACCAAAAGGCAAGAAGCCAGTGTTCTGCTGTTACTTAAACATAGTGGGGTTATTTGCTAATCTAAAATTTTAACCACATAGGGGTTTTTAGGCTTCTGAGTACAGTTCATTAATGTAGTTATTTCATTGCTGGATGTTTTCGTGCACTGCTGTTGGTTCTAGCATTGTTTCAAAATGAGAGGTGTTTCTCATTGCCAGAAGTAGAACTGTAGTATGGTTTGTACTTCCAGAAATTCCTTCATGGATTCAGTCTGTGTTTGATTTTTGGCTGGTCTGCAAAAATACATGATCCAGTCGATCCAGTCATGTTTTTAATTGGAAACATGCATAGTTTGTGTATATTAAAAAAGGATCATTTGCACGTAGGGAAGAGCCCATGAAAGTGCGTTTGGTATAGAAAAAGTTTAGGCAATTACTTTGTGTGTGTCCACTGTGTATTTTTTTTCTTTTGTTATCAATGTACGTCAGAGGTCTGATCACAAATAAAGCATGCTATGCAGACTAATTGAATCAATGCCTCTGTGGAAGCAATTTAGTTTCTGGAATTGTTCTTCTAAATCAGAGTTGTAAACAAAAACCTAGTTATTTTTATATCATTTTCCTTTGCCTCATGTACGTGATTCTGGAAATTGAAGATTTACAAGTTTATGCCTCTTTTTACAGCAGAATATTTGTGGGGCTGAATTTTTATTGAAGCATAATTCCTGGTTTCCTTAAAGCTGAGCAAGACTACAGGGGAAGCACACATTAGTTTCAGTTGCTCTGAAAGACTTTTCATGTTAAAGCTGTCAAGGCAGCAAATTGTCCTCAAGTGTTTTTTCATTAAGGGTTGTTTGCTGCTTTTGTAGAAACAACTGCTTCAGTCACAGAAAGTAAATGGGGAGCTTTTCCTGAAAAAGGTTGTGCAAAGAACAGTGTTTAGGTCGTGGGCTCTTATTGTCCCTCCTTCTTCCTTCTCTACCTACCTAGGGATGATACAGCTACCATTGCAATTTTTTCTCTCCCCAGAGATGCTCCCATTAAATGTGCAATTCCAGCTTCTCTGAATAAAGCTGTTTTTCTAGTGAAGTCCATATAATAATAAAATCTGTTTGTGAAGAGTGCAGCTTCTGTGGTGTGAAGAATCAGACCCACCACTTCTGTTGCACTGCTAAAACTCCCTTTTATTTTTAATAGCAAATTATTTTGAGAGCAGAGCCCAGAAGCATGGAATTTTTAGAAGTAAACTGGTCTTTTAAGGCTTCCTGTTCATTTTTGTTGTGCTTATTGCTTCTTACCTCTCTCTCTTTACTTTTTTTTAACTGTCTTGGAAAAAGCAGCCATTGTAGACTTGGGCCTTTTTTCTATTACTAGCACAGTCTAGAGGGTTAGCACAGGTCATTATAGTTACAGATTGGTTCTAATGCATTTTTTTCTTTATAAACTAAGGGCAGGACTGTACACGAAATCTCTGTTATTGTATTTGTGCTTTGTACTCATGCACTTGTTGACTGTTTTACAAGCCAGTAACGTAGTAGCCACAGGCTAGGAAGCTTGCCCAGAAATCTGGCATATTTAATTAGTGCTAGTAAACAAGCAGAGTTTCAAATTTAATTTTTCCTTCTTTAATTCCTATAAACCTCAAGCCATTTAAAGCTTAATTTTGACACTAGTTTCGTTTATGCAGTTGGATAATACTGAAACAGTCTACAACCACAGACAGAATGGTCCCAGTCTTTTCCAGGCAAGAAGGGAATAGAAGTTGTTTTGTTTTAATAGTATCTGAGGTTGATGTAAAATTGTAAACTATAATCTTCAGGTCATCTACTACCCATTTTCTTTCTTTCTGTTAGGCTAAATGTTTCAAGACAAGGTAATTGTCCTACCATGAGTTTAGCCTTGCAAAGGACAGGGACTGGATTTGTTGCTGCTCTGGTTTTTATACAGACAGCTCTTCTAGGAGCAGGTGATGAACATGTGAGCTCTGGTACTTGCTATGCCAGTTTATTTCTTGTAGGCTGTGGGGTTTTAACTCACTGCCCCACATGGTATAAACAACAGAGGATTTAGTTGTTGTCTTCTCACTTCAATACCAGCTTGTGATGATACCAGCTTTTCTATGCTGAAAATGGTTCTCTACTGCTGCTTTCACTGTGAGGGCCCATTGCAGTCTAGATTAATGACATTTCATGCTGAAGCCCCTCTATCTCCAGACAAGTATTGTGCTGGGTGTCATAGCAATAGAATGTGTGATAATTCTGGCTAAAAACTGGACTTCATACCTGCAGCTAATTTTTTTTTAATTAATA
This sequence comes from Erithacus rubecula, assembly GCF_903797595.1. Taxonomy (NCBI): domain Eukaryota; kingdom Metazoa; phylum Chordata; class Aves; order Passeriformes; family Muscicapidae; genus Erithacus; species Erithacus rubecula. The sequence goes on along the minus strand of NC_136662.1, from coordinate 18,149,051 downwards.
TTGAAATTGTGAAAATACACAGTATTTTAATTGCTGTCCTGACAGCGTTTCCTTCAAGAATGTGTTTTGGGCTTTTTTTTGTTTGTTTGTTTGTTTGTTTGGGATTTTTTGCCTACTTATTTATAAAGGCAGCTCCCACTTTAGCATGTGCTGAAGTGAGCAACTTCACTCTCGTGTGTGTGAAGCTTCTCAGTCAGCAATAACTGTTCCAGAGAAGGAAGGAAACCTGCTCAAAGTACCTTCTCACTGCATTGAATTCACCATCATTTTCTTCTGCAATATTCGAATTGGTTTATGATCCTTGTTCCAAAGGAGTAAAATTCTCCTGGCTCAGCTGTAAGCTTTTATTCAGGTGCTGCTAATGGGTGGAAGGTGAGAGAGACTCTTGGAAAACCAGCTCTGTCTTTAGTGCAGTATGTTTTTGTTCATCTGGGCTTAATGCTATAGAACTCCAACTTTAGCATCTTCCTGAAAGCATTTTTGTTGTAAGTTCAGTTTCTTGTAGTAATAAGAAGCAGCAACTTCTGTTATAGCTATTAACAAGTCTGGAAATTTTAAATCATGAGTAATCTGGTCTAACCAGAAACTAATCCAGTGTGGTTGTAACGACTGTAATTACTTGTTTAAAAAAATGCAAATTTGGACTTTGGGTGGATGTTAAGGTCGTCTTGTGGTGATGATATTTTTTTGTGTCTAGTTTTTTTTCCTTTTTTTCACTCTGGTACTTGTATTCATCATTCCATGGTATTTTGTAAAATGCCAGTTAGCTTAAAATAAGTAATCACAAAGTTACTTTGGGTTGAAAAAATGAGTGATGTCTGTCAGTGGCTTCAGTCTGCCTTCAGTTCTCCTTTGGCTTTTAATTCTGCTGTCACTCTGCAGAAAGAACGTTGCACTTGCTAATTTCAAGACATTCTTTTAATGAAATTCTTGTTTGATACTGTCAGCATATTAGTTGCTAAATTGTGTAGCTTCTTTCAAATCGGAAAAGAGCATAAGTATATGTGTATTTGTGTGATGTTCCTATCACCTGGGTTAAGAGCTGGGCTGTACACTAAAGTTGATGTCCCAAGCTCTGATGGCTCTCACTGTCCTGAGATCTCACAGCTCAGTGTTGATGCTGCCTTAAATCTGATCTAGGATGTCTCTGAGGATGTATCTGAATACACAAGCTGAGTCATGACTTCACTATAACCAAGTCAGGAAACCCCTCTGTAGGGAAGCAGGATTCATGAAGTCTGAGTGCTGATTCCTTAGAAGAATTTCCTCTAAAATGTATTTTTCTTTTATGTACCCTTTCAGCACTGCCGAGGTGTGGAGCAGCCTGTGCCCTGGCAGTCACAGCCAGGCTCCCTCTACAGTGGCCACAGAGCCAAGTTCTGTGCTGACTTTAATTTCTGCCTGAGATAAAGCTCTTCTCATTACATAATTAAATATTTGACACTTGCAGTTGTTTGGATCTTGTCAGTATAAAGAGTGGTTACTGTGTCAACTGCTAAAGTGTCAAGGTTCTAGTAGAATTGAGATGTGAGTAGATGCAGTAGTAAAAGCTTATTGTGAATCAAAACTGAGGCAGAAGCAGTAGTTTCCAAAAATCAAGAAAAACCCACAGGTCAAAGCATCAGCTAAGGAAGCTACAGACCATCAAGGAGCAGGAACAAAGTATAATTAGCTTGTAGTAAATGAAGAAAATTAGCGTTGCCAGGTTTATGGCAAAAAGGCTGGGTTTACATGGGTTGGGTTTGAGTAGATTTTAGTAAAATAAACCGTAACACTTTAATTTTTCCCATCTTTGGACTCAAAGCTCATGTCTTCTTGCTTTCTAGACTGTATGTTTTGGTGGGAGCCAGATGCTGTTTGTCTAACCTGTAGTCTCTTCTTCTTCACTTTTCTTCTTCTAACCCTAATGGCCTGCTATCAGGCTCTTGTCAGGTTGTTCTTCAGTCTGGTGAAAAATAACTTTTTTGAATGCAAATATGTTCTACAGGAAGTCTGACAAAGGTGCACCTTCTGTCATGAGCCCGTTTGCTTGTCAGGTGAAGATCCTAGCAAAGGGAAATGAGTGATCAGCCTATGGCCTGTGCATAGTGACAGGTTTAGAGAGATATTTTTAATTTTAATAGTCTGATGGTGGAGAAGTAGGTGATTCTCATGAGGTGCTTGGTCAGCAACTCACAATGGGAAGCCCAAGGATATGTGTGACAGCTTCAATTTGTTCTGCTCCTGGGCCCTGTGAAATGCAAGGGAAACATTTATGCTTATTTCATGCTTTGGAAGGTTTTTTTGCTTATACTTTTGCTTGCAATTTAAGGTTGGGGGAGAAGAATTTCTTTTTGCCTATGTATTTTAGTAGCCCAAAGGTATGCCCTTACCTTAAATTTCCTACTTTTGCAGATTGTATATTCTAAGTAGGACCCACTTCACCTGGAAGGTCTTCAGAACCTTGTCATGCAAGGCTCATGCTGCAAATACAGTTTTATTTGCCTTTAAGTCCAGGCCAGTGGCATGAAAAAATTGTGTCATCCTTGTTATGTTTAAACTATATATTGCTAGTGACCTGTAGCTTTGACCTAGTACTCAGTTTCACTGTTTCCCATGCATTTACTGTAATTATTTGATTTAAAAAAATATATCATATGTCTACTGCTTAGCCCTTTGGGAACTGATGTAGGAGGGATCTGCAGGAGCTGCTGTTATTCAGTAGCCTCTATACAATCCTCCAGCTTCAGTTATTTTCTTAAAACTTATTCCTCTGAAGTGCTGTCATCCTTTCAGCCCTGATGATTTTAGGGAACGGTTATTTACTAAGGTGAATTTCCATGAAGTAGGAAGCAAAGTGAGCTGAAAATTGGAAATGATTAGGGTTGCCAGGTGCAGACTTTTAGTTCTTTCTCCTTCTTCAGCAAAGAAAGCATTTCCCAAAGCTCGATTAAATCTCTTAAATCACAGTTTAGCCCAGCATAAGAAAAATAAGCTCAAACACCAGATCTGAACTAAGTGACTAAGCCATGTCCCGTTGTGTTGGAATTGAATTGGTTATAGCACACAATAATCTACTTTATTGTCATCCTGGCTTTAACTGTAGCATAAGATGATTACATTGAATGTGTATAATAATAAGGCTTACACTTTGTATATAGCCCTTTAAATATTTTGGCAGACCATAGAAAGAACCTTTACGTGCAAGGCTTGATTAATCCTTTTCCTCTGTGTATAGAACAAGTAGCTGCCAGAGCTCAAGGGTAAAACCTATTAATAATGTCTCTGGCAGTCCCCGCCCTCCTTCACAGTGTATTCTCTTCTGTTCACACCAAACTCCAGGCTTATTATCATTTTAGTCTCTCTCTTTTGGTTTCCCAGTTTATACATAGCAATCACGGTATTCTAGCAGAATAGTATCTAGTATAAAAGTGTCTAGTATAAAATATTTGCATGAGCTCTGTTTTTCCAGTGACAGGGAAAGAGAAAAGGGGTGGTAGTGTTGTGGGCAGCCTGGCCCCTGCGTTGTTTCCTACAGCTGTTCACACTCACTGTGGTAGACAAGACCTTAGAACCAGCTTTAGGGAAGTGCTTTCACAGGCAGCTGTGTCTGAGGTGCTCCCAGGGGGACGTGGCTGCACAGCCCCCAGGGAGCACTCCTCTCACTTGGGGTGGGTGAGGAATTACTGTTGTTCTCCTTTTCATATAGGGAAGTTGAAGTAGGATGAAGAAAAACATATTTTATAGGTTCATGTGATAGCTGTGCAACCATTGGCACCCTTGCTCTTCAGCATCGAAGTCAGAAGAGATGTTAACATTAAAACACAGTGTTGTTGCCAAGAAAATTACTTTCTAAAGGGAGGTCACACTGGCTTATTGTAGACCATTACTGACCTTGAGCAAGTATTAATCCTGAGTTCTGACTGCTAACCTATACTCTTTATACTAGAGAAAATGATTTAATCTTTGGCTTTCAATGAAAGTTAGTTCCTTTACCAAAAAGTTTTCAGCATGTTTTTGTCAGAAGTAGGTTCAGAGTCTCATTATAGTCTCATGGGTCTATTAATAATATAATACAACAAAGAAAAATGGCATGTGGTGAAGGTTTTAAGTGAAAAATATTTATTATTCAGAAGGTTTTCAAGCAACTTAGGTCGCTAGATCAATAAAACATTTTCATTTGGAAGTACTTCCCATTTCTGGAGCAGTATCTCTCTAGCAGCAGCAGCTGTGAGGATGGATGGTGGGTAGCTGTTTCCAGAACTGCAGTGTCCTGTCCTCCCTGCCAGATCCTCAATGGAACAAAGCAAATGTTGCCCTCCTGTCTTTTTTAATAAGGTTGTTACAAATCTAGAGGAAGGGGAACAGTGAGGGGATGCCCCTGAACAGGGAAACAGAGGTCAAGGTCATCCGGGGCTCATGCATGTGTTGGGGGACACCTCAGAGTAGCCTATGCTGCCTTGAACTCTTGGGGTCCCATTGTTGAGGTGTTCCTCAGCAGGAACTGAGGCAGTCCCCCCAAAAAGCAGCATTGTCCGATTCCCCTCTGCCCACCCTCCTGTGCAGCCACCGCAGCTCTGCAGCCCAGAGGTGGCAGCATTTCACCGGTGGGCAAAGCAGCCCCAGCATACAGTGGGGACATTCATGTGGCTAAGTGCTTTGGGATCTTTTTGGCCAAAAGCACTGTGTTTAAAAAAAAAAAAAATTAAGGTCATAAGGTGTCTGGGATTTTTGAAGGGCCAATGTAACAGTGGTCTTTTATTATTAGTGAGTTTACAGCCAAGAGCTGTCCCGTAAATGAGCAATGCGATTTAGGGATTATTTTTTTTTCCTTTAAAAACAGGAATGCTTGAGACATTAAAGGTGGTCTGGCAGCTTTTGCTGTGAGACTTCTCTTCATGTTGATCTGTACACTGGCTTTGTATCAACACGAGAGCACCACGTTCTTGCAGACAGGCAGGGGTCAGCACTGTGTTTGAACTGGACCGCACGCTGCTTCATGCAAGAGCACAGTTCATGGTGTGGGGGATAGGAAGAATGTGATGGAGTGTTTGGCTATATGGACTATGTGAGCTACATGCCATTAGTAAAAAAGATGCAAGTGGGGAATGCATAGTTTGCACTTAGCTTGCTGTTATTTATTTACTTTGGAAGGATGGGGAGGAAGATTAACTAATACCCGTGAGCCCATGGTGGATGTAATTCAGGTATAGGTTTAGGAGCCAGGTTAACAGAAGGTATGATTAGATTTTTATTGTGTCATTGCTTGGATTAGTGTTAGAGTACGAACAGCCTGAGGTCCTTGAGCTTATTTAAAGACCTTCATATTTTCCGTCAACAGCTGTATGAAGTTAGGGAAAGGGAGGCCATGGGATTTCTCTTTCTCAGCTAGTTTATTTGTGAGGTGGTGAGGTTAATGTGGCAATATCCCATGCTTAGTAGAGAGGCTTTTTGGCTTTAAGCATTGTGTGTGCTCCCTTCAGATTTATGATTTTGACCCCAGCCTGGCATTATCACACTGTCAGTGGGAGTATGGAGCTGGTTGGAACCTCCAGCTCTTGGTGGTAATCTCTCTTAATTAGTTTACAGTTGAAACAATGGTCCAACTTCTTGCCTTTAAACAAGGGAAGTTTGCTCTATCAGTGGTTGATTTCCCTGAGGGAGGAAATCCTGAGGGGGGTTATCAGGGAAAGAAAAGCTCTGGGCTCCATTTTCAAAGCAATGCCACGTATGAAGCATGCATCAATCCTGTTAGTACTGCTTATTATTTCACAATGGCGTGTCAGGAATTACAGGCACACACTTTTCTAAGGACTCTTGCAGACCTTTATGCACTCTCATCCTGAGTCAGGATTCTGTGGAATTATGTGCTAATAAAAGCTAATTTTACACATTAAATTGCATTCTTTGAAACTGCTCTTTTAATTGCTGATCTTTCCCTGACTTCTCCACAGATTTCTCCTAGCCTTCTAATTGTCAGCTTTCTGCCAGGGAGCCCTCCATGCCTCATCATTAGGACTAAAATCTGCCATCAGTTAACACGCAGAGCTTATAACTGGGAGCAGCCCCCTCCCTTGCATGGGAGCACAGGCAGTAATAGACACTATAGTGGCAGCACCAAAGGGAGTTTTACTGTGTATTTTAATGACTTGTGCTTGATTACATTTGCTAGATTGAACTGAAGTTCATTAAGTAATTGGTATGATTCTTAGAGGGTACACATTTGACATTCCTCCCTCATTAAAGAGCTCCAACAATGGCTGTTGCAACTTTCATCTCAAGGGTGACCCTCTCAGATACATATCCAGTCTTTTCCTTTTGATAAACCACCCAACCCGGCATTCATTAACACTTAACCATCTGCAGCCAGCCCCTCCTAGTACCTTCTCTCTTGCTTTGATGATATAATTAAAAGCCTTCTGTATTATCTCCCTCAAAGCAATAAGTGTAGGTGTGTCAGCTCCTGCATTGTTTGTTACTCGATTCTCTCTGTATCAGCTGTTCTTGTGGCAGGCTCATTTTTCATATGTTGTAAAGATTAACTGATGGAGTGGGAGATCAGAGGCATGAGACAGGAGTGTGGCTCTCGATATTAGTAACCAGATGTTCATTTGAAATGGTGATGGGTTGGGCTGTTATCTGTTAGATTCTTTGGCTCCTTTGCTTTTACCTGAAGATAAACTGGTTTAAGCACTAGTCAATGAAAATGAGCATCATCTTTAGTGACTTGTTATGATAGAGTGCTCTTATCAGTCTGGTTTAGTGTGGCTATTCTCTCCTTGAGCCTGGTTTACAGAAATCACAGCTTTGTTTATGCATGTGCCCAAACTTGCCTGTTTGACCTTTGAAGCTGTGATTATAATATTAATCTATGGGACTATTCTGTTGCAAATCACTTAGGTGGTCTGTATTTCAGAGGATTTCATTGTGGGACCTCCCTCTTGTCCAGCATGATGTTCCATTATTGTTGGTATATTCTACATTGAAAGCTAACTCAGACTGGTGTTTCAGTACATCTTGTCTGGCTGCTTTTTGTTGGGGGGGTTTTGTGTGTGATGGAGGAGCTGGGATAGCACTGTGCTGCTATTTCCACTTGCACTGATTTTGTGTAACTTTATAACAAGTTGCTTAGCTACGGGAAAACTTGGTACAATGCTTGCATGCAGATACAAACTTCAGCCCCCAAATCCTCAGTGTCCTGTGGTGTAGCTAAATAGCATTATTCCAGTTTGCAGGTGGGGAGACTGCATGTGTCAAAGCCACACAGACGCTGGTGACAGAAGCAGCATTTACTGGGGAATTCCTGTTTTACACTGTTGCTTGATGCCTAGCCCCTGCAGCCTTCTTCTGCCTAGTGTTTAAGGGGAGGTATATGAAAGATCTTAAATAGGAAGGGAAAAAAGTAGCATTCTGTCAATAAAGAAATTTTGTTTTGTTTGTCATCTTCAGGTTAAGAATTAGATTTTTTTCCTCCCATTTTTTTCCTCTCCTTCTTATGTTCTGTCAGTTTCTATATTTTTATGTGTTTATTGCCTTGTTCCATTGATTGGTTAATTTCCCCAGCAAACTATTATATTCATTACATAAGTACAAAAGAACCCTTATCAGAGAAGATAGGAAATTTCTCTCTTTCATACATACACAAAATGTGGAAATTGTTCTCAGGATGCAGAGCAAGAGGGAATCTGCTGACTTCCAACTGTAAGATCTCATTAAAATTAGTGGATTCCCTAACCTCTTTGCATAAGGAACATTGCTATTTGGGCTGCCTTCCACAGCAACATCTGGGCCACTGATAACATCAGTACTGGAGCATTGCTAGGTGAGCTCATGTTTTGTTAATGAAGTAATCTACTGAAAGTGCATATATCATTTTCTAGTACCACATATTTCACTGCAAAGTGTTGTACTACTATTATAGGAGCTTTCCTTTGCAAATGGGACTTAAGGAATTTCGTTATAGTCAAAAATATGCGTAGCTTGAATGGCATCCTTGAGAAATGCCACATAAGTCATGAAATGGAAAGACTTAAATACTTTAGTAGTTCAAGGCATTAATTAAGAAATGCACTGAAAAATGGCTTACTAGAACACCTGATGTTCTTGGTAGCTTTGGTGTTACTAAATATTTGGTGTGATAGTATTGGTTTACTATTTATATTTATATGCATGCTAAATTTGTGAGTGATCCTTCTGCTGAGCTAACTAGATAATAAAAGTGATCATGATCATAAACATCTGACTAAAGCATGTTCTGGAATAAGCAAACCAGTTTGGATAGAGTACACTGATAAAATATGTTCATTCGAACTTAATTACAAAATCCAGACATCAAAGGAAGAAGAATGAAAACAGAGACAATTTCAGGTGTGGATTGAAATTTCTCTCCTTAATAGCCTCTGTCCGTGAGTGCAGTTATGGATGTCATGAGCAGCTCAGCATAGTTCCTGACTGTTGTTGTGTTTTGTCTTTTTTAATCTGCAAGCTAAATATTTTTGTGGTTTTTCTGTTCTGAGAACTAGTGGCAAATGTTCACACTGCCAGAATGATCTCAGATGAGGCCACAGACTTGTGGAAGGGAAAGTAATATTGGCCTAAAATATCTAGCTGTTTTGAGATAGGTTCCAAAAAGGGTTTCCATTATCCAAGAATAGAGAAAGCATGAAGAGAAGCAATAGAAGCAGTCAATGAGTCTTTATGATTTAAACTTCATTCTTAGAATTTTGAAGCTACCAGAGATTCCTGAGGTTCTGAAATAATAACCTCCAAAAGTAAAGACTTCCCTGTTTGGCTTATGATGAGTGGGAGTTTTACTGATCTTTCCCACCTTACTGAGCTGGATAGCCAAATGCTTTGTAATTGAGCTGTGGCAATCATTTGTAATGTGTAGGGTGGGAAAGGTGAGCAGACCCCATCTCCTTCCCTTCTTTCCCTCCAGGAAGTGTTGGAGAAAACACAGTAGTGTTGTTGTGTTTGCTAGCAGAACATGCCCAGCCTTGCATATATATTAAGGCAGGCACTTAGCCAGAAGCTTTGAATTATTGTACCCTGACATTACCCACTGTAACTTTTAGCACTCTGGGCCCATTACTTTGGCTTCCTGCCCAGTAATGTGCAATTTCCACTTACATGAGAAGATGTAGCAGGAGTAATGACTCCTTGGAGGAGGTGTTTTCTTTTGCAGCAAATCAGCCCAGGGCCAGCAGGTGTAAGTTTATAGACAAAGCCCAAATAATGGCAGCCTGGGCTCTTCTGTTCCAGCAGTCCAACAGTAGATGGAAAGGAACAGAACTTTGTACACTTGTCACTACCCCCTGACCTCATTGCAAAGTCAAATTATAGTAAGCAGCCATGCAAAAGCTCCATGATTTTCCCTTTTTATTCTTTTCCAGGCACCCCAGAATGCACATCAGAACAGGGCTGATGGATGCCCATCTCTACTGTCTGAAGAAATATGTGGTAGACTTCCTGGTAGAAAACAGGTAAGAAACAAAAAAACATACAAGGTGGTAGTAGGGATTTGCATTGACATGTGATTTACACCAGAGCTTTTAAAGGACTTTTTTTTCATTAATTTAGCTAGCATAAAATAGAAATATAAAAGAAACTAGTTTTCAAAATATTTTAACTGTACGAAAAGGAATGCCAAGCTTTATGTCTGAGTGTCTTACTAGGATCTTTTTGAAAAAACAAAAGAAAAGTCCAGCATAAGTGAGCACTAACATTTTTGTCTCTTTTTATGCATCCCTTCTTTTTCTAATGTATCTGTTCATTTTGACTGCTTATTTTACCAGGGCTTCCCTATTGTTAGGCTTGTGAATACATTTCTGACCTTTGATTTCCCCCACCACAGTCTGTTTTGGTCTTTGCAATCACCTTCCCTCTGCCCCTTCACATCCACCACCACTGCAGGTGGGCTATCTCTGTAGCATCCTATGTTTTTAGCTTGTGATATTCCTCTGTCAAAACTCTGAGACCACCCACTGAGAGTAAGAAAAACATCCATTTATGGCAGTGGAGAAGGATCTTAGCTATAATATTTCATGAAACAGACAAAAAAAACCACCCTGTTTGTCTTTTAAAAACAAACAAATGAACACTCCCCCTCACAGTAAGTAGTTCAGTTTTGGAATGATGTCCTGTTCCTAGACTTTTTATAGCCCTCTCATGCCCATTACATGTACTGAATGCTCACTGAGTTCTCAAGAGTTTTTCTCCCCTTTTAAGTAAGATAAAAGATACAGAGGCTAAGTGTTGTGTTCATAGTACATTTTCTTAGCAGATAAACTGACATGTGAAAAAACATTGAGGCTGGGAGATTTATGTTAGTCTTGACCATATACAAATCTGGTGATACAGCTGGATACATACTTGAAGGAGCTCTTCTAGAATAAGGGTCTGTGAGCAAGTTAAAATTAAGTGGAAAATCTGTGTTAACCCCGAGGGCAATTTCTTACCATGCATAAGAATGAGGCTTATCTGACACTTTGACTAGTACACAGGGCATTGTACAAGTTATTTTAGTTCCCACTTGTGTACAGAAACCTGTGAAGAGTGAGATTTTCAGGAGCAGCAGATGTTTTATACCTGGAATAAACCATTTATTTAGTATTTTAGAAAGCTGGTGAGGGTTTGGAATTCTCGTGTTTCTTGTGGTAGCATGAAGCAGTGTTTACACCTTTCTTTTGTCATAATACAGGATGTAGGACTCATTTCTTGAAATCCTAGCACCTAATTTTGCTGGGATTAGACATTTCTGGAATATTAGACATTTCACACATTCAGTTGCTTTTTCCTGGTAATTCATTTGGTTTTGAATTTAGATCTGTGAGACAAGGATGGTCTTTGTCAGATACGTCACTCAGAGACGTCTCTGAGTGTAAATAGCAGTAACTTCATATTTCAAGGCTTTATGCTATTTCAGTGGAAACTGGTGAGATCTTTGACTTTTTCAGTCAGGATTTTACCTTGTATTAATCAAAGCCAGTAGAGTAAAATTTTTCCAGTTGCCCCCAGGTCCCCATAGAAAAAGTCTACAGATTTTTTGCAAGTGTGATTGACTGGGTTTTTTTGTTGTTGTTTTCTGTAGTGAGGTCATTCTCTGTCTTCACTATTTTTTGAAACGTCCTGCTTTTCTGTGACACTTCCATGACAAATAGATCATTACAGCAGCTAGGCAGCATTTCCTAAGACCTGATAGCAACATCTGGCTTACTAATGGTAGATAGCTGCTTCATTCTCTTTATTACACAAATGCTGCTTATTCAGTCAAATGAGAGAGTCAATTGCAAGTAATGTGCTTAACTAGCAAATCTGGGGAATGGGACTTTTGCCATGAGGAATAACTTCAGCTTTCAGGCTTTTGGCACTGGTGGGCATTTGCAGCTTGTTTTTCTTCTCTGAGGAAGGGGAGGACAGTGCATACCCAAAGATCTTTCCATGTTTGGCAGCAATATGCCAAAAACTTTTGAAAGACTCTGGGGAATTTTTTTTTTGCCTCAGAAGTACTAACATCTACATAATTGTTTGGGTTTAAGGATTCTTTTTAATACTTTGGTTTTTAGTCGAGAGAGAACCTACAGTAAGATTTTGCCTCTCTGCAGTTCTGCACCAGGACTGGAGAAGCTCAGATGCCTTGTTTAAGTTGTGCGTGTTTAAAACTAACAGCAGGGACTGAAGGGAACAGTGAAGCTCTTGTATGGTGCCAGGAAGTACTGACACAGTGTACTTCCTCAATATTACAATATTTACATTGTGTTAATATTTTAACAGCGGGGTTTGATGGCAGACAGAACACCTTTTTTCATTGTTTGTAGCTCAGTGAAGCATTTGCATTTTTTCAAATGTTTTTTTGACGTACTAAAGTTGAAAAGATATTGCCCAGCAGTAAAAAATTCAGATGCTACAACTGGCTTTTGTAGAGGAAAATTATGATTACTTCCAGGTTGAAGCATTATGTGAAAACTGATGTGGTTATCTGTATGGAATCTGTTTCCTCTTCAGTGAGTCCCAGCTTAGCTGAAAAGATATGGGAAGAACAAGCTCTGTCTGGGTGAATCTAGTTTATTTATAGCTGTACCTGTAAGAATAATCAGCATTCAGATTAATCTACGTGTTATAGGTAAAGTACAAAGTCACTAGCAACTAATATGAAAACAGGGAAAAAGGAATATGAAATGGCCAAACCTTGGTTCTGTCTAAGAATACAAATATTGCTTTAGGATTCGAAACAACTTCGTTGTGTGGCAGCTTTGGAAAAAGACTGAATATTCAGCTCCAAGATGAAATCATGATACCAAGGGTTTTTTCATCAGCTTTATCACTGTCTTGCTTTGTGGTACTAGACAGTTCCTTTGATTTTTCTATGCACTTGTTTCCTCTTCTGGGTGGGAGTGTTTGGAAAATAATCAGTGTTTGTTTGGCAGCAGTGAGATTCTATGATGAGGGATGTTAGGAGAGGTCAAAATACTGTTTGGTAGCCTGTAACTCAGTTTGTAGTCTTTTAATACATTTTTATAAACTATTTTAAAAGGTCTGAATTTATGATTATCCTGCCTGAAGTTTTATTGCACTATAGCAAATCAAATTCTTGAATTTTAAAAGGCAGAACTTGCTAGTGCCTTTGAATAAAAGTTAAAGGAAATAATCTGTTTATTAGAACACCCTCAAATATGTATGTCCAGACAAAAATATAAAAAAAAACATGTCGCTAATGTAATTTAAACCTGGAGAATTTATTTTTCAGGAACGAAACTGCTTTTTCTTTCCTGTCTTAGGAGGAAAAAATGCATTTTGGCAGTTAAATCTCCATCTATCACTCATCCATTAGTTCAGCACTGAATCCTAGTGAAATCAAGTGTGCAAGGGTCGTACCCTGTCCAAATCTACCAAACTCAAACCCTAGTGGTTCCATACTGGCTTGGGCAACAGCTGAAGAAATTCTTGCCCATAGCAGTTTATTTCCTACAGCTGTTCCTCTTATTCTTTCCATACTTGTGCTTCACCAGGATAGGTTGGTTAAGGGGTGCTCTTTGATTTGCTGCAGTGCACTGCCAGCCTCTGCCCTCAGATGAGCATCTCCATCCTTGCATCTGCAGTGGGTACCCAGCACTGGTGACTTCTGGATCTGTCCACATGAGGTTCACAAGAGGACACAGACCATGCCCTGCTACCAGCTGGATTTATCCTGTCTGAACAGGAACTATGACCTCAATGTGAAGCAGCTCTTGTTTGGGCTGAATTTTCTGCTCGTGGTACCTGACCCTGGGGTTTATTTCAGCGGAGGCCTTTGATTCTTCACCAGATTCCTTTCTTCATCTGGGAAATTAGAGTTGCTGAGGTTGGTCTTGATAGAGAGCATGTGGTTCTATCGCACCTCCACATGGAGAGAAGTCAGTTAAAAATACAAGCTCTTGGTATTTATGTGAGAGCTTTCCTTTCCTCAGCATTTTCTCTTTCAGAGCAAAGCCAGCCCGGGGATCTCATCGGTGCCGCATTTTGTGGCGTGGGAAGACAGGCAGGCACAGGCCGTGCGTGCTGCTGGGGCTGCTCTGCCAGCACAGGCAGGGATAGTGAAGGTGAACACCTGCACCACATGATGAACTGCACAATATTGCTGTTCTTACAGCGATCGTTGCGTGCTGAGCCAGCAGCGAGACAGAAGCAGAGGCTGGAGCTGGCTGGGGGCACGGCTCCACCCCACAGCTGGCGGGCCTCACACCCCTGGGGCCCTGGAGTGGCAGCCAGCACAGTAGCCAGTCCCTTTTTTGGCACTCTCCTGAGTGCTAGGTTGGAATCCTGCCTCGCTGCTGCATTCGGAGCAGATGGAAGAAGAGAGTCCTTATTCCCTCTCTGCTGTGAAGCTGATGTGTAGCAGAGGGCAGGATCGGCCCGTGCCCCGCGTGCTGCGCAGACACGCCGGTGGTTCTGTGCTGTGTGCTGACAGTCGGCTCCCAACAAGCCCACCAAAGCTGCTACCAGAACTGTGATCAAAGGCAAATTGCATGGTAGCTTGTGTTCTGTTTTTCCTGAAAATTTCTAAAGGTTTGGCCTGCTGATGTAAGATACATAATTCAGAGGAAGGCAGAGGTGAGATAGATATAGAGCAACCCCTTTCCTTGTTAAGTTTTTACATGGAAAATTCAAACTTGCTTTGGAAATTTAAGTCTTGAAGATATGTCTCTGCATATCCTGTTAATGTACTTAAGAACATACATAATATGCATTTATAATATATGTATGCCTGAATGGCATTGTGCCCAAAGTCAGTTATGCAGGTACAGAATGAAACATTTGTTGTATTTTTTAGAATTTTACCATGCTCACAGCTGAAACCTGTAGGCATATGGAGACTGCTGCTTTCACCCTCTTTGAGGCAGGCCAGAAAGCCCTAAGCCAGATCAAGGCTGCCTAAAGCAAAGCAGTACGTGTTCCTAATCAATAAGGTCTCCAAAATATTTTTTCTCAAATTTCATCAGTGCAGATGAATTTGTCAGGAATATCCTAATCAAAACTTAATTACAGGTTGAGCATGCAAAAAGCCACATTTAAAAATACTAACTTTGTAATTTGTAGTACTTGCCAGTTAATAAGCTGAGGCTCCCTATGCAACTTTTTGCTTTTTTTTTCCCCACATATTATGGTACGGCCTCAGTTACAGAACTTTGTATCTTGTTTGGGGTTTCTTTTTTCCTCTGTGACCATTTCATCATTTATTGCCTGAGATGTTTACTGAAGGAGATGCTACTCAGTGTTGTATGTAACTTCTGTCATTCAGGTGAAGGCCACCAATCTTATTCCCTGTTTAAACATGTTCTGAAGATAAGGTAAATAAATATTTTATTTTGGAGTGGTAAAAGTAAATACGTTCCTCTTGGTGCTAATCACTGATTCTGTAAAGTCCATTAACTATCTTTTCAGCACCACTATTAGTGAAACAGTAATTTTCACCCTTCTGAAAGTGGGAAACCAGGGTACACAAGAGCTGAGGTTTGAAGCATCTTTGTCTTAAGTATGCCATTTTTCAATACTTAACATAATAATAATGTTGAAAATACGTTTTCCATTGACTATAGCTGTTGCAGGGTGATAATCAATGTAAGAGTCGGTCTAAAGTTTCTCTGATCTGCCTCCTGACCATGATCAGAGACTGAGACCCCAGGGCCTCAATGCTGACTCTGGACCCGAGTTCTGGCCTGGCAGAGGTGGATTTGCCAAGGGACTGTTTGTAGGTGTGCTTGGAGCTTGCCATGGTGCGCTGCTCTCGAGCAGGGTGCTGGTTATAGCACCCTGTTCCTGCACCTGTTTCTTAGAACAACCATCTCCATGTACAATAGTCCATAAATCTCCCCACCTTTTGGCTGAAGGCCACTCACTTTGGAAAAGGACTATAAAAAGTGACTTTCCTAAGAAGCTTTGAGATCTCCCCAACGGACTGAAGACGCGTCTGTTGTTGGATGACTCAAGGACAACATCCCTTTTGTTGGTAACTGTATCCCCATCCTTTCTCTCTCTCTCCCCTTTTACTTAATTTCCTTTACCTCTCTCTCTCTCTCTCTCTCTCTTCTATTGCAAAACTGAATTGTTGGCATGCAATAAACTGCATTACTGCTTTCTGCTGAATAAAACCTGAGTCTCTTGCTTTTGTCTTTTGCACCTGGGGTCAAATGAACCATCACGACTCCCGCTCGGGTTGAGCGGATTGTGACATTAAATTAAAATGGCAACCTGCAGAAATCAGAATTATGTTCTGCATTCAGCACCATCCATAGAATCCTCTGACAGAAGGGAATTTAAAAAATTTAAATAAAAATCAATTCTTCAGGCATCATTCGTTTGCCTTATATCTTTGCAGTTCTTTTCTCCTCTTGCAGCCCTCTGCCTTGTACATTTAACACACATGTTCTAACAAATGAGGCAGTCATTCTTCTGCCTCATTACACAAAGGTGATTCATCCCCAGGGCATAGTCCATCTTTGCATTGGTTGAAGAAGGGATTGAGACTGGGGAGAGAGGAAAAGTAGGTGTGTTTTTAAGGGTTGTATCATAATGTGAACACACAAGATCGTAATTGAGGTATAAGCAACATGCTTCTAGCTTTTCTTAATTTGAGTGTCCAGACTATTACCATGATATTCTGTAAGTGTGTATATGTATGTATGTATGTGACACTTCTAGAATTAATCAGTGGGTCTACTGTGACTCTTGCTAATGGAGTAGCTGTTATCAGCATAGATTTATCACCTTTCAGGTCAACCACCAGAAGGAGATGGGATGCTCTAAATTTCAAAGAATATCCATCTCAGCATTTATAACCGTGGCCTGGAGCATATTCTGTTTCTTTGTGGAAAAGTGCACAAGTGCTTCACTTACCTTGCAGAAAAGAGAGAATGGAGCATGCTCAAGGTAGAAGTACTTCTACCTTTTCGAAGTTAAAAAAACACAAACCAAACTGGTCTCTTTCAAGCATGTGCAAACTGTTTTTTCAGACTTAGCCTGATGTAGCATGGGCACTTTTCCTGTTTACAAATGTAGTGCCCAGACGAAAAGACAACCCTGTGCTGTGCCAAATTCTAAGCATGGAAGTGCAAGAGCTTTTCAGCAGAGTAGATGAAATATTTTTAACATGGTCAAAACAAAGGGATTTTTTTCCATAATTTTGTTCTTGGAAATAGCTGAGACATTTTTGATGACGCTATCCAAAAAATAATCAGCTTGAGGGAAACACCTGGCATGGGTAATTTCAGCCAAAACAGTTAAACTTTGGCAAAGTTTACAAACAGACGAAGGCAGAAACTTAAAATAGGAAATTCTGGGCAGTTTTTCTTTAGACACCCTAGTTGCACCACTTCTGAATGTTGTTCATTTCAGATTTGGTGGAGGCAGATGCCACTGTGTGTTTGCTCAGATGTTCTGGGTTCTCTGTTCTCCATCTGATGTCACATGCACTGTGTGACATAAGATCTTCAGATTTGATTTCTAAAGACTGTGTAGGCATACATAAAACAAAATTGACCACACACATATTCCTCTTATATATTAGGACATTTCACATACTTTTATAGTGTCCTTCCCCCCTTTTTCCCCCACCCATCTTCCTCATAAAAAAAGGCCAGATTTTATTGTATTAAGTAATATGTTTTGCAAATTACCATTTTGTCCAGAATCTAGTCCTTCTGAAGTTTTGGATGTAGAAAAAGCCACAGTTTCCCAGGTACTGTCACCTGGGAAGTGGGCTGCTCTTCCTGCAGCCAGAAGGATCATGTGTGGTACTGGAAAGGCAAGAATGATAAACAGCAGCACTGTGCTTACTTCAAAAGGTCTGAGTTAGCAATTCCCAGTGCCTTATCCTGGGAATGCTGAGCACTAACATCTTGCCTGCCGCCAGGGAAATCCACTTTCCCCGGGGAGCCCTCCCCTCGGGGTGCACCCCGTGAGAGTCTGAGCTGTAGCTAAGAAAACAAATCAGCTTTCTGCAGTTCTTCCAGCTCTGGAGAACTGCCTGCCAGAATGTGCCAGTAGAGAAACTTTTTTCTGAACTGAGCAAATTTGCAGTAAACTTTATAGCCAAAGTCAGTATTATTTGTTTACAAAGTTAAACACTGGGGTTTGGGTTGGTTTTTGTTGTTTTTTTTTTTTTTTTTTTTAACTGCTGAAATAAATAAGAGCAAATTGTGTGAGGTCATAGTGCTCTGCCTTTCCAAACTGCTTCAGCTGCAATCCCAGATCACACTGCTCAGCTCCCCTCTGCTGTGCTCAGAGAGCCTCTGGACACAGTGCTTGGTGCTGGGCCAGCACCAAGAGGGGATAGGAAGGTTTGCTGTCTCAGTGCTGTGTTGGGAGATCTGTGGCCATGAAAAGAGCTGCAGCAGAACCACCCTCCCTCGATAAAGGGCAGGGCAGTGTGAAATGCTTGGAAACTGGAGGTACGAGTGTCTCTGGAGCTCCTGCTTGGATGGCTGTGTGCTATGCTGTACACAAAGGCCCCTGCAGGTTTATATTAAGGTGCTGCCCAGACTAAACCAGTGCATTTTTTCTTTTTCCCCTCTAAATGCCTTTTTATCATTCAGGCTGTCACCTGTGTTTCCTGGCAAGGGCTGCTGGCTGGGGGAGGTCTGGCAGAGCTGAACACCCAGCTTTGGTGGTCTTTGTGTGGCTGCCTGAAAGATGGCTTAAAACAGAACCTGCTCTGTGAATACCTGCAAGTTAACATGTGTCAGCCGTGTGGCTGGAAGGTTTCTCCTTTGCTGTAAAGAGAGATTTTATAATGAATACTTTCCTTGTGATTAAAACGGATAAATAAACAAATAGCTCCTACAGGAAGTATACTGAGTGAAGTCAGGGCAAATAGATTGTAGCTTTTCAAACAAGGAAGAGAAAAAGGGGGGAAAAACACTCCACAGTCAACCCAACTCAGCCTCCTCCTTAGTGCATTTAATCTATTACAATGTGAAATGGCAATTCATCTTTCCCATTTCCTTTCCTTGTCAAACATATCCAGCTGTTGGAGCTTTCCCTGCTCCTTACTAGAGATGCCAGGATTTAAAATTTGTTGATCTCCTCCTCCTCCAGGGTATCATTACTGTTATCATCTTTCCATGGTACCAATCAAGCTTGCTCCTGAAACCTCAGGGGGAAAAGCCCTAATGATCCGAACTAGATTTAAACACATTATGATTTTCAACAAATGCCTTCTGTAAGAAATACAATTCCTTTTCCTTTTGGCAGACTACCTGAGAGTAAACATATCTTTGGATATGCTAAATTGGAGCTGATCAACTTCATCAATAACTGCAAACCTTTTTGTGGCACCATGAGACTCCATAGTGCCTGACATACCAAACAGTTCGTGGTCACAGCACAGTATTCGGTGCACCTAAGCTGCTCCTAATGCAAATTTTTTCTGAGATAAATGTTAAAATGTGTTAATTTTGTTCTCTTACTGTGACTTACAGCATAATGTTATGACCCTTTGGATTCTGTAAAAAAAGTGAATTTAGGGAGGGCATGAAAGACGTCATTCAATTATAGAATCATAGAAATATTTAGGTTGGGGAGGGATGTCTAGCAGGATCTAGTCCAACCTCCTGCTCAAGACTAACTTTTGTGTTGGTCGGGGGTTTTTTTGCAGTTGAGTTTTGAAAATCTCCAAGGATGGAAACTGGGCCTTGTCCCAGGACTGTACCACTCACTGAAAAATTGTTTTCTTTATGTCCCAACTGGAATTTCCCTTGTTGCAGCTTGCATCTGTTGCCTCTTGCTCTCTCATTGTTCACCTCTTGGAAAATTCTGTCTGCCTTCTCTATCACTTCCCTTGTGGTAGTGGAAAGCCGTAATCAGATTCCCCCGCAGCCCTCTCTTCTCAAGGCTGAACAAACCCAGCTCCCCCAGCTTCTCCTCCTGTGTCATGTGCTCTTGACCCTCTTGGTGGCCTCAGCTGGGCTTGCTCTGATCTGATAATAAACATTAAAAATTGTTAACTATTTTTTCCATCGTTTGATGCAGTTTCAGTTTCCTTGGTTTACCTACAGTCAAGCTGACTTTTGTCTTCACACAAGATGTGAATTTGGAGCCAAGAAGTAATTTATTTACCCATCTTTCTGTGCTTTTTTTTCCCTTTTATTGTTCCTTCTTAAATCATTGCCTCTTGGGCAGTATCACCCTAAGCATTCTTTTATCAGTGCAGTACATTTTCTGTACCCAGCACTACTTGCATGTAAGATAATACTTTGGTTAAAGTTATTGTCTTGCCTTGCTGGGCATCTCCCTGTGAGGATACAATCCTTGTACTAAGATATCATGTATATGTCTCTTGCAATGGAAAACGTAATTCTGTTGTTTTCTCCATTCAGATTATCTGAATGTACAATTTTCAAGATAATGTCTTCCTTTCTGCCCCTCTCTGTTTTGCTCCTAAATCTTTCTTCTTCCACAACACCTCAGTCACTGACACATCCTTCTGAAATGCTGAGTCTCTTTTTACTGACAGGTTGCATTTTGGGTAAAGAGAGAAAACAATTACTGTCTTTCTAGTATTTCACTTTTCCTTGTAGTTGTTTTCTCTAGGTGTTAGTTCAATGTTAAATTCCATTGTACCTTAGCAAGGCAAATGAAACATAAACAATCATAAATATGTCTGTAACACTGTTGCTGACTTTTTTATTGCATTGAATTATTGTGGTGGGAGACTTTTAACTTCTGCATGTAGTTGGGACAGTAAATGCTACCAGTGATGATAGGGCACACATACATGAATAGAGTAGCTAAGAAGTGTCTTCCTTGACTTAGTGAACCATCATTCAATCAGTAATGGTACTCTGGGTTCCATTTGAATGTGATAAGGAGCCTAGAGCATGAGGTAAGGGTTGGTCTTAGAATAATCTTGAATCAAAGAGGAGCAACTATGAATTTCTTTACTTAAAGTGAAAAAACTAAAAAGAAATTGAGTATAACATTTTAAATACTCTATGGGAAATGCTGAATGCTGTCTAGTTAAGCTACTGGTTTTGAAGAAATCCAAGAGCTGAATGGAGAGAAAGAGTGATATTTCCCCTAAGTCAAAGATGCAGAGATGAACTGTAGCTCAAACAGCATTTTACACCAAACTTTTATGGATTAATACCACCTGGAAAAAACATTATGAATAAAAGCTGTCTCATGAAAAAGAGGAGATGGGATTCATTGGCCAAAAAGCTTTCAAAGTTCTTCAAGAAAGGATAAAGCAAAGACCAAAAAAAAGTTTAGTCTTACCACAGACAGAAGATCTTGCAAGAACTATGGTAAAAAGAACAGAAGAGTTGTCCTACAGGAAGAGATGGAGCAAGGATCAGCAATCAGTATAGAGGATAGGAGTTAAGGTAGAGTGATTGCTGGGGAGAAGGGTGTAGAAATGGTACTTGTATAGGTGGAAGCAGGATTGAATTACACACCAGAGCTTCCAGTTTATTTCGCAGACTGCTGAGAGAAATTAGTCAAACTGAGGATAGGTCTGTTTGATTGCAGACCACCAAACATATCTGCATGGAGAAACAGCAAAGTCCTGTGGGCATCTTCAGTGCCTGTAATGCAATACCAGTGGAGTGGGGTGGGAGAGGCTACATGTGAAGCTACAGCCATGTCTGTATTTTGTGATACTTACACGTTTTATACCACTCTGAAGTGTTTAAATCTATTTATCTAAATATGTAATTAAGCACCCAAAGTTTACGTAACTTATCGGTTTATGGATACATGTCAGCCTTATCAAATCCATCGTATATATGTGTTTGTTTAGGCAAATTGTCAGAATTCCTCTGTTTCATTTTCAGAAAAGGAGCCTGATTTCAAAGGCACTTAGAAAAAAGTTGGTAACTCAGACACAGATGGCTGCAAAGGCGGAGGTGGGAGAGAAACGGGAAAGATGAGTTCTGGCAAGGAATCACATTTATTGCAGGTGCGCTTGTTTTAGAAGAATGGGATGCTGTCTGGGAATGAATGAGATCCATTCCTCAGCAGTGTGTACAACCTGCCAAACACCCTGGGTGGCCTCCGACGGCCTCAGAGACTTTTGGTCAGAGAGAAGTTCTAAAAATGTCTAAACTTGCTGGCATTCCTGTGTTAGTTAGGAGCTGTGGGGTGTTGCTGGCTGTTTGGCAAGTGGGCAGAGTTAAGGTTACTTAGATGACCTGAGCTGAGTGTGCACACGCTTTCAAAGGATTTGAGTATGTAATTGAGGAGTTTTAATTTCTGTGGTCAATTTTTCAGAAAGCTGCCTTGTTTCCCAAAGGGCTTTTTGGCAGAAGTGGAAGTTAGATCCCTGCTCCTTTAACTGCATCCAGACTTGGTGGAACTTGAGAACAGCTTTTATGTGGTTTGCATCCATACCATCCCTTTCATACTTTGATCTGGTTCCTCTCCAAGTTATGGTGTTTGTGACTGTCACTTGCGTGTCTTCTGCTTTCCCTCCATCATCTGGAATGTGGGGTTTTGGTGGTGATTCTGCAGTTTTGGGAAGTCATTCATAAACTTGAGCCTGCAAAGCAAAGCTGTGCAGTTTTACTGGCTTGATGTGTAATGGCTTTTGAATGAGTCATGCACGTTCTTTTGAGCATTGGGAGTATGTTGCTGTCAGGCTTGAAGGTTTTAGTTAGAAGATAGTATGGAAAGACAGATGAAACACAAATGCAGTCATGTGGAATTGCATTTTAGTAGACCATTTCTTGAAGTTTCCTTGTCTTCTCCCTAGGCTTTTAACTTCAAAAATAAGAGAAGCTATTAATTAATTAATATGAAATTGTGGCTGGATGTGAGAAATGTATTTACTCTTTTTGTGGTCCGAATTTTGAGAGTAGAACTGGAGAAATAGAACATAGCAAGATGTAACAGATGTCTAATGTTGTGATGAGTGATGCAGGTTATTGAATTAGGCACAATTAATTGCCTGGCAGTTCATTGGCTTACCTGGTTACTTTGGAGTTTTCCTTTATTGTAATTGGTACACCAAACAAAGGCAAAAGGATTAGTGCAAGATGTAAAGGCAGAAATGGCCTTCTGCAGAGATGCGACACACCCTGGAGATTTATCACTTGATTTTTTTTCCTTTTGTATGTAGTCCTTCTCTGTTTTCTCCACATTCTTAGCATGTCTCAGAAATTCCAGCATTTTTAGTAATGAATCAGTGAGAAGAAGGGGAAAACTCCTGTAATTCCTTTTTCCATTGTGCTTGTTAAAACAGCGTTGTGGGAAATGGACCCAAACACTGTCTTTAAAGTGGTGTTGAGTCTGAGGCAGGTGGTATTAACTCAGGACTGCATTAACTCTTTTCAAATCTCTTTCCTGTTTCCTTGAGGAAACATGCCTGGTGTATATATGTGGCATGGGCTGTTTGCCTGCCTCTTGCATTGACATTTTAATTTGGTCCATGATATAAATATCATTTCCCTAATCCCCCTTGCCCTGACCCTGTTTTGTCTGTTTTGTCTTTTCTTCAAAGTGAGTTGACTTTTTTTTTCTTGAAGGAGGGGGGAGGAGATGGGAATGGTGGCTGGCTGCTCTAGTTTGGAGCATTAAATGCTCAGGGAAAAAATCTCAGAGTAACTGTTGTTTCTTTCTTTGTATTCACATGGAAATTTTTAATCTCCATCAAAGGATCTGGAGAAAATAACGTTGAGATTCAACAAGAGAGCTCCCAGCTTACATGGAATTTTTAAATGTTATTTGGCTTTATCCTCTAAACGATGAGAACCATGAACTGTGTACCTACAGGGTTCAGAATTAACTTTTCTCTTTCTTCCAACACACCCTTTTTTTTTCTTCCCTCCCTTTTTCTTACATCTTTATTGTTCTGTATAAACATGTCTTTCTGGCCAAAACTGTAAGTTGCCTTAGGATTTGTTTAGTTGTATTTATGTATACATTTCTAACATTAATTATGAGCACCAGTCTGAAATACAGCCTCATGTTCTTTTGATGTGATCTGAAGAATCTCTGTTGAAGGCCATGGAGCTAAGATCAGAACCCAACCCAGTGTATGCTTGCATAGCTATACAAGAGCTAACATTTGCCTCTTTAAAAAAAATAATATTCAAATAGGTATAAAAGGGTTAATGATCTGCTTGTTTGTAGTGGGGAATCATAAACACCATCTGCAGCAGTAGATGTAGCTGGTAGTGCTGGCAGTGATAGCAAGGGAAGCCCCCTGTAACACCCATGGAGGGTGGCAGCAGATTTCACAGGTGGGTGCTGACAGCAACAGTAGATTTCATGCTTCATCACAGATTAATAAAACAGGGAGGATATTAGAATGCTAATACTCATTAATACTATTTTATGGTGTTTAACATTAAACATGGAAAATGAAAATGAATGACAGCCGGTAAATGGAACTGACATTTGTGTTCAGGGTGTCTGAAGCTGGTGAGAATTAGCTGCAGGAAACAGAAGCTGTGGATGCTCCTATTTCTGCTGTGGATCAAGCTAAACAGCACCTACAGTTACCTAGACTTGTTCAAGGTCACCTAAACTTAGATTCAAATAGACTCTTCTATTATTGCAAAATATTTTATTAGATCCCTTTTCTTACCGTCATTGATCAGAACCATTATTTTCTGTGTCCTGTGACAGAGTTTCCAGCAATACACATATCTAAGAGCAGAAATCACAGCCCATTAAAGCATAATTGTGAAAGAAATTCTTTTTTGTCTTTTTTTAAAGGGACAGTATTAGGGTTTTTTCCCTCCAAAACTTTTCTTGTGTTTTAGCTGGATACATTGTTCTTCATTTCTTGCTGAAGTTTCAATAAGCTTCATCCCAGAGGCAGTTGCATTTCAGCAAGAAGTAAAAGTTGGCCCTCTGTGGGCCATAATGTAATGTAATATAATATAACATACATAGAAACAAACTTAATTCTGCCATGTTGTAGACTGTTTTAAGTTTATTTTTGGTTAAAAATCTCTGAAAATCTCTGCATGGCTGTGTTTAAATATTAAGCTTATTGACCCTAGGGTGTTTTCTCCCAATGTTCTTTCACAAGTAAATTTTTTTAATATAGCATGAACCTTACCTGTGCCTTTACTGAGACACAAAAATGCCTGAAACACTGGGAATGCATAGAGTGCACAGGGACCAGAGATAAAGACATTCTAAAGGTGTAATTATGTTTTTCTGGTAATAACAGTACTTGGTAAAATAACAGTTGTCTGACCAAGTAGCCATTTTTGTGCCTTAATGTTTTAGGTTTTAAATAAAATTAACCTTGAATATTTTAGGTTTATATTGCCTGACTCTGAGTCTGCAATCCACGTAGCTGACTGGAGGTAACTGATATGTGCTCTAAGCTCTTAGGTACATTTAATTTGAATTTTCCAGGAGGTTCTTTTGATTTTTAAATATTTCATCTTCACTGGAATTCCCATTTTTTTCCTTGCACTCACACCATGAACTTAAACTGCCCAGTTGTCTTCATTTCCCCCACTTATGCACCATCTCTTTCCAACATCCCCTGTAGTTGTGACCTGCTGCATGAATGGCAGATTCCATGCCAGAGATACTTCTTTTTGTATGCTTAAAATGTGATCAGTATCAACCCTTCTCAAAATGCTGCCAACTCTTCTTCTCAAGATACTGGAGCCACATAAGGTTTTTCAGGGATTGGTGTGTCCCCCCCTCTTCATTTACAAGCAGACATTTAACAGTGCTCTCCATCTTTGGTGGTTTCATTGAAAACCTGCTACTTTCTGTTGGGGTGAAAACAGACAGATAGAACTTCAAAAATCAAAGTTTAGGGAATGAAAAGTCATGAAGAAAGGCCTGTCACTTGGGCTAGATTTTATGAAAATATATTTATTTTGGCAAATGTTTCTCCAAGGCAGGTTCATGTTTATGCTCTCTACCGTCTGGAGTTTGCTCTGAGGTGTCAAGAGCATGCTTACTCCACATTGGCTTAGAATTGGATTTCTGCCAAAATTCTGTGTGCCCTGCTCTCCTTCCGCTCACCCCTTTAGTTTCTTTCTCCTGCTTGTAGCAGATTTTTCCTTCTGTGGATCTCAGTGCATATTTCATTTTCATTTCTTGGTGCTAATGAAAACAATGAGCTTTAGAAACCAGGGGGCTCCAACTTTTAAAACTTGAAGAGAATAAAAAAAAAGATGCTTTCTTCAGCTTATAAGTTTTATGTTTATTTTTTCTTAATATAGGCATGTGAAGTTTTGATTGTAAGGATTTTAAATACACTAGACCAGAAACCTTTTTTGTTTGTCTTTTTCTGTAAATAAGTTACAGACCAATTGGTTCTTCCAAACTCCTGCTGATTTTTCTTTCTTGATGAAGGGTCTTCAGTACCTCTGCATCTCCTTTAATTTAAATTCCTTTCCTAGTTCCAGCTAGGTGTTTGGCTTCTCCCACCGTTGATGGTCAGATAATATTCTCATGCTATCATTTAGTATATCTTAATTTGCAAGATCTGTTGCAAAAAATTCCCAAATCTTTCTCACAGAGGGCCTTACTGTGCATTTTTACTACTTTCCAAAGGCAAATTCCTTTAAAGTTGCATATAAATTACTTCAACAGCAAGCAGAGGCAAACCTTCCTGGTTTTCCTTTTCCAGTAAGAAGGATGTGTTTCTGAGCCACATCTTATGGATGACCCAGAGATTTGCTCCACCTTTGGCAAAGGAATGTGGCTAGCACTTCAGAGAATTGCAGGAAAGCTTCAGGAGTTTGGCCAAGAAAGATTAAACCATCAAAAACCAAGCAAAACTGCAAAACTTTGTCTTTTCCCCTTTCCACTGCTTTCATTTCCTACCGTGTTGTGTTGTCCTCTGCATCAGACTATTTAAGACTGCCAAATACTTGGGTATTTTATAGGTAATATATCTTATAAATGCCATAGCCAGCCTCTGAGGGAAACAGAGGATTGTCGGTTTTGGATGAAGTATAAAACCCGAGCAGGAAATCACTGCTGAATGGCACAGCTGCAGGCAAACAGTGTGAGCTAGTAAACTGCCCATCTGCAGAGCCACACGTGTGTGGGAGCGCGGCCGCGGCACCGCGCGCCTGCGAGGGGTTAGCAGGCAGAAACTCGGTGATTGAAGAAAGGGTTTGCTTCATCAGTTCCTGAAATACAGCTATCTGAAGGTGATTGTAATCTTATTTTCAAGCTGGAGGAGAGACTAAAGACTAGAGGTTTTTCTTGTCTGTAATAAAACATGAAAGCAAAATTTCAGAGGTGGGCTGCAGAATGGAGGATGTGACACAACCTGCA
This sequence comes from Erithacus rubecula, assembly GCF_903797595.1. NCBI lineage: Eukaryota > Metazoa > Chordata > Aves > Passeriformes > Muscicapidae > Erithacus > Erithacus rubecula. The sequence continues at coordinate 18,122,336 of NC_136662.1, read as the reverse complement.
CTGAAGGACTGAAGAAAAGGTTTGTCAAGAAAATGAAACACGCTGTATTTGTTCATAGGGCTGAACTGGCAATCCCATCTGAATGTTCCCTTCAAACCTAGAGACAGGAAAAACTGTTTTGGTCCTTAGGTCTGCTTCACTATCATTGACCTGAACAGGGGCCTTGGTGGGCTTTGAGCTGGTCTTAAAGTTTGAACTGTGTCAGATACCCCTTTGCTAGAGATTTTGCCAACCAAAATAATTTTCACTGTACCCATTCTAGTACTTGCCTTTCGTAATTTAATCTATTAGTTAGTTCCTAGTTTTGCTGTGTTCCATTCTAAACAACTCCTCTTTCTTTGTGGGTTATTATTTGTTGAGTTCCTCTAGCCAAACTCGCTGTGTTAGTTCTCCCAAGCCTTCCTCTGAAGTTTAGCACTTCCTCTTGCACATGCCAAGTTTGAGTTCATTTTCCGCATGATTTTCCCAAGTACTACTTTAAATAATCCACAACTCAGTAACTAAATTGAGATTGTTAAAATAATGAAACAACAACAATAAAGCTCTTTTAAGACTGCACTCCAACTGTAAAAACTGTTGATTTGGGGTTTTTTCCCATATACTTTATATGAAAAATAAAATTTTCTTCTCATAGTCAAAATTAAATCAGCAGGGTTATAATCCCATTGTACAATAGACTTTCTACATTCATATTTGTCTTCTAGGGGAGTTTTTTGTTGATTCATTGCAATGTATAAATCAATGCAAGAGTTGAAATAATCTAATGATTGGGACCCTTTTTTAAGGTATGGGTGGCTTGAGATAAAACCCCTCATGATTTCCCCACCTCCTACTATTGGAGTATCAGAATGGATGTAATAAAAGTTGAAATCTGTACTAGGGGAAGATGGCTGTATTGCCAGCTGAAGCCTCTGGAAGCTTTGTGTTCACTTATGAGTTTTGTATTGGAGCATGAAAGTCTTGGGACCTTAACTGAAATGTCCTAATTTCTCTTGGTTAAAGGATTGAGTCTTTAAAATGTTCTGGATGTATCATTTGAGAAGGAATATCATTAATGTATGTGTCATAAAAATTTCAATTTAAGGATCTGATATTTCATATATCCTATAGTATTTCCATATTTTTATCACAAAGAAAAGGAGTTGCTTTGGTTTTTCCTCTGTGGGCACTTTATTCTCTGTTTTCCTGTCAGTTGATGCCATTTATTAAACCACATAAAGGGACTTCAGTGTTTGTTGTTACAATGTTGGTACTTTGTACATTCCATCTGCACACAAATATGAATTGTAGGATGATGACAAATTATAGTTATCTCTGTTAAAATATAGGGGATGTAGTTCTAAAAATGAAACTTTTTCCTCATTTTGAATATTTCTTTGTATTTTAATGCATTAAGGAAGCAGGTGACATAGGGACATTGTCTTAATATCTTGCCATTCTGATTCATCGTCAGGAAGTGTGCAAAATGTCTGATGATGTTATGCAAAGAAAATGAAGACATAAGTCTTGGCATTCACAGACTTCATGTATCTCTTTCTTCAGGACAATCACATCTCTCCGGAGTGAACTGATTCCACATCTGGTTAGGAAACAGTTTTCTTCTGCTGCATCATTGCAGCAAGGACTAGACAACAAAGAAGAGGACCAAAAGAAAAAAGAGCAAGCTTCCCTAGGTCAGTACAATATCAAACATTTGGGTTTATGGATGTTTTAAAGCCCATATGCTACAGCTGAGTTTTGGAGTAGAGTACAGAACTAGCCTGAACACTGTTTTAGTGATTCAGCTTTTTTTTTCCTCAGCGGAGAAAGCTTTTTTTTCCTAGCAAAGATTCTAGTAGATTTATTTTTCAAACAGTATTGTGTAATATAAATTCTTTTGTTCTCCCTCATTTTGGTGGAAACCATAAGCAAATCAACTAGGGGCTCTTTAGTTGTTTTTTTCCTGGAAAAAAATTTGATTAATTTTTGAAAATGTAGTTTCAGGAGGGACTTCCTAAAATTGGGTAGGACAACAGACTAAGCCTTAACCACCTTGCACAGGGAACTGGACAGGATCTCAGATCCTGGAATTTATTTTTAGCATTTCTGCTGTCTCCTTGTGTGACCTTGGGCAAAACATTGCATCTGTCCTGATTCCTTAATTCACACCTGCAGAATAAAAATAAGCACTTACTCACTACATGTGATAAAATCTGTTAATGATTGCTGAGTATCTAGCCATGGAGATGAGGTGAGGCAAAGATTTCCCTTCACCAACAGTATTTTAATAGTATTCCTCTTCAGAAAGCATTTCATTAAATCCTGTCTAACTTCATGCATGTGTGTGTTCTCCAGACATTTATAGTTTCATAAAGGAAGATAATAGCTTGCTGAAACCTGCTCCAGATAACTCTTGTTGGAATGATCATAGAGGAGATATGAATGAAACTCTCCACGAAGGAAAAGTGCGCTGCTACGTCCATATCATGAAGGAGGGGCTGTGCTACCGAGTGAATACTCTTGGGCTGTACATTGAAGCCAACAGGCAGGTGAGGAAAATACACAAGTGCCACCTGGGAATCCAGCAGTAGCCATTTCACCCTGCAGGAGTGACTCCCTGTGATACAGCTGAGCAGTATGTGGGATTGAGCCAGTGCCACGTTATCCAGGCACATCACCCTACTGCTTGCTGGATCCGGGATGTGAGGCCAGGAAATAGTTCTGCCTCTGATTGACTCTAGATTTGATTTAGCTGAGGAAACTCTCACCCTACACACTCTTGTGGTTTTTTGGGAGCAGCAGGATCTGCAGCCAAAGAGCCATGAAGTGTGGAAAACAAGAATGGAAGTAGCTTTGATAGCTCATTTCATCAATGTCCTCTATGTCCTAAAAGCAAGGTCTGTTCTGACTGGACTCTTCCTTGAAGATGTTTGTTTGTGATAATGACAAAGATTATTAACAATTTGAAGAAGGACTCATACTGCACTTTCATTTAAATTGTCTAATGATTTCTATTATAAAAGAATTCTTTTATGAACAGGTTTTCCTACTCCAGGTATACAGAGAGGTGAACTCTTGAACTGATGCAGCATCTCTTGCAACTTTCTCACTACTGAGAATTCGTAAAATAAAAAAATCACAGATGAGAGCTAGGAAAATCCTGTACTATCTAACATACTGATGATTAAAAGCACTTAATATATTTGTTGGGCAGGGATTTGGGGTTTGGTGGTTTTTTGCTACAGTGGCTGATGCAGTGTACAAGTTCTCTCTACTTTGCTCTGCTAGTGATAAACTTCATTGCTATCAGCAATGGACAGTTTCCTCTAGTTTTGAAAAACCTGTAAGGAGTGCAGTAAGGAAAGACTCAAGATTTCTGGTAGTGGGGTTGGAAAGGTGATAAAGTTGTATTGAAAATTCTGGTTCTAGAAGTGGTCACTGCCTTGCCTTTGCTCTCAGACTGAGCTGATTTCTTTTTGACAACATTAATGGATTAATTAATGCAAACCAGAATTGTAGAATGGCAGCATGAGTTTGCACACTGGAGCACTTTCTCCTTGATGAGTGTAGAGGAACACAGAAATAAAGTGTTTTGCTTTGTGATTAGGGAGATGAGGAAGAGAGGCAGCACTGCTGTGAGAAATAGAAAACTTCCCTAAAAATACAGGAACAAGAGTGCCCAAAGGGTTAAGGGAGAATATCACTTGCTAAGGGAAGTGTGCGTGTACATTTGGCAGCAGCCACTTCAGTAAAAAGTTATTGAGTTAAGCCTGTCAGACTCCATGTGGGTTTTTTTGTGTTGGTTTTTTGTTTTTGGTTGTTTTTTTTTTAACCTAAATATTCTACTTTTTGGTTAGTTCAGGAAATACGTTTGCTCCTGGGTGGTACAAAGAATTAGTGTTTTGAAGTCACATTGGGGCCTTCAAAGTTGGAAAGGATTTTCTTGGAATTTTGAGCTTTTTCAGGATGGTAAAATTTCTAAGGAAGCTATGTGGAGGTAAAACATAAAATGGAGCTTAATGAGGAGTTGTGAGAAAGTAGTTCCTTTTTTCAGTGCCACTGCATTTTGTTTCTCTTGCTAATCCTCATAAAAGATGCACATTTAATTTGATGGGTGGGTGGGGTTACCTGTTTTGTTGGTCTCTAAGGAAGATTTTGGGTGTTCAGTTTTCTGAACCTTCACAGACCAGATTCTGAGCCCCTTGCTGCAATGTCAGGACCTGTAACTTTGAGGTCCCAAAGGACAGACTCACACAGCAGTAGCAATCCAGTCCAGTAGCTGTGGGAAGGAATGGCATCCTAACCCATTGCCCTTCTGGTGAGGAAACACTTTGCTCACATCATTTCACTTCCAGCTGGGTTTTCTGGATGCCTGCAGCCTGTGTGTGGGCAGGTGGGTTCAGGAGGGAGTTATCTTCAATAGCAGGAAATAGTTTCTTTGTAAGATGAATTAAATCCAAACACATCTTAAACCTTCCCTTGACCCAGGCACTCCCTCTGACTCCTGCCCCCAGTCTAACCTTTCTTTTCAGAGCAAAATGCTTGAGCTTGTAGCTTTCGTGGGTTACCCCTCAGGCTGCACTACCACTGACTGATTCTAATAAGGGCCAGTAAAATCCTTTATTTATTTCACCACACCACCTTTCCACTGAGGAGGGCAAGAGCCTTTCTTCATTTTTTTCCCCTCCTGTAGATCAGCACTGGATAGTAGGAATCTTTCCAACCTGTGCTGTAGGTATGCTTTAGTGTGTGTTTCTCTCTTGGGTCTTTGTGTCAGGTGACATGTCAACATCCCTTCACCCAGCCAGCACCATCCAGGCAGATTTGCTTAGTTTATGGTGGTCTGGGAACCTGGTGGTTTTCTGTAGGGCCTGCACCTTGGACTCAAGGATCTAATCTACCCTTGCTTTTTAAAAAATAAACAAAATCCAAGTCTAGTAGGAAGGACCAACTTGAAGATGTAAAGAGCTACAGATATGAAAATGTCTGCTGGGGACAACAGGAAAATTTAAATGATAGCTCAGAAATGTGAGCTCATGTGATCCCATCTTCTTCAGTGAAGATCTGTGGGATTTGCTTTTTGAGGTTCACTTTTTAGCCATCAGCTCTTGTTATCCCAGCTTTCCAAGGAAGTAATTTTACACAATTGTACTGTGTAGCAGTTCCTTAGCAGCAGCTTTGGAAATTGCTGGCAACATTCAGCTAAATTTAACAGAGCAATAGAGATCTCTGAGATAAGCTTTTCTAAGAGTTTTATAAAAATAGGTGCTTGAGTAGAGAAAAGGGAGACTTAATGAGTGCTGCTTCCTCTCTTGAGGCAAACCCAGTTGCACCATCACTGTGCTGAGACTCCAGATGACCTCCCAGATGGACAGTCAGTGCCCACATCCTGGCTGGCCAAGCAGTGTGTGCAGAGCTCCACACCAGCCCCACACATGCTGCCTCTCATTCATGCAGTTTGCTGTGACACAGACCTCTTAGCCACCATACATCCATGTCTCCTGCATTCCTTTGGCTGCCATCTCTGTCCTACCAGGACTCATCATACCTTGCATCACCCCTGCCAGGAACTGTGTAGCACTGTGTCTGTGCATTGCTGCAAGGCTCCCACCTGCCCTGACATCCCCATCCCCATCCATGCTGCCATCACTTCTGTGGTGTGTGACCTTGGCCTCAGCCTGACACCAGGAGATGGAGGATGCCTCAGGCTGCTCTTTCACCCACTAAAGGAGGAATGATGGAGTGATATCCCATCCTCCTATAATGCTGGTTCCCTTTCCTTTCAGGAGCCAGTTCAGAATTGCTCTCCATGGATTTGTTCTTGGCTACCTCATAGGCTGTGTCTCTTTATTACTACTGCTGCTCTATCTGCATGTCTAACACCTGCCTTCTCCCTGTCAAGAGCCTTTTCTTGTGCAGCTTTCTATCATCTGGAATAGCCACTTGATCAACTTTATTTTTGTTCTACTTAAATATCTGAAATACAGTTGTGTTGCCCATGCTTCAGAATACTATCTTATGGAGTGGGCTGGACACTGTCACCTTTTTATACCAGTTTACTGATTTATGTTTGTCATTGCTTGCTTCCCTCCCTTGCTTTGCTGGACAGTATAAAACATGTTGAGCTGCATTAGGAATGGCAGATGCTGGACATTGTGGTAGCATACAGGATGTCACTGTGTTCAGCTGGAGCCAGCCTGCTTGCTGCTGCTGATCCACTGCTTCTCCACAGGTGGGAAGCTGAGTTGAAAGGAGACTTGTAGTGCACTGTGGTAGCAGTGTACCTATCTCCTTTACAATAGTGGGAGATGATAAATCACACACATCTGGTGGACATTTGAAATGCAGTGACCTACCTTTTCCATCAGTTAAAATTCTTATGGCAAATACAGTTTATGGCAAATACAGCAATGGAAACTAAAGCTGTCTTTGAGCTGTTTATGTAACTTGTGGGTACAGCCCTATCATGTTAATTTGTGGTGTGGGTTTTTTCATGCAGGTTCCCAAATTATTGCTTAATCTGGGTCTGGAAGAGCCATTGGTTCATGTTTCTGCACAGATCACTGATAGAGGCATGGTAAGTGTTCCCTTTTCCCTTCTCTGCTCTTTCAGGAGTCTGCAACCATTTTGTTTCAACAGCTGCTTGCTAAAATTCAGTCCCATTGTTGGAAGTGAAGCCAGATTCTGAAGTGTGGAATGGTGGAACATAGGTGATACAGCCCAGAGTCTTCTGAATGCTCACCCATGGCTTCCTGCCTTTCAGTCTCTTTTTAAAATGTTTGGTGAAAAGTCTATCTTACTCCCAAGTCAGACACTGCAGTCTCTAATGGCAGTTCCTGGTCGTTGTGCAGTTTGCCTCCCTAAGGAACACCAAACCCAGAAGGGATCAGTACTTCAGTTTTGTTTCTTGCTAACACATTTTGCTTGAATACCAACTTCAAGCCTTCCTTTGACAAGTCTCACTGGGCAAACCTGAGTGAAACCAATGAGTACCAGCAGGGCTGTGCCTACCATGCTTATCTTTCTGCATGAAGCCTACAGAGCCAGATCCACTAATGGAGTTCTACCAAGCTAGCAGGCCTTGGGAAGACTGTCTACCTATGGGGCAGCCCCTGAATTTTCAGGTCTTTCCTCTGCCAAGGGTCCCTCAGGGTGGAGCAGGGTAAACTTTATTGATGGAAGCTTGAGACAGGCTTTGGGAGAGGTGTGTAGAGAACACATATTGGAGAACTTCAGTTTATTTTTGCTAGTTCTGTTCTTTTCTTCCCTAGGTTGGATCAGACAGTATCATTGGGTCATCCACACAAATCGGGGAGAAGACATCCATCAAACACTCCATCATTGGCAGCATGTGTACCATAAAAGGCAAAGTTAAGATCACAAACTGTATCATCATGAATTCTGTTACAATTGAGGAAGGGTAGGTTACCTTTTTGTACTTTACTTCCCTAGATTTGCATTTTCTTTTTCTAGATAGATCCTGAGTCAGTAATTTTTGTCCTGTAAATAATCGTCAGCCAGAAGAGCTGATACCAAGAGGTGTGTTTCCAAAGACAAGTAACAAATAAGTCTCTATAAACAGTCCAGAAGTGCACAAGTGAAATGAACTAACAAGAGGACTGCAGTCTTGGAAAACAAATTTCTTTCTAAGTAGATCATGTCATCTTCAGAATGTGTAAGTTAGTTAAGTGGATGTCTGTACGAGCTTGTGTATCATTCTTCCAAGCTTTATTTTAGTGGCTGGATCAGTGAGTATACCTAAAATATTTGAGGCACAAAGCATATTTTAAAGTGGTATACTTGCCAGCTAGAAATGTTCTTCTCACATTGGAACATTACAGCTTCACCTAAAATGTCATTTTCTTTGGCCCTTTTTTGTCATCCTGCAGCTTTTACTTTACCATTGCCTATGCTGAGTAATAGAATAAATTAATAAACTTTTCAAAGAGAAAATCTGCCAGCTAGTAGAGGTTTCTCATGCACTAAAGACACTGACTAAATAGTTAGCCTTGAGCTGTACATTTCCAAATGTGGGAAAAGTGGCCTGTCTGTAACTGTTGATGTCTGCATGCCCCCATCTTTCCATACATGCTGGCTTCCTGTGGATGTCAGTGGAAAGGAAACTGCTGATTGACTCTGTGCAGACCTGTATAAATTCTCTGCTCCTTCATGGCTTGAGGTTTGCTTAGGGCCTCAGGAAAAAGGCCAAACTCTTAAAAAATGCCACATTGGCTCTGAAAGTTGCATATCTGAAAAACATAAAACCCCAAAGGATGTGGGGTCTATGGAGGATACTACTGTTACATAACTAAATTACAGGTAAGTATGGTACCTTACCACAAAGTGTTTGTCTTTAATAGAAATCCACAGTAATTTCAAGCACATCATAAATCAGAATTCCATTGAGTATAGAAAATAGCTGCTTTCCAGGTCAATCACAGATGGATCCAGTATGGCTGTATCACAAGCACTACTGTCATAAAAAGTAGAGGAACCTCTCTCATTTGATCATGAGACCCTCTGTCATTTTGATTAATGAATTGATGCCACAATCATAATGGTATGGTTTTGCATATGAGGTCAGCAGCTCTACCATTAAATCTGCAGAGCCAGCTAAGTGTATAAATAGCACTGTTTTTATGAAGAGTCCCAATTCATCTTGTGTTTGTCTGCACTGGCATTTAGTAGTGTTCTAAATCCTAAATCGATCCCAGAGCTGTTATGTTAAGCATTTCACAAAATTCCACAAGCATCGTAAAGTTGGTGATATATTATTTTTAAGAGAGATAAATTGACTTTTGGGGTAACATTTTTGTGAATTCTAGAAAACAATGTGATCCCTAGTCACTCTTGGTGAAAACAATATAGCCACCAAAGAGTGAAAAGCCTCACAGTCCCAGGGGTTTACCCCCTTTAGCTGCTCTATGGTTACTGCATACTGAGGCACTGGAGTCAAATTTGCAATTATTCCTCTCTAGCCAGAACTAAGACTATAGACCCTGGTTCTTTATTGCAAAGCATACTGTAATTAATATTATGTATATCTGCACAGATACTGAGCTGATAAATTATTTGTTATTGCATCATGGTAAGTCTTAAGATGAGGGGGGCATGAAGTCATGCATACACAGGTAGTGAGAAATGCTGCTGAGTTTTGAAAGAAACATTCCTTGCAGTGAAGGATTTCTATGTATTTTTTTTAATGTATTTTGACTCTCTTTCATTACTTTGGTTAAATCTGATGGATTTTTATTAAAATGCTCATCATTCTTACTCGTGCTGATGGATCCATTTGCAACAGGTGGATAAATTATATGTGGTTTTGCTTTAAACTGTCCACAGTGCACAACTCGTTACAATCACCTCTTCTCCCAAGTGTCTCTAAAACAGCTCAAGCTTTATCTAATCACAACTTCTTCATCTCTAATTGGAAAGTCAGTATGTGTTGGCTGATATGGTTCCAAATGAGCACAATAAAGTGCCTGACAGATCTAATTTTTTTTTTTTATTGCACAGCAGATGTCCTACAAATAAGCCAGTTTCACCAACTAAGGTATTATATATTAGAAACTTCTGAAATTGTATTGAGAAGTGGATAAAAACTGTGTCATTGAAAGAATATACATGTTAATGCTGACATGAGCATCTCAACCACACTAATGGCCTACTGTAATATTGCCCAAGTCAAATGTGAGTGGTAACTGAAGGCCATTCCCAGGAGTGTTCATTGCAGTAACACCAACTTGAAGCAGCAGGCTGAGAAGACTGCAGTAGGACACTTATGGAAAAGACAAAGATGTATAGATAACTCAGAAGAAAGATCAGATAAATCTTTTCTTTTAAAGTTTGGATACTGAGAACAACCAAATGCAAAAATTGCTCTGCATTCTAAGTTCATTTATCACAAGCTACATGGCACTGCTTTGGTATTTCCCTTGCCTCTTCCATCACCTCCAGTTTCTCTGGGTTGAATCTTTCTTTTTGTTCCCCTCTCAGCTGCAAAAGTGATCTGAGCAGCTTCAGTTCACTATGTCAATATAGAAAAAACAAAATTAACAAACAAACAAAACCCACCAGAAGTTAAATTTAAAATGTTTATCTCTTGGTAGCTTTCCTATAATGTGATTAAGTATCCTGTGCTGTAATTCCTTCATTGTTAAGATCCACAAATTATATTTCCAAACCAGAAAAAAAAGCTTTTTAATAGCTACACCACATTTAATACCAGCTTCTGAAATGGATAAATTCTTGCTGTGCAGGTGGGAACACCACAGGGTTCTTAGAACAAAACCAGGTATCTCTTGTTAGGCAGTGCTTGCCTCATTATTGGAGGAACAGAGGTCATGGGCTAGGTGATGATAACTTTCCCAACTGAATGGATCAAGTAGCTGGGGTTAGTTTGGACAGTCTATTGCATACTATTTGCAAGTTATGATCTGTTCTCCAGCAATGGCTGGTGCATTTGATACTCTGGGGTACCAGAAGCTGGATTTTTTGTTTGCTTTGGTGTGTAGGGCTTCTATTACATTATATATGTCTCCTGTGAAGTGATTTGAGTAGATATGAATCCCCCCTTAGAAGAGATTACAGGGGATTAAAGAAGTTAGTAGCAGGGTGAAATAATTGGTAGTCCTTTCTTAATGTGTTTCCCACTGTGCAGATAATTCTTCCATCAATGAGACAATAAAATAGCAAAGATTACATATGTGCTGAATGATGGACATACTTGACCAAGCTGGGAGGGATGTAATTTATACAACAGCACAAGTGCTGAGAGATGCTGACTGCCCAGGTGACAGGCTGTAGTGGCAAAATGGTTCTTTTTTTCCCTCTGGATGGCTCCCTAGAGCTCAGTGACAAATGACTGCACTGAGTTACATAGTTGGAGAAAATCTACTAATCGAGCTAAAATCATAGGTCTCTTGAAAACATTGTCTGTGTGGATGTTCCTGCAGTAGCTGTGTGTCCTTAGTCTTTGTAGTGGCTCAGGACTGCCCCTTCTCTTTGCCCTGTTTTATCATGGGTGCAGCAGGGTCCCTGGATTGCTGCATCTTTGGTGCAGGAGTCCCCTCAATGTAGCTCTCCTGCAAAGGGGCAGCTGTGACACCCACAGACTGACTGAAGCTGGTTTGCCCAGGGGAACTGTGCCATTTGCACAGTTGTGCACATGGAAAGTAGTGCCTGGTAGATTTAATCCCCTGATAAGCAGGGCTGGCAGACTGCTCACAATTGATGAGGAGAAGGTTGAGATACTCAATCACTTTTTCGGTCTTGTGCTTCACTGTCAGTCTCTCTTCCCACACGTCTCAGCTTTATGGACCATAATATATGTGATCAGACATAATACTAATCAGAGGGCTGGAGCACTTCTCCTGTGCAGACTGAAAGAGCTGGGGTTAGTCAGGAGAGAAGGCTCCAGGGACACCTCATTGTAGCCTCTCAGAATTTAAAGAGGGCTTATGAAATGGTTACAAACTTTTCAGACTGGCCTGCTGCAACAGGATAAGGGCTAATGGCTTTAAACTAAAAGAATGTAGAGTTAGACTAGATATAAGGAAGAAATTGTTTACTGTGAGGGTTTTGAGGCATTGCCCAGAAGAAGTTGGAACTGGTACATCCCTGGAAATGTTCAAGGCCAGGCTGGGTGGGGCCCTGATCAACCTGGTCTAGCTAAAGATGTCCCTGCTCATTAAGGGGGGCGGGGACTATGTAGTCTTTAAAGGTCCTTTCCAACCCAAATTACTCTATGGTTCTATAACTTTGTTTCATTTTATAAGCTTAGGCATACTTGGCTGTTTTGAGATGACACTTAGATATGGATAGATTAATTTAATTATGGCTTTTGTTTTAGCAGTCAGTGGTTGGTTTGTTGGTTTTTATCAAACATTGGCTTTATTTATAAGACTTGTTGTTTTACTTAGTGTGCTACCTTCCGGCACTAATTGATCTGGTCATACAGGACCTTGTGCTGAAGCACTCTGAGCATTCCAAATAATATTAACAGGAAAAATATGTTGAATCCTTTATTCCATCCCTGCAGATAAATATTTCAAAATCTCTTGTTTGTTAGTAAAACTATCCCAGTGTATACACTTACGGGAAGGAGCTTGGCCATTTTATGTGCACATTATATCCTTTTTTCTTGGTCATGGAAAATGAATGTTTCCCTGGTAAAGATTCAGGGGAAGGGATTGTTTAGTCGTGAAAAAAATGTGGTCTTTGAACTACTTAGAGGTTAGTTGAGAAGGCAAGCATTAAAAGTTCAGAAAAATACTGAGTCTACTGTAAGCCATGCTTTGAAAAGTCTTGTTAACATGGTGGTAGTTAGTACCATAAGGATTCTGTGGTAGAGACAGTCTGAAATAAAGTATTTTTCTGCATTTTTTTTCATGAAAATACAGGAAAGTATTCTGCTTCAAATGATGTTTTCATGGAAATCATAAATAGAGTGCTCTGATTATCAAAGACAGCAAACGATTCACAATTTGCTTCTAGATTTCACCTCCACAGCAAGAAAGTACCAGATCTTAACAGAGCAACCAAGGAAGCTAAACCTTTCTCACCTGTAATTTTTCCAGAAAAACGGTGTCCCAAACTGGGATTAGGAGTGGGAAAAGGAAGGAGTTCCCTCCAGAAAGGAGTTTGCAGCAAACCGTTGCCAGATAGGTAGATGATGTAGTGGGCAGTTGGTTCAGGAACTGTAAGAGTAGGATTGTAGGTGTGATTGAGGTTATTGAGTTTGTGCAGGGGCAGGAATCATTGAACAAAAACCTCATATCTTTGTAAAGTTTACAAACATACTACCCAAAAGAACTGAACTGAACTGAACTGAACTGGACTGAACTGAACTGAACTGAATGACACATGGCTAAGATCACCTTTTGGAAAGGGAAGGGGTTAAAAAGACAAACAGACATGTTTTGGGTCAGGCTGCAGTGTGATGCCAGCAAATTGCAAAGTGTTGCAGCATCGGGAAGCTTGGAATGCAAGGGAGGTGACACCAAAGGCTTCGAGTTACAAACTGCAGTCAGGTGATGTGAATGTTGAGGACAGAGGGAAAGTTAGAAGAGTCCCATGGGAAGATGTGGTAAACCTTGGGGAGTTCTGACCTCTTGGGCAGAAGGAGTAGGCTGAAGTAAAAATTAGTGTGGACTAAAGTACCCAGGTACGTGAAGAAAGAAAATATTCTGTCAGCCAAAACTAGCATGTGAAGACAGTAAGTTGCACACTGGATTTTGTTAAAGGTGTTCTGGGTACCTGTGTGAAAATAGGTGGACAGATGCTGAACTCTACTCAGAGAGGGGACTGGAGAGAGACCACGTGTGACTGGTTAAGGCTACTCTAGTTTACCACATGTCTTCAATTTATTGCTACTTTCTATGAGAAAATGTACAAAGGAAGAAAACAACAAGCAAGGCAAGCTGGATTGACTACTAACTGCAGATTGATTGTGAAGTTTATTGGTTGTTTCCTCAATAGTGCCAAATCAGCACCTGATGTAGAAACAGCCAGCGGTTTGAAGAAAGTTCTAATTAAAACCAGGGTGGAATTGAGTCTTTATAGGGGTACAGTGCATAAGTGGTCTTTTTCCCCTTGGACAATGGCAGTACAAAGGAATGATCCCATTCCCAAGGCAACATATTTAACAGTACATAACCTCATGAAAAGGAATGAGGAGGTGAAAGTTATTTCCAGCACCATAGCTTGCAAAGCTGAAAATAAAAATCTACTTATGCTGAAATTCCCAAACATTTTGTATCTTGAACCATTTTTAAGATGGCTATTGTCTCCTGGACACTTTGGTGCTGCCAATTGGCTCCCTGCCTCCCTAGAAAGAAGAACGAGTTTAGAATAGATATCTCAGAAAGCTCATGAAAAGGGAGAACTTCATTCAGCAAAAGCACATGTTCATCTAAATAAATGGATAAAATATATAATGGATATAAAACAAAATTAGTGAAGAAAAACTATGTGTATTGTAGTCCCTGCCTGTGAAAAGGGGTCTTATTTCTCTTGATTATGTAGCAATTCTGTCCTTGCTGTCACACCTCTTTGATTTTCAGGAATTATAATTTTCATTCTACTATTTAATTCACTGCACATGCTATTGTAAGATACTGAATAGAGAGAACCTCTGGCTAGCAGAATCTGCTTTCAGGAAGATAAATTGAGGAAGAAAGTGCAAAGTAGGAAACTAGTAAGTAGGAAGTGGTGGAGCTACTTGTGGAACTGGTTTTCAATTGCTTTCAACTGCAGTCAAATTCTACTGTATCTAATGTATTGAGGAAATTTCTCATATTATACCTGCTATCTTGTGAGTGTCTGAAACATTATTACTAGCAGCTTCTCAAAGAAAAAAATTCTTTTGGCTAGCTTCCTGGTACATCAATCTGTCTTAAATAAATCACCTGTTCTTTCATCTCAGATGCAGATGTTTCCCTGATAGTGCATGGCTCGTCCCAGTTTTCCAAACATCTTGTACATCAAATGTTGAACTTAAAGCACAGATGAGCCCTGAAAAGTGGGATTTTAAAATATTCCCTCTCATTCTGCTGATCTGCTTCTTCAGGTGGACAGGGTTATGTCTGACTTCAGAGCTATAAATAACCTGTCTCCTGCTAACCACATGGGTCTAATTGAAGAGTATGGAGATTTGTCACAGGCAGCTGATTGCTGTTGGATTTTGGTGGGAATCTGTGTGTGATTGCCCCCAGTACTATTTAAAATCTTCTCCCACCTAGTTATGGAAGAAGAAGGAATTGTCACATTGTGCCTCTTAAGTTCCTGAGGAGACAAGGGTTGGACAAGTTCAGCTGGGATCTAAGAAGCCAGGTTCACTTTTAAAGGTGACATTTACAAAAATCTTTTCCATGTCAATCTAACTCACATGATATGGGAACTGACTTAACCAGTAATGTCTTATGAAGGGCCACAGCTCTCAACCCAGAATTGTGCTTCAAAAACCCCAGAGAAAGTGTTCTTTTACTGTGCCTGTTACCTCACTCAGTCTGGCCATGTAAGCTGGTGGAAAGTGAAGCAAACCCAGAGGAGGTAGTGAACATATAATTTTCCTGCTTTGTTTCCTTCACATAGACATGAGTAGCTTTTTCTGGCCATCAGTGAAATGTCTGTAAAATCATGTGGGACCTGGCCCTCCCACTCTGCAAAAGAAATCCAGAGGGGGTTCCTGGTATAAACTCCTTCCAGCACACTTTTGCTGAGGTGTGCAACCCCGAGCATGCAGCTACACAAAAGGCCACCAATTTGTTTGTTCCAAGATCAGCTAGATGTAACTGAAGTTTCAGAGGTGAGGCGTGACCTTCCTGGTGACCTCCTCTCACACCCTAAGTTTCACTTAACAAAACACATTAAGGTAGGTTTGAGGCAATCCTTTAAGGTCAGTTGAACCTTCACTGGAAAATACGAGTGCTGGCAAGTATATGCAGTATGTAATGCAAAATGTTTAGGGTGTGGGGAAGAAGCGTAAAGGAGCCATACCACAGTGATGAGCTTGGCTAGAAAAGAGACATGAAACAAGTTCCACAGTGAAAACACCCTCAGAGACGGGCGAAGAATTTAGAGGGGTTGGTAGAATGATTTTGTTACCCCCAAGGGGAAAAACAGGAGATCAAAGCCCAAATTCACTTACGAATGCTTGCTTTGAAATGTATCTATAAATTATAGCATGTACTGCTGGCATCTATTGTAGGCTTTGGTATTTACTTGAGTGTATAACGTGAGATTCATAGTGCCCGGAGTTCTTGTGCTTGTGTGCAAAAACGTATTGGTGTGTAAAGCATATTGGCAAAGGCAGCATTTTAGATTCCCAAATTCCCAAATAGTGTTTTTGCCTCTCCCCTGTTTTCCCATGGTTTTTGTCCTCACCCCTGTGATCATGAGTCCCAGCAACCAGCTCACTAGCTCGTAGGGGATTCCTTCAGAGGTTGCTGGTAGGTTTCAGAATTCTCCCTGACTCCTTGCCAGCTCTCAGTGTTGTTAAGGTGCCTGTGGTGGCTGTTATCTTCTTGGTCAGGGCAGAGGGGATGTTGCTCCCAGGGGAATTCACATCTGTTACCCCTCAGTCAACAAAGTAGCTGCTGAGGTATGTCACCCTTTGCTTTTAACTCCCATGTCAGTCTCTGTGTTTGGTAGCTCATCTGGAGGCGCAAGAGACCCGACTTCTTGGCACGGCAGAGCAGTACCAACAGGCTGTCCTAGGCTTTGTGCTCCAGGCTTGCTTTCTTGTGAGTCTACAGTTTTAAGCATTGCATTATAGACACCTCATTTGCTTTGCTGCCCAACAGAGATTATGTCAGGGTTTTGGCACAATTGGATTAAAGTACCAGGCCTGGATAACTTCCATTGGCATTTCAGGAGATTTGCTGTAAGGCAAACCTGTGACATTCATACCTTCCTAAGCTTGCACAACCAGGGCGAGAGCTGCAGTTGAGGTCTTGACCTCAGTTACTTAAGCCCCTTTCTCCCAGGAGCGTTCATCACTTTAATCACAGAGTCCTAAATAATCAGTGGGTAGCCTGTAATTAGGGGGTTGTGTCTTGGATTCCTGCTGCTTGCTCCCGGTGTGCTGAGCACTGCGTATTTTGATTTCCCGTTCCCCCAAAGGATGTTTGATCTCAGATTTACACTTTAGAAAATTAAGAAGGGTACAGCACCTCAGTCCCCTGGCAATCTTCCTGCTTTCAGTGGTAGGTGCCTTGCTTTGCCTGAGTATCACAGTGCTGCAGCAATTGACACACTTGATTTAAGAGTTTGATTTATAGACCGATATTCGGGCTGAAAGTCAGCAGTTCCAGGGCTGCGTAAATCAGCCTGTCTCTGGGATTAATACTTCCTTATTTATAATTTCGACAGGAGATGGAATTCTTTCCCAATTCTTTACATTTCTTTCAGATGTAATCGACCACCCTGTCCTTTGGTTTAAAGCTATGTGACTTCGCCACAAATAGAGGGAGGGGAAAGTAAGCCGAGTCCAGGAATTGCTGTGCTATAAAAGCTCCATATTGTGTGCTCTTGGACTTTGCTTTCTCCCAGTTTCCTTCAAGCCCACACAAGAGATGGACTTGAGGTTTTTTTGGCTTTCTTCCCCTCCCCCCTCCCTCCATACATGCGCTGACCTTTTAGAAAAATAAATAAAAGATAAAGAAGGACCTGGAATGTTGCAGAATGTGTGTACATTTTGCTCTCTGTTGTTTTCTGCTGGGATTAGTTGTTTACAATGGGGGAGAGAGGGAGGGCAGAGGAAGGGAGGTCTGTGGCCTTAACTGAAATTAGTGGCATTTCAGAGTGATCTTGTTAGGTGGTCTGCAGTTTAAAGACCTAAATCCTTGTAATCCCCCCATGCCTCCTTGGCCACTACTCCTTTTGCTCTTGTTCTCTCACTTTCAAAAAAACCCACCCCAAAGTCAGGCTCTGTCTCTCAGATGCAGGCACGTAGCGGACACACAGACGTAGGCTCGCACTCTCTCATATGCTCCCATTTGCACGTTGTACCTGTAGAACAAATTAATGCTTCAGCTACATCTGTTCCCACTACAGGACTGGGCTTGTAAAAATGTTCTCTTTAGAATGCAGACGCACACTGAATATTTTTATTTATTTTCTGAAAAACACCCAGCTGCCAGACTTTCAGTTTGTGATTACACTTAAAACAAATTCAAATTGAAATTTCAGCCGTAAATCAAATGCCCCAAATTAGTTCCTCTTGTGGGTTTGAACATGCTCTTTGGATTTTAAGGTCAAGAGATATCCGTTTTCACCGTGCTGAAAAGTTTAAAAATATACTACATTTTCAGGGGAAAAAATAAATATGGTTTGCATTATAAAGGAGTACATCAATGTGTGCATATGCGCACACACACCAGAGTTGATGAAGCTGGATGCTGTCAGAGCACCTTTGAGGGCTAATAGCACCTAATTGTTATGGAAGGCAGGAACTGTGGTGGCAGTTTAGCTACAGAGAATATAGCAGTGCCCTGAGATCTGATATTTACCCTGTAAGAGAATAAAAGTTTATTCCTTACTCTTCAACTTGAAAAAAATAGTAGAAATTAAATAAACACACAAAATACTTCTCTTGGCAGGCTTTATAACTTTTTTTTTTTTTTTTTTTTTTTTAGTAAAAAGGCATTTACAAGTGGTTTCAAAATGGCTGTGTTACATCTGTCAGCGGGTGAAGGGAACACCCACAAATTGTGTTTTTATCTCTTGAAGTTTTGTTCCACTTGAGCAATAAAAGCCGGATTTGCTGCTGGTTTGTGTGATTGGGGTAATCTGAGCGTTGAGTATAGCTTTAAAACTTCTGCAGTTGGTAGGGTTTATAAGTTTTAAGAAACTCCTGGGGTGGTGGAGTTCTTGGGTTTTGTTTTACCCTGGCACCAGGGAAGGGTTGATTTGCAAGCACCTGGCACAGACAAGTTCATCTTGGTTCCCTGGCCTGTCCCTCCCAAAAAATGGTTTGGCAGGAACTCCCATTATCTTTGATGTTAATGTCATCAGCAGTTTCTTGGTTACAATGCTATTCTTTCTCAGGGAGTTGAAAGCCTGTGCTCAAGCAGGCTCTGAACACACATGCAGTATTCTCCAGCCTGATCTCCAGACCGACAGCTTAAATCCCCACTCTTTTGGGGAATATCCTTCTACATGAGGGTAATGCTGGGAGGTGTAGTGCACTCACAGCTGCTGTCATGCTCAGGAGAAGTGATAGATGGTGGGAACCTGCAAGTTTGCAAGGAAAAGCTTTCATCTGACTGGCTCAAAGCAACAGAGGAGGAGGTATGCTGGAGTGCACATTTTGGATAGGAGCCATTTCAGTGGGAAATGAGCAACTTCTCCTATTCCCTTTGCTAGTCCTGTTGAAATCTAAGTCAGGATGACAGCACTGGGCAGTCCTGCTTCCACTGATCCGTTCTCTAGCCTGGCATAAATGCCAAGTTGCTCTTGCTCTCAGCAGCTGCTGTTGCACAGGACGGTGGCCTGAGCTGCTGTGCGAGGCTATTGGAAAGGAAGCAGATCGTGACAGTGTGAGAGCAAAGACAGGCAGGGGTCTGCTGTGTATCTTTGCCGCTTTTTATCTTATTAACATGTTAGTAAAAACCTTGCCAAAGCAACCTGAGCTGGTTGTTTGTAGAATAATTGCTCATGTTGCCTCCTTATAGGTCAGCAGAGGGGGAGTTTAAGTGAGTTAAAAGAATAATTGTTCAGAAGGGACAGTCTGTTCATGGGGGGTTGTAACTGTGAACCACTGCAACTGAGGTCCAGTTTTATTGCTTTTACTCCTGCAGAATTAATGGTGGTTTTGTGGGGCAGATGGTTTCTGCTCTGACTCACACAGGCAACAGAATTGTAATACGTTTAATGACAAATTCTTTGTTCTAGATAATAGTGTTGTGCGAGCAGGAAAATAATATGAATTAATTTTGGGATCAGCGGTCTGGAGTGAGGATCGGTGTTTCACACTTCTGAGGACCTCAGTTGACTAGAGCTCCATTCAATACAGAATTGAGGCTTAGGTCTTTGACCTGATACCAAAACCCCTCTGTTAGTTCAGACTCCAGGCTAACAGTTCTGTCCAAAAGCCAGCTTGATGGTGCACTGAAGTCGTGCTTCACTAGTGCAGAGAGTAGTGGTGGTGCCTGTAACCAAAGTTGGGAATGGTTGCAGGTCATTAAACTGTGAAACTCACTGTACAGAACATCATTGAAGCCAAAAACTTCTGGTTTTGACAGGGATCAGTTGTTGGACTGATACTATTCACAGTTACTGTTATTAATATGGACAGAAATACTGGGAAGCAGACATGAGATCCTATGGTTCACAGTAGGATTAATATTGGGTTATCTAGGGAGAGCAGATTATCTACATCTCTCCAAGGTTATAGATCTCGCTCATACACTCTTCCCAATCATCTTGTTTTGATGAGTGTTAGTATTTTCAGATACATCTGAGCTTTGTTTTCTGTCCTTCAATGACTGTCTATCTTTGCATATGTAAAAATAAGGAATTTGATTCACAGTTCTTTGCTTCTCTGTAGCTTTGAAATAAATTGCATTTAATGTTATTTAACACAACTCATCATGCTGAGGGAACAGCATTTCAGGACACATCAGATACTGGTGAAGATTGACAAGTTCCAGCTTACTGGAAGAAGGGGCTCAGAGCAATGCAGTAACTCAGAATCTCTCAGCAGAGAAGTTACAAACCCAGCAGTTGGACTCTGAACTCCTTTCCTCTCTGGACAATGGGATTGGCAGATTTGAAAGCTGGTTATATTACAGATTCAAATACATTTTGGAATATGGTGGCTTTTGCTAAAGTTCCATCCTGTGTAGCATTTCAGACTTAGTGGTGTCAAAGGCAACATGAGCGTGAAGATATCCAAGGCAGGTAGTGTAGGTCTAATGTGGGTTTCATTGGTTTAATACTGCAGAATAATCATGTTTGGGTGCTTAAATGTAATGTGAACAAAGCCAACCAGCTGAGCTATTGATCTGCCCTTTCTCTCCACCTTTTCTTAGTGCCTGGCAAGCTAGAATGTATAAAACTGCTCAGAAAAATCTGCAGAGAAAGACTGGGCTGCTGCTCCTGTTTTTAGCTGGGGAGCTGAGCAGAGAAGCCACCCCCACAGTTACCCAAACTGTCTGTGGAAAATACAAGACTTGATCCAGGTCTTTATTTATTCAGTTAAGTATTTATTCTGTTGAGGAGATGTAGAGGAAAGCTGTCCTAGCAGAAGGTAAAACTGCAAACTCTTTTTTGCAAACCCAGTCTGACACCTGGCATTTAAGTTTTTCCAGCAACTGGGTGTGAGGATCAAGAGAAGAATGGAGTTTTTGAGAAAAGAGGTGAACTGAACCTACTTACAGGATCATGTCACAGAGTCATTAGATATTCCAACGTATACCTTTGTTTTGTACCTGTCATTTAAATTATTTTCTTGCTTTGTTTGTATTTACATTGTAGGTGCTGTCTTCAGGGCAGTGTTATTTGTCACAATGCTGTGATAGAGAAGGATGCAGACATCAAGGACTGTTTGATTGGAAGTGATCAGAGGCTGGAAGCCAAAGGTAAGTACAAAAGCTGTATTTACTGTGCATTTGTAATAATTTTCAAACATTTTCTTTGAGATTTTACTCCTGCTTCTTCATGAAGTGTTAGTAAACTGTGGCAGTTCTACAGTGGGGTGTCCTATAATATCAGGATTTGTTTTTCATGGAAAGTACAGCTTCTTGGCATAAGTTCAGGGGCTTGCTCCTCTGAAGTTGGCAGCAAAGCCCTGTTGTTCTTATAAAGAACAAGATTGGGTGCTGAGACAGTGTTTTCCCAGAGACCACAATTAGATCAGCCTGAGGTTGTCCTCAGCAGAAGGAGCCATTATTTTGACTAGTAATCTTTGTCAGTGACAGGGGCAAAGCAGGCAAATTGTTGATCACACAAACATCCTTCTTTGTAGGTGCTCCCAACACACAGTTCCAGTATGCCCCTATTCACTTTGCTCCAAGCAAAAGCCCAAGGTGGAACATCATATTAGGAGCTGCTGTGCTCAGTATGAAATACAAGGGCAGCTACATTCAGATGTGCTTTACTGCCATGAAGTACTATTTTGGAGCTTCAGAAGGGATGCAGCTACGTGGCCCTCATTTATCCAAAGCTGAGCAGTGGTGAGGGCTCGCTGGTAACCGCATGAGTGGAACTGTTGATTTCCTGCCCTAAGAGATAATGGGCAGGAAATGGCTGTTTCAGTGACTGCATCCCAAGCAGAGGCTTTTTAATGAATATTTATGGTTGGGGTTTGGCAGATCCCTCCTCCAGTGTGTGGACTGAGGACAAAAGTGAGTTCCTTTGCAGGCTCCATGTGAAGTTATTTAGTCAGATCAGGATTTATTTGCTTGCTTTGTCTTTGTGGGTGGATTCCCAATTCTAAGTGTCTTGATACGGAGCAGGGTTTGAACTTAATGTAGTACAGCGTAACCTATTGTCAGTTTCACATATGACACATTTTCCTTACACTGAAAGTAAAAGTAAAAAGGACTCATGAAAATAAAGTATTGATCTTGCAGTAGCAAGTCTGATACTGTAGGTAACACAGTGAGTTCACTGTGGTCTTGGTCTCTGTGTGGCTGTGCACAGCTTTGCCCATCACACCAGTCTGAATGGGTGTCCTTTGTGGGGTTCATTGCCCCCTGTTGTAGAATCATTTAGGTTGGAAAAGTCCTTTTCATATCATCAAGTCCAATCATAAACCTAACACTGCCAAGTCTGCCATTAAACCATGTCCCTAAGTGCTGCATCTGAATCACCAGGAGAGATGAATTGGGTCACGTTTGGTTGTTAATCTGCAGTGTGAGCTATGAGGACACAGGGTTTAGATTTAGCTGATATTTTAGGAAATAGGAATAGATTTGATTTCTTTAGTAGATGATACCAAACAGAAATACCAGCCTTTGACCTTGATCAAAACTGCTTTGGAAGTACCTTCCAGGGTGCAGATCCTAGTCTGGTTGATTGTGGAATGAAAGCTGGTCTTTCTTCTTGATTGTCCTTGTCATCCTTGTCTGAATATTTTTCAGAGTCTGTAGATGTATTTGCAGGGAGTGTAACAGAGCTGTACCCATTGATCATTTGCCTATTCTTGAGAGTCTACTGCTCCCCTCCCCAAAGCTTAAACCCACTTCTTGGGTTAACTAGAATCTGGGGACCCTCTACTTAAACCATTTAGAAATGTATGGTTGACATTAGCAAAGATATATTCAGGTAGATTATTAATACTCCATTATGCTGAGCAAGAAAAATAGTAAAGCCTCAGTTCATTTTGCTGCCTCAGTTTCCTAACCATTCTAGAATTTCTTTGGGCTGGGGGTCAGGTTTGCCTTGGTGGTCTGGGATCTGTCTGTGAAGTCCGTGATTTATTTCCTGTCCCATGGAGTCTTTCCAGCCCAGCATGTCTCTTCTGACCTTGACTGGTCCCATAGTAAACTGGGTCTTCTCTTTTTCACTGTGAAAGCATGTCATGACTTCCTTTCCCCTGCCCAAGACTTCCTGTATCTTGTGCCAAGCTTTTGGTGTGGCTCTGTAAGTCTGTTTCCATATTGCCCCCTTCATCAAGACTTTGGCTGTGTTTTTCTGTTTAGTAATTTTTCCTTCTTCAAACTTGAGCTTCCATGGCCAGGTTAAGAAAAAAACCTAGCTCTCTTGGGTAGGAGCCACCTTTTCTTGCAAGCTGATCACCCTTCAGCAGACATAAGCAGTAGCTGCTGGCTGCTGACACTAGTCTGGGAGTTCCACATTCCAGTTTCTGGGAGTAGAAACCTCCTCAGCAAAACTCCGTACACCTTCCCAGAAACATTAAAAAAATAAAAATATAGCAGTCCCTTATTCCAGAACATCAGCCAGGATTCATCAAAGGTAGAAATATCCCTGAATCATCCTACACAGCCCCAAGCAGATCCCACAGTTGACTTTGCTGCAGAACTGTCTGTGTACTCCCTGCTCTACCAGTCGTGGCCACACTGCCCAGGCAGCTTGGGGTACAAGAGCCCTTTGAGCCAGTGGTGCACTGACCTCCTTTCATAAAATGAACTCCAGTCCCATGCAAGGAGGATGGCAGGAGAACAGCTACCACAAATGATAGGCAAACGTAACTTAAAACAGCTCTCATGCTTCTCCTTCTGCAGAATAATATGGGTATATTTAGGGTGGTCCAAATGGTACAGCTGGGAGTAATGGGATTGAATTAAACACAATTTAGGTTGGCTATCTGGAGCATTTTCCTAATGATGTGGTCTGGTAGGCTGTGGGATAATCTCCCTGGGGACATGCTGGGAGACCTCATCACTTAATAATGGGCTTGGCAGTTCTCTGGACACCTAAATAGAGGGAATACTCTGACACTGCTTACAGGGGTAGATCAGAGGCCACCTGGTACTTTCAAACTAAAATGAAAATTGGAGACACAGGAGTGCACATAACTGTCAGCAGTGTCCCAGTCCTGCATTGACTTCAGCCCTGTCACAGCACTGGCCAGAGACAGTATTTTTAAATGTCTCTGCTGAAATTAAGGTATGGCATTTTATTTGACTTCTGGATTTGCAAGCCACGCCTCCTCAGAGCCCTACTGTTCTCCTACTGCTTTTATTACCATGCCTTGGAAGCATCCACTTTCCTTCCTCTTTGATACTTAAAGGAATTTGCTAGCAGAGAATTAACAGATGGGCTTTGTGAAAGCTACCTCACCAGGTAGCATTTGAAAAAACATGTTGATACCTAAGAAAAATGCAGTAATTTTAGAGGAATAGGAAATGGCAGACAGCATTCTGAAAGAACATCATTGCACAGAGCATTCAATCACTGTTTTGAAGACACTTATTAAGATTACACTGCAGCCTTTTTGATAAACCTGGTTTTAAAGAGAACCTCAAAAACAGTATGTGTTCAGTAAAGTAGGACTAGAGAGAAGGGGTGCTGGTGATGGGCCAGTGGAGGAGTCAGATGAGCCTGGAGTCACTAAGTACAACTCCCAAAGGAGTCTCTCAGCCAGGTTCAGCAGGGAGAACATTATACATCTGGTATTGGTTAGCCAGGAACAAGCATATGTGGTAAAGCAGCCTAACCCTTCTTCAAGGTAAAGTGGCCTAGCCTTTCTTCAAAGCAACACCAGGAACAGAGACAGTAAACACTCACAGAAAGTATAAAAGTAGCAAAATTGGCATAAAATTCACTACCTTATCCCTTGCTTTCATCTCTGTTGTCATTGGGGCAGGGATGTTTTATTTGCATATTTATTTCCAGCATCAGACACAGGCTCCAACTAGATCTGTGTCCTACCTGATCCTGACTCCTGCTTCACAGCTCTCTACTATGCTTTTGTCCCAGCACCAGGCTCATCTCAATCCTATCCCTCTCTTTGGTTTTTGTCTTAGTCTTTCTCCTATAGAGAAAGACTATTTTTCTCCTATTGTGTTTTTCTGTCTTACTCGGTTATTCCCAGACACACACCTGACACCTCCTCCTGTCTGACCATAGTTGCAATTTCCAGTCCCCTTGCCTAGCAGCCACATACTCCGTTTTTCATCTGGTACTCATTCCCTGACTGCTTTCAGTTGGATTACATCCCTTTCCATGCTCAGGAAGGCTCATACTGGCACAGGAGGGGAGTGCTCCACTGGTCCATACACCTTGGAGGAAGCCCTGCCTTCCTCCTGCACTTCTATGGTCAAGAGTGCTTGCTGCAGTCTCTGGTCTCTTTTAGCTGCCCTCCTGAGAACATGTACAACCTTCAGATTTTTTTTCAAAGGCTTATCACATAGCCAAAACCCTGTGGTTTCTCACAAGAAGAGCAAAAGGCACATATTCAGTAAGGACTGACTCCCATTTCCAGTCATTTTCCAAATCCTGTTCCAAGCTTGGAGTTCCAGGACTTCTCAGTGAAACAGAATAAGATTGTTTTATTTTAATGAGGGCCAAAGAGCACATTTTTCTCTAATGTCATCCTCTGAAGGCAGGTACATTTTATGAAACCTCCACATGTGAATGGGTCCCTGCTTGTGAGGAGGCTTCACGTGAGCCAAGGTTTAACAGGATAGGGACAGAAAGAAACCAAGAGACTTTCTGATGCTCTCACTGCATTCAAGTAAGGGCAAGCATCTGCTCTTGCAAGATGCTGAGTACCTCCTGGTGCAGTCTTCAGGAACTGAAAACACTTAGCACACACAGGGTTGGGATCAGAAAGCATGCTGCTGTGCAGATGGGAGTTATGAAAGCTCATGAAGAACAGACACAGACTAAACAGTGCACACATGTATATTGTGCACAGGGGTGCAAAATGAGCTGGAGGTGATGCAGGAATGGTGTGAATTTATAGCAAAACTGAGAGATTGGTAAGATTTCTCCCTAAAGTAGTTTAACTACTGAATGTCCATGACAAAGATATTGTTGGCAGTTAAAACAGACATCTCTTAAATAGTTTACATTTTTGTTTCAGTGACTATGCAGTGACTGTATTGCTAACTAATCCTAATAAGCCTCCTTTCCAAGTTGTATAAAAATGGTTTATGAGTTCTGGCCTTAGCAGTGGCATAAAACTTCCCTAGAATATCCATCCAGCAATGCTTTGTCCCTCCTTCTGCTGCTGGGGACTGTCACACTTGTGCATACTGTCATTCCCAGCCAGGGAGGTTGAGGCTTCCTGAGTGAGCAGGTTAAATGTGCTGCCACGTTCGCAGCATGCTGATATTGAAGTCTACCCATAAGGCAGCAGTTCATAACCTTGTGGAAATATTTTTACATGCTCCATGCAGAGAAAATAACCACTTCTGCTCTGCTAGAGCTCAGCCACATGAAAAAGCCAGGAAGAACACTCCAATGGATGCTGAGACAGGAAGAGGACTCGTGTCCAGTGCTATAGGGAAATGTGGCATCTCTGCCATCATATCAGGAAGTTAAGATGTAGACAATCAAACTGCTGTTTTGAGATGCCTGCTTGCATTTGCTGTGAGGGGATGATTGCCCATGGGAGCATGCTGATGGGTATAATCCACTCCCTTTCATACACTTTGCTAGGACTCTGTCCCAGTATAAAGACTTAAAGCATGTCTACCTTCTCAAGGAGTTTGCTATCTCAGGTGCATCCTGAGCTCTGCGTCTCCTTTTGCCTTGACTGACTTTTCTTCTAAGACCCTGAGTGATCACTTTCCCATACATCTCTCTCCTGTTCCTTCACTCCCTCAATCTATCTGCTCCAAGCCACAGTAAAGTCATCTCTCATTGGGCACTGAATCACTGCTCAAGACATTACTATACCCCAGAAGGGTTTAAGAGCAAAGGGATTTATTCTGGTTGAACTATGAAAAAATCCTCAGCTGAACCATGGGGCCACCAGCACTGAGAACTGGTGGTTTTTGGATGTAAGGTAGAAGTAAGACCTCTACTGCCTGTCTGTTCTGTGGGCTGGAGGTCCCAGCTCTGGGCCAAAACTGTTCTGCCTGAAGCTACCATCAGCCCCTGGGTTGAGCTTCACATCCCAGCCTGGGAGCAGCTGGAACACTCAGCTCATGGAGATCATCATTGCTGGGGACCCATGGGCTCAACTGATGCCTGCGCAGTGGGGCAGACCTGGCACTTGGGAGAAGTTGTGAGACACACCTGGCCTTTGGGGCCACAGTGTGGTCACCCCGGTCTCCAGCAATCATGTAAGTAAAGCTTGGCTGAGGAGAGAACAGGCCTTGACTGGAAAGTCCCACTGCTCTGTAAACACAAACAAATCAGCCCCCATCACCTGCTTCCCTTCTTTATCTGTACATGTAATTTAAAACACCCTCCAGCCTCCCAAAGTCAAGCTTCAGCTGCTTCCCATCCCCTTAAGCCCCTTTAGTTCCTTCCCCCCCCCCCAACCTGGCTGCTTTTCCAGAGCCAACCATCACTGCAGAGACAAGTTGCTCTTCTCTCCCACTCTCTGATCCTTTCTGTCCTGGGTGAATGTGGTGGGAACCACCCACAGCGTGTTTTCGTGCATGCGTTTCTGCAGCCACCCCTCCCCCCGCCTAGTTTTTTAAGTTAAACTATCTCTTGCTTTAAAGAGAGCAAATACACAGCAGTGGCTTTCATCACTGCTGTATAATAGAGCAGTAATTCTGTGCCAGGGACTGTTTTCTATTTTATTTTAAAGGGTTTATAAAACAGTGTATGTAATTGAGTGAGTAAACTGAACGTTTTCTGGAGCCCCTGAGGGCTGAAACTTCGTGGTGGTCCTGGGCCTAGGCCCTAACCCTTTTTTTTCCTCTCTTTTTTTTTTTTTTTTTTTTTTTTTCTCCTCCCTTTCCCCTCCTTCCCCTCCTCCTTTACAACCCAGCGTTGCCACCAGCAGCAGCAGCAGCAATCTGTCTGGGGCTAATTGAGCAAACAACAAGGAGATGCTTTCACATGGCTTTTAAAGGAATGCTCCGGCATCCCCTTTCTGTGAGCGCTTGGCAGGAACCTGCCAGGAAGGCTGGGGAGCGCTGGGTCCCCGGCCCCCAGCCTGCTGCTGGGGTTTGTGCTGGGCTGCGCAGTCATTTCCGCCCCTCTGTTTATTTGCATTACAATTTGTTTTTAGCCAAGCACCAAAAGCTGCTCTGCTCTCTAGCTCGCCTTGCGTATGTTTTTAAGGGGCTAGTGTACAGTATGTGTAAACAAATGTCTTCCCAAGCAGGAACACATATATAACGAGTGACAGGTTTTTGATTTACACTCAGTAAAGTCTCCGTGGACGCTCGGTTCAAGCACCCAGGGCTGACTTCAGGCTGGGCTGCGTCAGCAAGTTGAAGCAAAGTGCTAATCAGGAGGTTGAATGTGTTGATCAGCTCTGGATTTGCTTAGCACCAGATGCTCCCAATCTGAGAAGATCTAGTTGAACATGATTTAAGGTTGAAGAGTCCAACTCTTAAGGCTTTCTCAAAGTCCTTTCTCTAATCCGTCTTCTTTCTCTGTGGGCTGAATGCATCTGTAACCCTGCCAGTGTCAGATAAAAGGCAGCCTGGTAAGAAATCCCTAATGGGGAGCTGGGGAAGGAAAAAGGGAGCTGAACAGCAAAGCATGTGAGGTACTTCTCCCTCCTCCCCCAGAGTTTCAGGCAGAGTTTCTGCGGGAACTGAGCTTGCTGGTACCAGCCAGAGCCACTGGCAACTGGCAGCCACGGCTGATAATGAAACACTATCCACAGCTCAGCTCTCTGGCACACACACTGAAATCTGAATTCCCTTCGCTCCGCAAGAAGGGTTTTGGGAATGGAAGAGGGAAGCAGGGTGAATCCTTATCTGCCTATCGCATCCCCCTGGGGTGCGGAACGGGGCTTTGTTTCTAGCAAAACCATTCCCTGTATCGCTTAAAAACTTTCTCGTGGATTTGAGACAGGCACATTCATGTGTTTTCTTTAAGCCTTTACAAGAAGAAATCAGTTTGGTGATTTCATATGAGTCTGAGGTAGCACTGACATACCAAAGTGTGCCCACTTTGGGGAATCTGGGCTACAGGGATCAAGGAGGAGATGAAACAGGGATGAGAGATGAGAGATGAGGGAATGCAGGCTCCAGTTTTCCCACGTGGCTTTGGCTACTTAAGCTCCCTAAACTCACTGCTGCCTCAGTTTCCCTATCTGTAAAAGAGGAATGCTCTTACTCACCCATTCTCAAAAAACATTTTGAACTCAGGTGTAAAATACAAGACAACATAAGGCTGCTGCAAGCATGTCAGTGCAAAATACAAATAGTTGGTACCAGCTCTGCAGCACGGTATGTGACAGGACTCATCCCAGCTCTGCACATTTAGAACCGTGAAGGATGCTGTCTGAAATGAAGCAAGAAGTTCCTTATTAAAAAGTATTGCTACAGATAACCTATATATAGAACCATAAATTGACATGGCTCTCTATAAGCCTAGATGAAGGCATGTTTAATCTGCAGAGGCATAATGTAATTACTCTCACTGGATGGTAGCCAGGGTCTTATTCACATCATAGAAATCAACATGATAGGTAGTCTGCTTGGAGGAGGTTCAGGAATGGAGTCACAGGAGTTGCTACAGGGCCTGTTGAGATATATTGGGAAAGTTGTTGGGGATGAGGAATGTTATAGCAAGAAATGCTGCAGGTTGGATTTGAGGTACCTTGGCAAGGCTGTGTGGGGTCCAGGACGGGAGGAGAGAGGTGCTGAAGGCTGGTCTTGGGGCTATTGGCAAGAACTGTGCTGGAGAAGTTGTGTGGTGCTACCTACATCATGCTTGCACCTGGCACTTGTACAGTCAGCCCCTCATTTTCCTGAGCATTGCATCCACCTCTGCTCATCCTGCCCAAAGTGCTGGAGATTGAGCTCCAGGATGTTACTGGGAGGCTCCAGGACTAATTATCAGTTGACAATAAATACCCTGAGCAAAGTGCTAAATGTCTCGATCTGATGCTGCAGGTGAGAAGCAGCCTCTTGGTCTCCTCATTTTAGCCTTCATTAAGGGTCTCTGAAAGGAGGCAGTGTGGCTCACCCATTCTGTCCCTCAGGCTGAGAAGATTGCATATCATCCATATGATTGTGGGGTTGAGGTGGTAGTGAGAAATTATCTTGCCACAGTGCAAAACTCCTTGAAGTTTATAGAGCAGAATCTGTTCAAACCTTTACTGGAGCAATGTTTTGCATGGTACAAAGGTTTCTTCTTGTATTTTAAACCAAGAGGAGTATGATGTTGGCTTGGCCATTCGGGGGATTGCCAGGAATTTCATCCTTTAGCCAAAGGTGGCATATTTGTTGTTTTGCAGCAGTCTTGCAAGATCCACTCCCCTGAGGGGAGGTGTTTTAGGTGGGTAAATAAAACACAACTCATCATTTTCGTCATCATTTGGTTATCTATCCCCACTGCTGTGTAAGGTGTGGGAGACACCAGAGCCTCCATTGATGTGTCCCATCCCCTTACAGGCTCCACAGCCAATTGTTATTCCTAATTGCAGGAGGTAAGATGAAGAGCCTAGGGGCATGGGACACACCACCTGAGCTCCACCTGAATAGGTGTCCAGCTCCTGAAGAGCAGTTTAGATTCACCACCTCCCCCACAGTACCCTGAGGACACCCACTTTGAGCACACCAGCTTTGTGTCATGCTCTGAGGCCACATGCTTGGCTTTTTTAGGCACTGGGCTTTCAGTTGCGTGTTTTTATTATTTTGGCTTCAGATCCTTTATTTGCAGTCCTTCCCTGACAAGCTGCTTTTGCATTTTAAAGGGAAGGCTCTTTCAGTACAGTGCATTAACAGTGCTGGGGCAGGGACTGGCACATTAATGTGTCCACTGGGGCTATGCAAAGCTCCTGGGAACAGGCAAAGGAGTGACCTTGCAGAAATTGCCCCATAGGAGGGTTAGGTTTAAATAAATCTCAAAAAAAACAAACCAACAAAAAAACCAACCCAACAACAACCCACAAACACACACAAAAAAAAACCCTCTTGTTTTTAAGCTGCCAGGGCTGAGTTGAGATTGCTGAGAGGATCTCACACTGCCTTGGTGATGGCCCCCTGGTGCTGAGCAACCCCTTTCCTCCCCAGCCTTTAAGCAGTTTGGGGCAGACAGTGCTCTTTAGGGTCAGGGTGGATTACTGATCTTTAATTTTATGTCTCATCTCCATGTTGGATGTTGATGGTTCCTTGCCTTGACCTAGGTGTACACCTGTCAGTAGCAGCTGTGACTTCCGTAGGGCCTCTCTTGTTTATTAGTGACACATACATGTGAAAACTCTCATTAGAGAAATCTCCTCATGTTTAGTCAGTTGTTTAGACTTTCACCATGTGTGTGGGATACTGTCGGAGAGACGCTGGAGTCCAGCAAATCTCTGTTTGAGTTCCCTAGAATCTGCTTTTCTCATTTGTTTTAAAGTTGCACATTTGAAAAATGTAAGGTCTGAAGCTCTGTTGCAAAACTCAATTGCTCTTCTTTTCCTCCCTCTCTCTTTTCAGCCAAACATGTTAATGAAGTCATTGTGGGCACCGAACAGCTGATGGAGATATAACCCGAGTAGCTTTTAAAGATGATTTTATGGAAGCCAGCAGCAGAACCAGATGTTCAAGCATCATAAGATCATCCGTACAGATCAGTACTGGCATGGTTCACCCTGTCATTGCTCCTTTCCTGTTCAGCTTTATATTTATGTCTTAATAAAGAAGTATTTGCAGAGCGGAGTGTCCGTCGGCCCCTCCCCCCTCATTGGGATGCGCGGGTTTCTGCCGGGTTATATCGGTTCCTGCACGCCCGGCCAGCGCACTGTACTTTTCCAGCAAAGGGAGAGTGGGGACCACACAGACTGTGCCCACTCCAAAGAATGACTTAGCCGCCCTCCCTGCCGTGTAAACCACGTCCCTGCAGTCCTGCACCACCGTCCCTGAGCCTGGGAGAAACTGCTCAGGATGCTGCTTGTGCATCTCATCAACGCAGCAGGCGGACAGTGAGAACAGCGGCGGTGCCGGCTGCGCTTTGCAGCCCGGCAGCTTCACCAGCCTCCTCCTCCTCCTCCTTACTGTCTCTCATGAGGCTGCCCCACACCACAGAATTGTTTAATCTGTGCCTCTTCTCTGTAATGCAGTCTAAAAGTTTGGCCCCCATTTCCATTGGGGCTGAGTTTGGTCTGATGCTTTGAAATCCTGCCCAAGAACAAGTATGTGAGGGCTGGTGGAGCTTGAAGCAGGCATGAGGTGTAAGTAGTGAGTACTCCCTGCCTTATTTTGATGGTTCTTCTTGTCAGTCCACTGTTCCTAATCCCAAACAAGAGGTCCCTCCCCACACTTGGATGATCTGTGGATGACTGTACCTGTGTCTCTGAGATGAGTCGCTCATGTTAATGTGAAACGCACAGCCTTGTGGTCAGGGCCTGTGCCAGGATTGTAAAGCACCTGGATGGGATTGAAACACAAGCTGTTCTTTAATGTTTATAAATTGGACACAAGTTCCTACCTAAAAGCTGTTTATTAGAATGTAGTAGGATTGAACAGGGCATTTATCTGCCCCTGGCAGTTTGACATGCAGAGGTGCTTACAGCAACTGGCAGGGATGGTATTTCATTAACTGAAGTGATAAATGTTAAACGTTTGCTTCATGGGCATCTGTGACCCCTGAGGAGAGTTACCATTTCCTAGTTAATTTAACAGGAGAGAGATTATAATCCAGACATTCCCAGAGTTTCATAAACAAAATCCTTCTTCTAAAGGATGGGATTGGAATGGAAACTATGGGTAAGGATGAGCTTCAAGGCCTGTGACAAAGCTGCAGAGAAGAAATGCTCTGCAGTTCAGCTCCAGCTTTGTGCTGGAGGTTTTGTCTGGCGTATGTGCGCAAACATGTTCCTAAGGTACGAGCCTTTTTCATCCAAGGATCGCAGAGGCTTTACAAAGGTTAATTAAAGAGAGTTCTTGTCTCTGTGTGCGGCAAGGGAGAGAGGCTCCATTTTGGGTGTGTAGAAACAGAAGCAGAGTGGAGTGTAATTACCTGGCTTTGCATTTTACCAGAAGGCTGGCAAAGCCGTGAGAGGTTTGCAGGGACTTTGACTCACAGGCCTTTTGCTGAAACACAAAGCCTTCTCCCTGTCTGTTTTCAGGATACATCTTAACTTTTGAAAAGTATGCATGGCCTTGTTTAGCAGCTGCAGCTTTACCTTCTTGTGCCTTAATTATATGTTAAAGTCTCGGTACTTTTGTTTAGCTAATTTAAGAAGAGGGTGGGGGTCTCTTTACTGTGTCGGTTAGAATTTAGCATTAATTTAGTGTTCTCTGACACTTGAAAACCTGGCTGGGATTTGAGGCATTTTCTTTTCCTTTTCGCCTTTTACGACCTGCAGGTGTTTGGTGTGAGATAAAAGTAGATCCCAAAGTGAGATTTCACAGCACAAATTATCAAAGTGAAGATTCACTCTTGATGTAGTCTACGTGTGTGGCAGTAATTATGAAAAATAGTTCAGGATAATAGGGCCTTCAGGAATCCCAAGGCAGGCACTGGGAGGTTAACCCTTCCTCATCTAACCTGGCCTCCACACTGCTGTCATCATCAGGTGAGCATGTGATGGGTTGGGTCAGGCAGCTTCACAAACCAAGTGATGTTACAGTCATTGAGAAAATCAGGAAGGTGACTGAGGACATGAGGTTCTGCTCCCAGGTAGTTTTGGATGTGACTGTTTGGTCCCAGGTCACAGAGACATTCTGGAAGGTGTTACTGGTACAGGCTGCTCTTTGAGGAATGGGGCACCTGTAAGACACAAATAAACTGCTCTGTCACACCCAGGCAGCTGAGCATTACAGCTCGTGCCCAGTGTTAGTGGCTTCAAAGTGGTGCTATAATAGGCAACATTTCTCTGAAGGAGATGAAAGTTCTCCAGCTCTGTAGATGCTGGCTCTTTCTGGATAGACTTGTCCTGAACACTTCTTTGTCAGATGTAACACTAGGGTTGCTGTGAAAAGGTACTTGCAGTGGCTTGTCACGTGCTGGATCTGCGTGGAGTAAAGCAGAGGTTTGCCATGATGGCCAGCAGGACCACTGGCTTATGGTTCTCCCTGAGCTGCTTCCAAAAGGCTTTTTCTGTGACCAGGGCAGTAGGGTTGGTATGGCTGCAGAATGTGTGTGTGCACACCTGGCCACACTTCTTCCTATGGGTTCTGCCCCCTGGTACACCATGGTGGGGACACCTGAAGCTCTGCCCCCTCACTCTGGCTCCCATGAGAGCTGGGTGCAATCAGCAGCAGATCTGCAGCCAGGTCCTTGCCAGGATTTTTGCGGCCAAGCCCATTTGTAAGACACAAATTTGGGAAGAGCATTTGTTGGGCAGTTAAGGCCACCCAGAACTGTGGCTCACCTCCCTCAGGAGTGTTTGCTTTTGTAGGTGGCTGTTGGGATCTCTCAGGAAGCAGCAGCTCATCTGATCCCTTCTGCAAGTCCAACCAAAGTGAATGGCTCCCATCTTTCTGGCAGCCCTGGAAGAGAGCCACATAAGGTGAAGACCAACAGCCAGCCATTCCCATGGGGGCTTCCCACTCCCATGGTGTTCAAATGGACACAAAAACTTTGCACCCAGCTCAATCTTGCTTTTAGGACAATTTTTTGGCTTGTGGGCAGGAAGGGGATAGCAGAGCCTGAGCAGTCATATGGTCTCAGGTACACAGGTGTGGCTCCCCCAGTCACCTATCCAGTTGTGTGCAGCCCTAGCAATAGGACTCTTCTGAACCTCTCAGGGTTGGGATCACAAGGACTTGACAGTCATTTACTGCCTTCAGTCTCCAAGGTTGATTGTGCAGAGCCATGCTCCTGCTGGCTTCCTTGCTGGTTTCTGCACCCCAGTGTCCTTCCTCTGGCTGCCTGGGAAGAGTGCTTTCCACCATGCCCCTGCCCGCCCTTTGGACTTGCTGATCCAGAGATGAGAATTTTCCTAATGAAACCCCACAGGTCTGGGGAGCACCATTGTTTTCCAGAGGTGCCTTAGTGCCTTCACTCTAGCCCAAGTCCCCAGTGAGGACCAGTAGTGGCTGCTGTGGTCCCTGCCCAATGTCTTGCGAGGGGCAGAGTGAGATCAAGCCCCACGTGGGGCTCGCAGAGGAGCCGCCTGTGCCGGCAGCAGTTGTGACAGGCGCATGTTGCACAGTGTGTGGTGTAATCCAGCCCCAGGACACCGCAGTGCCGCCCTCCCGTCACACACAGCCACTCCTGTGGCCTTTGGTTATCTGTTTTAAAGGATTGATTCTTGCAGCAGGCACTTGGGGCTGGGGCCTTTGGCATTGCAAGGCTGCCTACTGTGCCCCGACCCAGCCCATCCCAGTGCCCAGGGGAGCACAGAGCCGTTCTCACTGCCCACCTGCAGAGTCAATCTGGGGATGTGGAGATGCCCTCACCAGCACCCAGCACACCACCCCCCTGCCCCAGCACCTCTGCAGCAGCCTGCTCACCGAGGCTCGCTCCCTCTCAGCCAGGAGGCTGATTTCTGGATCCTGTCGGTTTTCACTCCATCTCCCAGGAGCCAAGGTCCACAGCCGCGCCTGTGCCTCCCAGACGGGCCGGCAGACGGGAACTTCCTTCCAGGTCCTATAGACAGACATTTTATATACGTTAAAATACGTGTGTATATAAATATGGAAAGCAAGAGCTTGGGAGAGCTCGAGTCTAAATAAACTTGTATGTTTTAGGCTTTTAAAATGCTAATGTTGAATTTCAGGGGATGGGGGACGGCAAGGGGATTGTTGGACTGAGGACCAAGACAGCTGATGAGCTTGGATCAGTGCCTTTACAATTCAAGGAAAAATGGGATAGTTTGGGAAGGAAAAAGGGATTTTCTTGTTTTTGTTTTTAGTAGAAAATAAAAGAAGCTGCCTTCTTATTTGCCTCCCTCCCCCAGCGCCGGAGCAGCAAGCGACTGGTGTTGTATGCATAAGCTATTCCTTTGTGCAACATCTAAATGGTTAATTGTGTTTGAGGAAGATGTACGGGCGAATGGAGGGACCACCCAGCAAGAGACAGACAAGAAAGAGCGATCTCTGAAATGTTTAACCAGAGAGAGAGCAAAGTTGTTTAAAAATATTTAATTTACAACATTCCACACTGCTGATTATAAATCGGCCGTCCAAAAACACTGCTGCGTGCAGGGAGGGATCCAGGCAGCATGAAACAAATTCTTGTGATTGTTTTTCCTATCTTCCTCCCTCCTTTCCTTGGGGAGTTTAACCCTGTGGCAGGATGCGGGTTGCCCCAGGCAGGGAAGGCAGCACTGTTCCCCAGGACTCTGGTCTCGGGTGCGAACACCTGCGCCTGGGGCCAGGGTGCAGCCGCCTGCTGGCGCTGGGAGAGTTGGAGGGGATGGTGAGGAGCAACCAGCCAGCAGCATTGGCAGCGGTGACAAGTGTGATGGTCAGTGGGTAATGGCCTCGCATCCCCTTCCCTCTGATCTCCCAGCACCAGGGCTCCTCAAGGCATCCAGCTGTGTTCCCAGAAAAGGAAAGCCATGAATCCCCTAGCAATGGGTTGAGAAATTTGAGGAGGCAAAGCTGGCCAGTCTGTGCCACCCATGAGAGTTCCTCACCATGGTGATGGTGGTGCCTGCTCTTTGGCTTGGCAACTCAGCATGTCACCCAGCCATTTCCAGCGGTGCCAGGAAGGACCCAGCCCCTCACAGGGTCATTGAGCAACAGCAACATCTTCCCCTGTTTGGGCCTTTCCGCAGAGGGAATGGTTGGTGCCGGATGCCGGGAAGAAGGGATTTGGCCACACTTTGTTTGCGGCCGCTGCTGATCCACAGCTGGCTTTGACGCATCCCAACGCCCCAGCCATGCTCCCTCAGTGCAAGGGGCAGGGACTGCTCTGTGAGGAGTCCAGTCTGCTCTGGATGGTGGCCAGACCGTCCACCAGCACCTGAGGATCACTCCTCAGTGTTCTCACCACAATGTCCTTTCCAGTCTTCATAGCCTCTATTTATCTCGTAGCAAGAGACTCCTGGGAGAGGGTCTCCTGGGGATGTCCTTGGGAGACCAGGCAGGTGAAGGATGCACATGGTGGGGATTTGCCCCTTATTCTTCAGCTCTGATGGATGTCACCTGTGGCGCTGGAGAGTCATTACGTCTGGAGGATGCTGGTGAAGGGAGGAGAGACAGCCCCTGGCTGGTGACCTCACTGCAGAAAGGATCTGAGTGAAGCTGAGGGATCTGAGTGGAGCTGAGGAAGGGATGCAAGAGGAACCAGGATCCAAAAGCAGTGGCTGTTCTCACTATAGATCCTCCTTGGCATCCTCTTGTAGATCTCACCTTAGAGAGCAAAAGCCAGGATGCTTTCACATGCCTATTGCCTCCGGACCCCCGGCACGAAGCTCAGGAGCCCAGTCAGCAGGGAGGGCAGGGGTCTCGCCTGTTCCTGGCAAGAAGGGGGCACGGGGAGAACTGCAGGGCACTTTGCCGGGGATTGCCACACATTTCCTAACCCCTCATCAGCCAGGAAGCCTCGCTGGCCACCTGGACGCTTCCTCGCGTGCAGCGAAGGCCTGTGACAGCCCGAGGAGCCGGGGTGGGTTTGGCTGCTTGCCCCGGTGGCGAGCTCGGCTCTCAGTGGCTGCACCGCTCCGGGCCCTGCCAGCCCCAGCCGGTGCCGGGAGCGAGAGCGGAGACAAAAGAGCTTGTGTCCGCCTGCCAGCAGCCGGCCCCGCCGAGCGGCCGCCCGCCCAATTAAACCGTGCCCGCTTCCCATGCGGCAGGGGCGCCCGGCGGACTCGCTGGCCCCCTCCCACCACCCACCGGCCCCAGGGGACCACCACCCTGTGGGGCCTCCCCTGCCTCCCTGCAGGCGCCAGCGCTTCCGCAGCCCTTGTCCAGCGTGAATCCGCTCCCTTGGTCCCCCCGCGAGGGCACCTCGGCCCGTGCTGGGGATGGCTCGCACCAACCCCAAATGTCTCCTGTTCCCCTGGCTTTTCTCGCACCTCGGGGCTCGCAGCGCCCGCCAGAGCAAGCAGTGGAGTACTGAGCATCGCTCCCTGCTCCTGCTGCCCCCAGGGGTTGGATCAGGATGAGACCTGGCAGCAGCAAACTCTGCCGCGGCGGGAGCATCCCCACACCCCGTCCCGACCCACGGGGCCGGTGTCACATCCACTTAGTTGGCTCCGAAAATCCCTTGCCCTGACACCTTGTTAAATACCCACCAGGGGTCACAGTTCCTGGGATTCTTTTTCCTGCTTTTCCTTTACCCCGCTGAGACGTTTCGGTTGGCAGGAGCTCTCCCCCCGCTATTAGGTATCTTTCGGGGAACAAGAAACCTAGATCACTTACAAATTAATTTGGAGTTAAACCTACAGAAAATGAGAAACATGCTGCTTTGCAGGAGAGAGCGCTTGGCCAGCGATCAAGAAAAATACATCCAAACCGCCCGATGCGGCGGCTCGGCCGCGGCCGGGGATGGGAATGGGGGCTGCGCGCTCAAGGTAGCCGGCAGCTGTATTCGGGTGCACCTTAACGGAGCCGAGGCCTTTCCTCCCGGTTAAAAGGGAGAAAAAGGGAGTACTAACTTCCCAGCATGTGGGGGAATGTGATGAAGGCTGGCAGCAGTGCAGCACGGGGAGTTTGCCTGCTCTAGTACCTTTGTCAGCGGGATGAGGACCAGCCACCCCATGGTATATGGACACCTTTGCACCAGCGGTTCCCCATCACTGCATCCCTGGGGCCACAGCGGCTTGTGCCAGGGCTGGTTCCTGAGAAGGGGTAGGATGCCGTGTCCCCTCATCCTACGGCGCCTTGTGCCAGCCCTCTGGCCAGCAAGGTGCCGTCGGACAGGGGAATGCGGAGCGATGCAGAGGATGCTGAGCCCTTTGGCAGGCGGGTGGGAGCAGCCCCCTGTGCCAGGCGCTCCCGCAGGGTCACGGGTGCGCGCTTGGCCGCCGGCGCGCATTGTGTCTGCTGCGCGAGCGGCGGTGCCGGGAGGGGGCCGTGCGGGGGAGGCCGGGGCGGCGGAAGAGCAGTGATAAGATAAAAGGTCTGCTTTCCCATGCCGAGGAGCCGGGGGGGGAACGCGGGGCGAGCGGCGAGGCCACCCAGGTTTCAAGCACTCGGCCTCGGCGCCTGACCCCGGCACATTCAGAGAGCACTTCCTAAATTTGTCTCCTGTGTTCCTGACTCACAAGCAATTTCCTCACCCATAAAACGGCGTCGGCATGAAAGGACTGGCCGGGACACCAATTACTTGTCACCGTTTTACCACCCCGCTGCTCACCAGTTTGCAGCCCCCGGGAGTGCCTGGCCAAGATCTCCCCCCTCCTCATGGAGCCCCTCTGCCCAGGGGGACACGGCAGCCTGGGTCCCCCGTGCCGGAAGGCACAGCACAGCAGAGGGATTCACAGTGC
The DNA here is from genome assembly GCF_903797595.1 of Erithacus rubecula. Classification (NCBI taxonomy): domain Eukaryota; kingdom Metazoa; phylum Chordata; class Aves; order Passeriformes; family Muscicapidae; genus Erithacus; species Erithacus rubecula. The sequence continues at coordinate 18,082,993 of NC_136662.1, read as the reverse complement.
TCGGCACTTGACGATGCCCGCAAGCAGAACCGTGCCGTGTTCCCAGTGCTCCTGGGCATCCTGAAGGAGCCACCCAGCCCAGCCTGCAATCAGGGGGGTGTCAACCATCCCCAGGCTCCTCAATCCTGTACTGGTGTCGTCCCTGTGCTGGCATTGGTGTTAAAGATGCTTCCGTGTGTCTGCATAGGAGGAAGCAAGGCTCCGGCATCACAACCGTGGTGCCACCATGCTCTGTGCTGAGCACAGCCAATGGCCCTGACACAAAGCCCATGGATCCACCCTGGCACAGGGCATTGCCATTCGGGTGTCTCTGTGCCCTGCCCTGTCCCTGCTCCCTATGCCTCTGTGCCAGCTCACCTGTCTCTCCCCGGCCCCCAGTGCCACACCTGGTGCTGTCACATCCCCAGCTGCTCCTGCGCTCAGGGGATGTGGAGGGGGACAGACTGGTGTAGAAGGGAACAGAGTTGTGGAGATCTTGGAAGGGTCTGAGTGCAGCCAGGCCTCCTGGGGAGCCCCCATCTGCCTCCTGGGAGTGGGGAGATGCTGTGCAGCTATGCCTGCAGCCCGACCTTCCCCGGCAACAGTTACCCACTGTCCCTGTGGAAAATCGCTCCAGCTCCATGCCGGCATAGGGCAAGATTTGCCCAGGGCCTGGCGAGCGCCACCGTGGCTGCTAAACGGGTTTTATGGTGGGATTTAGGGACTTTTCTGCTGGGTAATTGATTTGCCCAGGCACTAAAAGATCAAGGCAGGGGCTCAGACTGTGGCTCCCTGCATCTGCCCACTGAGCAGGCCAGGGCACGGGTGGCTCGGGCACAGCCAGGTCTGGCGATCCCCAAAGCCACCGTGCCCAGCATGGGGTGCCACAGCCCCACAGCCATGGCGCGGGTGCTGCGGTTCCGTCCAGGAGCTCCCTTGCAGCACATCCCCGCTCCTGCATCCTCGCATCCCCCTCCCCAACCCCACCACAAAACAGCCCCCAAAGGAGACAAAAGGGGCTGTTTGGGGACCTGCCACCTGCTAGTCCCCATCCTACAATACCGCAGTAAAGAGGCACCAAACAAAGGCCTTAAAATCCTAAAGGGGCCCATTCATTAGGGTGACAAAGGGGGAAAGAACTACATTATCATAATTAATCCCGGTGCTGGCGGTGGGTGGCAGGGCTCTCTGTCTTCCAAGGTGGTGTGGGGACGGCCGGTGTCACCACGTCCACACACTATTGTGCGCCGTGGCCTTGCGGGGCTTAGGCGGGTTTTAAGCTCTGTAAACACCACAGGACCCCCGCCACGGCTACCAGGGATGCCGTCCTTGCCCCCAGCCCCTCCCCAGCCCCAGCTGTTTGTCTTCTTGCTGCAGACCCCCCCAAAATCTCAGGGCTGAGATGGGTCTACTATATCCTTGGTGCACCTGCTCCCAAGACCGCTGAAGAGTGGGGAAAAGCTTGGAGCCCCAGGTCTTGCTGGTGGGGCTGGGATAGGGGCTTGCTGTCTGTATTCCATGTTGTATTTCCCATGGAGAGTTACTCCAGATGTGATGTGCCAGGGACTGCTCAGGCTTTCCCTGGCCTTGGAGATGGGGCTTTATCCCTTCCCTGCTATCTTATCCCTGTCTGGGGGGATGACGTGGACTCTGACCTGTGGAGCAGCTGTTGGTTGTTCCCTGCTGTTTGGGACACACAGGGAAACTGAGGCACAGCATGGTTCACAGAGATGCATGGGGATTTTTAGGGATGTTAACACCCTATCTCCAATCCTCTCTGGTGGATTCTACCTCCCTTCTCCATCCCTTGTGCAAGGGACACACACAGTACTGGCTGAGGAGGCAGTGGGGCCGGGAACACATTGACACTCCCCGTCCATCTGTGGGCCTCCCCTGCACCCCCAGCTCTCCATCCTCCTCTGGGTCGCAGTGCTGGGTGCTGTGCAGCCCTGGGGTCCCTGGGAGCCTGTGCCTGGCTCCGGGCCGTGGCCAGTGGGCTGTGCCGGTGGTTGGGAGAGCACCATCTGGTTTCCAACTAACTAACGCCCGGCGCTGGCTCCCGGCAGAGGAGTTGCTGCTGCGGCGGCGGCTGTTTACAGCGTGCTGAGGCTCTAGCATGTCCCTGCCAAGTCCCCTCAGCTTCTCCCCCCAGCCGTGGGGCTCTGGGGCTGCATGGTGGCCATGCAAAGCTCAGTTCCACACCCCAGTCTCTGCCCAGTCTCTGTTTGCCCGGAGGATGCTGCTGCCCGCCGAGGCTGGTGTCCTGGGCTGCCCTTCCTGAGGAGTGCTCGCTGTGGCGGGGCTCCTGCCACGGGGATTTTCACATTTCCTTTGCTCAACAGGGTGGGACACTCAGTGTGGGGACAGGGTGGACTCCCCGGACACTCCATCCTCTCTGTGAGTACTCTGTGGGTGCAGTGCCCTGTGCTTCCCAGTTCCCACCGCATCCTGCCAGCTCACCCAGCATGTCCCTGCGGCGGGGCCGAGGGGCGAGGGTGGGCAGAGCCCCGGGTGGCCCCTGTGCGGGGCTCCCACAGCCAGCAGTGCCACAGAGACACTGCGCAGGGTGGGGGCTGCGCGGAGCCATTTGCCTTTAATTGAATTTATTTGTTACAACCCCAAACAATGTAAAGCAGGCTTCTCCCAGGCTCCAGCTGCCTGCCTGCCCATTAAAATACCATCTAGAACAGCAAATCCCCCCTCCCGCCTTGATATAAAACAGCCGGTCAGCAAGAAGCGGCAGGAGAAGTCTCCCTGCGTGCGAGCCGAGCTGCTGCTCCCCATCCTGCTCCCCCAGGGCCGGTGGCCCGCAGGGCTCCCAGTCCCCTCTCGGGTGGCTCTGGGAGAAATAAGTGCCCTGCAGGGAGACTTAAAGCTCATCTCTGTGGCGTCAGGGCAGGGCAGGCTGAGCCCCGTCCTGCCCACAGGCGTTTTCCAGTTGGGTTTTCAATCCTCATTGGTGTGGCAGGATCTGGCCTGTCACTGGTATTGTCACTCCTGCTGCAAATTTTGGGATCCCTAAACCAGCTGCCCTTCTGCTTATGGCCTCTTGTTTAGGGTGCAAGTCAGCACACTGTGACAGTGCTGCCAGGGCACTCAGGTCCTGGGGGACAGCTGGTCCCCAGTGCGGGACCACAGTGGCAGTGGGTGGGCAGGGGTGCATGGTGTGGAGCAGGGGTGATCCTGTCCCGCATGGTGCTCCTTTGGCACAGCACCCTGGTGCCAGCCTGTGTGAGCCAGCTAATGGAAGCTGATCCTGGAGCACTGGGTGCCTATGTCCAAGGGAAACCTTTGATACCCTGTGATGGGCAGAGCCAGCTCATCCCCAGGCCCTGGCAGACAATGAACAGGTCTCCATGGGCCCTTCCATGACTTTTCCAAGGACACTGATGACATTTCCCAGGGTGCAGGGCAGGGATAGGGGAGCCCCAGGTGGAAACCAATGATGACAGATAGGGAGCTGATGGAGAGCATGGGGAGGGGGAACTAGCCATGATAGAAAGGAGGATGACAACTTACTTTTTAAATATTAAGTTGATAAAAAGCTGCAGCAGCCCAGCAGTAGTGCTGGTCCACCGGGAAGGGGAATGGTGGAGCTGTTAATAGCAATCAGGCAGCAGAAGTGCTGAATAGCCGTTTCCCTTCTGTATTTGGGGACATGCCAGATGCTACAGGCCTATCGCTGGATGAGGGAGAAACCCTTTACGTGCTGCTAAAGGCCCAGGAGAGCTCGGCAGCAGCACGCTGGGCTGGTGGGGGCTGAGACTGGGGGGGCATGGAGAAATTACCCCAGGAACTCAGTTTTTTTATTGGGGTGTCCCCCATTTTTGGCCAGGAAAACACCAGGTTGGGCATCTCCAGTATTGCTCAGGGACTGATGGGGGATTGCACATGGATTGGGTGCTGCTCCATGTTGGTTTACCGACCTCCCTGGGTGCCCTCAGCAGCTCTTTGGGGCAGCTTTCCTGGTCAGAGCAGCACCAGGTCCAACCAATAAAGAACTGAGAAAGGAGTGAAAGGAGCAGAGAAACAATCCTAACTATCCCACAAATTGTGGGTGGCATTTGTCTCTGACCCTTTTGCACTTCCTGTGCCCCATGGATGGAGTTTTGTGCCCCCTGCCTCCAGCTCTGGGGTGTTGGGCTTGGCTCCACATGGCAAGGGATGGGGCAGCGCCTGTGGGTACACCAAGGAGTGAAGAGTCTTCCTGCCCCCCACTATGGTCTGGATGAATATCTGGCCTTTGGGGAGGGCAGCTGGTACTGGTGGTGGGTGGACACCCTGCTTTTGCGGGAGGGGTGAATTTTCTTAGGAAAAGGTTAATTGGGATGCTTGGTCCTTTGGGAGCGGACACCTAGGTCTTGAGGAAGAGATGCCCATCCCTTGGGATGGCTGTTAGAGAGATGCACAGACTCTGGGGGAGCGCTGCCTACCCCTTGATATGGCTGTAAGGAGGCTGCCAAGCCCTTGTGGGGTGGCCACAGTGGGATATCCAGCCTTTAGGAGGGCTGCCTATCTCTTGGGAAGTAGCTGTGGGAAGATGCCTGGCCCTGGAAGGGATACCTGGACCTTGAGGTGGCTCAGGGTAGTGGGGGGATGGGGGTCTGCCCAGCATTGGGTAGAGGCAACATGTGGGGGAATGCCTGGACCAAGGAGGGTGGCTGGGGAAGGCTATGTGCACAACATCCTGCACTCGGGACACCCTTAGGAGGGATGCCCACCCCTCGGGGCATCTCCAGGGGGCTGCCTACCCTTCGCGGGACTGCTGCGGAAGAAGGAGGCAGAGCCTGCTGTACTTTGTCGGGCGCCCATCCTCGAGGGGACAGCTAGCCGGAGGGGGTGGGGGGGTGCGTGCCCACCCTCGGGGACGCTCCCAGCGGGGATGCCCATGCCCGGGGCTGTCCGCGGGGGCTGCCGGCGCGCGGGCCGTGCCCGGTGCCGCCGCCCCGCGCTCCCCCCCGCGGCGGGGCCGGTGCGGTGCGGCGCGGGGGGGAGCGCGGTGTGTGGCCGCCGGCGGCGGGCGCGCCGTTGCTTAGCAGCGGCGATGGGCGCTGCCGCGGCGGCGGCGGCCAATGGGAGCGGCGGCGGCGGCGCGGCCCCGGCGCCCCCCGCCCCCGCCTCCCCTTTAGAGGCGCGGCGGGCGGCCGGCGGCGCACACACAGCCCTCCATCCGCACCGGCACCGGCACCGGCACGGCCCCGCCGCGCGCATGGGGGCCGCCGCCGCGCTCGGCCCCACATAACGGGGGGTGCGCAGCCCCGCCAGCCGCCCCGCCATGCCGGCCGAGCCCCCCCGCGCCGCGCCGCCGCCGCTCCGCGCCGCCCGCCGCAAGCCGCTGCCCGAGGTGAGTGAGGGGCGCGCATCGCCCGCTCTCGCGGGGGCTGCGGGCCGGGGACGGGAGTTGGGAGAGCGCGGAGGAGCCCGGGGCGGGCCGGGCGGACGCGGGGACCCCCGTGTCCCGCGGCTCGGGGAACCTCCGGCACTCGCGGTCCCGCTCCGCAGCCGAGCGCGGCGGCCGCGGGCATCCCGCCCCGCTGCGGGTCCCCTTCCCCGGGCAGGGGCTCTCTCCTTTCCTCTCCGGGCTGACCCGATCCTCGCCCCCTCCGCAGGGCAGGGCCGTGGGCCAGAGGACCCCGCTGTGGCTGCGGGCCCGCTTTCAGGCGCTGCTCTTCGCCCTGGGTTGCCGGATCCAGCGGCACTGCGGGAAGGTGCTCTTCGTGGGGCTGCTGGTGTTCGGGGCGCTGGCCGTGGGACTACGGGTGGCCTCCATCGAGACCGACATCGAGCACCTCTGGGTGGAAGGTAAGCGCGGCCCTGCGGGCTCGGCCGCCCGTGGGAACGGTCCCGGTCCCGCGGCTTTGTTCCCCACGCGCGGCGCGGACTGCGGGGCCGGCCGGAGGCAGGTGACAGCGCGGGAGCGGGGCGGGAGGAGGAAGATGAGGATGCCGCCGCCGGCCGTCCCGCCACCGGGGCCGCGGGGGACGGGGCCGTGGGTGCCCACGAGCCGGGGTCCCGTCTGCGCGGTCGCTCGGGCGCGGTGTGCGCGGTGCTGGGTTGCGGAGGGACCCCCACGCGTGTCCCGACGGGGGTCCTCGCGCGAAGGTGCGGACACGTGCGACGGGGATGGTGCTGGACACCCCGTTCCCGGTGGGGAAAACCCCCGGGGACGGCCGCAGCCCTGCGCCCAAGCAGAGCCGGCGCCGCGGAGCCGCCAGTCCCGGCCCGGGACCCCGGCCCGGGGGAAACGGGAGCGCGGGCAGGGTCAGGCGGGAGCAAATCCCCGTTTCCGAGTGGAAGCGGCTGATCCCCCTCCTTTGTTATTAATAACTCCAGCGTGGATTTTTCTCTCCCCGATGCCTGCAGCCCCGCTTCACGGGTCTGGGATTTGCTTTTCCTGAGCTCCTTTCGGCTTTGGGGGGCCCCGGGGTGGGGGGCAGCACCCCAAATCGCAGCGCCGTCGGTGGCGCCGGGCGCGGCGGGGGGATCCCCGGGCGGGGGTCCCCGCGGGGTGCTGTGCAGGGGCAGATGTTGCTCAGCGGAGGGGTGTCAGCCATCTTTGTGCGGGAGCGCTGCCTCCTCCCCCACGCCCCGCTCCCTGTGTGGTCCTCAGCTACTCTTGGATTTGGTTCAACAATAGAAGCAACTTTGCTCTCCCACCCCCTTTTTTTTTTTTTTTTTTTTTTTTTTTTTTTTTTTTTTTTTTTAATTTAAAGAAAAGAGCACTGCGCTCCCTGGCTGCTTGCACACAGATGCACGCACGGACCCCTGCCCAGGAATGCCCGGCTCTCCCACCTGCTCCCCACTCCCCAGGGATGTTTGTCCCCCCCTCCCCAGATCTCGTCTCCATCACCCTCTTTCACTGCAACACGTAGCAAAGAAATCCAGTGATACCTCCCGGTCCAGGCAAGTGCCTGAGCTGTGGCTGCTGAAGGAGGGACGTGCTCCCTCCGTGGTTCCCTCACTCTGGGTCGTGGCTCCGGCTCCATTGAATTTTTATTGTGCATTTGGGGTAGCAAGGAGTCAGCGTTTTGTCGAACTGTGGCCAGGAAAGCGGCTGTGGTTGTTCCTGTTAAGGGGAATGGGACTTGCGGCACATCAGGGTGGAGAGCGGGATGGGGAAGGGGCCAAGCCTGGGGACGGCTGGAAGCGCCCAGAAACCCGGCTTTTCCTGTGCCCCGCTGTGCTTCCCTGCCCGCACGGGCACAGCCAGCAGCGACTGCGGCTGCTCTTGGGGGATTTCCCCCACACTGCGGTCTGGCTGTAATGTGGGTGCCGGGGGCCTCTCTCAGGAGCCTTCTCTTTCTCATGGCTTCCCATCTTTTTCACTGTCAGGAGTTGGATTTATTTTATTTTTTTTTTACTCCGTGGTGGAACACTGCTGACCTGGGGTGTCCTGCCCCTTCCTGGGCACTCGGGTCTGTGCACAGCCCGTGTTCTGGATATGTGTGTCTGGCTGAGGACAGTGTGTGATGCCGAGGGTGCTGCTCAGAGCCCACCCTTGTCCCTCCTGGGAGGGCTCTTCCCCCGGGAGTGTGCCCTTGGGGCAGACCCCTTCGTGCCTCGCTCCTGGGTGGCACAGCCCCAGCGACCTCAGGCTTGGCACAACCTGCGACCACCAATGACGATGTGTCTGAGATGGCTTTGGTCCCAAGGGGTCCCTGGCAGGCATGCATGGGTCAGGATGTGGAAGGAAGGTTTGCAGTGACACTTCCAGTCCCGTGTATCAGCTGTGGGGCTGCATCCCTTCTCCATAACCATCTGTAGGTCCTTGCCTCACTGCCAGCCTCGGCTTCTGTGTTTTCTGGGGAGATCAAAGTATCCCCTGCGTATGTCCAGCCCTGATCACTGCACCCCATCACGCTGGTGTGGGGATGGGCATTATCAGGAACAGGAGGGCCTGGGATGCCCCTGGAGAGTGGGGCACAATTTCCCAGACTCAGTGGTTGGATTCAGAGCACTTGAAATTGCGTTGGGATTTTTCTCAGCCGCTACTTTCTCACGTTCCCACGTGTGTGACAGGGTTGGAGTGTGTGTCCTCTGCAGTGAGCCTGGTGCCACAGCCAGACTGAAGCAGTGCAGTTCTTGCTCCTTGGCTGGCAAAGTTGGTATCCCATCGGCTTGATTCCAAGTGTTTGGGATCCCCAGGGTGCTGGGGATCTGGGTCTGTTGAGAGATGTTTGTGGGAGTGTGGCTCATCCCAGCACTGAGGCAGTGCTGTAGGGTGTCTTTGGGGCAGGGTACGTGTGCAGCGAATGGAAACCCAGGCCTGTCATCCTAGCCCAGTGGGTCCCGACTCAGGGGCAGGGTGCTTTAAGATTCCAGGAAGCCTCTGGTGACTGCACCCAATCATCTGCCTTTGCCTAGGTTGAGGGATGCGTGCAGTGATGCTCCAGCCCACAAACCTCCCCACCCAGGTGTGGTCCCAGAACTGCAGGAGCAGAGTGTGACCCTGTGCCAGGCAGTCCCCACTGCAGGCTGAGCTCAGTTCTCTGGGAGCTGAGATCCTGTGAGCAGGGGAGGGAAGGGAGCTGCTTCCCATGGAAGCACGGTGCTGATGTCCCCTCCCCCTCTTCCCCAAACAGGGCAATAGGGTGGGCAGCCCTGCTTTGGCCCCATGACTGGGGTCAGCATTCGGGCCATGCTGATGGTATGTCCTCCCGAGCCTCGGCTGTGACCCTGGCCACTGTGGGAAAGCAGAGGGTCCCCTGCCCCAATTCTGGGAATGTCCTTAGATCAGGGGCCTGGCTGAGGGGTTCTTGCAGTGTTCTGGGGTTATGCCTGACCCGTATCCCTCTTAGGGAGATGGAAGAAGGCTGTGTCACCCCATAAATTGGACTCTACTGTGGAAATGTTCAATTAGGCTCCTCCGAAGCAATTAGCCACTCGGAGGCTTTGAAATCCTGGCTAGCGGCGAGTGTTGAGTTACCTCTAGACACCTGGCAGCTGTTCCTGGCTCTCCCAGGGCGTCTTTAGGGCCAAGGGGCCGGGGAGGCGAGCTCTGGGCAGGCAGAGCCCTGGGTGGTGAATGGGTCTGCCTGATTTATAGCGCTGAGGGCTGGTTCAAAGGAAGGCCGGGTTAATTCCTAACCGGAACAGCCAAGCGCCCCGCACAGCCGTCGCGCTCTCAGAGAGCTGCTGAGTCTCCCTGGAGAAGACCCTGTCCCGTTCCTGGAGGGGTCATGGACACCCCCAGTGTGCTGGTGGGGTGAAATAGGATGCATCTTTTTGGGCTGAGGGGAATTTTTCCCTTGTTCTCATCTTGGGGCATAAAGTTGAGACACCCCCAAACCTTTTGGCAGTGGATTCTGTCCTTCCTTGACCTCTGCAACAGTTTTTGGCACAGGGCATCGCTTCCTTGGCGCCCAGGACAGGGTTGGGATGCAGCCTGGAGCTCCCCACATGGCAGGGCAAGATGGAGAGGAGGTGCTGGCTGACTGTATTTGCAGAGAGAGGTGCATAGGGAGTGGGAAAGCCCCAACAGAAAGGCAAGGAGGGGACTGAATGCCCTCTCCAGTGTCTGTGTGGCCCCTCTTCCCAGCCCCTGTCACCAATGTGCTGGGTGGGTCCTGTGGAGGGGTGTGGGACAGCAGCAGTGGGGGCGAGTGGGATGCCACAGCCATTCCTGGGTGGGCATACAGAGAGGTGGGTGGTCTCCTTGCTGGGTGGGTGGGTTTGTTTGTGGGGTGGGATGTTTGTGCAAAGGCTGAGAAAGGAGCGGGTGGATCTAGGGGGTTGTGTGCAGTTGGTGCTGACAGGTTGGAGGGCTCTCATGGCAGTTTGCCCCCAGGTTTGGGGCATCAAGATGCCTGCTGAGATCTGGCCAGAGTTGGATTCACTCCTATGGGATAGCTCCTGTGTCCCTGCTCCATCTCCAGATGGGTGTCCTGGGGAAGAGGGTCCCCATTTCTCTTGGGGTGTGGAAACACATTGCTTTGCAGGAAGGAAAGCAACAGCCCTGAGTGCCTGGGCACTCTCTCGCCTGGCCTGGTGGGATTTTTCTTTCAGTACCATGCTGTTCTCTCTGTTTGTGGGGTCTGGGTATCTATCTATCCAAGCCCCCATCCTTGGGGGCTTGGAGGAGTGAGGAGCAGCTGGGGTGTTGCTGCCATGAAATGCTGAGCTCCCTGTTATCCCAAAAGCCTTCCTTCCTGGCTCTCCCCTCTGCTCCAAAGTCTCCTCTGGCTCTGAAAGAACCTTTCTTCTCGAGAAGGGAGGGGGGGAGGGAAGGAGGCTCACCCAGTAGCCCCCCACCCACTAGAAGATGGGGTCCAGGCAGTTCACCTTTATTTATTTATCTTTGGGAAGTGAACGCAAAACCTCTTGCTCTTCCTTTTCCCTTCTTTGACAGCTTGGTCAGCTTTTTTTTTGGGCTGGAAAATTTTGCTAATTAACCCAAAGAGACTGGAAGACTTTACAGATGGCTGTGGCTTATCTGCCCCTATCCATTTTGCTTTGCTTTTCAACTGATACATATTTTTTATTTCCTAGAAAGTGGCTTTTTTTCCTTTTCTAAATTTTTTTTTTTAATTTGGACATATCTACGGACTTAGGGAAGGGGCTTTTTTTTTGTGTGTTTTAAATGTTATTTGGCGGCTGGGAGGGGGCAGCGCCAGGGCCCAAGAAGAGGGTTTTATTATCTGCCTCTCCCTCGGGCCTGGAAAAGTGGTCTGAGTTCAAAAAATTCATTTCTTGCCTGAATGAAGCCAGCAATGTGGAAAAATTTCACCATTCAGAGGGGGATGAATGTATGTTTCAACCACACATTAAGTGACATTAGCAAGCAGTGGAGTGCCTAATGTGGCCATTTTTCACAGCAGCCAACAGAGGGGGTGATTAGCATAATTAGTACAGGCAGCCCTATACATATGGAAATGGCAAATGCCTAAATGCCAACACCAGTGGAAATTTATGTCAATGCTGACAGGAGTCTTAGCGGTGAATAGTTCCCAACTGAATCCCCTCTCCCCCCCCCCTTTTTTTTTTCCCCCCTCTCTCTTTTTCGGGGGTCGCGCTGTCCCCTCGGCGCTGGCCGGGGCGGTGCGAGCTCCCGGCTGCCCCCCTCCCTGTGCTGGGAACCGCCGCCCCCCGATTTGGGGTAATAAAGACATTAATTTAGCTTCGCCGTTAAACAAAAGAGTTCGGCCAGGGCCGGCGGCTGGGGAGCTGGCCCCAAACGGGCCCTTTCAGCCCCTCCGCCGCTGGCTTTTTGAAGCCATCCCCGTGTTCTGCCGCCCCTCTTGACTTAGCTGGGAGCCCCTTCAGTGGGGCCGGGTTTAGCTGGGGCAGCGCCGAGCCCTGGTCCGTCCCTTGGTGCTGCTGGGGGCACCCATCTGCCACGCAGCTGCCCCCCTCGCCGGGACCAGCGGGGGTGAATGGGGCCGGGAGGACGTGTTTTGACAGGATGGGGCCGCCGGGCTTTTGGCGAGGCTGGCGGTAGCGGCCGGGACAGGTAAAAATGGCTCTTTCAGTGTGCCCTGGGCGAGACTTCCTCCGGAGCAGCATGGGTCCTTTCACTGCCTCCCTAATCCAGCTAATCCGCCCCACAACACTTTGAAGGTGGCCTCCGGCTTGCACGCCGCTCAGCACGGGGAAGCTGCAGCGAAGGATGCTCGGGGCGGTGCCTCGGGACCCCCTCCCACTGGGATGCGGCATCGTGCTGGAGTTGCAGGGTGGTTCTGGCATCCTTTTGGATGGCTCCAACCACCCAGGATGGGCATCTCTGCCAGCGGGATGCACTCGGTCTGTGTTTGGCCCCGTGGGTGCCTCTTGTAGCAGGGGGGTGCTGTAAAGGGGGTTCCCCATGGGGATGGCTTTTCCCAGGGGATATCAGCCTGACCTTGCCCTACTCCCAGCTGTGTCTTTGTGATGGTTTCCAACCCTAGCATGTTGTGCTGTGGAAAGGGGGATGCTCACCAAGTCCCTTTCTAGAGGGTTCAGCTGGGAGCTGGGGTCAGGGCAGCATTCCCTGTGCACCAGCCGAATCTGGGACTCAGCAACATTTGTTGCCACATCCTGTACATAGCCCCACTATTCCAAGCTAGACAGGGCCTGATTTTGGGGGCCAAGTGAGACAGTGTACCCAGGAGTACTCCCTCCCTGCCATCCTTTCCCACCCAGTGGGACAGTGGCAACACCGGCAGTGCCTGGGTACCATCTGCAGTGTGGTGGCAGTGCTGTTGACCATGACCATGATGGGACAGAGTGGTCTTCGCAGCATGCGTTTCCTGGGGACGCACTGGTACTTCTCCGTGGTCCCCAGCACCTCCCACATCCCTCCCTTACCTTCACCCTTGCCAGACAGGGAGGGCTCAGTGTGGGGCTGGCAGCCTGCCCCGACCCACTGCCCTGCCCGTGCCACCCAGACAGGCTGCCCTGGCACACACAGCCTGCTGCCCCCCACCCTTGGGTGGCTGGAGACGGGGCACCACGGGGTTTGTTCACCTCCTGCCCTGGGAAAGCACGGTGGGAGGTCCCCTTGCTGTCATCACCGGCGGGATGGCTGCAAGGGGCCAGCCCCAGGCTGGGGTGCTTTGCAACTGCACTGTGGGCAGCAGGACCTGGCATGGGTTCATCTGACCCCAAACCCTCTGAGATGAGTCTGGGAGGTTCTGGCTACCCCTTGGGAGATGTGGAATGAGCTGGGATCAGACCCCTTCCAGGGCAGGGGACAGCACAGGGACTGAGGCTCTGATTTGGCTGGAGCAGCTGAGGGCACAAATTGTGCCACTGTGTGATGGTGAACTGGCTGCAGTGCCGTGGCTGTGGGTCCTGTGCCAGGAGGGTTTGTGGAGTAGTGGCAGGGGAATGGCTCAGGCAGGGTGGCCGGGAAGGGGGTAGGGAGGCTCTAGCCCTGCTCTATAATTTTGTGGTGGATGCTATAATTACGGGGAGGGCTCCCCCGGCATGGCCCGTGGATGGGACGCAGCCGCACATGCAGCCACCCTCACTGTCAGGGACCCTGTCCCATCCTTGGCACCCCCTCCAGCTGCTTGGGCACGGCAGGAGCCTGCTCTGCACCCCAAGTGTTTGCAGTACAAGTGGGCATAGGGTCCCAATCCACCCTCCAGCCAGAACTGCTCTGCACCCCACAACCCCCAGCATGAAACCCCCAGGCATCGGTTCCAGGGAGCAATGCCCAGCCCCAGCGAGGATGCTGCTGCCTCGGGGGACTGTCCTGCCCCCAAGTACCGCTGTGGGATTTTGGAGGGAGCTGGGGGGTCCAGGGCAGTGAAGCCAAACCCTGCCGGGGAGCAGAGCAGGCTGTTAGTAAGCAGGACCGGACGCCTGATTGGAACCAGAAAGCTCTTTGCATGAAAAAGCCAAGGGCTCCCTTTGTTAATTGGAATAAAAAAAAAAACCAAAAACCCCCCAAAAAACAAAAAACCAACACAACAACAACAAAAACAACAACAACTAACCAAAAAAAAAAAAAAAAAGTCAGAATTTTCATACAGTTCCTCATGAACGTGCTCGTTGTTGGTAGGGGTGCCCCAGCCCCTCGGGCCGGGGTGCGTGCGGCGAGGGGCGGCTCGCCCCGCTCCCGGGCTGGCTCGCCCCGCTCCGCGCTGGCCGGCCGGCGGGCGCGCGCCCGTTTGAAGTGTCCTTGGCAGCCCTGTGTGCGCTGCCTTGTCTTTTCATGTTGCTCTTTGGTTAATTAGGGTGTTGGAATTTGAGGCTTCCTCACGGCCTTTGAAGCTTGCTGACGGCTCGCAGTGCCCTGTTCCAAATTAACACTAATTACAAGGGACGGCTTTTTATTTTCTCTCTTCTTTTTTTTTTTCTTTTTTTCCCCTCTCTCTTTAATTTTTCGGGGGGCTCGCCCCCACCCCATGCGTGCAGATGTGTGGCTCCTCCCGCAGCCGTGCTGGGCGGAGATGCCGGCAGGGCAGGGCGTAGCAGGATGCGTCCCCCGGGAGCAGCAGCGCTGTCGGGCACCCCCCCATCGCCGTGTCCCACCTCCCGCCCGAGCGCGGCGTGGGTGGCATGGCTGAGATCAGAGCAGCTTGGCGCACCTCCTGCCCGACCTCCCAGCCTGCTGGGAACGGGATGGGCATCCCGCTTCCCCCCCCCATCCCTGACACCCACCCTCCCTGTGTCCTCGTCCCCTCGCCCTGGGTGCTGCTATCCCCTCTGACAAACACACAAAAGCCGCGGCCGTGTCGTCGTCGTCCCCCCCCCCCCCCGCCTGTCCCTGGCACAACCTCTATCCCAACTGGCATCTGATGGACACCAGCTGCTCCCTGGCCCAGCCAGAAACAATAAAGATGCTTTGCCCTCCCCGTTCCCAAAAAGCAGGAAAAAAAAAAAAAAAAAAAACACCAACCCATATAATAAGTCATTAAAAGGGAAGATTCTGCTCCTTATTTGCGGTCTCGCTCTGGCCTCCTCAGTGCTGGCGGAGGGCCAGGCCCGCCGGGGCCCCCGCCTCTTGCTGAGGGAGCGTCCTGGTGCAGATGAATGGTGACCTCCCCTTGCTTTCCTGGGGCTGGGCAGGAGCTGGCCTCACCCCTGCCAGCAGCACTGCCTTGGGAAGCATCCCATGCTGGGCATCCTGGGGTGCCCCAGTGGGTGGCACTGGGATGGGGGCTGCACCCCAGATGTGCCAGGGCAGCATCCCTCCCACCCTGGGCAGGGGTCTGGGAGCAGGACAGTGAGTGGTGCTCTTAGGAGATGTCTCAGGATCCACTTCCCGCCCTCTTCTAGGCTGTGTTGTCTCCCCTTTGCTATAGCAGGAGGGATGGAAGCGTCACATTCAAAGAGAATGGGGACAGCTGTCCCTGGGATGGTGCTCAGCCACGCAAAAGACCAGGCAGGGTTTGGTCCCAGCTCCAGCCATGTTGGCTGGGAGGGGATTCCTCTTCCATGTTGAGGCAGCCACAGATGAAGTCGATGGCTTCAGCTGGAACCCTTGGCCCTGCTGTGCTTGGAGCTCTCCTGCTGCCAAAGGAGGGCAGATCCCAGAGCCTTGGCAGGGAAGAGTGATGTCCCCAGCACCACCTCACTCCCCTGTCCCCAAACCTCTCCTGGGGCAGCCTACACCTGCAGGGACTTTGGGGTGCCTGCTTTCCCTACACTCATTCCCTACCTGCCTTGGGGTGCCATGGAGGAGCTGGGCTGGGGTGCCCCCAGTTTTGCTTCCTATTTTGTGGGCTTGTTTTGGGCATCTGCAGCAGCCACCACAGTGCACAGGTGGAAGTAGGCCGGTTTGGTCTGCTCTCCTTCACCAGCCATCTGTCTGTGGGTTTTTTTCTGGGGAAGGCAAAGCCAACAAGCTGCTTTGGGGCTGGGTACAGTGTTGGTGGGAAGAGGGATACTTGGTCCAGTGTGTCCTGAGGTGGTCCCTGTTTGGATCCTTTGGATGTGAGCACCCAGAGGATGCAGCAGTTGGGGAATCCCACACCAACAAGCCCCTGTGAGTTAATATGGCACGATGTGATGCTGTGAAGTCTTGATTCTGCTCATCCCATTCCCTGGGCATCCTGATGGGCAGGGCACAATGGTGGGATGAGGGCTCTGCCTGCCCTGGCACTGACAGGCACATATGGTCCCATCCACAGCGGGCAGCCGGGTGAGCCAGGAGCTGCGCTACACCAAGGAGAAGTTGGGCGAGGAATCCGTCTACACGTCCCAGATGTTGATCCAGACCCCGAAGAAGGATGGCGATAACATCCTGACGCAGGAGGCCCTGCAGCTCCACCTCGAGGCGGCCCTGGCCGCCAGCAAGGTTCAAGTCTCACTGTACGGAAAGTGAGTCCGGCTCCAGATGGGGGACGAGGACCCCGCCATGCCCTGCACATCCCTCTAGCCCTTGCCATGTTCCCTGTGGGATATGCCCATTTTCAGCTTCTCCTTTTGCCTTTCAGATCATGGGATTTGAACAAGATCTGCTACAAGTCGGGTGTCCCCATCATTGAGAACGGCATGATCGAGAGGGTGAGTACTGGTTGTGGATGACCCTCTGGAGCCCCCCAAGGGGTGGCTGTTGGCCCACAGGATCAGTCCATCAAGGAATGGCAGTGGATGGGCTGTGGTGGGGACAGGGCTTGTCAGCCCCAGCGCTGTGAAGGCACTGCTGGCTGGATGTGGGAAGGTGCAGGTTTGGGAAGCCCAGCAAGGCGAGGGGAGGCTGGGGGCTCTGATCCATCCCTGCTGACCCCTCGCATCTCCTCCTGCAGATGATAGAGAAGCTTTTCCCCTGTGTGATCCTGACACCGCTGGACTGCTTCTGGGAAGGCTCCAAGCTGCAGGGAGGCTCTGCCTATCTCCCGTGAGTGTGTGTGAGGAACTGTCGTGGGCTGTGGGGTGCCACGGGTGGGAGCAGGAGCTGGGGATACTGCTGAGGGGCTGTGCTTGACCTGCCTTTGCAACTTGGCTCTGCCTGTCCTGTCCTCCCCTGCCTGGCCTCGGTGGCACAGGTAGGGCTGCACTGCTGCAGGGGGGATGCAGCCCGCAGGCAGGAACTGCCCATCCCATCCCTGTCATGCCATGCTCTCCCACCAGCCAGGGATGGGGATGGGGGACAGTGGCTGTGCTGCAGGCAGGTGCCTGAGGCTGCTGCCCCCGGTGCCACAGCTGTGAGGGGCAGCCCCCTTGCTGAGCTGCGCCCAGGAGCGCGGAGGGCACAGAGTCCCTGGCTGGGTGGCAAGTGACTCCCAGCCAGCTCCTCACACCGCCGTGGTGGGGCTGGGGACCCCGGGCTGGGCTGGGGGAGCCTCCCCCACATTCCTTCTGTTTACGCGTGTGTTTGTCCGGGAGAGCTGGGGCGGCTTGTGCATTGTCAGCAAACGCAGCCCCGTGCTTTCTCATGCTAATGCTGCTCTGAAAGCTGCCCCTTGCCAAACAGATGAAATAGTGGCCTTATTCAGGCTGCTGCGGACGGGAGGAGGGGGAAGGGGCCGCAGCATCCCTAGTCAGGACTAGGGGGCTGGTTTTGCCCCCCCAGGACCTCAGGTTTTCCTCATCCCAGACTGGGGAACTGCCGAGAGCAGGAGCAAGTGGGGCTGGGGTGGCTGTGCCAAACGGGATGCTGGTGGCATTGCCTGCCGGCTTGGGCAGTGTTCTGGGACTGAGGTACGTGGCAGGCAGGGTGGCACCAGAGCAGCCATGGGACTCCTCTCTGCTCGCAGCCGAGTGCACGGGTGCCCGGGCGGGCACCCCGGCTGAGTGCCGGCCAGCCCATGGGGACTCGTCCCCCTTTTTAACGCCGAGGGGTGAGCGGGGCGGGAGCTGGGAGAACAAAGAGCAGCAATCTATGGAAAGACAAAAGGATTTGCCCTGGCTCAGTGAAGCAAGCGAAAGCAGATAAAAGGGGCTCTCTTTGGAAGCAGCAGCAGCTCCGGTTGGTATGTGGGAATCTCGAGCGGCCGGCTCTGGCCCAGCCAGCCTTCATGAATTATTAGGCTGTGTTTCTCCCCAGAGCCCACACTTGCTTGGGGCTTTTTCTTCCCCTCTTTGGAGCGCTGGGCTGGGTTATTGGCTTTTTTGTGTGTCCTTTCTGTCTTAAAAAAGAAGCTGAGTGAGGCTGGAAGCTGGCCCCCAGCTCCCCAGGCTGGGGTGGAGGGAGCAGAGCATCTGCAGGCAGTGGGAAAAACCCTTTTCCTGGGTACCCAAGTCCCATGCGGTCCTGCTGGACCTCCAAGAACCTACTCCACGCCCAGCTCCCAGTATTGTGCTGAGCCCCCAGGGCTCTGCTGAGCCCCAAACTCTACAGCTCAGGGGAAAATGGCAGGAAGGGCTGCCTGCTCCCCTCTATCAAGATGTTAGCCCACGGGCAGTAATCGGCCTGACTGCTCACACAAAGCGGGGCCAGGCAGCAGGGCTGGCTCCCCCCGCTTTGTCCCGGACTAACAGGATCAGGCACGCTACTTGACTCGGGGCACGGCCCGCTGTGGCGCACAGGGCACGGGGGATTCCGCGGGCGGCCCCGGGAGGGGGTAAGGGGTGTGCTGGGGACTGATGCTGCTCGTCTGCATCCTCACGTCCTGCCTTTGAGGGCGTCTGCAGCACCCTTGGGGTGGGCTGGCAGTGGTGGTGGAAGTACTGCATGTGGGTTTTGGCATCCCCCATGACCTCAGTGTTGCTCTCTGCCCAGGGGCCGCCCAGACATCCAGTGGAGCAACCTGGACCCTCTGCAGCTGATGGAGGAGCTGGGACAGTTCACATCCCTGGAAGGCTTCAAAGAGCTGCTAGACAAGGCAGAGGTGGGACAGGCTTACATGGAGCGGCCCTGCCTGGACCCCCTGGACCCCCAGTGTCCCCCCAGTGCCCCCAACAAGCAGAGCCAGCAGGTGGGTCACAGTCCAGGAGGACCAGGATTGGGCGTGTGGTTTACTGTTGTCTTGCCTGCCCCACAATCCTGACACCTCCCCTCCACCCACAGAGTCCCGACATCCCGGCCGAACTCTCGGGGGGCTGCCATGGCTTCTCCAGGAAGTTCATGCGCTGGCAGCAGGAGCTGATCTTAGGTGGCACGACCAAAGACTCCCAGGGCAAGCTGCTACGGTAAGAGCTGCTGTGGTGTGGGCATCCCCAGCACAGGGCAGGATACCCACCCCGGCTGCAGGAGGGGCTGTGGGGCTGTCATGTGTGGGGCCAGTGAGCAAGGCAGCGCTTTGGAGAAAGGCAGAGCAAGGAGGCAGAATGCCTGGGTCCTCTCCTGGCTGTCTGTGGTGGGGATGGGTGCTGTGGGGTGGGGGATGGACCCATTCCTGCATCCTGGGGCACTGCAGCCGGTCCCAGCGAGGTGCGTGCCTGTCCCCCAGCGCTGAGGCCCTGCAGACCATGTTCCTCCTCATGAGCCCCCGGCAGCTCTATGAGCACTTCAAGGATGACTACGAGATCCATGATATCAGCTGGAGTGAGGAGAAGGCAGGAGCCATCCTGGAGGCCTGGCAGAGGAAATTCGTGGAGGTGAGCACCGGGAACAGCCCTCGCATGGGGCTGGGCAGGGGTGAGCCTGTGCATGGAATCCCTCTGTGCCCAGTTTTTCATGCTGCCATGAGTCCTGGCACTACTCTCTTTTTGGTCCAGTGGGTCCCTAGGAGCTGTCAGTGGTGATAGTGACACTCTGAATGGCTCTGGGGTGGGTGTGCTGTAGAGCAGGGGGATCCTGACTCCTCTAATGGGATGCACCTCTGGCAGTTGGCACAGGACTCCATCCCTCCCAACGCCACACAGAGTGTCCATGCTTTCTCCACTACCACGCTCAACGACATCATGAAGTCCTTCTCTGACGTCAGTGTCATCCGAGTGGCTGGGGGCTACCTCCTCATGGTAGGTGTGCTCCTTCTCTCTGTTCTCTGCCATCCCTCCATCTCCCCCTGGTCCCTGCTAACCCACTGTGCTCTTGCAGCTGGCCTACGCCTGTGTCACCATGCTGCGGTGGGACTGCTCCAAGTCCCAAGGGGCTGTGGGCCTGGCTGGGGTCCTGCTCGTGGCTCTCTCTGTCGCCTCTGGCCTGGGGCTTTGCTCACTGCTGGGCATCTCCTTCAATGCAGCCACCACCCAGGTATGTGCTGCAGGAAGAGCTGGGTACTATGAGGTGGGTGGGACCCTGAGGGCTCAGGGGTGGCCGAGTCCCCTCTCAAGTGTCTCTGTCCCTCTGCTGATGGCAATTGCTCTGTGGCAGGTCCTGCCCTTCCTGGCCCTTGGCATTGGGGTCGATGACATGTTCCTCTTGGCTCATGCCTTCACCGAGACGAGCCAGCACATCCCCTTCAAGGTGAGCACTGAGCGCTGCTCAGGGGCTTCTCAGCCTCTCCTGCCTCTCCATGATCTCTCTCATCAGTCCTTCTCTGGCCTTACAGGAGCGGACGGGGGAGTGTCTGAAGCGCACAGGGACCAGTGTGGCTCTCACCTCTGTCAGCAACATGATTGCCTTCTTCATGGCAGCCCTGGTGCCCATCCCTGCCCTGCGCGCCTTCTCCCTCCAGGTAGGGCCATGGTTCCTTTCCAGGGGATAGGAAGGGATGGCCAGACCTTGCTCTGACATGTGTCCCTCAATACCTGCAGGCTGCAGTGGTTGTTGTGTTCAACTTCGCCATGGTGCTCTTTGTTTTCCCTGCTATCCTGAGCCTGGACCTGCACCGCCGGGAGAAACGCCGGCTCGACATCCTCTGCTGCTTCTACAGGTACCAGCACTGGGTGGGATGGGTCTGATCCCACAGTTCCCTAAAGAAGATAGGCTCACTAAATATCTCATCCTTCTCTCCTCCTTCACTCTCTCCACACAGCCCTTGCTCCTCACGGGTCATCCAGATCCAGCCCCAAGAGCTTGCTGATGCCAATGACAACCATGCCTGCCACCCGTCTCCTTATGGGCACCCCGGCGTGACCACCAGCACCCAGATCACCACCACTGTGCAAGCCTTCACCCGGTGTGACCCCTCAGGCCACCACATTGTCACCGTCCTGCCACCCACCTCCCAGGTGTGCACCTCACCTGCTGTGCTCCTGCCCCACACTGACCCCTTGGGCTCTCAGGTCTTCGCCCCATCGAGCTCCACCCGGGATCTGCTGTCCCAGCTGGATGAGGCCAAAGGCGGGCGGGAGTGTGTCCCCCTGCCCTTCTGCCGCTGGAGCCTCGCTGATTTCGCCCGGGAGAAGTACGCCCCACTCCTTTTGCGCACCCGGACCAAGGTGAGGTGGGGCAGCCCTGGTGGTGCCACTGAAGGTGGGTGGGTGGCACAGGACTCCTCCTGACTCCGCCATTGTCCCCACAGGTGGTAGTGGTGGTGCTGTTCCTGGCACTGCTGGGGCTGAGCCTCTACGGCACCACCATGGTACATGATGGCCTCTACCTGACGGACATTGTGCCACGGGACACCAAGGCACACGCCTTCATCTCGGCACAGTTCAAGTACTTCTCCTTCTACAACATGTTCATCGTCACTAAGGGTGGCTTCCACTACCCGGGTGCCCAGGCTGCCCTGCTGAGCCTGCACCAGGCCTTCAGCACCGTCAAGTACGTGGTGCGGGAGGGCAACCGCGATCTGCCTAAAATGTGGCTCCATTACTTCCAGGACTGGCTGCGAGGTGAGGGACATGCCTCTTCTCCATAACCTCCGCTTCCTGACAGTCCTCTCCCCAGCCTGCATGCTCCCCTCTGTTCTGGAAACACCTTCTCTTGTGTGCAGTACCTTGGGGAGGGTGGTACCAAGGTGCCCAGCACTGGAAGCTGAGCCTTGGGGTTCCTGTGTGCCCATCCCTCTGGCATCACACTCCCTGGGTCACACAGGGTGGTGTGCAGGGTGATGTGTCCCCAAGGATGCTTATCCCCCATTTTGCATGCCCAGGGCTCCAGGCCACCTTTGACAGGGACTGGCAGGCTGGGCGTATCACCCATGACAGCTACCGCAATGGCTCCGAGGATGGGGCACTGGCCTACAAACTCCTCATCCAGACGGGCAACAAGAAGGAGCCCTTCAACTTTAACCAGGTGGGTGGTGACAGGGCTGGGCTGACTGGGCTGGGGATGTCTCTGCCCCAGCTGCCCAGCTCATGCCCGTTCTCTTCTCTCCTGTAGCTGACCACGCGGCGACTAGTGGATGAGAATGGCATCATCCCCCCCGACACCTTCTACATCTGCCTGACAGTGTGGGCCAGCAATGACCCCCTGGGCTTTGCTGCCTCCCAGGCCAACTTCTACCCTCCACCCCCCGAGTGGATTCATGACAAGTACGACACCACAGGCGAGAACCTGCGAAGTGAGTGAGCATGGTGGGCTTCCCAGAGCCCCCCTGCCCCTGGCATCCTCCTGCAGAATACCCACTCACCACACCTGGGGGAACCCCCCACATCCTTTACCCCATCTGATAAACTGCCTCGTTTCCCCATGCTTAGCCCTTGTCCTCCTGCACCCCACACCCTGAGCATCCCACTGTGCATTCCCTGTGCCCTTAGCAACACACGTGTGCTCCAGCCCATGAGCATCTCACTGTGAAGAGTAACCCACTAACGCACGAAAATCCTACGGGCAGAAAAATGCCCTGCCCTCCTCCTTGACCCCATTCTGTTCCCTACAGACTCCGCAGACCTGTAGTACCCAGCCAGGCATCAGGCTACCCAGGCTGCACTCAGGCTGGTGTGACTGTGGTGCTCTTGTGCTGCCTGTACACCCATGCTGCCCATACCCTCATACTGCCTGTGGTCTCCTCCCCAGTCCCAGCTGCCCAGCCGCTGGAGTTCGCCCAGTTCCCCTTCTACCTGAGCGGGCTGCGTCGCACGTCCGACTTCGTGGAGGCGATTGAGAGTGTACGAGCCATCTGCCGGGAGGCTGCCCAGCGCCACGGCGTGCTCAGCTACCCCAGTGGCTACCCCTTCCTCTTCTGGGAGCAGTACATTGGCCTGAGGCACTGGTTCCTGCTGGCCATCAGCATCCTGCTGGCCTGCACCTTCCTCGTCTGTGCCTTGCTGCTGCTCAACCCCTGGACCGCCGGCATCATCGTGAGTACGCACCCTGGTGCATGAGGATGGTCCTGATGGATGGGGTCAGGGACATCCAGACTTTCTCCCATCCTGCTGAGTCGCCCTGGGTACCTGCTTCATGGGAATTGGGTGATGGAGTGGCCAGGGACACCCTGGGGGGAAGGGATGCACATATGAGGGTGACAGTGGATAGGGGACTCCTGTATCAGGATCAGTTATATCACTGATGAAGAAAACAAGGGGCCCTGGATACATCTATGTGGAAGAGTGTGATGGGAACACCCATACAAAGGTGGCATTTAGTGGGGGACCCACATGAAGAGATTAGGGAACCTGTTATGAAGGGAATGTGTGTGGTGGGCAGGGGTTTGATGACATCCATGCAGAGCAGGGTGAGGGCTACCCCCAGAAGATGGGACAGAGGGACACCCTAAATAGAAGGAAAAGGGTCAGTGAGGTGACGCTGGAGTAGGATCAGACTTGCCAGGGAGAGGGGACAGCCAGTCAAAGCCATCTCTCACTAACACCACCACCTTCCAGGTCTCCATCCTGGCCATGATGGCTGTGGAATTGTTTGGCATCATGGGGCTGATGGGCATCAAGCTGAGCGCCATCCCTGTGGTCATCCTCATTGCCTCGGTGGGCATCGGTGTGGAGTTCACTGTCCACGTGGCCCTGGTGAGCACAGGCTGATCCCAGTTCCCACTCCCTGGCAAGCTCACACCTTTGGCCATGTGCTGATGGGTGGCACACAGGGGCAGCCCCACATGACATTTCCATCCCACTCAGGGCTTCCTGACAGCTGCAGGGAGCAGGAACGTGCGTTCAGCTGCAGCATTGGAGCACACTTTTGCCCCTGTGATGGATGGTGCTGTCTCCACCCTCCTGGGTGTCCTCATGCTGGCTGGCTCTGAGTTTGATTTCATCATGAGGTGAGCACTGAAGAAGGGTAAACCAGCCACTTGCTGCCCTGCAAGAGCTTTGGTAGTGGGGGCTGGTGGGTGTGGCCACCCGGTAGGGATGTAGGGCAGCTGGTGAGGACATCTTGCTGGGGACTGCCATTCCATCTTGCCTGGAGGCTGGGGAGACATGGCAGGGCCAGGGGCTGTGGCATGGGAAGCCATGTTTGGGATGGGACAGGTTTGTGATGGCTGTGCCAGCTTACCCCATGTGCCTGTGGCCCCCTCAGGTACTTCTTTGCGGTGCTGACCATCCTGACGCTGCTGGGGCTGCTCAATGGGCTGGTGTTGCTGCCCGTCCTGCTCTCTGTCATTGGGCCACCCCCTGAGGTACAACACCACTCCATCCCACCTCTCCCTCATCCTCCCCAGCCCTGTACCCACATCTCTCCATCCCCCATCGCCCCTCTACCTGCCCACCTTTCACCCTTTATCCATCTTTGCTGTGTCCAGTCCCAGCCTCATCTCGAACCCACCTCAGTTCATCCCTTGCCCTGTACCATCCCTCTTTTACCTCATCCTTTCTCTGACCCATATCCTACTTGTCCCATACCTACCTTACCTCATTCCTGCTTCATTCAACTTCCCCCATCCCTCCCTGACCCATTTGATCCCATCCCTACTTCCCCTGGTATCCCCATCCTTGCATCAACCCATACTCCCTGCTTCTCCATACTCCTCCGTCCCTGGCTCCTCTGACCTGTCTTCTCTCCCCAGGCATCCCTGGTGGATAATGGCCCCTGCCTACCCCCACCAGAGTCAGTACCCCCATGTCTGGGTCCTGGGGGACTGTACGTCCGGTGCGCTCCAGCCTGGCCTGCCACCTTCCCTGAGCCCTCTGACACAGAGCACTACACGGAGAGTGTGGCCCCAGGCCCACGGGGACCCTTCATTGTGCCCCCTGCCCCAGCACACATCCTACTGGAGGCTGGCAAGGACCCCAGCTTCCCCCGCATCACTGTGAGTGTCTGTGCCCCTTGTGGCATTGCCAGCTCCCCTGCATCCCCAGGGAGAGGTCGTGGATGGAGCTGGGGGATGGGGGCTGGTGGTGTTGCTAGAGAGATGCTCAATATGACTGGAGACCCTCATGCTTCATGTTCCTCCTCCAGGTGCTGAAGCCCTACAAAGACAGCCTGGAGGTTCAGGGGAAGAAAGAAATTTCTGGCCCTCAGGCTGCAGCCCCCCTGCCCTTCGGGGAGCCGTGCACCACGCTGCCCCGAGAGCCCCCGCAGCCCGGCTCATCGGGCAGCCGGCCAGCGCCCCCCGCAGCCCTGCCCGCCTACAGCACCCACCTGCAGGGTCCTGCCGGCAGCTACACCACCGTCACGGCCACCGCCTCAGTGACAGTGGCCCTGCACCCCACACTGCCTGGCTCCTACCCCAGCTTCAGCCCTGAGGGCTTCGCCAGCAGCGAGCGGGACTGCCTGGATGAGCCCAGCACCAGCAGCACCGCTGTGCCCAACGCCTTCGAGATGCAGAACATGGGACACCACGGGGCGGGCGCCCGGCGCTAGGTGAGCTTGGGGATGGCACCTACTCAGGGCTGGTGCATGGCAGCATTGGGGTGCGAGGTGAGTGGGGAGGAACCCTTCTGACCCCCAAATCTCTCTCTCTCTGCAGATTGCTGGTTCCTGGACAGAGCATCTCCCCAGCACCCAGTGGGCACAGGAGGGTGCAGAGCGGGGTCACCCGTGTCATGCTGCTAATTACCGGAGCGGTCTTGGCTGAGGAGGACCGGCCCCCCTGCACCAGGGCTTGGTAGGGCAGGCTGGCACTTCTATGCAAGCTGTGTGCAGGCCACGCTGTGCCTGCACGTCCCTCACCTGAGGCTGTACCGTTGGTGCCGTGTCCCATCACCCAGGGCTTGGGGTTGTCCTGGCCTGGGCTTGTTGCCCCCAGAAATGGAAGCACTAACTCCCCCCTCTGTTTCTGGAGCTGCTGGCAAGGTGGACTCGGTGCCATGCCAGCTCCCCCTCTGTGGGGTCACTGCCTGCTCCCCATCACCTCCTCCTGGGACCACCCATCCCAGGCCACGAGCTGGGGTACCCCAACCGGGTGCCCTGATGCCCCCTGTCCTGTTATGGGGGCATCCCCAGAGCCAGCTATGCCCTGGCGTGCCATGGGCAAGGCCTAGGGTGGGCACCCCCACCTTTATTTATTGCAAAGGGAAACTATCTATAGAGAGATATATATTTTTAAGCTTATTTTAAAAGATTTATTTCTCAGCCTACAGCCTCACCCGGCTGCCCAGGGTGCAGGCAGGGAGCGGGCAGACCCTTTGCCCAGTGCAGGGCTGCCCGCTGGAGGCAGCAGGAGCCCGGGGGCACAGACTTGGTTCATGCCCCCACTCCATGGGCAGCTCATCCCTTCCAACATGCTAGTCCATGCCTCAGTTTCCCCAGTGGCAAGGATGGGAAGGCTGGAGATCATGGATGTTCCACAGCAGAGAAAAGGAGCCTGTTGATACCCTGTGCACAGGTGGGGTTTTGGAAGGGGGAGATCCTTGGAGTGTCCTTGCTGTGCCAAGCCCCTGAGCTGTCCCATGATCACAGCCCCATGTCACACTTGTGCTCTGCCCTGGGGATGGCACAGGCTTGAGCACACACAGGGCAGTGCACGTTGACGTGGGCTCCCATGGTGCCACCAGGCACACCTTGCTGGGAAACCGTATTTCTTACCATGTCCCCGTGCAACGGGGCTGTCCCTGCAGCCAGCCCCAGTCCCCGTCCCCATCCCGGGCACCGTCCGCGCCGTAACCCAGCACTTTAACTCCAGCGGTGTTTGCCGTGCCTGCGGCCCCAGGGCCCCCCGACACTGCCGCTGGGCAGGGGTGGCCTTGGGGACCCTGTCCCCGTGCCAGGCGTGGGCACGGCGGGCAGCCCCCCCTCCCCCCAACACGCCATCTAAGTTATTTATATCAAAGAGAGCAAAGGTTTATTTTTGTAGTTTGTACAGACGGTAGTGGGGACCGAAGGTTTATTTTTAAAGAGTAAATATATATATTATATATAAATTACCTGCTGTGTCCGGCCCTTTCTCCTGGGGAGCACAGCTGGAAGGGGGGCGTGCATGCTCAAGACAGACCCAGCTGTGTGCACACGCAATGGGGGGTGCAAGGGGGGCTGCACACTGTGTGTGCGCATGGGGGGCTGGCAGCCTGTGCTGCATGTGTGTGGCCTGCTGGCAGGGCTTGGGGAGCCTGTCGGTGCAGCAGTGTGTGCAAAGATGCCCATGTGTCCCCTCCTACCTGCACCCTCAAGCCCCAGGGTCCCCTGCCGCTGCCATGGAGGGTTCCATGCCCCTGCCTGGGCAGGTACTGCCTCTCTCTGCTGCTGCAGCACGGCCCTGCTGCCGGGGGAGGGCAGCACGGCCCCGGGGAAGGGGGAGCTCATCTTGGATCCCTGCAGGGATCTCTGCAGCCTCCCTGCCACTGGGTCACTGCCTGGGCAGCCTACACAGCGTCCTTGCAGTTATTGCATAGTTTGGCTCTACCTTACCCCCAGCCCCTGCATCACTTTTGGGGGTGACCCAGACACCCTGCCCTTGCCCCAGTGCTGTGACATGGGACAAAGCACCTCATCGATGCTCTTGGTCACGCAGCATCAGGGCCCTGCCCCACATCCTGCTCTGATGCAGAGTCCCGGGTTGGGCTGGACAATACTCGTTGCCCAGCCCCTACTTGGCGTGTGGCTCGAGGTGACGGTGGTGGTCGCGGGGCCGCGTGCCCCGGCGGGGGCGGCACAGGCGGGAGGGGACCCCACTGCCCCTCCTCAGCGCGTGGGCACGCCAAGCTGCCGCAATGTTCTCCACCTGTGGGATGGGGACAGGGAAGGGGGCATCAGCATTGCCACAGTGTGATCCTCCTCAGCCTGTCCTGCAGCACTCTCCAGCCCTAGAAGTCAGGAGACACGAAGAAAGCAGCTCACCGGGATGAGGAGGTCCTGCTGGTTGCAGCTCTCCAGTGTCACCAGTTCGCTGGGTGCCAGCAAGGGCAGACGCAGCTCCCTCACGGGCAGGGCAGCCACCTCTGGCACTGGACGCTCCAGGACAGCCTGTCAGACATCAGGATGAGGGAAGAGGCTTGTGATGTCCTGGGCACCAGGGGAGGCAGGGGCTGGGGGGGTGACACAGCTTCTGTGTGCATCACAGAGGCCTGGGCTCAGGGATAGGGTGCCTACATTCCCAGTCTGGGCTGGGGGGGCCCAGGCACCCCTGGGTGGTCGCTGCTGTGTGCACTCACCGAGCTGACGTGTGCCCACTCCCGCACAGCCTGCACCAGCTCCAGCTCATCCACGGCCAGGCGGTCACTGCGCAGCACCTGCGCCAGCACCACGTCGGACAGCTCGCGGAAGCCCTGTGTCCGCACCACTGCCTGCCAGCACACCACAACACCAGGTGCTGGAACCAGCACCCCACACAACCACCACCCAATCCATCAGACACATCCTGGTGCCATCCCTGCCTGCCACTCCTGCATCCCCCAACCCAAACTCCAATCCCCTGGCACTTCAGTACCCCCCAGCCCGCCTCTGCCATTTGCTGCTCTCCCAGCCTCCAGGCATGCTGTCCTTAGGGGCCCTGCTCCCCTGCCCTCCTGCAATGCCACATGCCCCCATACCCTGGGGTACCCACTCCATGCTCCCCCATCACCTGCCACCGTACCGCGGTGCAGCCCTCGATGAAGTCCAGGCAGTGCTGCTGGAGGTCCACCTGCCCATAGGTCACTGCAGCCTGTGAGACAGCACAGACACCTGCAAGGGAGTCCAAGCAGGAGGGGCTTCCCACCAAAGCCCTACGGAAACACAGGCACTCTCAGGGACACAGGTGAAGCAGACATACCTATGGGTTGGGTGAGAGTGTGGGGAGGAAGGGGCACCAAGGTTCCCTCCCTTTCTGGCTTGCCCAACAGCAAATGTTTTGATGGCTCTAATGCCCACAATGGTCACCGAGAACCACCCTTAGCAGAATATGTGTTTTTCCACCTCTGCTCAGGCACATCACAGAGCCACAGTGAGGTGGGCTGGTGCTGTTCTCACAAGGTCACACTGCAGGCACATGAAGCCATCAGTCCCCAATGTTCCTTGTGTAGGTACAGGATCAGCTTAAAGCCCCCCACAAGCATTCCATACCCCTGGTGCCAGCCCCAACCTGACCCGCAGCTGCCATCCTCCACTGCAGCAGGAATTTGGGGCTTCTCTCATTTTCTCCCAGCCCTACTGTGCAATGCTTGTCCCAGGGCTGGCATTGCCCATCTGGTTACCAGGAGGACACGACCCCATCTCCCCACAGCAGGCCCTGTGTGTGGGGTACTCAGGCCGAGCACAGGCAGAGTGAACATCACCTCCCCTTCCACCACAGCAGGGACCAGTGCTGACGTAAGTGGAGAGAGCAGACAAGCTGTTTTCTTTAGGTTTGTTTTGTTCTGGGGTTTTGGGGTTTCTTGTTTTGTTTCCACTGGGCCAGTTTTAGCTCTGTTTATGTCACAGTGGTCTGGCATCACATTTGGCTGGGGCTCTGTGTTCTGGGGCAGGCACCTCACCCCAAGATTATTTCAGCTCACGGGAGATGAAACAAATCCCCCCCTTCTCTGGGGAGCAGCCTTGGTCCCACCAAGTAGCATGGCCAGGGCGATTAGGACATTCCCAAGGCTATTTTTAGGCGCCCAAGCTCTGATCAGGAGTTTTAGGACTGGCTCCCCAAACCCCAGTGCCTCTCAGTTTTATACAGAGGGTGACAAAGCCCTGGCATTGCAAAGTTCTGGCCAGTCCTGCTCAGGGCAGTGTGAAGACACTTCTCTGCCAGGCTCTGGTGGCCCCACTGCCCCTGTCAGCCCTGGTACAATCCCAGTGGTCTGGGAGCTGGCAGGGCAGCTGCTGGGTCAGGGGTGAGTGGGAAATTCTATCCCACTGTCCAGCAGAGAACAGAAGGGTCAAGTCTGCTCCTGCCTCAAAGTTGTACAGGTTACTTCTAACCCTTTGTGACGATGCTGGTGTCACTCTTACCTGCAGGGCCTCGCAGACCTGCTCCACACTCAGCGTGTCCTTGATGAACTTGACACAAAGCTGGAAAGCAGACAGGGAAGAGGGGGCAGAGGGGGGGACACATCCCAACATCTTGGCCCCAAATCTCAGCATCCCCTGAGCCCCCCAGCACATGGATTGTGAGGCAGAAGCACCTCCACCCCCCCAGGATTTCATAAGCAATGGCCTGTGGGATGAGGTCTCACAGTGTGGATGTGGGCAGCCAGCTTGGTCACTGATGGAGCCAGGGACCAAGATTGAATGTGACCAAACCCAGCCAATCTAATAGCCCCAGGTGGGTCCCCTAACCCTGTCTACAGATGCCATCCATGGTCTGCCACAGGACACAATCCTGGTGCTAGCTGCAGTTCACCTCAGCTTTGCCCCAGCCCTGCCTGCCAGCTGTGCTCTCGGCTGTGACTGCTGGGGGACCAGCATCTCCAGCTGCATCCCATACATGGATGAAGCAGGTGGGATGCAGCCAGACCATTATGTTTATCAGTGAGTAGGACCTCTCTCCTGCCTATGTCAGCTGCCTACCAAAGCCCCTGGGAAACCCAAGGGGATGTGACATGCAGGGAGGAGCTGTCAGCTGGGGCAGAAGGGCCCTGAGTCATTGGCAGGAGGGATATGAGGTCACCCTGCAGCTGGGCATACTGACATGATTTCACCAGCTGTCCTTGGTCAGCCCCTTTCCCTCCCACCCCTCCTCTATGCAGGTCATCCCCTTCAGGATGCATTTTCTGGGTGATGGGGTGTGACTCGTGATAGGAGTACCAGGTTCCCCTTTTCTGCTACACCCCTTATATCCCTTCCCAGCCCAGACAGCTGTTTGACAGCTTTGTGCCACATCTGGGCTTTGGCTGAGCTTGTTCCCACAGGTCCCATCTCATCACCCTGGCAGGCAGGAGCCCATGATTCCTCAGCTCCTAAGGCACTTGCCCGGCGTGATGGGGAGGGAGGGGAAGTCTGGGTGTGAGATGTCGGGTCATGTGTTCAGCCAGGCTGTAATTCAGGAATCAGGCTGATGACGTGGCCTGGCTGCCCTTCCCAACACTGAGCTGCTTCAGCTCCTTGGCCCCTCCTCCTTCAGCTCCCACCCCTTCTCTTTGCTCCTGCTGCCTTCCCAAAACCTTTCCACCCGAAGCACCATCGCCTTGGCAGCAGCACAGCTGGGGTGCTGACTGCTCCCAAGCATCATCCTGTCAGATGACCAGAGAGTACATGTGGGTGAAGGCACAGGGGCTTTCCTGCTGACCTTGGCTGTACAGGAGATGTGAAACTCCACGATTTCTTGGGATTCCCCTGTGGGATTCCCGGCTGCTGCTGCTCCCCATCAGGGGAATCCCACTGGAGAGATCTTTCAGGATCAAAAAGCAGGGCCAAGCCTGCATGATGCACTATGGTGCTCTCCTCAGAGGCACCTCCAGCTACCAGCCATGCAGGGACCATCTTGGAGTGCTGCCCAGCCTGGGAACACACAGGGACCACTGCCCCCAGCCTAAACAGTGCCATACCTTGCACAAGTCCTGCAAGCCATACTCCACCGATGAGGTCAGCACCTCCAGTGCCTGCAGGCAAGAGGGACTTTGTGATCATCAGCGTGTGGGGCCATGGACAGGCACAGCAGCCCAGGGTAAAGGGCAGGTATGCTTCTGCCTCTGTGGGAGCTCCTGAGTGGGGCATGGGAGGGAGATAAGGCTGCTGTACAGAGAAAAATTCAGGTCTCCTGCTGTGGTGTCCCTATTTTTACCATCCAGGGTATGCATAGCCAGAGGTCCCAAGGCTGGGACAAGGTGCTCTGGACACCCCACTGTCCTGGGTTGAGACTCCACACATTCATTACACTGTTAACTAGGCAGAGAGCATCACACAGACCACGTCCTCCAACTTTGGCACACCAAGAGTTGCAAAGCACCCCCTCTTGTCCCTCCCATGCCCATTGTCCCCACCAGCCCCATCCCCACTCACTATGTGGCTGTTGAGGGTGACACTGTTGGTGTAGAGGAACTCAATGACAGCCAGGAAGACCTCAGGCTGCACATTGCCCAGGACGTAGGGGCCCTGGGTTGGGGTGCTGCTGGAGGAGTCCTGGCTGCCCACTGGTGCCTGGCTGAGCATCCCACGGAACGCCTGACAGCGGCACGCCAGCACACAGCGGTGTGCAAACACCTTCTGCTGCTCCTGGCCCACCACGAACAGCACATCGCTGCGGGAGAGAGGGGACCATGAGGGACACAGTGCCTGGAAAGCAAGGGAACAGCCTTCCCTGGGTGGGACAGGACACACAGGAAGGGACCTGCCGAGTGCAAAGCACAGCAGGGCAGTACCCTTTAATTTGTTTGTCCCTACAGGGGAACAGAGGGAACTTTGTTGGTGGCTCTTTCCAGCCACTTGAATGCTGCAGGCAAGCTGAGCATGACAGGTTCTCTGGAAAGCACGGAGAGCTCTGGGTGCTGGCACTGAGCAGGGAAGAGAAAGGCTAAGGACAGCTGATGAAAGTGACTTTCTCTTTTGGCATAGCAGAGCCAAGGAAAGCATTGCTGTCACCGGGATCAGCCTCCTTGACTCATGGGAACTGACTCATCGTCTCAGGGATGTGAAGCCTCTGGCATAGCTGCCAGCAGGGCTGGCACTGGCCCAACAGGGCAGCATACACTAGAGCACAGGGACTATCCTGGTGCCCTGATCCCCTATAACCCTCCCCTCCCTGAAATGTTTCCCCAGGTCCATTGCTCCAGGAAAGGGGGGAAAGATCAGGGGAAAGAAAGCAGGCAAAGGACACAGAGTCTCCAGCCTGTGCACACCTGTGGCTATGGCCCATCTCTCCCCTTGTCCCTTCCTCCATCCCATCAGGCCAAGGAGCAGAAGACATGCCACCCAAACTCTGCCTGCCATGAGGACATGCAGAAATCCATGGCCTGACCCTCAGAGTGTCCCACACGGAGATGTATTTGCCCACCAGAAGGAAGGACACCCAGGCCATCTCAAGTGTCTATCAGGAGACACACAGCTGGGGCAGCTGGTGATGTGGTGCTTATGGCATGCAAGGTCTGGGATGCACGACACAGGCTACAGGATGGGTGCAAAATGAAGGCTGTAGGATGCAGAACAAAGGGTACACAGGGCAGGCTGGGAGGTACAGGCTCCTGGAGAAAGGATGCAGGATGTGGGAAGAAGTAGATGGATGCAGAGAACAGATTTCAGGATGCAGATTGCAGGATGCTGGATAAGGGGTGTGGGTTGAAAGATGCAAGCAGCAGGATGTAGGCTGAGAATGACCAGGCACTGACAGCCACTCCTCTACTGCCTGCGGCTGTGGCTAGGGAGTTTTCACTGGGATTTCTCTTCTGGGTGGCCAAAAATTTCAGCAGGAATGGGGATTTCCTTAGATAGGTCTGGTGCTCCTTAGGCTGGTCAGGCCTCAACAGGAAGTGGGTGAAGAGAACCAGAGCCAGGCAGGACATACCATGTGAGTGAGAGAAGCCAAGGCAGCATCTCCATCTCTGCTCCCTGCTCTGACAAGAGGTGGCAGGAATGCCAAACCCTGTGAGGAGGGATGCCAGGCTGTTGCATGCCCTCCGGGGAGGCTGGAGTAAGACACCATGTGGGAGAGGAACTGAGCAGGGAGGAAGCTGCCTCTGGGGAGTTCAGAGTACCCCATTCCTGGCAAGGGCAAGAGCCCCAGCACAAGATTTATCCTGGGATACCGCCTTGCCCTGTTGGCACCACGCCTGAGGACAGAGTGGGTCTGGGCACACCCGGGAACTTTCCCTCCTCGGCAGAGATGATGGCTGTGCAGGGTGGGCTACACCTGGGCATGCCTGGACTCCCATGGGGGTGTGTGGGGAGCGCTGCACAAGCCACATTTGCCCCACCAGCTGCCCGGGGCTCCCTGAATCCCTGCGGACCCCAATCTCCCCAGCAGGGAGGGCTCGGAGCTGCAGGGACACAGCGCGGAGCAGCCGCGGGGGTTCGGGGGCTGGGGGAGGCGGCACGGCCGGGCCCTCACCTGAATTGGGGGTTGTTGACCAGGGTGCGCAGGGCAGCGCTGAAGGCGGCCACATCGCCCTGCAGCCGCGCCGGGCTGGGTCCGGCCATGGGCTGCTCAGGGAGCGCGGCGGCGGGAGGAGGCGGGCGGGCGGCGGGAGCAGGCCGCGGGATGGCGGGAGGGAGCTGGAGGATGGCGGATGGCGGGAGGGATCTGTCGGGAGGCCGGCCAGCCCGGGCAGGCCGCGGGGAGGAAGCCAGCAGGCTGCGTCGCACGGCACGGCCCATTGCTAGGGAAAGCCGGCAGGCAGCGCTGGGGCTGGAGGCCGGGCTGCCGGGCGGGCAGGGGGAGGGAGCAATGGGACATGAGGCATGAAGCACAACCTTGCTGCGAGGCGGCTCCGTCCGGCACTCAGCGGATGGGGAAGCTGGGCTGCGGCTTGCGGCCAGTGGAGTTCCTCGCTGTGTTTCATGGCTTGGCTCTGGCACTGCTGGCACGGGGACACGCGGCCCAAGCTGGTGGCTTTGCTGCGGAGCAGAGATAGGGGTGAAGGGAGGCAGGCAGCTGCGATTTTGGGAAGGCAGCACATGCACAGAGATCACCCTCACCTCCACCTGCACAGCCCCCTGGAAAGCCGCTGGGTGTGGCTGGGTTCCCAGCAGCAGCACTGGAGCAGACTGGGGCCCACCAGGGCAACTTGTCCCCTGAAATGGGGGAAGCCTTCTCTCCTGCTTTGCTCCAGGCCAGAGCCCTGCAGCTCTCATGTCTGCTTAGGGCACAGGTGACTGCAGGCAGAAAAAAGCATCACCAGCCTCACAGAAACGCTTGGGTGGGAAGGGGCCATTTAGTTCCATCCCCCGTCACCATAGACAGGGATGCCATCCACTAGATCAGGTTGCTCACCTAAGCCCAAACCAAGTGCTCTGCCAGAGGATACATTCTCCCCACTCTCCAGCCCTTGGCTGGTCTCAAGCATCCCAAAGAGGGGATTGCCCGAGGAGGGGATTTCCCATGGAGGGATCCACCCTTGCTTGTCAGTGGGTGGTGCGAGGGAGAAGCAGGAATGGGGCTCGGAGCTGAGGCAGCACCCCAAGGGAATGGCGTCCAGCTGGCAGTGCACTTGGCAGCGCTAGTCAGAGGCAGGCTATAAATACCTCCAACGGGAGATAGAAACACAAAAGCCGTCTCCACTTTCCTCAAATAGCTCTGCAGCCAGACAAAGGCACATTGATGGAGCAGCCGTGTTGTACCAGCTGGGCTGGGCTCCACTGGCAGAGAGAAACCCCAGCTAGGGTTGGGAGCCACCAGGGACCTGCTCACCCCCCAGGCATTACAGCAGCAGGGCATGTGCCAAGACTGTGCTCCTTCCAGTCCTTGGAGTGTTCAAGGTTGGGCTGGATAGGGCAATCTGCTCTAGGGGTGGCATCCGTGCCATTGCAGACGATTTGGAACTAGATGATCTCTAAGGTCCTTTCCAACACAACCCACTATGTGAATATATAATGCAATGGGTGCCCACCCACCCACACTCTCCCTTGGTGCAATGAGGCGTAAGTACCCTAAGGATGTAAGTGTTTGAGCAAAATCAAGCTGTTGCACACCCCATAGTGAGGGCACAAAGTAGCAATCCCAGCTTCTACTCTCCACCCCTTGCTCTTCTGTTGCATATCCAACACCAGCCTACACTTTTCAGGGCTGGCAGGGAGCTGAGGTTGGAGGGCACATCCCTGTGCTGGGACAGCTGAAAATGCAGAGAAGGCAAGAGTGAAGGGGAACAGAGCTGTCCAGGGACCAGGAAACAAGGAGTTACAGAAGCCATACCCTAGAACAGCCCTGGAGACCTACCGTGTCACATAGCAACACTTCACCTTCCAGGAGCACAACAGGTTTGGCTCTGCTCACAGCAACTTGCAAGACAAAGATTGGTCCTGGGCAGCGACATCCACCAGGGACAAGGCATCTGGGTTTACTCTGGAAGGACAGGAGTGGGACTAAGGGTAAGTGTGGGATCAGATGCAGACAGGAACATGGGGAAAGAGACACTCACCTGTGCCAAGGGAAAGGCTGGGGATGGGAGAACAGAGGTCTGTGTGCACCATGCATGGCTGCACCGGATCAGCCCCAGCTGGCCAGCTCTGATGGGCGTTGGAGAATGGAAGACAGCTGCCATAGATCTCCCAGCCCCTCTGCACCTTGCTTCACAGAGACTCAAATGCCAGGAAGTATGGGATTTGCAGAGGGCAGGGAGAAGTGAGGCTGAGAGGCAGGGGAATGGAGAGGCTGCAGGACACCTGCCTCACCTAATACTCGGGTACATCTCCTTTGCAGGTCACCCCTATGGCTGAGCAGCCCTTCCCAGAGGTAGCCCTGCTAGCCCAGGTGCTGGCTGCAGACGGCACTGAAGCCTCCTCACTGCGCACTGCACGCCGTGGGTCGCAGCCCCCAGCCCGGGGCACTGAGGATGGCAAACCACCGCCCCTGCTCTCCCGCCGCAACTCCATCCTCAGCCGCCGCAGCTCCTTCGGGATGGTCCCGGGGAGCAGGCGTCCCTCCATTGGCCCCTGGATGTTCCACAGACGTGTCAGCTTCTCTGGACTCCCAATTTTCCAACCCATTCTCAAGGCCCGCCTTGAAAACACTTACAGGATAGGGCCAGAAAAAGGCTGCAAGTTTGATGCACAGCGGGTGCAGCGGGTGCTGGAGGGGACCCTGGCCGGTGCCCTGGGGACCACTGTGTACAACCCCCAGGGCAGCGCCCCACTAGCCCAGAGCCTGACTGACCTGCTGCAGAACCGGGCCAAGGAGGTGGTGCCACCCCGCTACAAGCTGGTCTGCCATGTGGTGCTGGGCCAGCAGGGCCAGCAGAGCCTGGTGGTGGCCAGCCGGGGACTGTGGGACCCTGAAACTGACAGCTTTGCCTCTGCCACCTTCTCCAATGCCTCCCTCTTTGCTGTGGCCACAGTGTACGGGGTCTACTTTGAATAGCACATGCCTCTCCATCCACCCAGGCTTGTAGAGCTGTAGAGAGAGAGCAGCTGAAATAAAGAGGTTTTGCCCAGCCATATGTCATACCTGGAGTCTTGGGCCAGGGTGTGTGCAGGGAACAAGATATGGATGCTCACTCCAGCCTCAGCTCTCACCCACGCTGCAGTTCCCACTACTATGATTTGCAAAAAGACCGAAGCAGCAGCAAACACAACACAAGGCTGGATTTCCCTGGAACAGGCAACAGCCCAAGGATGTTGGAGCAGCCCAGGCTGCTTGCCACAGCACAAGCTGCTCCCAGGCAGATTGATTACACAGATCACCTTCAAAGCAAGCTCACAGTGCTCTTTCCTGGCTTCATGCCCAGCTCATATCCCATCACACACGATGTCAGTGCAAGGCCCCAGGCACCCCCTCCATCACCTGGGTCATAGCTCCTGCCTTCTGCAGCTCAGCAGAATCAGGAGAGCAGCTGGGTTGGGTCCAAGTGCAGAAAGGCCTGGGACTAAGTCCGGCAGCAGCAAGGAGAAGTTGAGGCAGCTCCAGGGCTCCATTAGTATAAGCAAGAGCTCACTCTGCCCTTTGTGCCAGTCCCAAGAAAGCAGTGGAGGTACCATATAGGCTCCTCACAGTCATCCTGCCTCCCTGACCTTACCCCAGCAGCAGTCAGCGGCAAGAAGGGTCATCCCTGACAGGCAGAAGCAGCTCTGGAGCACAAATGATGCTGAAGCCCTTTTGAGAGTCCAGCTTCAAACAAGGCAGACACAGTTTGCCCTTACACAAATAAGTTTTTATTGAGACGAGTCAGGGAGAGGGGAACTGCACATGGACAGACCAACAGGAAAATAAATAATTCCATATAAATAAGATGCATAAATAGTCCCACATGGCAGAAACTGCCTTGAAATAAGAAACAACCCTGGGTCCCAACAAAATGAGGGCTTCTCTAGGCAAGTCCTCAGGTCCCATCTCCCACCCTTTATTAAACCTCAAGGTGTACCAGACAATTCACAATTTGGGAAGAGACAGGGCACAGTTGGGCCCAGCACAGCTCCCTCCTTAGTGTAACAGTTGTGGAGTGGCCCACACGAGCCCACAGAGTCCCTGGCAGGGCAGGCAGCACTCTTCACCACTGCCCACTCCTGGTAAGGGGTCTTCCCATCCCACAGCACCCAAAGTTTGAGATCAAGGCTGTGCAGAAGGTCTGTGCAACTGATGCATCAACTGGGGCAGGAGAGCCTGACCCCCCCATCACAGGTAGTTGCCAGCCCCAAATGAAGCCCAGCCAGTCCCAAACCCAGCTGCAGGACACTTGCCCACCACCACCTTCCTGTAATACCCTACTCCTTTCCATCAAGACCAGCTCCACCAGAGCAGGAGCTGTCTGTCAGTGGGAAGACAGTGATTGCCCATAGCCAGGGAGCAGCAAGGATATTGAGACCCGCTGCTGTAACCACATCCACATATCTTAGTCCAGAGTCCAGCTGAGCACTAGGATGCATAGTGCCCATGGGGGTAGCCAGCACCACATCATACCTCCCATCCCATGGGAGGGCAGGGGAAAACCACTGTGTCCAGACAGGGTCCCCCCCCAAGGTCCCAGGTTAGGCCTCAGCCCATTCTTGGAGAAGCTTGAGGATGTATCTGAGGCGGTGGTGCAGCTCAGGCGAGCAGCCCAGCTCCTGGATGCTGCACAGCTTGTAAGTGTAAGAGTTGCGCTCCCGGTTGATGTAGGTGACAAGGCAGGAGTGGTCAGGCTTGCTAATGATCACCTTGGTGTGGTCATTGTAGAAATTCACCTAGGAGACAGGTTGGGCCTGGTTTAAAGCCATGCTTCCCACAGCATGCTGGGAGCCAGGATGGAGCCACATTTCCTGCCTCAACCCGTTCCTCCTCCCCAGCCTGCCTGGGAGCATCCCTGCCCGTGCCACATAGCAGGAATGAGCCAACCCTAGCACAGGGGCACATGGGACCATCCAACTGAAATGCTATATGTCTCCCCATGGGCTGGGGAAACTGCAGCCAGCAGCCCCAGGCACTGGTCAGCATCCTGCACCCACAGCTGTTTTCACAGCTGGATTTTCCATTTGGGCTGTGGCATACAATATCCAACACAGACCAGAAGACCCCCATCTGGCCTCTTGTTCACAAGCTTCACTGTGCCCCACACATACCTGGAGGGTGCCATTGCTAAAGAGCATAAGCAAGGCTTGGTCAGTCTTCACCCACTGCAGGAGGAGCAGGGCTGGCTGCCCGAGGTCGTCTATGCTGGGCAGGTCACCTCCCTTTGAGAGAAGAGTCTGCATAAGCCACTGGTCCCACACATGGGAGCACTTCCACCAGCACACACAACACCAAAGCTGGGTACCCCCTCAGTGGGGCCCCCACTGCCAGGGCACAGCCTTGTGTGGCCACCTGGCCACAGCTGCAAGCAGAGTCCAACCAGCCCAAGTGGTGTGGTCAAGCCATGACCCAAAGTCCAGCCCTGGGCCCCAGCCTCACCTTCATGAGATGCTGCTCCATGTAGGATGCAAAGTAGCGCAGGACACTCATCTGTCCCTGCAGCTGCTCGGGGATGGCAGACACAGAGAACACCAGGTGTTTGCTGTTAGTCGGGTTGTAATGTACAGTCCTGGAAAGGAGCAGAGCATGAGTTTTGGGAATGTCCACCCTCCCACCCAAGGGGGTTCCCCAGCAACGGAGCCCCATTCCCAGCGCTCACCTGTGGTTGGGGGAAAGCGTCATGTGCGTGCCATTGTTGAACAGGACCCCAATGCTGCGGTTGGAGAGCTGGTAGCCAAAGCCGTACTTGTTGGAATAATCCACCCACTTGCTCACCCAGACAAAGTGCTCATGGCGGGCCAGGGAAGCTGGGTTTTTCTCCGCTGTTGGAGAAGAGAGGAGGTGAGCAGTGCAACCAGCCAGCCCCTGTCCATCTCACCTTCTCAGGGGGAACAGATCCCCAGAGCAGCCTCTGGCACCATTTAGGGTGCTATTTGTACCCCAAGTAGCAGCCATGCCTTCCATCCCACAGGGAAGGGAATGCACAGCACCCTATCCCATCCCAGAGCTGTCCAACCAGTTTACCTGGAGGCATGGAGGAGAGGCAGGTCCGCAGCAGCCGGACAGCTGACTCGATGATGGCAGAGGCAGTGACGCAATCTTCAAAGGCTGTGGGGAGAAGATGACGGGCTGAGTCAGCCGGCCCCGCTATCAGCCCGGGCATGACAGGAAGCTTGGGGCAGGCTGGGGTGGCTGGGACTGGTATTGCTCACCTTCACAGCTGCTGGCCATCGTTCCCCGGACAGAGGGGGACGCAGACTTGTGAGAGGTCTCCTCCAGCACTGTCTCCACGGGGCTGGAGCTGGCACTGCGGCACGACACAGGAGTGGCCTGCGGAGAGACCTGGCTCTGTCACGGTCTGCCTGCCCCCACCCCAGAGAAAGGCATGCATGGCCACAGAGATATTCTTACCTCATTCCCTTCCACAGTTTTATAGCTCATCTGCCGACAGATTGAGGTCTTCATCAGCCCAGTAACCAGCTTGGAGATGTCATCCCGGTCCTCCAAAGAGCCCTTCTTGGCTGAGGAGAGAGCAAGAGATGAGCACGCTGCTGAGCATAAGGGCTGGGGACATCCATGCCACCCCTCCTGCTAGCTCAACTCTTCCTTATCTATTCCTGTGCCCATGGAGGCAAGGAGGGTGTCAGACAGCGGCCTCCCACTTTCACTTCCCAGTTCTCATGCAACACAGGGCTTCCAGGAGGAACTGCCCCATTGGGTTGCAGCACAGTATCCGCTCTCCAGGCACACACCCGTGCCAGGCCACCAGCACAAGAAGAGCAGGGCCACACCCAGCTTGTGCTGTCCCCAGGCACAGGGTCCAGAGAGATCCATCAGAAGGCATCTCCAGAAAACAGGGTCCACTCCTTCCTTGGGTCACCAAGGGTCACCCTTGGCTCCTTGGCAAGGCACAAGCTTACCCTTGGGTTTCTTCTTCCTGAAGAGTGTCTTGGTGACTTTAGCAAACAGAGTCTTTGCAGGATTTGGGGGACTCAGCTCTGGAGCCATCACACAGCTGCTGGGAGGGAGCTTCTCAGGAGTGTAGCCCTGCAGAGAGGTCAAGGGAGAGGTTTGGTTTCCATAGGCCACATGCTCCAGGCAGAGCAGCTGCCCTGGGCTGACCACAGTCATTCACATCCCTCCTGACAGCCAGCTTGTGTTTCTGTCAAGCCTTAGAACCATGACTGGCATCAGCACAGGAAACAACCCCTTGCTATAGCAACAAGGCAGCAGAAGCACACCAGATCCCTCAGTTCCTCTGGCTGGCATTTGGGCAGGGCAGCGGCTGCTTCCTTTGAAGGACTGACACTTCAGACAGAACAAGGACAGCACCCTGCACAGCCCAAAAAGCCTCATCCCACCAGGAGAAGGGTTCCTTGACCCAGGCCCCCACCCACTCACCTTGAAGAACTCATGGTCCAAAATCTCCTCAAGGGTGAGGCGGTCCTGGGGGTTGCGTCTGAGGATGCCAGTGATGAGGTGCTTGGCAGGCAGGGAGAGGAAGACTGGGAGGGTGTATTCCACCTGCTTGATACACCTGTAGGTCTCCTTGAGGTCAGAGGTCTCAAAAGGAGGGTTCCCACACAGCAGGGTGTACCTGGGAGGAGACAAGTATGCCACTGTCAGATCCCCACCAGGCTCGTGACTCAGCAGCACTTAAAGCAAGGAAGTTATTGGCATTTGGCCGGCCACACCTGGCTGAGAGCACCACTTCCAGCCCCGAGAGCCACGCTCACATCCGGCCACGCTTCCTCCTAGCAACTGTTTAGAGCAACAGGCAAAGAGCCTTGAGGAAGGACAAAGAGCTGGCAGGCAGAGGCCACCTGCTGCTGCCACTGCTCCCACCCATGAGGCCATCAGGGTAGAAAATGCAGCAGGAAGCTTGCAGGCAGCAGCCAGGCAAGGGGCTGGATGTGTCGAAACAGCAATTGCTCCCTGAGCAAACAGCACAGCAGCCACTGAGATTTTCCGTTGTTTATCAGGTTCACAGTGTGGTCAAGCCTGCTTTGAAGCAGAGCTGAGTGCAGCATGAGCACACCTGCCCCGTGCAGGTCCTGCCTGCACAGTCCCCACACAACTACAGGCTACACCTGCTACAAATGGCTACAGGCAGCACCTGCTCCCAAGTAAGGCTGGGCAGGATCCAGCCAGTCACTCCCCTCCCCCTGCCTCTCAGCAACCCCTGCAGAGCCACAAGGCACAGCACAAGAAAACTTCCTCATTGGGTTACCCACAGAGCGGCTGCCCCCTACCCCAGGCAGGGTGCCTGGACCCCTCCCCACCCTGCAGCACGGACTTACATGACACAGCCCAGAGACCATACGTCCGACTCCGGCCCGTGGCCCTGTCTCAGCAGCACTTCTGGGGCCAGGTAGTTGGGGGTCCCACATATTGTCCTGTGGGGCAGAGCACCAGATCAATGCATGCTCTGCATCCCCTCACAGACAGCCTCCCCCGGTCCCAAACTCTGGGATTTAGCTTACAGTCTTGTCCTCCCCACCCTATTTTGCTCTTTACAGCCCAAAGCTGCCCCTCATCTATAGACTACCTCCTCTCCAGCTCACGGGGGTCAGTAGCAGCTGCTCTTGGAGAGCTGCTGGGAAGAGCCTGTCCCAGAGCTGAGGAGGAACAGAGCCTTTGTGTCCCAGCCTGTGCAGCCGGCACAGCAGCCAGGCAGGCACAATAGCAATAGTCAACACATTGTTCTCCCCGATGGCTGCAGGCTCGGTACTGGAGCAGCCACAAAGCCCCCAGCCCCCTCGCCTTGCCTGCAGCTGGAGCAGGAATTGCTCCCTCACCCCAGGAAGGGGCCCTAGGGCTTCCTCTCCCAAGACCAGGACGCATCCCTTGCCCCTCCACTCTCCTGGGAAGCCACAGGAAGAAGAGTGAAACCCTGGAGGATTCTGCAAAAGGAAAATCTCACACTTACTTTTTCTTCTGGTCAGAGACATCCTGGCAAGCAGCCAGCCCAAAGTCCCCCACTTTCAGCTCCATGTTTTCATTGATGAAGAAGTTGCCTGCAAGCCAAGGGCAATGTGTCACCACAAGTTCCTTGGTGACAGCTTGCTCCCCACACAACACCATGTGCCAACCACAGCACTTACCAAGCTTGAGGTCTCTGTGCAGGATCCCCTTGAGGTGAAGGTATTTCAAGCCTGAGATGATCTGTTTGAGGTAATAGCGCACTTCAGGCTCCAGCAGAGTATGGCGGGCCTTCCAGATGTGGGCCAGGGACTGCAAAGGGAGAGAAGACAGCTTGTGATGCAGGCAGGGAGAACAGGCAGCCCTGCTGACTAGGCATACAGTAAGCAGGGTCAAATCCAGTTCTTCCAGAAGTTGCACATTCACAAATAACCCTTCTTTCACAGCCATGACCTCAGCAGACTCCCCACTTGAGGCTAAGGCTGCTCGTCAGAGCCATGGAAACCTCTGGATTTATGGTGGTCAACCATGAGCAGGCAGTCCAAGAAAGCCACACAGCTGCTGGAGCGTCCAGTGCTGTGCAAAACCACTCAGCTTATGGTGAGCTCAGAGGCTGTGACAGCTGACAACTCGGGAGAAAGGGAGCACTAACAAAACACCTCAGTAAGGCCTGCTACACCTGGCTACAGCTGTTTAGATGATCCTTGGACAAGGAGGCCACAGCAGCACTGACCTTCCTACTGCAGTGCTCCAGAAAGATGTAGATGTTCTCTGAGTCCTCAAAGTAGTGTGAGAACTTGACGATGTGCTTATGGTGCAAGTCGCGATGCAGCTCGATCTCATTGGTGATCTGAAAGAGCGCAGCAGTGTCAGCTGAGCACAGGGCCCTGCTGTCCCCACCAGCCCCCCAGCACCCCACCAGCCCCCCAGCACCCACCTTCTCCCGCTGGTGAGGTTTTGCCACCCGGCTGTGAGGAATGACCTTCACAGCATAGGTTTTGTTGCTGGAGAGGTCTGTCATTTCATAACATCGTGCAAACCCACCCTGCAAGAGAAGAGGTGGTTATGGATGGGTGAGAGACAGACAGCTCCTTACCCCTGCCTGCTTACAAGCCTCCTCCTCCTCCCTTCCCTGGCAGCACAGCCCGGCAAGCGTCATTCGCTCCCTCCTGCTGTGTCGCCCACTAAGATCTGAACTATCATGCTCTCAACCAGGCATTTTCTTCACCCATTTCTTGTAAAACCTCCAGGGCATTTTCCCTCCCACTATAGCCGGACTTTGCATCTTTCCACATGATAGATTAACCTGGAAAGTCCTGAGCAGGGCAGGAAGCCCGGAGACCGGAGGCCATCGAAAGGCAGCCCCATGGAGACAGGTTTTTCCTGCCGTGATGTCACCCTCCAATCTGCACACTCAGCCGCTGAGCCCGCTCGGGCCGGGCTGGGAACCGGCACCCTCCTCCTACACACGCTGCTGTCAGCCGGAGGAAAAGTTGCGTGCGGCGGAGCGGCGAGGGCCGGCACCCCTGGGAACCGGGGCACCCACCGGCCCACGCACAGCCCGCAGGGCGCCCCGAAACCGATGGGAGCCGATAGCCGCCGAGGCACGCAGCCAGCCCGGGTGATTCACCGCTCCCAGCACTGCTACGGGCTCGCCGGGAAGGGCGGCGGTGGGGCCGGCAACCGAGGGGCTGCGTCCAACCCCGGTGTGGGGGGGTCGAGCAGGCGCGCAGCCCCCGCCCCTCCCCTCGCCCGCAGCGGCTCACGCGGTGCCCTCCGCGACGGCCCAGCCCCTCCTTCCCCATTGCCGGTACCTTTCCCAGCAGGCGGCCCTTGCAGTAGGAGCGGCCGGAGATCGGGTCGGTGATGATGCGGGTGGTCTCGGCCGCGCGGGGCGAGGGCGCCGGGGCGGGCGCAGGCCGCGCGGGGAGGGAGGCGGCGGGGAGCGGGGGGAAGAGGCCGGCGGTTTCCATGGCGGGCGCGGAGGCTGAGGAGGCTCCGGGTGTCTCCCGGGCTGGGGCTCCGCCGCGCCCCGCGCACGTGGCCCCGCCGGCGCGCGCCGCCGCTGCCGCCCCGGGAATCCCGCCGCTTTTATCGAGGGACCGATTACGTCACCCGTGCGGCCCCGCCCCCGTGCGGGCCCGCCCGCCCTTAAAGGGGCCGCAGCACAGGGAGTGGGGCGGGGTTTTGGGGTGCTGGGAATTTACTGGCGGCCTTCTGCCAGCTGTGACACTGCGGGTGACACAGTCAGCGTCTCGCTGCCTG
The DNA here is from genome assembly GCF_903797595.1 of Erithacus rubecula. Taxonomy (NCBI): domain Eukaryota; kingdom Metazoa; phylum Chordata; class Aves; order Passeriformes; family Muscicapidae; genus Erithacus; species Erithacus rubecula. The sequence goes on along the minus strand of NC_136662.1, from coordinate 18,038,384 downwards.
CACCGCACAGGGGCTTACCCCTGCACACACAGTCACACCCCCCAGCACAGCGTTCCCCCAATAGCTGCATCCCCCTCCTACAGACAGAGACAGAGACACCCTCCTGTTCCCTCAGGCTCTCCTATGGCCACACTGAGACCCCACAAACATGCAGAGCACCCTCCTCTGTTCACTCCCCTGTCTCCCAGGACATATATGGCCCCCTCCATGCACATATGTAAATACACACACACAGCATCTGCTCACGGGGTGTTCCCCCTCACAGGTGTCACCAGTGTGTGCCACACGGCCATCTGGAGTCCTCACACCTTCCCATGGAAAGGTTGTGGCCCAGGAAGGGTTTTCAAAGCCCCTGTGGTGCCTGACCTGCCCTCCCTTGTGACAAACTTGGATGCAGGGGGAGAATCCCCAAGAGCCTTTCCCTCTGTGCAGGACCCAGGCAAAGAGGGTCACAGCCCACCCCAGGCGGGGTGCTGGGCACACAGGGAATAGTGGAAGATGCAGAGATGATGGGATCCATCCTTGCCCCTCGGTGCCCGGACACCCCATTCTGGGAGCCCTGGTGCTGCGGGGTGGCCTGGCTGTGCTGGTGGCAGTGGTGGCCGGGCAGGGCCCCACAGCGGTGCTGCTCTCTAATGGCCGTGATGAGATCACGCCTCTGTCACCCGGAACGGGCCATGGAAGGATGCTTGGCATCTCTGGGAGCTGGCAGAGGTGGCTGCAAACCCACAGCTCTCACGAGCCTGAAGCAGCAAGAGCCCCTCAATCTTCCTGCTGTTGTTTCCTTGCTCACACCGCACTCAGGGTGACTGTGTGACTATCCTGTGCTCTGTGCCTCAGTTTCTCCCTGCTGCTCAGGGCTCTTAGCACTGATGCTCACTGTGCTCCTGAATATGCTGAGGGTTTTGCATGAGACCCTCTGGCAAACAGCCCCATTCTTCCCAGCACATCCCCTTTCACCCTACAGTACTGGGGATGGATTCACTCCATATTTTTTCTGCAGAAAAACTGAGAAAACCTGCCTGAAGAGAAACAACACAGATCTGTCTGGCTTTTTTCTTGTGTTTCCAGCTTTTGTAGGGGATACACACACAAACCTGCTGCCCATCAGCAAACATGGCCAGGAGCAGGCTGGGATGCTGCTGCCCTTGGGGGAAGCTGCCTGTTTCCATCACGGCCCCGGGGCTCCTTGGGGCACCGGTGGCATCACAGGTTTTCCGATGGAGGCCCCAGCTCTGGAGCTGAGTCAGCATCTGAAGGCAGTGTGTGGGTGGAGGCACCGAGGAGTGCAGAGAGGCCCCGGGGGACCTGTCTGGGGATGATGTGACAGACAGGGGCTGTCCCGGGATTCCCCACAGAGGGATGGTGGGGACCTGCCAAGACTGAGAGCTGCCAGCTCTGCTCCTGCTCCCCATTGCCTCTGGGTGAGTTCTTGGGCAAGGGGAATGGATGGACCCCACAGTCCACATCCTGCTGAGGCTGAGGCACCTTCTCTCCAAGAGGGATGGAGCCTGGGAGCAGCCCTCTGCCACCTGCAGCTGGGGTCCCCTGTCATGCAGAGCATCTGAGCCACAGGTTTTCCCATCGCTGATCTGGGGAGTGAGAGGAACTGTGGTTTAAGATCACCAGCCTGTCAGACCTGGGGAAGGGGAGGCCCTGGGGTGAACTCCTGACTGCTTGCAGCTATTTTGGTGGAGTTATAGGAAAAGGGAGTCAGGCTCTTTGGGGAGGTGTACAGTGAAACCATGACAGGCACCCAGCGCAAGCTGCATCAAGGGAAATTCCATCTAGCTATTAGGAAACCTTTTTCCCCTTGTGCATGTGGTAAAATACCACAGGAGCCCAGAGAGGCTGTGGGATCTCTGTTCTCCATGATCCTCAGCCCTGTCCGGGTCTCCCCACCCTCTGCCCATGCCAGCAGAGAGATGAACTCAGCAGAGAGCAGCCCAGCCCTTCTTCAGGAGCTTGGAGAGGGATGTTGGAGTACGGAGGGGAGTGGAGGGACACAAGGCTTCTGACGGGGCAGAAGGGGTGGAGAGGGAGAAGTTGGGAAGAGACATTCCTTCTGGGGAATGAAGAAGGGAAGGATGATGAAGGGAAGGCTTAAGGAGGAGGGGCAGAATAAGGGGGGACCGCGGGTTGATTAACTGCAGGGGAGCTGGGTCGAGCGTAACTCGGGGGTACCGCTCACAGGGCGCCTGGAGGGTCCACGGCTGGCGGGACCCCTGCGAGGGGACAGGGCACGAGGGCTGCAGGGGCCCGTGGGGCGGGCCGGGCCGGGCCGGACGGCGGCGGGGCCGGGATGCGGCGGGGCCGCCCCGGGCGAGGCGGAGCCGGCGGCCGCGCCCGGTGGGAGCGCGGCGGGACGCGGAGCAGCGCCCGAGGATGGGGCGAGCAGGTGAGGCCGGGAAGGGCACGGGGGCACGGCCGGAGCTCTGGGGGTTGCTCGCTGCCCGCGGGCACCCGGTCGGAGCAGCGGGACCCCGCGGAAAGGCGGCTCCGGGCTGTCGGGGACGGTGGCACTGGAGGACCCTGCGGCCAGCGGGTCCTGTGGTGGTGGGGAGGAGAAGCGGGGTTCGTTTCCCCCGCCGGGAAGGCTGGAGAAGGGAGCGGGAGGGCAGGTCGCACAGGGAGTCACCGTTCCCTCTGCTGTCCCCGCAGGCGCCGGGCTGGGCACGGTGTCCCTCTGGGGCAGTCTCCTGCTCGCTGCCGGCCTTGCCCTCGACCCAGCACCGCCAATCTGTAACTGCTCGGAGCCCATGGACTACCGGGCTTTCCGGGAGGCTCCGCTCCCTGAGAGCTGCTGCCTCAACTTCACCAGCTCCAACATCACCCACCTGGACTGGGGCGCACTGGTGGGGGTGCAGGGGCTGCGGGAGCTCTACCTCTCTCACTGCAGCATCACGGCCATCAGCAACGCACAGGGAGTCCCTCCTGCCTTGGAAGTATTGCACTTAAGTCACAACCTGCTGGAAAGCCTCCCTGGAAGCTTTCTAGAAAATGCCCCTAATTTGAGGGTTCTTTATCTGGACAGCAACCAGCTTCAGGAGCTACCCAAATCCTTCCTGAAAGCATCTTCCCAGGTCCAGGAGGTCTACCTGGGCTTCAATGCCCTCACCTTCCTTCCTGCCAGCCTCCTGAAGCCATCTCTGCTCCAGCTTCAGCTCTCCAACAACAGCTGGGACTGCAGCTGTGCTTTGCTAACTAACCTGGAGGGTTGGTCCAGCCAGGCTGCTGAGGTTATCTGCCACACACCAGAGCACTACCACGGTCTGGGGCTCCAGAGCATCCCCCGGGACGAGCTGTGCCGCTCGCACGGCCTCACCGCCCTCTTCATCTGCCTGCCCCCTCTCCTCATCCTCGCCAGCATCACCTGGTGCTTCTGCCGGCAGAAGAAAAAGACCAACTACAGCCTTCAGAGCAGGTCCCAGAGCCACCGGGCCATGGCACAGAGGAGCAGTGTCTGCACTGCAGTGCCAGTGTCTGCAGAGCCCCACCACTACGTCCCCTATGAGCTGCCTGCTGCTCCCTCCAAGACTGAGAGGAAAGTGCTGCTGGGGAAACAAGTCGTGCTCCAGCCCTTTGTGGATCCACTGGAGAGTGGCAGAGACCTCTATGAGGAAGTGGAGATACAGGTGGGATCCTCCAGCAGTTCCCAGGTGCCATCCCATGAAGGGCAGCTGGACACCCCAGCACCGAGGGCAGAGGAGCTGGGCAGTGAGCCAGAGGTGGACACTGTCAGTGTGAGTGAAGTCCTGAAGGACTCTGCTGACCGGGAGAAGATCTACATGAGTCAGTCAACCAGCTATTACAACCTGGTACCTGGTATCGAGCTGGAGGACTCAGACAACCTGGAGTATGAGACCATCGAGCTGCACTGATACCAGGACTTGGGCTGTGTCTGGACACACCAGCAGGATGGCAGGGGCCAGGCAGGAGTGAAAGCCACCAGAGCAGGAGAGGCATGAGTTGTCCTGCCACGGCTTACAGTGGCTGTTTGCAAGGCTGCACTCCCAAAATATGATTCCTTCCTCTGTGCTACCACGTGAACCCCTCGCTTGCCATGGATTGCAGCTGGGCAAGGGTGCTTCAGGCTTTGGGGACCCTGCCACAGCATGGTGCTGCCTGAAGAAGGACATGGAGGGAAGGTGGGAGCTGGTTTTGGGGATCAAGTGATTGTGCTGTGCGTCCCAGACCCACTGACCAGAGCTTCCTCTCTTGTTGGAGCCAGATGGTGTCTGGCACAGACCTGCTGCTCTCCAGCCTGGAGAGAACACGGTCTGGAGACATGAAACAAGGCTGGCCCTGCCTGTGTGGTCTGCAGGGAGTGTCACATTTGGATGGGGTGCCCTGGGCTTGTCATGGGAAGCCTGTGGTGGCTCTGCCTGCTGCCCACCCCACATCCCACAGTGGCACAGGGACTTGTAAGTCAGTGCACGTGTGCTGCTCCATGGCATGTGTGTGTGCACACTTGTGGGAGTGGGTGTGTGAAATCAACACACAGGGAAGCAGCAGAGAGGGCCCCTTGCAGCCATCCCTGTAGGATCCAGCTCACAGTAAGAAATATATCATTTTACTCCTGGGTGTGTGGCTCCAGCCCTTTCTTTGTGTTCTGGGGTAGTGGGAAGCCGACCAGTGGGATGTGGGGAGTTCAGGGATGGTGGAGTTCACTTCTACCCCATTTACCCTCCCCTGCCCTGGGTGATGGCCCAGTGAGGGTCTTTCCCAGCATCCCTGGAACCTCTTTTGTCACCCTGGCAGAACAGAGCTGGGCACTGGCTAAAAGCCAGCAGAGCCTTTGCTTTGTACTAGGATTTACAGCAGGGGTGGGGAAGGTGTCAGCCTGCTGCAAATGCCAGAGATCCTGAACAAAGCAGGAAATTGTGGGGCTCCTAGGAGCAGACAAAGGCAGCTAAATCACAATCCAATACCGGCACCCCCAGCAAGTCTCACCCATGGTGCTCCAGCCCTTCTCTGTGGATGGGGTGGGGGGGGGCACCCTTGAGTCCTGCTCCTCCTGCCCAGGGGGACGTTCTCCAGGCTGGAAGCTGCATGGGCCACCCTGTCTGCACTGGAGCCGTGCTGGGCCTGGTGCCCAGGCAGGAAGGGAGGGAGCTGGGCAGGGCAGGATGCAGTGCTCCGGCCGGCAAAGGAAGTGTGTTTCCTGCAGAGTGCAGTGGGGCTTCCAGCAGCCCATGGTGGGACTGCTCACTCCTAACATTGCTCAGTCCCAGCTCCACCTGGCCTGGGGATGAGGATGGGGTGATTTTCCTTCATGTCTCCTGTCCCTCAGGGATGTTTCCCACTGTTTTATATCCAGCTGGACTTTTTCCTTCCCTGCTCTCTCCTTGGGCCCTGGGAAAGTATCCCAGTCTTTAATAATATCCCTCCATCACTCTCTGCCAAGTACTGCAGCCAGAGTACCTCAGTGTACCCTGGCTCATGCCACCCCCACATCCCCACAGGGACACAGAGGGACCAGGAGCTGCCACAGGGCAAAGGCAGGGTTAGAAGCTGTCTCCAGGGTCTGCAGCCCAGCCCATGGCTGCAGATTTTGCCTAGAGCTAACAACAGCTGCATTTTTCACTTGTGCTCCAGAAATGTCTGCAGCCCTTCCATGGATGTCCCCTCTGCTCACATACCCCGGGGTCCCATTCCCAGAGAATGATGTAACATCCTGTCCTTTCCCTCCTCCTCATGAAGCCTAAGTTCAGATGCCATGGCTGATGCAAAGGGGAGTGACTGAAATCATCCCACTGGGTCTTGTCCAACCCTTGCTCCGGTACCTCCAGCCCCTGCCCAAATCTCCACCTGTGAGAGGTGGGAGGGAGGTGTGACCAAACCCAGTATTCCCTGCTCTTTGCCTGTGATAGCCCTGGCACACTCAGATACATTTTCCTTAAGGGTATCAGTTTAAAATTTCCCTGTCCTGCAAGTCTCCCTTCCTTTAAAGTTCCTGAATTCCCTCAACAAGCCAGCCCTGCTTCTCCTCCACTGCCTTCCAGGTCACTGCTGGACCTATTGAAGTGTAACCACAAGGTCATTTCCTGGGTTGGACCATGTCCTGTGAAAATACCCCAAAGTTAATAATGTGTGGAGATGAGAGAGCCACTCAACAGCAAAGAGCAGGACACAAAACAAGTGACTTCACCTGGGTTATGCTGCAGCTGATCATCCTATGAAAACAACTCTTCTTAAATTCAGACCCTTCACCTATGAGAAGTGGGTAAGATTCTTAACCAGGCTTTTGCACTTCTGAAGTCTAGCCAGGCTAAAGCTGTGCTTAACCCCAGCCCCTGACCATCACTCCCTGGCTCAGTACATAACAGGTTTGCCCACTCCCAGGCAGGTGCCATCCATAGGGCTGTGCATCCCACAGCCTGCACCACCTTGGGAGTGAAGCACCACACACCCGTGGTCAGCTGCCACTGCTTTGTTCCCATGTCACACCTCCAGGGCAACTCCAGGTGCCACTTTCATTCCCATGGGCAGTTGCCCTTGGCAGCCGTGTTTCTGTTTCTCATAGTAACCTGGTAAACAGCACATCCTGATGACCCATAATCCTGCTCATCAGGGGACAGGTTCATAATCATGCTATGACACCAAACTGGCATTTGCTCTATAAAACCTGAGTTTCTCCATCTGTACAAAGTTCCCCAGAAACACCCTGAATGCTGCTTGCACTCTATGAAGGATGAGGGAGAGAAGAAACACCCTCAGAGGAAGCAGCCGTGACACATCCCTGCCAAGCGCCCTTATCGCCTCCCCTCCACCTCTCTGGAAAGCAGGCGTGGCCGCAGAGCAGTGAAAGTTTACACCGGATCACTATGGAGAAGGAATGTGCTTGTGAAAACATCCCACCCAGCCCAGGTCCCAGCGCCAGGGATTCCTGAACTGCAGTGCACCAGCGGGGCTGGGCTCTGCTCAGTGCCCATGAGCACAGACCCAACCCGTGAGTGCCAGTGCACACCCACGCCACGACCTGCTCCGTGGTCAGCAGCAGCAGCAGCAGCTACCATTCTCCAATGCTCACCTCCCTGCCAGCAACACACCATCAACCCACACTCCCCAGGGCACCTCCTGCTGTTACACCTGGCAAACCTGGCACAGCATCACAGCAAAAAAACTTCAACGCCTCGCCCCCAAAACCAAGCTATATGAGGGGACAGAGATATATTTTTGGGTCTCACCACAACTCTGTTTGGGGCAAGATGATCGTGGGCCACCTCTAGCTCAGAGCTAGTAATTGTGACACTGGGGCCACAGGAAGCCTGACCTGCAGCAGTGATCCAATGGATGAGGATTTTGTGTAAATACACAAATGGGATGAAGAGTGCAGTGTGTTCACCTGACAGGCACAAGGTGTGCGAGCGTGGCCTGTCCTCAGGAACAGCCCTTAGATGGGCTCCCAACTTCCCCCTGCACAAAGAGCTACTATTTGCAGATTTACTTTCCTGAAGGACAGGAGCTTCTAGGAATGGTATCACCAAAACAGAAAAATCCATAAAAGCTTTCATTCACCACAGCTTTCTAATACCACCAGAAGTGACAGGCTGGAGTTTGTATCCAGCTTTCGAAAGGGACAGACCATGACATGAGCCTGGCCCTTCTGCTAGAAGGAATTGATCTTGCACTGGAATGAGACCAAGGAGGTCAGGGAAAGACCAGCTGGTCACTGAGCAGTGCCACCTAATTGGTTAAAAGATCCTGGATCCTGAAAGGAATTGTACAGCAGGCAGGAAACATCTAAAGGAGCTGCTGGTCTGAACCAGGGGATGGGAGATCATTTTATGTGGAAGGCAGAGGCACAAGTTACCAGCTGCAGAGGCTGAAGGTCTAAGAACCCAGTTTTCAGCCAGACTTAACCTATTTTCCCACTGACCTCTCCAACACCTCAGCTGCTGCACATGCTGACCTAACATAGCACATGAATGAGGGGGAAGTGAGTTCCCAAGAACCCCTCTTAATGGGGGGACGACACTCACACCTTCCTCCTGGTCACAGGTTTCCAGTATTGGACATTCTCCACTTTGCCAAATATGACAACTCTTTTTCACATGCACTTGGTCCTGCAAGTCACTTAGAACCCACAGAGATGTTTTAGTTGAGCACATGCAGGGTCAAGTTTTGCCTGAAGACATTGAAGGGCTCAGGGATTCCCCAGAGTTCCATCTTCCATCACATTTCACAAGGTAGGTGGAGCAACAGAATCCCCTTCCACACTGTACACACAAATGAGCACACAACCTCTTACAGTCGTAGACTCTTGGTTTTATTCGTTCTCTTAGCACAACAGTTTTTATTCATTTGCCTTTTCTGGCCTTGATCTTCCTCAAGTAGAACTCTAACTCCTTGCCTTCCAACACGTAGCCATCGGCTCGGCCACACTGTCCAGGTCTGGAGGCAATGCAGGCTGCAAGGAGAAGTCATCCAGTTAAAGTTTGGCAATTGCCCACCCCAGTGCACACACCAAAGGACAAACCCTGCACACGGCCTGTCTGCAGCAGCACGGCCGAGCAGCTCATCAGTAACCGAGTCACCAGTGCACGTGCCTGCAGCAGCACCCCTGCAGTCCCTAGTGAAGTCCTCCTCAGATCTCCAAACTGTCATCGCTCGGTTCAGCAGCAGAACTGGACAAGGGTCTCATCACCAGAAGACTTCAGAATGTTCAACTGTTTGCCAGAGCTTGAAACATCAAAGCTCTCAGATGCCTGCAGCACATTTTTCTGACCCAAACTTGCTTATCTTTCAAGTCTTGAGGCCCATTTCTTTCTCAAAGCTCCGATAGGACTAACCAGCTGCAGGAGCCTGGCTAGCCAGATTTCCCCACCCCTCCACAACTGGGGTATCTCTGGAGAAGATAAAAGAACAAGTTACATTAATGCTGCCAGGCACTCACCAAGAAGCTTTCCTTGCTGGAACTGCTCCTCAAGAATACTTGCAATCTTGGCATTCTTCTTTCGCTCATCATATTTTTTCTGGATCTTCTTTGAACGCTTCTTGTTCAGTATTTCCTCCTCTTCAGGAGTCTAAACCCAAGACCAAAAGCAAAAAAAAATTGTTGAACAAATGGCCACCTTTCACTACCACAAGTGTTTTCCACTACCATGAAGAAAACTCTTGTATTCTCAGCACTGTACTGTTTTCAAAGTCATACCTGGCCAAGGTAGAAATACTTAGATCTCACAGAGGTGTTGCATTTCACTTTTGAGACCAAGAAATGCAACATTGCTAACCAGAACCGCTGTTGACAATGGAGCATAGTGCCCTAGAGAAGGCTGCTCTCAAGTCAATGAAACTGCAAAGGTTTCCCTGGTCAATCAATCCTCCAACAAAAAGCAGAGAATGCTCTTTCCCTCTGCAGAAATAATGAAAGCACCTGGATGTGGTTTAAGTCCAGGCACTTGAGCTTTCCCTTGCTTCTGCACTACACAGCACGAACTGCTTCGCTTTTAATGCATGGATTAACCTGAATGCTACATTTCAAATACCTTCTAGCAGTCGAGTTTGATTCTCAGATTAATGGCTCAAAGTAGTTTCAACACCCTTAAAAACTTGCTGAAGTTTAATGAGCAATCTCCAAACTTTTCACCAAAGCATTCACTGTCCAGCACAAGAACCTGACCTACAAAGTCTTCCTCAGCATCCTAAATTGTCATCGCTCTCCCTTCAGTAGCAGAACTGGACAAAGGTATCATCATTAGAAGACAAAGATCTTGACAGGCAGGTCCTTGTGCACAAATGGGTGTAATGCTTCCAGGAGAGCTCCTGCTACTGAGCACTCCATTAAAAGAGCCAGACTTATCCTGGGAACCTATGGAAATACAACTCAGATAAGCAATACTTCTGGGTACCCAACCCTAGTGTGGCAGGCATTGTCTGTTCAGGATAGCCAAGTGCCTCTGCAGGGCAGATCTGCTGTGCCAGGAGGCAGCAGGACGAGCCCAGGCGTACCAGCTTGGCGCCCTTCTTGCGTCCGAGGGGCAGGGCGTAGTGCGCCTCGTACCACTGCCGGTACGGGGTGCTGTCAATGAGCACGATGCAGTTCTTCACCAGCGTCTTGGTGCGCACCAGCTCGTTGTTGGAAGCGTTGTACACAACATCGATAATTCTGGTCTTGCGAGTGCAGCCTTACAAAAGAAGAGCATGAGTTCAGACCTACAGGGATCAGACAGTTGAGTACACAGTTCACAGCATCTCACACATATGATTTAAATAACTTTGCACTTAACGCCCCATCCAGCCTGCCTGGCACTGAATTCAAGTTAACTAAAATTTGCATCTATTTTTCAATCAGTCAAACTTCTTGTTGTTAGGACAGAAATCTACACCTGGAAATTAAATCCTTCCTACACGAAAAGCCAGGATCAGTGGCCTCACTGGAACTCAAAAGTATCTTAAACAATCCTAAAAAATAAATTTCCAGACTGCAAGATCAGCAGATGCACGCAGGGCTCAATGCTGTACACATCTGCTAGTATTACTGAATTAAGCCACCCTGAGCAGGACTGCTCTGCAACACATTCCAGAAATCATTTCTATAGGATGAAGGTTTATGAGTAAATTGAGAAGGCCACTGGTGTTTTCACCTTTCCAAGACCCACCTGAAGCATGCAGTCTTAGCTACTAGATTTGACTGTTTAGCAGTGACCTGCCCTGAAAACAGCCCTCCACATTACACAAAGATCACGCATGATGGGTTTTCTCTCTTCACTCATGTACTTCGTCCTTGCTGCAAGGTACACTTAGTGCCTTCCATGTGCAATACTGACTGTAATATCACTTTTCACTGCATAAACAATGCTCTGAGACAATTAAAACCATGTCCTGTCCCTTCACACCATGCAGCTCACTAACCCACACTCTTCCTTACTGATGTTTTACCATCCTACTCAGCAACACTGAGTGGGGCCAGGCTCAAGTGATACTGCTGTCAGTTTGTAAAGCAAAGAAAACCCACCTTGCTCAGAGTAAATGTGACAGAGTCCCCCTCTTGCTTCTGGGCTTCCTACTTTTGCTCAGCAAAGCAGAAATATGAAATTGCACATGTTCATGTAACACTGTTCTAGGGTTGGGCCTTCTCACAAGCATATTCAGCACCTTTCTCTTTTGCACCAAACCACTTAACTTTCAGTAACCATTATCACTAATGAAAAAACCTCTATCTATGAAGAACTACTCATATATAGGATTTCAGCCCCTCTTTAGTCCCCCTTCCCCATAAAAAGTTAAGGTAAGCATGTCATTCAGTGTAACTATGACACTCCTATCACTGTGAACTTAGTGGAAATCCAAGTCCCCTAAGGCCACATAAGATCAAAGTTATCATCATCACCATGCATGCTGCTTCAGCTGCCAGCTCCAGGATGTTCAATCCAATCCCACAAATCCATGCTTGCATCCTTCTACTCTGCAGCAGTACAGCAGGTGAGTGCAGGTTTCCTTTGGACACAGCAGGCTCACCACATACTTACATTCTGAGCCCCAGGAGAAGTTGCCAACATCCAAGCGAAGGGCTCGGTACTTCTTGTTTCCCCCACGAACCCTGACAGTATGAATCCTGCGTGGGCCAATCTGCAGTCAGAAACAAATAAAAAAGAAGCTGTTGGTGCTGGAATGCTGCATGGCCCTCACAGGAGCACAGTCCTAACCTCGAAGGCAATGTGGTCAGTGTAACTATGACAAACCCCAGCATTGGTAGATACAGTAAATGACCAGAACGGTCTTTTGCATCTACCTAAGGTGAAAATTTCATCACTCCAATTGCCTCTTACTGCTAAAATGTATTGCTGCTTTCCATCGGCAGAGGGGCAAACACCACCTTTTAGGGAAGCAGGCTCAGATACTGAACCCTGCCCCAAACAGCAGTTATTTAAACCTCTTAAAACAACAGCAGCAACTCGAGTTTGAAAACATGATTTCGATCAACCTCATCCAATCACTCACCTTAGTGTTGGCGGGAGGTCGCCCCAACTCATACTTCCTCTTCTTATGGTAGGGCTTCCTCTTGCCCCCAGTCTTGCGACGCTTGTGCCAGTTGTCCCTGGAGATACCTGAATGGAGAGCAGTGCGGTCAGAGAGTGCCACCAGCCCACCCGGCTGCAGCAGCAGGGTGCGGTTCTGAGTCCTCAGCTCTCCAAGGTTGGTATCCGCACAGTGCACTCAGCCGAATGCAGCAGTTAGAGAAGCTTCATCATTGACACTCAGATCTGCCCCGAACGCATCCACTCCAGCAGAGCTGTACAAAGCAGACAGAACCCCTCTTTCCAGTTCTCTTTGGGAAGCTGCCTCCCAACGTACCTCGCGTGCTGGGCACTCTCTGGGAAGCGCCCGATGCCGATCGGACAGGCACACTACAGCAATCATCCTACGCTACTGGCAGGATGTGGTAGGTCCGCTTTAGGAAGGGACCCCCATCCCACCTGTCCGCTGAACCCCTACGAGAGACACCCCAAATCAACTCAGCCCGTTGGGTCCCCGACAGGGACCATCTCTGCAGAACACGCCGCCTCCCACAAGGGCACAAACTGCCAACTTGCTGTGTTCCACAAGGCCACCCCGCACCCCTCCTGCTGGACCCACTGAACGCCATCCCACCTCACCCGCAACTCTTCATCTGCAGCAGACACCGGGAGCGAGCCCAGCGCTCGCCATCTGCAGGAAATCGAGGCACGGCGAAACGAGGCCGCCCGCCCTCATCATCCACCAGCAGCCATGTTGGGCCCGCTCACCCTCCCCCGCCCGCGGCTCGGTGGTACCGCAGCCGCCCCCGATGGCGAGCGGGGCAGGCTGGCAGCAATCCCCGCTTGCCACCAGGTAGGGGAGGGGGGCGGATGCGGTGGCGCAGCGGGCGGATGGCGGCGGATGTCGGCAGGCCCGGGGCCCCTTCACTCACCCATGGTGCAGCACCGGCGCAAAGAGGCGGGGCGGAAGCTCGCGGGGCGGCTTGGCGGGGCGAGCTCTCGCGATGTGGTGACGTCACGCGCTGCCAGACCGAGGCGCGCGCCGTTGCCTGGAGACGCGGCGGCGCCGAGGGGAGTCGAGGGACAATGGCGGCGGCTCGCGGGGGCGGCTCTGCCCGCGGACCCGGCACGGAGCGCTCATTGCCAGGGCTCTGTCTGCGGCAGCTCCCGCCCTCCGCCCTCCTGTCCCGCGGGTCACCGCGCGAACGCCTCCTGCACACGGGCTGCGCGGGTCGGGATAGCCTCATTAGCATACCCATATTAGCATTCTGCGTCATCTGCGTGCCCGGTGTGCAGCGCCGGGTTCATTAGCATATCCTGCATTACTATTCAGATTTATTCCCGTACCCGGAGTGCACCGCGCGCCGGCGGAGCGGCCCGGCCGCGCTTTCCGCCGCTGCTCTCCGGGGCTGCTGCGGCCGGGCGCGGGTGCATCCGCAGCCGTGCCGCGGTACCAGTCCGGGCCGGCGGGAGATCCGGGCAGGCCCCGGGGATCGCCGTGTCCTGGACAGGGACAGCTGAGGGAGGGACTGTGCGCGATGGCGGTCTATGGCATACTCTGGTTTCTCTTCAGATCGTATAAATCTTTCGCCTTTTACTAAAGATTTCCGTGGAGAGGAACAGGCACGAGTGTCGAGAAATTTTTTGAGGCTCCATTTCGGTGGAGCTATCCCTATACTGGTTGAAAAATAGATAAAAGTGTTCGAAGTACTCAAAGCGTGTTGGAGTGTGAGCAGAGAGTGCAGATGTGTTGGAACAGGTGTTATCGGTTAGGGGTGTATGATGTATAAAAGTGTTGGCTTGGTTCAGCACGATTGTTTGTGTCCCGATTTTACTGTCGGAATTTAGGGATTAGCTGGATGGGTGTGACCAGGGCGCTGTGTCCATTGACGTTATATCCAGATGCAGACAGGTGACAAACGCTGTGTCTTGGGGCTGGCTGGGGCTTTTATTATCTTTATCAGCGACACAGACAGTGGGAGCGAGTGCACCGCCAGGTGAGTGGTGTGGGGGACACACCTGGAGGGACAGGGTGCCATCTAGGGGGACCTGGGACACTTGGGCCCGCAAGAACTTCATGAAGTTCAACAAGTCCAAATGTCCCATGCTGTTTCGGGATCTGGACAATCCCAGACACGAGAAGAACTGGAGAACACAGACTGGAAAACTCAGTGAGGGCAGCCCTGATGAAAAGGAAGCGGGGCTTTTATGGGTGAAAAACTGGACACGAGCCAAGAGTGAGCAGTCACAGCCAACTGCATTCTGGGCAGCAGCTCGGGGGAGGCAGTTCTGCCCTTTTACTGCTGAATCCAGCTCTCTGGTCCCCAGTACAGCAGAGACACGGATACGTTGGAACAAATCCAGAGGAGGCTATGAGGATGATCAGAGCGCTGGAGCCTCTCTCCTGTGAAGACAGGCTGAAACAGCTGGGGTTGAGCCTGGAAATAAAAAAGCTTTGGGGAGATTCTATTGAGACCTTCCAATACTTAAAGGGGGGCCTATGAAAAAGAGATAGAATGACTTTTTACGAAGGCATGTAGTGATAATGCAAGAGAGAACGTTTTAAAATTAAAAGAGAAGAGATTTAGATTGAATATTAGAAAGGAATTCTTTACTGTGGGGGTCGTGAGGCACTGGAACAGGTTGCCTAGGGAAGTTCTGCCTGCCCTATCCCTGGGAAGTGCTCAAGACCAGGGTGGATAGGGCGTTGAGCAATGTGGTCTAGGAGGAGGTGTTCCCACTCATAGCACAGGGGTGGGAACGAGATCATCTTTAAGGTCCCTTGCAACCCAGACCATTCTGTGATTCTATTTCATTTTCCTTAAATTTTTTAATTCTATACTACTCTGCTTTAATTACTAAACTCCTTAGTCTCAACCCATGAGTTTCTCACTTTTACCCTTTCCGCGGGTGGGGGCAGTGGGCGGGCGCTCCACGGTGCCCAGCTGGGGTTAAAGCGCGCCGGGAACGCGCGAGCCCCGCCCTGATTTGCATACCGTACCCAGAGTGCCCCGCGGGTGCCCGGCCCCGCCGCTGTCCGGCGCTGCGGCCGCTGCCCCCCCGGCCTGTGAGCGCTGCCCGGCCTGGGCACCCTCGGGGCGGGCCGGGGATGCGGGACTGGGAGCGGGGCGGCGGGGAGCGGAGTCGCCGTGACTTGTTTAGGGTAAAGCAGACATGGGCTCTGTCGGGGAGGAGAGCGAAAGTATACTCTGGTTTCTCTTCAGATCGTATAAATCTTTCGCCTTTTACTAAAGATTTCCGTGGAGAGGAACAAGTACGAGTGTCGAGTAATTTTTAGAGGCTCCATTTCGGTGGAGCTATCCCTATTCTGGTCTAAAAAAAGATTAAATTAGATTGGTATAAAGTGAATGCTCTTTCAGCGGGGTTTGCAGGCATACCTCCACGTTGCCCCGGCCCCGCGCTTGTCCTGCCGGCCAGCGGCTGGCTCTCCCCGCGGCCATTCCCGGGAGCGGTGTTTCCGCGGCCCCCAGCCGCACTCACGCGGCAAGGCAGGATCGGCCGCCCTGCCCTCCCTTCCCGGCAGCCGCAGTCCTGCCCGCCCGCCGAGGACTACATTTCCCGACAGCCCCTCCCACGGCCTGCCGGGAGATGTAGTCCCGCGGCGACTCCCGGCAGCCCCCGCGGCACGCCGGCGCGCGGGGTTTAAACCGGCGGCGGTTGCCGGGCGGGTGTTTCGCTACCGGGGCGGGACGTGGTCTTGTCCCTGAGCCCGTGCCATGGACCCCGACCTCTACCACATCGTCTATCCCGGCGCCGTTATTAACATCCAGCGGAGCAACGGTGAGGAGTGGGGCACGGGGAGTCTTCAGGGTTCCAGTCGCGTCGCCCGCGGGAATCCCGGCGGCGTGGGGCGGCCGGGTTTGAGCTCAACGCCGACTTTTTCCAGGTGCAATCCATAAGGCAACCGTGAAGATAGTGAACGTGGAGGTTCCCAGCGTGACCGTGGAGTGGGTTGAGTGCGGTGCCACCAAAGGCAAGGAGGTGAGTGCGGCTGCTCGCGGCCCCTCCCTGCCCGAGGCTGCCCCGGAGCGGCCCCGCTCCCCCGCGCCGCCGGGTGGGCGGCTCGTCCTGGGCTCCCCCCGGGCTCTCCTGGCCTCACACGGAATGAGAGCAGTGCTCTAGTGTGCCAGGGTGAGGTGTGAGAGCTGCACCCGGGCTCTCCTGGCCTCACACGGAATGAGAGCAGTGCTCTAGTGTGCCAGGGTGAGGTGTAAGAGCTGCACCGCCAAAGCTGCGCCCTTTACCTTTCAGAGGACCAAGGACGTGTTGGGCCTCTTGCACTGTTGGCTTGTTCCAAGATTCCAGTTTTCCAGCTCTGTGGCCTATTTGCTGGCTTTCCATGTCTTGTATGTTATGGCCTTTAGGCTTTCCTTAAAGTCCATTGCTAGTAAGGTATTGTGTTAACAGGGCTGGGTTTGGTTTCTTGAATCTCTGCAGCAATATGTAATAAATACAGTGTAAGATGGGATGGGAGAGAATGGGATTTGAAGGTGATGCAGCTGAAATCCAGACACTTAAAAAATTCTGACACTCAGTAAATGTATTTGTCCTCTTGGTATCTCTAGAAATGTGCAGGCTCTGCATTTCACTGAAAGTCTTAAAAGTTGCCATTGGCTGGTTGTTTGAAACCAACTCTTACTCTGTGCATGTGTCTGCTGCCTTCTAATATAAAAAATATATGGATTCAGATATAATTGTTGGCTAAATTGCATATATGTGCTACGGTGCTAAATCTTTAGGAAGATACTTCAAAATCCAGCAGTTTTTTATGTGCTTATATATATATATGCTGTGCACGTGCTTACACACATTTACATTGTCACATATCTGTTTCTGAGCTAATTCACTTTCCAATTAGCTGCTAACCAACTCCATTGAATTAGACTTCATAGGTTGCTCTTTTTATGCTAGGAAGTGATATTTCCATATTTTAGAGACTCATCTACTTGCTTTCTTCTGTTTTGGTGACCTCTTATATAATAATTCCAAAGTTAACTGAAAACTCAAGTACTTCCCTGTGGTGCTTTTGTTGCCTTGTTAGCTGAATTGCAAGCTGCTGGGATTTGTGTGTACAGGTGTTTTCAATCTCTTCAGCAGGGATAGTTTTGAGAAACAGAACAGAGACTGAGTTGTGATATTTGTGCTCAAGCCTGCCCTATCCCTGCCTTTGCCAGGTGTCCTATGGTGAGGTGAAGGCAGGATTATGACTTCACAATAGCGTCAGTCAGGAAGTGATAGCTGGCCCAGGTGAAATTGTTTACAGTAGCAAGTGGAGATGCAGGTGAATTAAGTTATGGATTAAATGCTGAATCCTTCATTTCCCAGAGTCTAAGCAGCTCTCTGACGTTGATTTCAGTAAACACAATCACACAGTAAACACTTAATGCTCTCCTAACACAGAAGTCACAGAGCTGCTGAGATTTACTAAGATTAGTAGTGGGAGATTAGAGCAGGGGATGCCAAATGGGCTTTGCCCTTCTCTTCAGAAGTGCTCTATGGCACCTGCAGAGCTGTGTGGTGTTTGGCAGATGAGGGTAAATGGCTTAACTAGCATATTTTGTCTAGTGTATTTAGATGTACCAGCTTGTTCAAATGGAATAGGAACTACTGTTTTGCTCTTCCAAGCAATTTTAACATAACATTTGGCAGGCAGTGGGTCAAGTTTGTTTGCTGAAAGTCCAGATTAGAAGAAAACAAACCTTAAGTGGTAGCAGCAGTATTCTACCATGTAAAATCCTGCCTTTGCTCTTGCAGGTTGATATTAGGGATGTGATTGAAGTAAATCGTGAATTATTAGAACCACCTCCTGCTGATGTGAAAGAGAATGTTCCTTTGCAAGACAATGTAACTTCACAGGTAAGTACTTTAAATCTTCTAAGGTACTAATGCATATGTATAATGCTCTCAATCTTAAAGTTTGAGATCTTTAACTTGTCTTCTGCCTCACAGTTAGGCTTTGGTCAGAAATTCCTCTTGTATTGATGTTGCCCTGAAGAGCAGTGCTAGGTGTTTGCTGCTTACTCCAATTGCTTACAGCATTCCTTGTTTTTCAGAAACAGAAGCGTAGAACAACCCTTTCAAAAATTCCTGCTCCACGGGAAGGTGAGAAGATGTTTGGTGTTTTTTTTCTCTGCTATGCCGTTGTGGAACCGTGTTGGTCTTTTACTGTAGCCATAATATTGTACTTTATTGCATCATAAGCTGCTCATTCAGGCAGTACTAACAAAGAGGATACTGTCTCACACCAATAAGCTCCTGAGGGCAGAAAGTCTCCAAACAGGTTGCTGTCCTGCCCCTGAGAGCTGGGGTTTCTTGAGGTGTTCTTTTCTTCTGCAGTATTGCTGTAGTTATTTCCTGCTTTAAATGTCATTAGGCAGTTGCTGTTGTGGTGAGTTTTAAAGTTCTGTATGGAGCTTTGCAAATGCCACAAACAACAGAAGTTAAGTGGCAGTTATTAAGATTAAAAGTGTCAGAATGAGAGTGGAAAGGACAAAAAAGAAATAGTGGTGACAAATGTATATCTCCTCATCAAGCAGTCTCCCTAGACAATAAGTAGAGCTTTATGCTTGCAGGCAGCCAAAGTGCCAGGTGGTGTGCCCAGCTCCCTGATTGCACGTCGGTACAATGTGTTGAGCAAGGCCAGAAGAGTAAATAGAGATGTCAGTGTGGGATTGCTAAGCAATTGTTCTTCCTGAGGTGTCAGAAGTTAGAAAAGGCCCATTTTTCTACCTTCTCTTAGCTTTATTAGTTGTCTCTTTAGGCTTTTTGAATTGCAAATGGCAGCATTACAGATCTATTTATAGTACACTGTATGATGCTGAGGTTGAATGATTACTAATTTAATGATTCTCTTAAAGTGCATAGTTAGTCAAAACTTATGTTTCTCCATTCAATTGAGCTGTAAACAAGACATCTGGGCTTGTCTGGCCTCTTCTGTTGCATGCAATGCAAGGCAGGGAAGCTAGTCCCAGAAGACAACAGTACAAATTCCCTGGCATCAGAGAGGCAGGAGTTGTTCAAGAATCCTAATGTGTAAGAAGTTGTTCTGTACTAGAGTATCCAGATTTTTCTCAAATTCAGAGAACTCCATCAGTTTTGTGAACTGACAAGCAAGTGATGTGATAAAGTCATGACTATCTATATACAGGTCCATTAATAGAACTGGATAGCCAGGAGGAAAACACAAAGTGTGTTAATCCAGTCACTGGCTGATGGAAAGATGTCCTTGCAGAGGTCACAGTTTTCCTGAAGTACAGAATCTAACTGCATGTCTAAAATATCTGTTGCCTGTCCTACTGGCACAGTCTTGTCCTTGAAGACCTGCTCAGAGCTTAAGAGCAGCAGTGTTTTCATCAAGCAATTTCTGTTGCTATAACTAGCTAATGCCCAGGAGTATCAGAGCATCTCTCCTGTTGCAAAGTCTCCACTGCACCAATCAGAAAGCTAACAGTGGCTTCAGACTTGTTCTTAGACTACACAAATTAAAGAAGATCAGCAGCTGACTGTCTCCATCTTATTTGGGAAAGAAGCAGAAGTAGTGCTTTCAGATTTAAGAAATAGATTATGAAGTAGATATTGCCTCAGTCTCACTAATCAATAGGAATTTTTGAGGATGCTGAATATCCTCACATACAAGAATCACTTAAAGCAACCCCATTTAGATGGAGTGAATCCTCCAGTTAATCTGCCTGTTCAGAAGCACCAGCATTTATAGAAACAGTGCTGCTGAGTGTGAAATGAGATCAGATCTGGGCATGTGGAATAAGAGAAAATGGAATAAAATGCCCTGAGTATAATGAAACTGATGCTTTTTGTTTCTAAAATTGCAGCAGTCACACCTAATGTCTCTGCACATGAGCAGAAGATTCAAGGTTAAGAGTTAATAGGAGAGATGAATTTTGGGTGTGGTTCTAAAGAATTTGATTAAGAATTGAAAAGAACCCTTGGTCTCCAACAGATATGGTGTCCTTTAAAATAATAGTGATTCATTCTGGATAAATTCTAATAATTTCTAGCCATGAGAGGTGAAGGAAGTTCTAGCTTGCATCACACTCTTTTTCATATCAGATTTGCTTTTTTTAAACAAATCTATTGAGGTAAACATTCCAATCCTTCCACTAGGAAGCTCTTTAAAGGACTTGATCTCAGTGAAAGAAATACCTTGGCATGTGAAAATGGAGACAGCCTACAAAGAGACCTTTTTCATAGATTTGCTGTTGTGGTTATACAGGGTCTTTTAGTTGAATGTAGTGCCATGGAGCTCCCAGCCTACTGTGTACCACACATGGTCTGTGTGTGGGTGCCCTCATGGTGGGTGGCACAGTGCTGCCCATGGCTGGTTGCCAGGCTGCTGTACCCTTGTCACCATCCCAGAATTAATTCCTACAGCCCTGTAAGTGTGAAGCTTCAGAGGATTTAGTGTTTTCTTTCTTGAAACTTCCTCCTTCCTAGGTATTAAGTGTTAAGGTGCTGGAACTATCATATCCTTATGTGAATCCTTAATGGGATCTGAAAGAAATCCACTGGAATTGCAAATCTGGAATGAACTGTTTGCTTTTCTCTAGTGGTGGGTTTTTTGATCACTTTTCACCCACTTGCATTGTTCTGTCCTGCACTTTGCTAATGGAAAAGATCCTTATAACCACACCTTGTTCTCCACTGCTCTGTACTTTGTGAGCAATTGATTAATTTCAAGTGTCTGAGTGTCCCTGGATTCCTGTTCCCTAAGCTGTGCGTGGCCGTTCCAAGATGCATGCTATCACAGAGTCCCAGTACAGCCTCCAGGAAGATGAGATGGCAGTAGATCCCTGCACTTCCTTGCAAACCAGGAGATTTTCATCAAATCCTGGTAAGTGCAGAAACATCCCAGTGAATTCTTAATGTGAAATAATTTTCACTTTGTATGCATTTAATTATTCAAACTGCAAATCCCTGTGGGAGAGCAATCTGAACTCTTTCATAGATAAGAGACCTCGGGGTCTGCCACTATGCAAATATCCATGGCTCCAACCTGAAATGTTTTCCAAAGGACTTGGGAAACCATGTTGTGCATAATGATGTGTTTTCTTAGCCAGAGAGCTGTGGTTATGCAAGTTGGGTGGATGTGGTATCTCCTTAATGACATGAAGTATTCATGGGGCTAGAGTGGGAAGAGAAGTGCCTTAGCACTGCTGACAACACATCCTGTAACTGTACTGGTAGTAGTTTTACCTATACTGGTTGAGTAAAGCAAGAACTTGAGCCTCCTCAAATTATGAAATTGTAATTATTTATTTTACAAAGGCACCCTATGAATAGCTGAGGGCATGCCTAGGATATTAAATTCTACAAAAATACTGAAATAAGAGGCTTGATACTAAATTCTTGTCTAGTTGGTTTGGCCTTCATTTGCAGCGTTGCATAAAAGTTGGTAATTGGCAAAGGGCTTAAAAGTTTACCACAGGTTTTAGATGGTTCTCTCTCCTGCTGCAGGAGTTGAGAAATGGCTGTGGTCTATGAGGCTTTACAAATTACAAAATTATTTTTGATCTTTGCAATCTAATCATTGGTTTTGGTCTGGCTTCTTTCAGCAGCTGGCCGAACCGGGGGTAGCGGGCTGGGTTGTGTTCCAGAAGTCTCACTGTCAAGTGTAAATGGAAATACAGAGAATCATCTGCCTCCTGCTAGAACGAGCTCTTCAGAGAGCCCAGGTACCAGGGAGCAGTGCATAAAGACTGACTCATCAGTCAGTAGTGAATCACTGTGTGATTGCTACTTTGTGTACTCGGAGACTAAAGCTTTGAAAAGGTGGTTTTGGCAGCAAGACAGAATAGCTTGATCATTTCTTTATTACAGGTGCCTGTCCTGGTTTGAAGGACAGGTGTCTGCCAGTAAAGGCAGAAGTTTTCCTTTGAAATAAAGACTTTAATTCCAGTCCCCCCAAGTATTATAATTGTTTGAATCAAGGACTCTGAGGCAGAGATAAGGGGGTAGGAATAACAGCTGTTTTACTAATATATCTAACCGTACAAGCAGAAAACAACAGCAGTTGTTAAAACTGCAAACAGAACAGAATAGGCTGTGTCTTCCAAAAATTTGAGATACCCCAGGGGAATGCCCCATGGCCACTCCCTTTATTCGAATAAAGCAAAAAGGACTCCTCTGTCTCCTTTTTGGATATAAACCTCCTGTGTTTGTAGATTAATTTTCCTTACAGTCTTGTGCTTAAAACCTAATATGAAATTTTAACCCAAGAAACTGTTTTGATTTTATTTAGTTCGAAGAAGATCTAACATTGTGAAAGAGATGGAGAAAATGAAAAACAAGAGAGAAGAAAAGAGAGCTCAAATGAGTGAAATCAGGATAAAACGAGCACAGGTGGAGTACTGTACAATACACGTGTAAGGGGGAATTCTCTAGGACCCTGTACTACAATATTTGAAACAAAACATGTTTTGGACAGGCTTTGTTCTTAGAAAGCTGTACATAAGGATGGATTGATTCTGGTTTCAGAAAGTTGTGACTTTTTAAAATGCTTTGAATTGCATATAACTGCTTGTTTAATAGGTTTTGGGGCCTTTTCTTGCTGTAACAGATCAATTGCATTCACATCCATGGTTTTTCCATGCAGGAGTTTGACACCACCTGTCCAAACTGGGAGTTTGCACGAATGATAACTGAATTTAGAGCAACTTTAAAATGCCAGCCAATATCTATAAGTGATCCAGTAAGTAAATACTGAGGCTACTAACTGCAGCCTGTAGATAGATTTCTAAGTTTTGTACTGAAAATGTTGGCTTCAATCAGTTGATGCATTGCTGCCTCATGGAAATCATCTGAGCATATTGTGAGCTTGAGAAAATTGATATCTGTGAGGTCACTTGCCTTCCCTATTTAATGCTTTGAATTGCATATAGCTGATTGTTTAATAGGTTTTGGGGCCTTTTCTTGCTGTAACAGATCAATTACATTCACATACATGGTTTTTCCACCTCTCCTCCCTGACTTTCTCATGGACCTTGCAGGTGTTTCTCTGTTATGATTCTTTCTCTTGTGTTTACAATAAAGAAGAAACCTCTAGCTTGGGAAAAATCCTAGCTGAGGCTGAGAAAGTTTCATGGCCTGAGAAAAATACTTAGAACTTGAGAAAAAAGGCCTAGCTAAAATGTGCCTAGGCCTTCAGCACTGTCCACACATATGCACTTCTCAGCTCATCTGATATGTAGCTGTGCTGCACAAATAGCTCAACCTGCTGCATCAGTAAAGAGCTCCAAGTTGCCAAGAACCTCTGGGGTAAATGGAAACATTAATTTTCCTGATTAATGATTGTACCATAGGTTCAGTATTGATATAACAAATATTAGAAAGCATTTCCACCTTGTGTTGGAGAATGCTGCATAAAGGTAAATTATTTGTTGTGTTGCTTTTGCACTGAATGCACTTTAAGACTTGACATCCCTGCATGAGTGGGTTGGCTCAGAAGCAACTCTGATCAGCGTATAGAAAAATGGATGTGAGGGACCATCAGATCTCTCTGTGATAAAGAGTGAGTGTAATTGGGAAGTAAGTAATTCTTTTCTTGCCTTTCTTTCAGATAGAAGAGCACAGGATTTGTGTCTGTGTGAGAAAGCGCCCTCTCAATAGGCAAGGTGAGTGTACTGACCAAACAGCTATCTTGAACAGTTTGACTTTTTTCATTTTCATTAAAACTGAGGGTCTTTTCTGTCAACAGAACTTACAAAAAAGGAATGTGATGTGGTTACTGTTCCAAGCAAGTGTGTCCTGATGGTGCATGAGCCAAAGCAGAAAGTGGACCTAACAAAATACCTTGAAACACAAACATTTAGATTTGACTTTTCATTTGATGAAACTTCTTCGAATGAAATGGTGTACAGGTAATGCTTGCTGCTCACTGGAAATTACTTTCAGATAAAAGCATGGAGCTATGGCCAGATGGCATCTAAGCTTAAAGAAACTGTTATTTGAAATAAATATTAGAATCCTTTATGGAGGAAGCTGAAGAACTGAAAAGTCTAAGGCTTATTTTTGGCATAATCTTTGCTTGCCTAAGGATTTGGGGGTTTTTAGTTTCTTTCTTGTTAAAAGGGATGATGATGATGAAGCAGTGTATGAAATATTTGCTTTAACTACTTTTTATCTTTTTGAATATTCAGATTCACTGCTAGACCTCTTGTGGAGACCATCTTTGAGGGTGGGAAGGCGACATGCTTTGCATATGGCCAGACAGGCAGTGGCAAGACACATGTAAGTTTTTCTCCAAGGTCTCAAATTTTCTAGCTTTGACAAAGTAATTCAAAGCTCCCTGATGTTTGAGCATGAGTAGGATTGTGTAAGAAGTTTGGATCTTGGTTTTATTGTCCTAAAGCTAATACCTTGTAAGATGTTAATTCTTTTTCTGTAGCTTTATTTACTAGTAGGTTTCCTTTGAGGCCATGAGGAAAATTGTACTGGCTTTTCAAAATATTTAGACAAAAAATTAGAAATAAGAAAAAGATATATTTTTTCTCTCAAAAAAAAAAGCTGGCCTTTCAAAGATTTAGGATGTCCTGAAATGTCAGTTTTACTTATGGTTCTTCCTTTCCTCAAATGGCTGTTGCTATTTAACCCTTCTCTGTAAAGTGGGGCTATTAATCTGCATCTGTGACAAATGCTACTGTCTATCCTGTGCTTTGAGCCTGGAGGCATTCCAAAGAATTCAGCAATTATATAAGAATAAGCCTCTTGATGCACATAAATATTTAAGTGATCTGGTATTGTTTGTGAAGTGAGTTAGCATGTCTGCTTTCTAACCACTCCTTCTAGTCTAACAGTTGAGAGCTTCAGGAGTTGTGAAAATTCTTTTGTCTCAAAAGAGAAAGCTTTCTCTAAATTTTGAACAGCTGTGTTGTCTTTAACTTTCTTCTTCTGGGAACTATGGGGAAGACTCGTCCTGTCCTGTTTTGTAAGAAGTGTTTCCCTCAAGCCACAGGGATCTGCACTACACTGGGCTAATGCACTGCTTTGAGTACTCAGACAGTCATTGCTGCCATTCAGTGTTAGAGGCAAGTTCTGGGCTAGGACTTATCTTTAGTGTTATGCAGTAAGCTGTAGATCTTTTCCAGTAATCCAGACAAAAAGTTGGAGCTTTATAGAAATTTGAACACAGTCTTCATTTGTTGTACTGGAAAGGGCAGAGAAACCTGCTTACCTGAGCATCATTACAAGAATAGAGCTGTGATGCACTAAAATCATAGGTGAAGCTACTTTCCCAGTCCTAGGGCAGAAAACTAGTGCAGGGACAACAGGGATAGCATTAACTATAATAATGAAAATTTTGTTGTGATTCAAGATGACCAAACTCCTTTGGCCAAAGGAGTTAAAGGTATTGTCTGCTCTAAATTTGTATTTTTGTGTCTTGTCAACTTTTGCAAGTAGCTGCAAAAATGTTATTCAGTTTTGATTCTAACATATGAAGCATGTTTGGTTGCATTGTCATAGCAGTTTCCTTGGAGGAACAACTGCTTTGACTCTGCACCCCAGAGCCTTACAGGCTTTGTGTAGGCCAGATCTCCTTTCTGAACTGATAGGGAAGCTGCAAACTAATTTGGCACTGTGTTCCAGTAATCTTGCAGGCATTGGGGCTTTTCTGTGGAAACTTCCTAGCATGTTTTTGGAACTAAGATGAGATAGGCTGGCATGTTGGTGCCATACCTGACCTCTGGCCTTTTCTCTTCACAGACTATGGGTGGAGACTTCTGTGGGAGAACCCAGAATGCCTCAAAGGGCATATATGCTTTTGCCTGTAAGTTGATTCTTCTATAGAGACAAAAATTAAATTAATGCTTGTTTTTCTTAACTAGGTAAGATCTGATTTTGTATGGTTATTTTAAACATCTCTAGTAGAAGATACAGGAAGTATTTTTGTTTTCAATAATAAGAGCTAGTGTTTGCCTGAGGTGTGATGATTTTTTCATTCATTTCACAAAATATTTTTTCTTTAGCCTGTAAGTGTCTACATCCATATTGAACTCACCAGAATAGACTTGTTTCTGGTACAAAGCAATGACACACTTTCTAATTAGGCATTTGCTGGGCAGAACCATTTAATTTTGATTCTTCTGCTTTGCTTTTGTCTCACAAATCTGAGTACAACACAACTCTACCCATTTGTGACATAAAACTTGTTATGTGAAAGGATGTATGTATTGTGTTTCTTCCTATAGGCCTTAAATGCAAAAAAAAAAAACCCAGCATGTCCACAATTATTTCAGAAAATGGATGCTTAGAAGCCCCTCATTGATATAATGCCTGGAAAGTACCACAAAACCTGACCTTTACCTTTCCTTTAGAAAGAGACAGTTTGAAGCTAGTCAGCAGCACAGCAGCTGAACCAGGAACAACTATTGGCTGATCTCTATAAGTAGTTATGACTGGCCCTGGAGGAGTCTTTGCTTTTCAGCTCAGCTTCAAAGTCTGGAGGCTAATTGTGAAAAGCTGCACTGCATCCAGCCACGGGGTCAACTAATGTGGTATATTGTCTCCAAACCTCAGAAATGCAGGTGTTCAGGGATGCATGTTTTCTAGACTTTCTGCAAGATGCACTTGAAACACAAACACATGATTTTTCCGGGGCTGTCCAAAACAATAGAGGATCCCAGTGTTCCCTCAGAGCAGTAAGGATTGTTGTGTGTGGGTGGCATTAGCAGTTGAAACTCCTGTATTTCCCTGTTTTCAGTCTCTGGGTAAGGATGCTGCTGAATCTGTTCTCCAGATGGTAGCACAGCACTGATTGTTAGCATTTGTTTGGATGACTGTCACTCAGAGCTAGACACTGCCTTGTAGCTGTGCAGTGTTTGAAAGTAGATCAAGTAGCAACCAGTTAACTAAACTTCTGCCTTTCCTCACTAGCACGAGATGTCTTCCTCCTCCTAAACCAGCCAAGGTACAGGAATCAGAATCTGGATGTCTATGTGACTTTCTTTGAAATATACAATGGAAAAGTAAGACTTTTAAAAATTTTTGAAATCTTGACCTGATTTCTTTGGTTGAATATTTCATAAGTAGCTGAGTCAAACTTAATACTTTCTATAATTCTATGTATTCTGTTTTTATTGCTGTATTTGGAATTCAATTTTAAGTGTACGTTAGAGATGCTATTGCTATATACCTTTGTATAAAGACAGGGAAAAATACAAGGAGTTCTTGTTCAGGTTTGCTTCAATCTTTTTGCTTAAATATAGGTGTTTGACCTCTTGAATAAGAAGGCCAAGCTTCGAGTCCTGGAGGATGGCAAGCAACAGGTCCAGGTTGTTGGTCTCAAAGAAAGGCCAGTTGGCTGTGCTGAGGATGTAATCAAAATGATCACAATCGGCAGTGCCTGCAGGTTTGGTGACTTAAAACCTATAAGAGGAGTCATGTTCTGTTGCATCTCCATGTTTAGGAAAACATACATGATGCCTGTAGCTGGTGCTTTGAGATTTAAACAAAAGCTGAACAGGAGTTCTTAAAAGAAGTTAAAACTGTTCCCAGTAAAGGCACTGAGCAGCACCTCTGCATGAATACCAGAAAGTGGTTACACAACAAAGGACTAGAAGGGATGGGTTTAGCCTGCCTTCCATAGAAAACATCAGAGCTCCTCATTCATATGTCCTCATGGAACTCCAGTAAGAGAAACCAGTCACATGAGGAGATGGCTGCCTTGGTGCTTTCTGGAAGGATCAGCTAGTTCACAGGAATACAAGTAGCTCCCTCTGGGCAAGATCAAGGAACAGCACCTGGTATGAACCATAGTTGCAAAAACAGTTTGGCTTAACTGCAGGCCAGATGAGCTATTCCAATGGCAACAAAAATACTGCATGTTGTTCCAGAATCTTGTCTAAAGAATCCTTGAAAGCAGGTGCCAAGGGACAGCTGTAGGCTTGGTGCATCATCCTAGCAGGAAATGCTGTGACAGGGGCAGCTCTGCCATCATACTGGTATCTTTAATTTGGAACTAAAATCTCTATTGCTAAGTGTTATCTGCTTCAGTGAAGTTGCAACTGCTGTGGAAATGTTCATAGGAAAATGAGAGCTCTTTGGCTCCTGTACTGCTCTGTGTGGGCAAACATGCACATTCTAAAAGATTATTCAGCATTCTGTGCATTTTTTTTTGGCTGGCAATTTAGTTGTGAACTGCTCTTATATTTCAGGCTACTCCTTCCTTTTCTCCCTTAGTAGGAATGTGGGTGGAACTGTGAACCTGCCAGCATTCTCAGGGAATAAAGGATAGTGAAGGTCACAGGGAGATTTAAATTAAAAGCTGTCAGTCTGTGCCTTGCAGAGATGGGGCAGGTGCAGCTGCACAGCAGAGGTGAAGTGCCAAGCCAGCTTGGCTGGAGAAAGGGATTTACCATGATTGTAATATGCTAGCACAGCTAATGCTGTTTAGTGGGGAGCTTGGGTGAGCTTACTGTATAATGGCAGATGCATTAGGAAAATGACATGTGGTGTGCTGAAGGTGTGACTTCCAGCTCAAGTGCATGTGAGGCTTTAGCACTCAAAAAGGCATTCCAGTGTAAGCTGGCTGAGTTGAGCCAGGCAGCTTAAATAGTTTTAAATTTCTATAATCAGGGTGCAGGTTTATATTTTTCACAAGTAATTCTGTGCTCTTACATCAGAAGCAATTCCATAATTCACACAAACTTAAAGTATTAATGTGTGGGATAAATGCTAGAAGGTTAATTGAATGGCTATAGATCTTATTAGAGTTGTCAGGACCTTTTGTCTACCTTGCCACATTTCTAAGGTTTGTTTGCATCTTTGCTGTAGGACATCTGGGCAGACTTTTGCAAATGCCAGCTCTTCACGGTCACACGCCTGCTTCCAAATCATACTGCGCCAAAGAGGACAAATGA
Organism: Erithacus rubecula; assembly: GCF_903797595.1. Lineage (NCBI taxonomy): Eukaryota > Metazoa > Chordata > Aves > Passeriformes > Muscicapidae > Erithacus > Erithacus rubecula. The sequence goes on along the minus strand of NC_136662.1, from coordinate 18,009,529 downwards.
TTGGCAAATTTTCCTTGGTGGATCTGGCAGGAAATGAAAGGGGTGCAGACACATCTAGTGCTGATCGGCAGACACGGATGGAGGGTGCTGAAATCAATAAGAGTTTGCTGGCTTTGAAGGTGAGCTTCAGCTCCTGGAGCAGAATGATAATCCACGTGGGATTTTCTCTTCTGTTTATTTCTGGGGTTTTCTCTTCTGTTTATTTTCAATACAAGGAAAAAACAACCAAAAAAGTACTAGTTTAGATTGTGAGCAACCTAAAAATAGAGTATGCGTCCATTTAGAATGTTTCCAGGAAACTAGTGTATTCTTGTCAGGCCACACACTGGTAAAGATATTTCAAGCTTCATTGAAGTTGACTTTTTTTTGCTGGGGGGTTTGTGACATATGATGGCTATACCTACTTTCCTGTGACAATCAGCTGCTTGGAGTATACTTCAAAGATTATGAAGAACTTCAAGTAATACGTGTGACCATTCTTCAGCCTGTTGGGTTTACCAGCAATGGGTAGTTGATAGCTTGCAGAGCTGTTTGAAGAGAGATGCCAGTACTGCACTCACAAGACTTTTTTCCTTTTTGTAGGAGTGCATTCGAGCTTTAGGGCAGAACAAGTCTCATACCCCTTTTCGGGAGAGCAAGCTGACACAGGTGCTAAGAGACTCTTTCATAGGAACAAACTCAAGGACTTGCATGGTGAGTATGCACGTGTCAAACACAAGGCTTAGGTTGTATCATTTGACCAAACAGCTCTGTGTTCCTCTGGAGCAAGGGGGTTTTAAGTCAGAAAGCTTTAGGTCTTGTTAAAAAACAAAAAAACCCTCCAAAAACCAAACATTTTCCTCATGGAAACTCATCTGTGGTGAGCAAGATGATAAATTAGTGAGTTATGCCTGGTTCCTGTAGAAGTGGGGCTGTAAAAGTCTTCTTAATACAATGAATCTGCAGTAGAGCTTGGTGTGCCCTCAAAGGACTTTACTTTCTGTGGATGGTGAAACAAAGCAGGTGCACACAAAGACAGTGGAAATCTGGATACAGGAGTGCTGGCATGTTCCACAGAATCCATGAAGAAAAATGGACTTGGTTATCTCAACTCTAACCCTTTGTCCTCAAATGTTCCAGCTGTGTTGTGAGATCAATAAGCAAAAGTCAGATAGGAGTCACTGAGGTTTCTTTTGTGTTTGCAGATAGCAATGATTTCTCCAGGCATGAGCTCGTGTGAGTACACCTTAAACACACTGAGATATGCTGACAGGTAATGGCCTTTCTGACCTGGGGATTCTAATCTTGTTGTAAAAGGTGTTTTAGCTGCTTCTACTCTGACCTTTGGAACCTCAAGTTCTCTTGTATTGTTTATATTGGCAACCTGGAGGATGGTTGTTAGGAACAAAGTATATTGGAGCTGTCAAATGAGACATAAGAGATGATGTAAAAACATGAGTAATGTCTCCTTTCCTCAAAGGAATCTCCTCTCATGCTAGACTTCAGACTGCCCTGGTTCTTGTGGGGAGTTTACCCCGTCCTGAATGATTACCTCCATGACTTTTGCTTTTGTATACTTTGTGATCCATCTGTAAGGATGGGCTAAGAATCTGTGTCATGAATGAGTGTTTTAGTACACTCAAAGAATCACTGGCAAAGGTAGCAACAAAAGCAGGTTTAAAATTAAATGAAAGATAAACTTTGTTGGCAAGGTTCACTCTACTAGGTGGCTAAAGCACACAGAAGAAAATTGACTAAAATCAATCTAAACCTAAAATAATTTTAAAATTATTTATCTGGAAGCCTGGTGAATGGAAAAATAGATAAGGATAGAAAAAGGGTGAGGATGAAAAGGACTGAGTGACCCTCCCCTTGAGTCACAAGGTTCATGTGACCCCCTTGTCAAACACAGCCCTGAACTTGACCAATGGGTTTAGGCCTAAAAATTTTAACTGCACTTAAGCTATAGCCTAAATAAAATAATTTAACATAAGATTTTATTGAATTTACTAGAAGTATAACAGTAGCTCACTTTCAGACCTGATTTACTTTAAAAATACTTAATACACTTTAGACTCCAAGGCAACCCTAATAATATATTTGCTATAGCACAGTCACACACATGCACACACACACCTAAGGGACTATGTACAAGATGTATGTACCACATGCTGTGAAGAGATTTCAGTCCCAGCTCATGATGTAACTGCTAAAGTGGCTCCTGGGTGCCCAGACAGGAAAGTTTCCATAATGCAAGCATCTCCTGGCCTTCCTTCCCACAGTATTCAGGGGTTTCTGCCCACATAAGCCTGTTTTGGGGATGGTAACTGCACAACTTTTAAAGTGCAACTGATTGTTTCTTGCTGAGCAGTGATTGATTGCAGTAGCTGCTTTGTGATGCTGTAGCCAAGAAACTGAAGTAAGATGAATTTGAGTGACAAATCTTCTTGTTGCAGAGTGAAAGAGCTCAGCCCTCATGATGGAGGTAGCGAAGCTCAGAATCAGATGGAGACTGAGGAGGCTGACACCAGTACAGAATGCTCACATCTTCAATTCAATGTATGTGTGTGCAGTGGGCTAAACAGAACTCAAAGTTGGGAACAACTTGCTGTTCTAACCTGGGCTGTTTCTTGCAGCTCTGCAAGGATGAGGAGGAAGAACTCTCTCCCCACATGCTCAGCTATCGAGAGGTTATGACTCAAATTAGTGAACGGGAGGAGAAGGTCGTAGAACAGCTCAAAGAACTGAGACAGGTATGGGGAAGCAGCAAACCTAACCCAGGCCCCCTTCTATATGTTGGTAGCAGCTTGCTTTGTCTGAGCCCAGTGCTGCTGGGGAGGCAGCAATGCAAGATGCTGTACCAGTGGTGTTACTTTTTCTTCACTGCCAACTTTTTCCCATATTTTCTGGCTCATCTGGTTAAACTGGGGCACTCCAGTGCTTTTGCCCTTCCCTTTCCCTTCCAAATAGCAACCTCTACTTGCTGCTACTGAGCACTAATTGTTCCTGGTTTGTAGAAGCTCAGCTATGTTGATTAGACCGCCAAATTGGAAGAAACTAATTAGATTTCCAGAAAGTCCATTTCTCATCACTGTTATCCTTGTAAATACAGAGAATGACTGAACTTGACTACCTCTTGGGAATCACAGAGAAACCAGATTATGATCTTGAGACCTTTGTGAGCAGAGCTAAGTACTTCATAGAGGACAGCTCAAAGAATTTCCTCAGTGTCAAAGGTATGTTAGAGCCTGTATGTGACTAGCACTGTCACTAATGCTTTTCCAAAGACCTGAAAGTAACACCAGCATACCTGCTGGGAGCTTGAGCACCCAGTCCTGCATAGCTCCGAGATCTGCTGAGAGTGACAGCTGGGCTGGAGAGTTCAGTTTCCAGATCAGTCACCCTGTTGCTCTTTCCTTTCTTTACAGAAACACTGGATGCCCTGGGGACTGCTATGCAGCTGGAGGAGCAAGCCAGCAAGCAGATAAGCCGGCGGAGGCCTTAGTCATTACAGCAAAACCTGGTTCACAAGCAATCTTGCATGCGCTTGTCTTGTCTTGCATGTTTGTCACTGGTTTGTATCGCTCCTGTTTTAAATGTGGTAGGGTTTCTGCAGGTCACATGCCCAAGGGCAGTGAACACAGCAGCCTTTTTCTTCATGGCTTGTATCAGGGTACTCAGCAAAGTGCTAAAATGCATCCACTGCAAGGCTTGGGTAGGGGGCCTGAGAGTCTGTGGTCTCTGCCTGAGATATCTGGCATTTGGCCCTTTGCTAGTGACAATGGTCTCCCCTAAGAGGACTACATACACATGTATAGTACATAACCTTTTCCAGGTGTGCTTGAAACATTGCAAAACTGTTTCAAGTTTTGCTTTTCTAGAAAGAAAATGGACTATGTGATTGTAAAAACCAGTATTTTAAGAAGTTGAATAAATAAATGTTGTTGGATCTCATTATCTTATCTGTCCTATAAAAAATATTTCTTGCTGATTTTGGTAAAGTTTAACACCTCCTAAAGACTGGCTGGTTTGGTTGTTTGTAGGGAGGCTGATTTCTTGGATCAAGTTTCTTTTCAAAGCTCTTATACCTGTAATGTTTACATAAAAAATCATTCAAAATATGTTTTGTCTCTTAATTTTGAGATGCTGCTGGGATCCCCTAATGGGGAAAGCTGGCTTAGGTGTAGTTATCTGCTGCTATGGCCCTTATGTGCAGCCTGGGTCCAGATTGCCCTGCAGAACCTTCCTCTGGGAAAAGAGCAGGTTAGGGGAGGAACAGTTGTAAGGTATGTGCTGATGCCTGCTCTTTCTTATTCAGCTCAGTTCAGCATTTGTAATCAAAAGTACAAAATAGTTGTGTGAGCTCTGTGTTCAGCAACACAGGATGCAGCTATGCAAACATCAGATCACAAAGGGAGCCTCCTACTGTTACTCCCTCTTTTCTTACAGCTACCTGTTCCCTCTGAAAGTCAAGGGTGTAATTTAAGTGACAAGCCTCCCCAGCTCTGCACCTGTCATCTGTGGACTGCATCCTTGCTGTGTGTCTGGAGAGGCCAGTTATTCAGCCTGGACTGGATCAGTTGTGTGCTATGTTTCAGGCTGGCCTGGACAAAACAACAAAAGAGTTAGGGATCTTTGAGAGATGTGAGCAAACATTAGTCACAAGCACTGAAAGAAAGAAGGGATACTTCAACCCAGGCACAATTCTCCTCTGCAGCAGGGGCACAAGTTAGGTTCAGAGCAGAGTGGGGCTGAGCACTCTGAGGGTTTCTGAAATGTTAAAGCTGACTTGGACCTGAGCTCTGCCTGCATCATATTAAGATGACACAGCCAGATAAAAAGGCTGTTATGCCCTGCTAAGTCTGGACAAAAGCAAGACAATCCTATTCCACTTCAGGTGTTAGTACTCTTGGATTATCCTTTCCCTGTGCAAGGAACAGGATTCCCACTACTTTCCCTTTGTGGACCTAATGCTGCTTATTTTCCCTATATCTGCCTTAGGAGTTAGAGACCTGGTCTGCAGGCCATCAGCTTCTACCCTGGAAGGGGGAAGAACCACACAATATCCTAAGTCTGTGCCTCTTGGTGCACTCACAAGGGAAAATGCTGTGTTCCTGTCCTGCCTTAGTAGCACCAACAGACAAGAGAGTCCCAAAATAAACAACATTCAGCTGTGCATGGGTTAACAATCATTTACCACTGGGGCTTGCTGAGACCCAAGTGCCTAATTGTGGACACTGCTGAAGGCCTAGGCACATTTTAGCTAGGCCTTTTTCTCAGCCTCAGCTAGGATTTTTCCCAAACTAGAGGTTTCTTCTTTATTGTAAACACAAGAGAAAGAATCATAACAGAGATAAATGCCTGCAAGGTCCCTGAGAAAGCCAAGGAGAAGAGGTGTCTCCTTCTCTGACCAGTAATTTGTCTCTATTTTGTTTCCCACAAACTGTCTTATTTAAGGCAATGGTTTCTTTCAATAAATTGCTCTTTCTTGCTTTTTTCTGCACCAAGCAAGAAAGTGTCTTGTTGCTGTTTTTTTTGCTGCTCTGTATCTTCCTCCACAGCAACACCTAATGATCAGCAGGAGCTTCCTGGTGTATACTATATATAAGTCTTTGACCATAAAAACACCAGGACTCAAACATTACCACCCTGACTTCTGTGAAGATGTTATTGCAAAACTCCTCAGGTTTGCCTCCCTACCTACCACACACTTTCTGTCATCTGCTTTTGCAGAAAAGGTGTTCTGACAGCACTATCTTGTGGACACTGCAGGAAATTCATATTGAATGAATGGCTTTTAGTGCAAATGGCTGAATTTCATTAAGGGTTGTGCAGTCAATCATAGGCACTAGGTTTTCCAGTAGGTGGCTGATGTTTTAAAAGGGTGTTCCACTACTGGCTGTGGCTCCCAGCTCTATGGAGAAGACAGTGGTTATGAGCAATGCAGCACCCTTCAGCCCTGTGCAGGACATGCATGGCTTCCAGGCCCAGCCATCAAGGGGGAACAATACACAAGGCCAGTGCAGATTTCACATCTTTCTATAAATAAATAATATAAATATAATATAAATCTTCAAGCCAGTTCCAGTGGCAGTAGCAGGGACAGTCTGACCACTTCTACCTGCAGGGAGTGACTGCTTCATTCCAAACACACCCCTCTCCAACAACCTTAGGGCTGGAGCCTTGACAGAGCTGGGATACTCAGCACTGAGGAGTGTCACAGGCGACTGGGTAAATCTTTCCTGGGAGAAACACAGTCCTTTTCTACTGAAAGGTAGGAAGGTGCTCCTCTAAGGGTCTTTTTATGGTCCTGTAACTTCTGCTCCATTTTCTCACTGAAGGGCTCTTGTGGCAGCTGCCTGTCACACATACTCAGCCACAGTGTGGCTGTATGTGTATGTGCACCATTAGGAAGGAGAGAATGATGCTTTGAAGCATTTCTAAGATGTTAGAGGAGTTAGGCTGCTAGGATGAGAGGATGGATGTAGTGTTTCAGAAAAGACTGCGGTTAGATATTCTGATCTATGCACATGCTCAGGCAGCCTGAGCTACTGTGGCCCGCACTGCTGAGCTGGGCCAGGAGACACGGAGCACCCGCGGACATGTCCGGAGGCTGCAGGGTAACCTTAGTGCCGCGGCAGCCCCGCCGGGCCCGGGCAGCCCGCGCTGCGGCGGCTGAGGGGGCGCTGATCCCGGCAGGCGGTGTGGGACTCTGGCTGACCAAGGTCCCGCTCGCCGCTCGGGAGGGTCACTCGGGCAGCCCGGCCGGCGCTCGCGCCTTGGGCAATGCCGCAACGAGCGAGCACCCAGAGCCCCCAACAGCCCCGCGGCACCTGCGCTGATTCACGCTTTTTCGCTATTCTTTAACCAAACCAAGGACAGCTCCACCGAAATGGAGCCTCAAAAAATTTCTCGACACTCGTGCCTGTTCCTCTCCACGGAAATCTTTAGTAAAAGGCGAAAGATTTATACGATCTGAAGAGAAACCGGAGTATAACAACCTGCCCCCTAGCCGACATACCCACCATGTGCTCCACTCCTCAAAAGTGAGGGCGAGCTCGCTGCCCGCCGCTGCCGGCCCCGCATCCCGGCCCCGCATCCCGGCCGGAGCGGGCCCGCATCCCGACCGGGCCCGCGGGACGCACAGGCCGAGCACGGCCACGGCCCGCGCGGGACAGCGGCCAGGGCCGGAGAGCGGCGGGGCCGCGGGGCACGCTGGGTATGCAAATCAGCCCGCGGGGCACGCTGGGTATGCAAATCAATCAGCCCGGTAACCGGCGCCGCCGGTGAGCGGAAGGAGCCGGCGGCGCGAAGGGGCGGGGAGGGCTGGTTTTGGTGATACCAGTGCCGCAGCACATTCATTATCGCCACCGCCCGAATCGCTGACATTCCCCATTGCTGAAATTATTGCCAACAACCCGACCCAACGCACGTTCATAGTTCATTCTGTCTTTAACCAATGTAGGGATAGCTCCACCGAAATGGAGCCTCAAAAAATTACTCGACACTCGTACTTGTTCCTCTCCACGGAAATCTTTAGTAAAAGGCGAAAGATTTATACGATCTGAAGAGAAACCAGAGTATGCTGCTGGATTCCCCTGCACACATCCCGACTCTCCGCAGCTGCTCCATAGGACAGGGCGACCCTCTCTCAATTCCTTCCCACTCCTTCCGCCGCCTCACCCGGCTCGGCACGAGCCCCTGCCGGTACCACAGCCGGCTGACTCGGGCCCAGGCCCGGAGCGGCGGCTCTCGGCGGGTCGGGCCCGGCGCTGCCCGCATTGCATCCCGGGTATGCTAATCACACCAGCCGGAGGAGGCGGCCCGCCCCCACCGGGGCTTCCGGCTCTCCTGCCCGGGCGGGGGGAACGGGAAAAGCTAGCGGAGCTGCTTGTATCGTCGCCACGGGCAGCACCGCGCTGAGGTAAAACGGCGGCTCCCAGAAAGGCCACCATACACCGCCGCCGCGGAGCGGAGCTTGACGGCGACGGGCCTTGCGGTGGAGGCCCCACGCGTGGTGCTGAGCTCCGGGCGGGCACCACCACTACCGCTATCCTCCTGGGCGGGGCTGGAGCACCCGGGGCTGCCGGCAGCTCCCCCGCTGTCCTTTCTCCCGCAGCGCCGGCACGCAGCTGCTCCGCTGCATGGTCCGGACCCGGAGGAGGGGCTGCCCGGGCGCCGCCGCGTCATCGCGGATCTGAGCAGACACGGGCAGCGAGGCGGCGGAGAGCGGCGGTGCGGATGGACCCGTTAAAGCAGGGTCAGTGCTGCCGGGAATCGGGCAGGAGCGGGCTGCACTTCCAGCCCGGTAGAACACGGCACACGGATCCCCGCATATTAACGCAGTATTGAGCTTACAGCGTTTTGCTGTAAGGCTTACTCTTTAAACATTCTATTTTTAACCAAGATAAGGATAGCTCCACCGAAATGGAGCCTCAAAAAATTTCTCGACACTCGTGCCTGTTCCTCTCCACGGAAATCTTTAGTAAAAGGCGAAAGATTTATACGATCTGAAGAGAAACCAGAGTATGCCGTGAGATTGGCCTCGGCAGCTACCGATCGACAGCTGTCCCTCCTCAGGATACAGCGACAGCGGTTGCCTCCAGGTTCGAGGCTCTGCTGCGCCGTCCCGTTCCAGGAGCGGACAGAGCCGGGCCGTGCACCGGACCGGCGCCGGGGAGCGCCGGCCCGAACTGTGCCGTGCGTGAGGCACCCGCGCGGTGCACCCTGGGTATGCAAATTACTCTGAATACTAATGAGGCGCTCGGCCCCGCCCCGCCCCGCCCCGGCCGCAGCCAGGCAGGATCGTGTTATAAACGGATTTTGGATTTGTTTAACTTATCGAAACACCACTGCTAAATTTAGCAGCATTTTATTAATAACAGCAACTGTATATAAATGAATACAATTAAAATATATTAGTCACATAGATTTAAGTAAATACAAAATTTGGCAGTGAGTAATTTAGTACAATTGAGGTTTGAGGTTCGAATAAAGCATAAGCAAAACTGACCAGGGAATACCCCGACCGCGGGTAGGGGTGGGGCCCTTTCTCTCACACTGTACTAAATCAGTCAAGCTAAAAATCTCACTTATATACTGTTTACTAATACATATTAATATAGAAGCTTCTGGAAAGCTCCTCCGAGTTTCTATTCCTAAAATCTATGTCACTATGTTGTGTTGCTGGTCGGGGGCTCTCTCCTCCTTTTGGGGGTCTCATTTCTGATGAAGGCTCTGGGTCTTCCTCAGTGTTTGCTGGGTAACTATGCAGGTAGCACATGTGCATTATGCTTAGAATTATATAATTAAATATATGTGCCCACAACAGGCCTTAGTCTAGTGTCCAATGTCTGCAATCATCCCAATTTGGTCCAATTCAAGGTCAAAAGTTTTATTTCTAGATGCTGTTTTTAGACCTATACCCTTACTATCCTCACTCCCTCAGAACATCTGGTAGATTATTCCATTTGCTTTGTTTAACCATTTCCTTCATCATTTTTGCCTTATAACAATTAAATATAATTTTTCTATTGATTCTAAGGCAACAATTTTGCTAATATTGTTACAATTTAATTAGCACAAATTCACATAGCTCTCCACACTGTTCTCTTCCAGGCAGTAGGGCTGCCCAGTGCAGCCACAATGCCAAGGAGACAGGCACAGCTCCTGCCTGAGCAGGGATGGACACAGGTGGTAACTCAGCCTGTTGCCCCCAGCCAGGCCCACACTCACCTGCATGATCCCAAGTGTCTGCAGAGCCCTGTGCTGGGCCTGGGGGGAGAACACAACAGCACGGCTTCAAGGCCTTGGCAATCTTGGCTCTGGTACTTGGGATTGCTCTGGCCCAAAGAGTCCAGCAGAACTTGTGTGCTTTTTTGACCTTCTGCTGAGTTAGAGGCATTTAAGGACTTGGTCAGGGCTTGCACCCTTGTGCAGAGAAAGAGATGCCAACTTGTGTGCCTGGATGAGCCTGGATCAGCTGTTTCACTGTCACTCTGAGAGAACCCAGTACCACATCCCACTTGAAGTGTGGCTCAAACTGCCAGGACAAAATTTCTCTCCTTGTCAGGAACCACAGCTAGAAAACCAGTTAGCAAAATTCTCAGTTTGAGTAAGTGGCCAAGGAAGGCCCTTCTGCAGGCATTTACAGAAACAGAGTCTGATACTGGCATACCAACAGAGTTGCTACAGATCCCACTACTGAGCCTGCTGCTTTGTCTGTCTTGGAGGAAGCTGTGATAGCATGTATCACCCCATGGCCTCTAAGAGCGTCCTCTGAATTACAGAACTAATAGGGTTTGGCTTGCACTACCCAGGAGGAAAAAAAGGAAAAAGAAAAAAAAAGTTGTAATGCTTTTAAAAGATACAAGCTACAAAACTCTCCCACCTCACAGAAGACTTCCAGGCAAGTTTGCACTAGGTGAATGCTGCAGGTAAGGATGGAAACTGTTAAGTGGTTTTAACAGGAGGAATTGCAACCAGCAAGGCAGCAATTCCATACCAAAATAACTGTGAAGAAAGCGTGCTTGTTAAAAAACGAGAAGGGATGAAATGCAACCTCTCAACAATAGCTGAGACTCTGAACTCCTTCCAGCCAGAGCAGCACTGCTGGATCTGCCATCAGCAGGCAGAGGGAAGGGAATGGCTCAGTGCAGCAAGCAGCCTCTGGGCCAGAGGTCAGGGAAAACAACCTTCCTTGAATTGGGACAAAGCACAAATGGACATGCTGTGTACCATAGCTTTCTCAAATGAGCTCCTTATACTCCCTGCCAGTGTCTCCAGTGAGCAACAGCAGCTTTACACACTTTCTTTTGTCCACTTCATTCAGGTGGTTCAGCCCCAGTATTTCCAGAGGAATCAAGACACCTCCAATCTCCAGAAATTCAGTAAGGTATCTGTGGCTGAAAGAATAAGGGGAACAAGGCCAGAAATGTCACTTGCCTTAGAGCCATCTTCCTCTGCCAGCATGCCATGTTCCTGGGAGCCATTACCTCCCCTCTCACTGCAGTGGGTAGAGGTCTGAACTGGATACTGTCTCTGTAGAAGAGCATGGCCTGTCCTCTTACAGTCAGGCAGAGGCAGCTCTGGTTCTGCCTTGCTTTTAATGAAGCTGTTCAGGATGCAACTTTGAGCAGCTTTTTGGGCACTATCCCATTCCTGCAAGAAAACCATGATGGCTAATGGTTTCCTGCTCTTTGACAGGTGTCATGATCTCTTCCACCTGGACAAAAATGAGAAAGAAGTTTAAAAAGGTCTGTGAAGAAAGACTAATGAATTACCACTAGAATCACATTTAAATCTATGACAAATAATATTAAAGCACTTATTTAATCTTTATTATATTACAATAATTTTATCTTATTTCATAGATAGGAAAATTGGCAAAAGGAGAGTTCCTCATATCTCTGAAGCTGCACAATGAATCTGTGACAGACTTGAGATTATTTTCCTGGGCAGGTGATTTCACCACAGGAGCTCTCTTTTCTGCTCTGCTAATAAAGTAATTTTGATGTTACCCATTACCCCAGCCTTGTTTCTCACTAGCCTCATGATATGAACATTGCATCTCATATCTGACCTGCCAGGGAATAAAGAGAGTGAAATGAGAGCAGAAATAGGTATGGATTTATGGGGGGTGACAGGGTCAAGGGGGCTATAAATGCCTGTTAGCACAGCAGCACGGCCCTCACTCACATGCTGCAACAACAGCCATTTGGACTGGGCCCACACCCACCCCAGGAACCTGTGCCTGGCCTTGGCAGTGGGAAAGTGCTTTGGAACCCTTTAGCATGACAGACATTTGCTCCGTTTTTTCCCTATCTAATTTTCCTGGCATGTTTTTAAACAATCTAAGAAAAGCTAAAATGATAAGAGCTATGAGCAAGAAAACAGTAGCTACAGAAACATCCTTTGTCTACAATTCCTTCTATTTCCTCACACAGGTATTAAATAGAGCAATCTACATTTTCCCAAGTGTCTTTGGCACACTTTTGGCTCAGTATGATATCCCCTAGTGCAGCTTGGCAAAAGTGAAGGTGCACTTAGTAAGGGAGATGGAATATCAGGGACTCAGCTCTCCCTTTGTGTGGCAATCCCACAGCTGTGCATGCCTTTGGCTGGAGGACTGACCAGTCTCAAGGAGCCTTGCAGTGAAACACCAGGATCTGTGCCCAGAAAGAGAGATAAGGTCAGAAACAGTGGCATTAAGACAAGTGTCCTGTCCTCCACCAAGCTGTATCAACATGCCTAAGGATAAGAAAGGAATTCACACCTTGTTTTATATACTCATTAGACTTCCTATCTAATAGAAGCACTATTTTAGGTTTTATTTAAGCATGGTTTATTGAAAAGAGAGTGAAAATAGCGTAAAATCTCTGTGTTTTAGAATAAGATTTTTTCAATGTAATACAAATCATCAAGATTACCAATGTCCTATCTACAAAGTTCTTAACCCCTTTCTCCTAGCACCTGGAGCAATTTCTCCTAGCACCTGGAGCAATTTCAAATCACTTCCAAAGTATCTCCAAGATAGCTACTCAAAAGTAACTTTCTACTCCTATTATCTGAACCAGACTGAAAACAATGACTAAGACCTGAACATGTATCTCAGTGACTAAAAACAAACAAGTAAAGTTTTCAAAAAGCTGGCTAAGAAACAGTGCTTGAGAATTAAGATGAGATGAAATTTCCTTTGGGAATTAACGGTCTGTGATCTGTAAGGCATCTGTGTCCTTGGCAGGATGTTTTCAGAACCTCCTTTGCAGGGAAGCAGGTTTAAAATAAATCCATTTTCCCAAAATAGTTGTGATTGAAAATGTTATTAGCCATAACAAATATTAGTGCTGACAGGAGAATGGCCTGTTAGGGGCCTCTGCTGAAACAGTCAAGTGAAAGTCATATTTCACATTATTGCAAGCATTTTCCTATGATTTACAGAATATTTGTGAAACATTACTTACAAGGCACATGATTGATATTGAGAGAACAGCTCGTTTGTAGGGGGAATCTGTATTTCACAGAGACTGTTTGCATGAAATTTACAGTCCCATAAAGTGCTCCTCTGTCCTCAACAGAGATCTAGTTAAAAGAACTTTACAGTCTGAAACATCCCAAAATTGATTCTAAATTAACGTTTCCATATTTATGTTTGAGATGCTGGTGGTGTAATGCTCTCCCATTTTTATTACAAAGCTGCAGTACCCCCCCCCCCCCCCCCCCCCCCCCCCCCCCCCCCCCCCGCCCACTACTCAGAAATACCAGCACCAGCCTCTGGACGTGAGGATTTTAGTAATACAAAGTGCTTGCCTATGAATCAATGGCCAAAAAAAAAAAAAAAAAAGATACAATGATGATATGGCTTCAGAGGATACAGTGGTGTCTGTCTCTGGCTGCTGTAATAACAGCATTTGCTGACATAGGAGTCTTTAAGCCAACATTCCAAAGTACCCTGAAAATGCACATTAATGTTTTTATTATGACCATTTTACATATGGGAACATACAGATACAGGGAAGTTAAACGACTTGCCTGAATCGTTTGTCAGTGCTAGCTAGCATCAGCATGTAACTCCTGGTCGCTGGCTTCAAACTCTGCTGTCAACAGTGCTGGGCTGCCACCCAGTCCACTGCACCTAATAATCAAAACAAGGCTGGGTCAGGGCAGGGCTTTATTCCTGCCAAGAAAAAAACCCCAGTGATTTAGGAACTGGCTCTGGCAATTCAGCAGTTCTTTACATCCAGAGTACTGCTTAATCATCAGATCGAGATCAAAAGGCAGACTGGTGCTGCTTCAGCCTCAGAGCAAGTGTGAGGTGCCAGGGAATGATAGCCTTGGACTCGTGGAATGACAGAGTGGCAGTGATTGGTGTTATCTTTGCATCTTGCAACATCAAGGTTGCACCCAGCCCCAGGCAGAACTTAGGGCTTGTTTCCCTGGCAGGTTTCACGCTTTCCTGGCACACCTCAAGTCCTCCCATGCACAGTGCACCTTCCTCAGTACCCCAAGATGCCCAGCCCCTCAACCTGCCGGCCCCTCTCTCACCTGCATGTCCTGCCTCCCAGCCCCACTGCCAAGGCAGCCACAGCCCCAAACCCAGCCCTGCACTGCCTCACCGCTTGCCAGCCCCTGCACTGCACCTGCATCCCTCCCAGCCCCCGGCCCCTCTGATCCACTGCAACCGCAGCATTCCCTGCCCCAGACCGCCATCCCACAGCCTGGTCCAGCCCAGCCACAGGCCCTGTGCTCCCTCACACCCCAAACTCCGCTCCAGGCCCTACATTACTGACACTCCCAGCCCCTCCTGTCTCAAACACCCAGATCAGGACTAACAACCCCTCTCACCCCTCATGCCCGCCGTATCCCCCGGCCCCTGGGGCTGCAATCTCCACTCCAGGCCCTACAATTCCCTCATTCTGACCCTGCGGCCCCGCCCGCCTCAGCCCCTCTGTCGCGCCCCTGCCCCGAGGGGGCGGCTACTCCGCAAATGACTGACACCCGGCTGAACCAATCGCTGCCCGATCTTCTCCCCCTGTCCAATGGGTGCTCAGCGGGCGGGGCGATGTCCCGGTGCTAAGGGCGCGTTGCTAAGGAAGTGGGAGGCTGGGCGGATAATCAGACGGGGTGGGTGCTTTCCTTTCCCATTGGCTGCGGGGAGGGAGGTGGGCGGAGTTTCCGGGGGGGCGGAAGCGGCGGGCGGTGCGCGGAGCGCGGCCATGGGCACCCGCGGACTGAAGGAGGCCGTGGTGGAGCTGCAGCCGGGACGGGCTCTCGGTGCGGAGCGAGCGGGACGGGGGGCGCCAGCGACAGCAGGGACTGGGGGGCTCTGCGGGCGGAGAAGGGGGGAGCGGGCTGGGGTACGGGAGGAGGAGCCGTGGGGCAGCGGTGCTCTAGCAGGTGTCTGGCGGTCCCTGGAGGACAGGGCAGGACGCTTCCCTTTCCCCCGGCAGTGGCAGCAGCTGCTGCTGTCTCGCGGGGCGGGGCGGTCTCGTCCCCCGCAGGGATCAGGATCGGTTCGGTGCTGGTCTTGCGTCGCTGGAGAGCGGTGGGAGCTGCGGGGCTGAAGCCGTGCCATGCCGTGCCGTGCCGTGCCGTGCCGGGCCGCGCCGCTCCGCGCCGTGCCGTGCCGTGCCGCTCCGCTCCGCGCCGTGCCGTGCCGTGCCGTGCCGTGCCGTGCCGTGCCGCGCCGCTCCGTGCCGTGCCGCTCCGCTCCGTGCCGTGCCGTGCCGTGCCGTGCCGTGCCGTTCCGTTCCGTTCCGTTCCGTGCCGGGCCGGGCTGCAGAGCACGCCCACGCAGTGAAACTGGCGTGAGGCAATTCTCCTAGCTGGCCGAGAAGTTGAGCTTATACTTGCTTGAGCATTGCCTTTAAACTTGACTCACCAGCTAAACGAACTGCCTAAGGAAAGGCTGCTGTAAGCTCTGGCTCGGGTAGGCTGGCGGGCGGTTGCTGTAACTCTGTGATTTGTTTCAGAAGGCGCTGCACAGACAGAGCCTGCCGAGGGCCAGCCTGTGGTCATCCTCCTAGGCTGGGCTGGCTGCCAGGACAAATACCTGGCCAAATACAGCGCAATCTACAGCCAGAAGGTGAGTAGCCTGTCTGTATTTTCATGACACTGTCATACTGTGAAACTGCCTTATTTTTGCATGTTGGTAAAAGTCTCTCTGAAGCCTGTCTGTCTCACTCATGGAGAGTGAGTGAGAGTTCTGTAATTGAAAGCTCCTTGTCTGTCACAGTGTTATCTAACAGTTGTTGATGTCAGCTTTGTGTGTGCAGCCAAGACAGAAATACTTCCCCGGAGAAACTTTCAGCTGCTATGTAACTCACTCAAGTATCTGAAGGCTTTTAAAGTTGTGAGATTATTCAGGAATGATGTGTTATTCAGGAATGATTACCTGTTTACCAAACAGGTAAACATGCAGGGGAAGGTTCTGTGTTTACTGCTCGTTGTTAGGCCCCAGCACAGACATGGCAAGGCTGGGGTGGTGTCCTGGTTTGAAGGACAGGTGTCTGCCAATAAAGGTGGGAACTGATAGAATGCATCAGGATCTGTCGTGACTTTGGCTCTTCCTTCCTGTGAAAATGATTCATCTAAATGTGTAAGCCAAATTAATTTTATCCTGTCTGTTAAACAGACATCCTGTGATAGTCATAGCTGCTCACTTGGAATCCCTTGTGTTTGAACTAGAGAGATCTGTCCTACTGTCATTTCCCTAAGTTATGATATTTTCCTTTCTAATACTGTATTTTACTGGAATGACCCCAGCTTGTAGCATGGGAACCTAGTGAAACATTAGATTTTTTTTCCCTTTGTCAGCATACAAGGAATCTTGTATTTATCCAAATCTGTTCTAACTATAGGTAGTAAAGTTTGTACATTAACAAGTCTATTGTTAATGTGTAATCCAGTACAAGAGTCATTAATTGGCTTGATCTAATGAAGAATTAGTTGTTAAACGGCTTTAAGATGCTGCTGAGCGGATGAGGAGCACATTACAGGCAGCATGGCAACTTCTTGGAAAATACTTTCCTCTCAGAAGGATCACAGAAATGGGAAAGGAGATAATGGGTTTTCGTAGCTCACTAAGAGGAAGTGGCTGTAACCATAGCAAGATGGTAGAGAAGGCTTTGATTTGAGAACTTGGTATCCTCTTCTTCCTCGTTCATTGTTTAGGGAGCTCTGGGGGGATTGTTTTGGTGACTTTGCTTTGTGCTTGTCAGTGTGTAATGTCAGTGAGCTCAGGTGATAGAAAATGTCTAAAGCATTTATAAATGAAGTTCTATCTTCTCTATTTTGAAACTCCTGTTTCCAAATCCATACCTAAATGTAAGGACTTAAGCTTGAAGTTGCTCAGGAGTTCTGAGTCCTTGAGCCAGAGCTCTTTCTTTGCACAGCCAAAGTGTTTCAGGAATGTCTACAAAAATCATGTTGGTGTTGGTTGGTGGTGAGTCTTAGTCACAGCTGCGAACAAGTGCACCCAAGGAGAGAAGGAAATTCTCTTTCTTCATATATTTGCTTCAGTGTGATGAGCTGGATGTGTACTAGAGCAGGCTCCTCTTACCAAAATGCCTGATACTGAAGGCCTGTGAATCAGGGAGATGGTTTTCTTCTCCTGGCTGAGGATTAAAATGGGTGGCAGCATCCCCAGGGGTTGTGCCAATTAGCACAAGATTTGGAAGCATCTCAGACATGACCAAAGCCAGTGGCAGAGCCCTTTTCATAATGCTGTGTGCTATTATGATTAATGTAATCTGTATTTGTGTCAGTACCTTGCTGCTGACACTAAAGACTTTCTTCTGGCCCTATGGTTCCTGCTGGAAACCTGTCCCAAATTTTCATATTCTTTGTACTGCTGCTTGCCTAGTCTCTGTAATTTGGAGCACAGCTTAAATGTGTGTGGGGTCTCTTTCTGTTGTTCTTAGGGGTGCACGGTCATCCGTTACACGGCTCCATGGAGGATGGTGTTCTTCTCTGAGACCTTTGGCATCAGATCCCTGCAGACCCCAGCCAGGCACCTCCTGGAGCTGCTCTTTGACTACAGCATTGAAGACAGACCGGTTCTTTTCCACGTTTTCAGCAATGGTGGTGCCATGCTGTACCGTTACATCGTCGAGGCGCTGCACACCCACAAGTCCTTTAAGAACCTCAGAGTAGCCGGCACCATTTTCGACAGCGCCCCTGGCAGAAGAAACTTGCGGGGAGGCCTTCGTGCCCTGGCCACTGTGCTGGTGTCCATGAACGTGCTGCTCAGGTATTTGCTGCTGCTCACGTTTGCCAGCGCGGCCGTGGTGCTGCGGGTGCTGCTGTACCCGCTGACGCGCTTCCTCCACGAGAGCCACTACGACGCCCTGCTGGCAGCGCCCTCGCGCTGGCCCGAGCTCTACCTCTACTCCCAGGCCGACCTCATCATCCAGGCCAGCGAGGTGCAGCTCATGGCCGATGGCCGGCAGCAGCTCGGGGTCCCTGTCAAAGCTGTGGACTTCTCAGACTCGCCTCACGTCAGCCACATGCGGCTCTACCCCACCTACTACCGCAGCCTCTGCACCACCTTCCTGGCTGACTGTGTCGGGGGCTCACCTCCTTAGAGCTGTAATGACCTTCGGTGTTTGCCTCTGCTTGCTCAGCTCCTGTGGGAAATGTCAGCCCCTTTGCTTTTGTGTCTGAAGCCAGGAAAGTAGAGGCTTCTTGTTTGGTTTGGCTTTTTTCCCTTTAACACCTACAAGTCTGAAAGCCTTTGGACCAGCCGTGTTAGAGCAGAAAGTAGATATGGATTAATTTAAAGTCCTGAAGGTGAAATCCTGTCATGGTTCATGTTGATGTGCTTTACCAAGGTGCCACAGACCAGAATCTCACACTGAGTATGATTTGTTTCTTCCTGTCTCTTCTTGTTCTCTGCTTTCCATGTTGTCTCCTTGTCACTGATGTCCAGTGTGCATGTTCTGTTGCTTGTACTAATTTTACAATACAGCTCTTCTGTGTCTGTTGTTGTTGTTTTTTTTTCTCTCTGCCATTTCTTTTATTTTGCAGTGAGCAGAGTCAAATCTGCAGGTCTTTTTGCTTTTTTCAGTGCATTCTAGCTGTTGTTGTATTCTCCTCGCTAGAGATCAGGCTCTGAAACCAAGTGTAACACCAGGAAAAGGTCTGTGTAGGGAAGTGTGACCAGACTACCACCTGGTTCGATTAAGTAGCTGAGATAAAACATCAAACCTCTCTGATACTTGGTGGGAGCTCAGATGTTTGTGTTCTTCAACCCAGAGGTTTAAACTAACATTTTTGAATGTGTCTAGTATCTTGTTTTTCTTCCTTCAAGTCTTTTTGTGTGTTCTACTGAGTAGTTCTGCTTTCTTGGAGAGCTACTTATTTGTTATTGTATGTATTTGAGCAGCCTATATTTTGCATCTGGATATTCAGGGAAACTTTTGGATTACAGCTGTGCCAGACCCCAGAAACAGAAATGTGGAATTGCAGAAGAAAATGGAACTGTCTATTGGAGTTATGCCTTATACTGGGTATTTCTTAAATCACCTCCAGCCTACAAATCACCATGAATTAGGATGTTTTTGTCCATAACGTTCTCTTCAGATAATCAGTCTTTGCAGTCAATGCAAAGTGTACAAGAAATTAATTCCTTCCACCTAGTGAAAAAGTAGCTCATTGCACTGTACTACATCCATGTTTGGGTTTAGGTTTTGTTGTTTATTTGGGGGAGAAGTGGGGATAAAGACACAGGACTGCCTGCTGATATGTTTATGCTGTCACAGCATAGCAAGTTAATTAATAAAATGGTGAACAGGTTTGGCCAACTTTAAATTCCCAGGAAGAAGCTCTGGAGGGCTGTGACATGGGCCTGCTTGAACAAGGAGCTGCCCTAGAGTGGTAGGCACTTAAAGAGCAGGAGGAGTTTTGCAACAGGTTCTGCTAGTGGGTGGCTGTGCTGATCTTGCCCACCCTTGGGGTGCTGTCATGCACAATTACAAAAGTCTTGCTGTTCTGGATTAAAACACAGAGGGTAACGTCCTTGGGAAGCACTAAAATAATTTGGAATTTTAAAACAAGAACTGTAACACGTCAGAGAAGTGAAAGCACAGGGTGAGTGGCAGTGGTGACCACACAGCTGTTTGTAGCAGACTATTGTGACAAGGCTTACAGCAACGTTTACAGCAGAATAACCCCCTGATGGGCATGGCTTTAGGGGGAGGGTTGGGCTGTATATGGGATAAGTGAGAATTAACTGAAAAGGGCCTGCTGACCTGGGTTGTCTTTGATTTTTTGAAAGTGAAAACTGTCTCCCCATTGTTTCTGGGATCCAGTCTTCTGTAGGTGTGATCCCAGTTCCAGCTCCCACTGTGACAATGGGGTGTGAGGGCTACCCTGTGGTAAGAGCCTTCAGCCCTTCCCTTTTCATTGACCAATCCCTGTTTCTAGAATTTGGACCTGTAAAATCCAGGCATGGTTCCCTATCTTCAGAAAGCCCATCAGAGAGACCCCAGCTTTTTAAAGGTTTGTGCTGTCAGTGCTATAACTCTTGAGCTGTGATGTGTTCATCTGCCTTTTCAGAGATCTGGGCTGGGGCTTCTCAGCATCCAGCCCGTTTGTGGCACTGAGAACACTCTTGGGGAACAGAGTGATAAAGGCTATTTAACCAGCACTTCCCCTCATGCTGTTTTCTACAGGTTCAGTATTTACAGAACAGTTAAACACTCCATAATATAACCTCTGAATTAATACAGTTGTTCCTGGGAATCTGCTGTTCCTGTTTATTGCTGTGGCTGTTGAACTTCTCCTGTTTAAGGACTTGGGCTGTTGCAGAATGTGCCTGGCAGGATCTGGAGTTAAACCCTTTGCCCCTGCTGACAGGATGGTGACATTTCTTCTGGAAAGAGGCTCACATGTCAGCTGCATCTTCTTTTTCTCACTTTCACCTCACCACCACGGTGCTCCCACTTCCCCAGCTCAATCCAGCTCAGCCCAGGGCTGGGAGCTCTGGAGTCAGAGTGTCCTGAGCTTTGCAAACAGGAACGTGCTCACAGGCATTTCCACTGCTGCAAAAGTGACTTGAAATCTGGAGGTGAGTTGAGTACACACGTCTCTGAGAGCAGGATGATCTTAGGCAAGCCAGTGATTTACAGCACCAGTCTTCTGAGTGGGTTTTGTTTCTGAGTCCCAGCAGGTTTTAGTTCCGATTGTGAGCACTGTGTGATATGCTGGCCTCTGCTTTGCTGTACTGTGTGTGCCCCCACTCTCCTGCCCTCTGTATTCCTGTGGCTTATTTGAAACAGAAGGTTAATAACTTGGAGCCTGAAGGCACATGGCTGAGAACTGATCCAAGCACTACTGGATTTACAAAAACCCAGCCTCAGACCCTTAATCCTTGCTAAACTGTCACGGTTTGGCGCAGCCGGTATTCCTAAAGAGCTTCAACCCGAACACTGAAAGCCCAAAGGTTGTGATATCTTGGCAAATCCAGGTAAATCTCTGAGATGAGCTGTGGGGAGGAGGGGCACTGGAGATCTGTTCATTGGGAGGAAAAAATGCAGCGTCCCTGGGCTTGCCTCAAGGGTAGGGAGCAGCATGTGGCCCAGAGCTTGTTTTCCTGCAGTCCAGCCCTATGTGCAGACTGTGAAATAGTGTGGGTGGAACACCAGCAGTGGTGGGAGAGGAGGATGCTCACAGCTGGCTGCCACAGTTGTGGTAAAGCAAAATTAGCTTTCCCTCAATAACAAAATCCACTTGAGTGTTTCCTGTGCGGGAACTGACTCCTGGCTTGCTCCCTTGTGATGCCTTCTCTCCCCAGGCAGTGGTGATGCTACAGGATGGTTTTGAAAAACAAGAAAAGCCACTTAGTGGTCAGGGTGGCCTGCGTGGCCAGGCTGGAAGGTGCTCAGCTGCTCTTGACAGGGCTGGGAGGATGTCTGTGCAGCACTGGGGGAGGCTGTGGTGAGAACTGGGCACGCCAGGGGCAGGATCCAGCCAGCCAGGGGTTTGGAGCTGGGGGAACATCTTGCAGCATGAGTAATTCAAATTAGGCTCCTGGGTGGAGACTGACCTGTGCCCACACCTCATAAATGTGTTTTAAAGGTGTGTAGGCTGAGATCCCATGTTCATGCATGTTGGGATGCTGCAGGCATATACATGGAGCTCTGCCATTGAGGAAAAGTGGGAATGGACAGGATGGAACCAAGCAATCCAGCTGCTGTATCCCAACAAGTGAAGGAGGGAGGCTGGTCTCCACTGCCCTGTGCAGCGGCGCGGGAGCCCCGTGCCGGGAGGGAGCAGCTCCACGAGATGGCAGCAGGAGCCCTCTTTCCACACGGAGAGATTGCTGCTGCAGGAGACAGCTGAGCAGATCCCGGCGGGGATCCCGGCAGCACGGCTCAGCCCAGCGCTTCCGAGAGCCTGGAGCTCCTCTTGGGGCAAGGAAAAAGACCAGCAAGAACTGACTCCAATGACAACTAGACATTGTGAGTTAATACAGAACAGCATCTCTCCCTAGGACTGCCTGCCTCTGGAATTTGTACTAGATCCCATTCCTCAGCTTTAACTGGTGGTTAAAACCAAAAGGCTAACAGCAGGAGTACCTTTCCTGCCCTTCTCACCTCAGCAGACCAGGTCACAGCACTGCCCTCTTCATCGCCCAGGGAAGACTTTCTGTTTTTTAAGTGAATCTGTGTAATAGTGTGATCAAACAGACCATGGCCCAGCTTCTGGGAGCTCCACGTATCAGGACTCTTGGTTCCCTGCAGTCCCTAAGCCCTGGGAAAGGAGCTGAGCTTAGTGCTGCTCTTCTGAAAAGGCTGGCAGGACCCCCCCAGCACAAGGGCTAGGGGTTTAGGATGCAGTAAGAAACAGGACAGCACAAATGGGGGCCCACAGCCACTACCCAATCTGTCTCCTAATGCCCCCTTGTCCAGCACACCCGCACAGCTCCTTCACCCAGCCTGGGGCACGGGCATCCCTCCATCCCCTTCCCTTTGAACTTGACCCCCCATCCTCTCATTTCTGCATCCTCACAGGGCTGCAAGTGCACCCCAGCACCATCAGAGACAGGCTATGTGGGCATGGCTGGGATGGGCAGAGGTGGGCACAACATCCTTTGGTCATCTTCCCAACCCTATGGGGGCTGGGGCGTGGAGTGATGGATGAGCTGACAATAGGGTATTGATAAGGAATTAACCTTGAGCCCTTCTTGCTTCAGTGTCAATAGAGCAGGAGCCAAGTACACACATTTGATTGGAAATCTGTGTTTGGCCTCTGCTGCCTCTGAGCCCATCGAAGGAGAGGGATGAGAGGGGGATGTGAACTACCCTGCTGCCCCCTCCCCAGCTGGGACCCCTCTCAGCTTCCCCAGCCCCCTGCTACTGGAGTTGACTGGGCAACTGGAGGCTCTGGAGGCTGCAGCAGCCTCTCTGCCCCCAACCTGGCATGTGGAGGGATGGGTACCAGGGCCCCCCTTGTCCCTAAAGGGCCTGTGCCCATCCTGCACTGGCCTACACTCCGAGCAGTTTGTTTAATTAAGTGTTTTGCCTAATGGGATTGCCTCATTTCCATAACAAACTGGCGGGCTGTCATTAGGTGGGCTCCCTCATTCATTACTGTTAATTAGATATGGATCCCCCAGAAGGCGGCGCGGGGTGATGAACGAGGCCCCTGACACACGCTATTACACATTAGCATTTTCTCAATATATCCGATACATCACGGTCCTCCGCTTCCTAAAGATATTTTAAATAAAATATTAGCAGCCTGCTGTGGGGTAGGTGGAGAGGGAGGGAGAGTTTCTGCCCCTCACCCTGGCCTCAGGCCTCCTTTGGGCTAGAACTGGAAGAGTGACTGAGATGCTTCACTGCTCCTTGCCAGCCAAAAAAATTCCCAAATCCCACCCTTTCCCTATGCTTGCCATAGCAGATAGGAGGTTCCTGACATCCTTCCTGCCTCCTCTCACCAGCCTGGGGACCCAGCACCCCATCCCTGGGGAACACAGCCACGGGGAGGGGTTTGAAATCTGCCCATTGACCCATCTAATGTTTGTAAACCAAAAGCGTCGGCGCCAGCCGCGTGCCGGGGGGAACCCGACCTGTCCCCCCGCCCCAGCGCCTCCCTGTCCCTGTGTCAGTAACCCTACCCTGCCCCGGAGGCCCCTAATGCAGCCCCTATAGATCTGTTGGGGCTGGGCGTCTCCTGCCCCAGCTAACGCAGCCCATGCGACTTCATTACCGGGGTGTCCCCTGAGGGGTGCCCCTTGCCCTGCCCTCCTGGCTCTGTGGGGGGACCAGTTGGGGGAACCCATCCGTGGTGGGGTTTGGCGCATGTCCAGCATCCCCCTGCATCTGTCCCTGCATCCCAAACAGGACCAGGATTCCCCTCTGGGACATTACTCACATCCACGGGCTGCAGCGTGTGGGGGGTGTCTCTGCTGCTTCTCGCCTGCAAAGGGGAACACAGAGAAGCAGAAAGCACCCGAGAAGATTTATACTTGTTTAATTAATGTCAAATGTAGTTTACAAACGGGAGTGACAAGTACCTCTTTGTATAGTATACACTGACACACAATCATTGACACACCGGAATATCGCTTTGTGCAACTGGGATTCTTTGGGCAAAGATAGGTAACTCTTATATTTCACTTTTTTTTTTTTTTTAAATCATTTAAATTCATTACAGAAGAAGGGAAGTGGCAGATGCCTGTTACAAACTGGGATGCCTCTCTCCCCAGCCTTCCCCCCTGCAGCTTCCCCCTTGAAAATAGGGAACGGCTTTACAAATTAAACAAAAAGAATAAACCAAAAATAAACCCCAAAGCAAAGAACCAATGACTAGTTACATATGGTTTTACACATAAAGCACATGGCTGGTCCACACCACCTGCCAGAAAAGCCCTGGGAGGGAGCCAGGCTATTTCCAAGGAAATGCTGGGTAGCGGTGTCCTACCCTCTTGCCCTTCCTGGCTGCCTCTCAAACCACCTGGCAGCACCCTCTCCATCTCTGAGACCTCAGCACCCAGCTGAGCCATGTGCCCTGCAAGTTTTTCTCCCTTTACAAATCCTGCCTGAGCTGTGCATGCCTGCCCTTCCCCGGCCTTGTGCTGCTGGCTGCGGGTTATCCCACAGTGACAGCCCCTGCCTGCAGTGTCCCTGTGAAGGCAGGACCCTCCCGGGTGCCTCAGCTTCCTCTGGTTCTCTGGCACAGAGCAGAGCAGGCTGCAGCTCTCGGGTCTCAGAGACCACACACAGCTATGAGCTGGACACAAGGGAAACTCCCAGTTAGGAATTGTCACCTTTTGATGAGATGTTTATGAAACAACAGTTCCTTCAATTTCACTTGGGTTTTTTTGGGGTGCAGTGGGATCCTTCTGAAATCAGTCAGGAGATGCCAAAGCTGCAGTTGTTCTCTGCCAAAGAGCTCAGGGTAGGGAAGTAGCAGTGTTGTACCCCCCCTCACATCCTGCTTATCCAGCCCTTCCCTCTCTGGAAACACCCAGAAGCACTGGGGTCCCATCTCCAAACCTCTCATCCATTGCTGTTCCCAGACTGTCTTAAAATGCACCAGTTATGCTGTGCTGCCAGGTGGGATCTGCTTGGAAAGGAGTGGGGCAAATGAGCTTTCCCATCTCCCTGTCTTCTGGCTATGGGGAGCTGGCACCCCACTGTCCAGGGAGCTGCAGCAGGGATGCACAGTGTGGGGCTGGGAGAAGTCCCAAGGCCTTGGGAAATGGGTCAGTATGTTTCTTGGATCCTGACAATAAAAGAACAACAAAAAAGCCAGGCCAGATGGCAGCTTTGGTTGAGGCTGAGGATATGGGAGACAAGGACAAGCATGAAGGACTCTGTGGAAGAAGCTGGGGCTGCAGGGGACCTCTGGATCCAGCTGAGAGTGGCAGTAGGGATGAGACAGGGCTGGCTTGGCTCTCTGCCCTAGTGCCATAATCTCTTAGGAAAAACGCTGGCTGCAGGACAGTGGGAGCTGGGGAAGCAAGAGCAAGGCAGGGCTGGCTCTGCTGAGTCTCTCTGGGCAAAGCCACCAGCAGCACCATCCGTCCCCTGCCAGCCCCCCTGTCCTGCCTCAGCACCCTCCTGAGCAGCCCAGGCATCCTCAGCCAGGAAAGGCTGCCCAGAGGAGGAAAGCAAAGCAGGGGAAGGGGCTGTGGCCTGGAGGAGCACAGGCACTGCCAGACCCTCCAGCCAGGGGAGAGGGCAGCTCTGACACACTCCCTCCCTCCAGCTCCTTACCACTGCCCCTTCCCCAGCTGGCAAAGATCAAAGGGGCTGAGCCAGATTCCCCCTGTCCTGCCCGGCCCCCCGGTGAGGAGTTAAAAGCTGTGTCTTTCCGGGGATAACGATTCTATTATAAATAGCCCCATTAGCTACAACTAATGACAAAAATCCACCTCCTCTACTCCCCATAAGTTCTGTAAGTTATGGGCAATGCTACAGCCATTACTAAAAGCTGTTAACTTCATATCTGAATGAGGAAATATACACCACAGAACATTAAACCATTTATATTATATATATGTATATATATACTTTTTTTAAACTAATGACTTTAATGCCAAAACTTTGCTGAACCAAGAAAAATATGGGTTTAATGTTCTCTGCTCATTTTTTTTTCTTCTTTAAAAAAAATACAACCCAAAGAAAAGAAAGGGAAACTTATTAGTATGTAATGTTTGAGTCTATCCCATTTATACACAACATTGTAAACATATATAATCTATATTACATGTGCTTCATTTCTGCCTGGGTGTGTTTTTTTTTTTCTTTAAACCTTTTAGTCATCACTAGAACACCACAAAAAACCAAAACAGAACAAAACAAAAAAAAAAAAAATCAAACCAAAACAAATAAAAACAAAACAAAAACTGACCAAGGAACACAAGTTACAGGTTATTTAACATCTTTCTGTCAAGGGTCCCTTCCCCAGTCTCCTGGGGGCAGAGTGGTCAACAACACAGTCCAAAGGAGGGCTCATGAGCCATCCACAATGCAAAGCCAGCTCCAGGGAATGGGTGATGGGGAACACTGGTTTTAAAAAAGGGGGCTTCACAACAGAGGACTGGGTTTTGCCCGCTGCAGATGCTGAAGGAAGTCTCAAACTGCGGGACCTGGCAGCCGAGGCTCCCCACTGCTCCTTATCCTCAAGTCCATGTCTGGAGTCTCTGGTTTGTTTTTTCTTTAAATTTTAAAAGGTGTTTTTCTTTGTTGCTGCAGTCGTTCTTCTCCCCCTGGGTGTGACGAGCTGAGCCAAGTAGCTGGGTCCCGCCCTCCTGCTGGGTCCTTCATAAGTAGATGCGCCGAAGGTCTCCAGGAGACGTGATGGTGTTACACTGAGGACAGAGCTTCTTGGCACCCTGCAACCAGCAGAGGAGATGCACAGTGTGAGAGCATGAAGGACATCCCTGCCCTCGGCCTGGGACTGCAGGAGCAGTAAGGCCCTCCAGGCAGGGCCATGGCCTCTAACAGTGAGCACAAGCTGTGTGAAGGGGGAGTCCCAATGCCTTCCTTGCCTGTCCTGCAAGCCCCTTGTCCTGCTCCAGTCTGTGGATTGAGGCAGCTGGACAAGCAGGAGTTCTGCAGAGGGCTGAAACCCAGAGCCAAGGTGCATCACCCAACTCAGCATTGCTGTCACCACTGGCTGTTTGTTTCCCTTGCTCACCTGCAGCCCTCCATGAGCCAGTTCAGCCCACTCAACAGGCAGAAAAATCAACCCAGCCGGAACAAGTGAAATTTTCAGCAGGGCTTGGACCATCCCTTTCAGGGCAGCAGAACGGGGCACTGCCTTGTCCATCCTGCAAAAGCCTAGAGCTGCTGGCATGAAGGAACCCTCTGTCCTGTTCTCCCCAGCTCTCACAGACACTGCAGAGATGAGTCTGTTCCAGGTGAGCTGGAAACAGCAAACTGATGTGAGCTGGGGTGGGGTAATGGGTGGCCAACAGGAACACTATATGAAATAAAACAAGGGCTGATGTGCCATCTATCACTGAGACTGACAGCAAGAGGGTGTTAATAAGCCTTAGAATTGGGGTCAACCTAAGCTGGTCATCATTAGATTGGCAGATGTGACAGACAATTGATGGGAAAAATGACAGAAAGATGGCTCTACTGTGAGACAGCCTCCCAACTACAGGACCAGCAGTGTGGGAAACTGGGATGGTCCTCCCTGCTCCCACTGCACATCATTCCTTGAGTCATGGACTTGGCACACCTACCATTCCCAGAGCTTTGCACTTCTGAACAATCAGGTCCTATCTGACAGCCCTCACTGCCAGTGGCTCAGCTCTTGACGGAACACATGTGGGGACCATGGGCACCTGCACCTGATCTAAACCAGTCACACACAAAGTCCTGTTGAGCTAGAGCTGAAAGAAGTGCAAAAGACACCCAAAACACTCTGGGCATCACTCTCAGGGTGAGTGACAGGCTGGCATTCTGAAGGACAGACCACTGGTGGTCTGGATGGCACACCTAATGCTAGTGCTGATGCCTGTGGGCCCATCCTTCCAGTTATCTGGGACAACTACTGTGTCCTTTTTAGGTTTTCAGCCTTGCAGGGCAGGGACCATCCTGCTGTGCAATGCATCATGCAGCCCTATGCAGTGGTCTTCACTGAGTAGACTTGGCATGCTGGATTCTGGGAGAGCCAAGTGCAAACTGTAACTCAAAGGAAAGGGTTAAACGCTGATGAAATGGAAACTTGAGTGCACTGGACTTCAGCAGAGCCTATTTATTTAACATGTCTCTTTGCTTATGCTCAATTCCTCAGCTTTGGATCTCCAGAATTAGAAATGGTAAGCTCTACTCTGCATGTCCCAGTAAAAACTTGCTGCAGTGGTGAAAACATGAGGGAAAAATCTGAACATCTGCCCCTTCTGCCACTGTGGTGACATAGCACTCCCCAGGGGCTCACTAATCTGGATGCAAATGCCACAAAATATCCTGTTTCAATTGAGTCTCTGCTCAGTTCCATGCAGTTCCCTTTTCCTTGGAGGAACCTGTTGCATCTAGTTGCCCTCTTGGCATCATCTTCGTGGCCAGAGGGGGTCCCAAAGGAAGTGGCAGGGGGGTGCTGAAGAACTAATTCAGTCTGTTGTCTGAGGAACAGCAGCTGGCAGCTGCCTTTTCCAGCTTTCTTGTGTGCCCTGAGAAGATGAAGTGTGCATGGGGACTTCAAGCATTCCAGATGTGACTAGTGTCCACATCTGTGTCCATGTTCTCCTTCCTAAGATAGCCTTACTGGCAAGAGGCAGTAAGGCATTGAACCAAGGGCTGCAAGTGCTCACTATAAGCACCAGCCCTCTGCACTCAGCCCACAGGGATGGCAGAACAAGCCTGATGAAACCATGTGCATGTTTGCTGCTCTCTACCTAGCAAAGCAAGGTCAGGTATGCAGTTCCCTCACACTATAGGGAAAGGGAAGATGGCTGGAATTATCTTGCCAGACCTTGGGATCTCTGTCCCTGTTTTCTGCACTACATACTGATGGCTTTAGGGGATTCACTCTCCCACCTAAGGCTGAGAGCTGCACGTGCACAGCCAGGGACAAGTTTTCAACCATGTCATAAAGCAGAACCCAACCACATGGAGCTTGACCTATTTTCTGCAAAAGCTACATGATCACAGATTGATTTAGGGCAGTGGTGGATACTGCTTCACCTGCACATGGGAAGCACAGCTCATCCTTGAGCTCTGAAGCCTGGGTACATAGATAAGAACAGCAGCATTCTGGAAACCTTCAGCAGCCTGGCCTGAATGTGGTGCAGGCTGGGCCCAAGGTTCTAGGTCCCTCTAACATTTGGACACTTGGGGATACATTTTATTTGGTTTCTGCTGTGAGGAAATGTAATTTTTTGAAGTGCAGAGGGAGTCATTGTCTCTCCCAAAATGCTCAGGAACAGAAGCACTGAGAGATCACAGGATGCTGGATGCCTTGCCATTCTGCCATATTATATGAAACTGCCCTCCTCTGCACACATAAACATGTGGTAAATTCAGAACTAAGTCCTGATCTTTTACTTTTTAGATTGAAGTTGCTCAGAACCTTGTTCCTTACATCTGACTTTTCGGTGTAGGTGTACAACATTTATCTGCACCAGTGATTAAGCTTTCCTCTCTTGTGGAGAGGCACATAAGCTTGTACACACACACATGCTGGCACAGGCACAATGAAAAAGCATTTGCTCCCCCACTGCTCACCTGCCAGCTGGGGTTACTAAACTTTTCCCTTGAAATAAAAATGCTGTGGAATAATAAGTCCCACCTGTCGGCCACTTCTTTTTCTTTTTTTCCAGGTCCTTCTGCTCCTTTCATCATAGCTACATGGAAAAGCCTTGATGTGTTATAGCTGTGTGTGCTGGAGTAAAGGCCACCTCAACTTTTCCATTATAAACCCCAGTTTTGAGGGGTTTATAAAACTCTGCTGCAAGAAGTTTGCTCCAGGGCTGTTACAAAGCAAAGAAATGGGGCTGGAACCAGGATGGAGTTTATTTTTTCTCCTCCTTTCTTAATTAAAATTTGGCAAGTGATTGATCCACAATACAGGCTAATCACTTGGGGTGGTAGTTTGAAAAATGCATTAACGAGAGCTGAGATGTTGAAAAGTCGTTAGGGCTTACATGGTGCCAGGAAGGATTGGAGTAGTTTGTCTTAAAGTTGCCTCTTAAAAAAAATGGTATGATGTTTGCTATAAATTGGCTAAAGCAAGGAAACTCGATTTAGGCACTTCCTGCTGTCCTGTGGGTCTAAAAGTGGGCAATTTCCAAGCAGAATACGTTACCAGGCACAGACTAAAGAGACACACAAACAGAGCAGGCAAAAAAAGTAAATTTGAAGCAGAGAGAAGATGGGAAGGACCCAAACCAAGAGCCAGATTCTTGCCAGGAAAGGAACTGAATGCCAAGATCCAGTTCTTGACTAAGGCATCAGCCTCCTCTCCCACCCATGACTCCACATAAAGTGTGGAGCTTCCTCTTTGCAGATGCTAATTCCCACAGAAATAGCTGTCCTCCACTGCCATTGTGGGGTACCCTCCAGCTGCCAGGTAATGGGGTTAAACCACCAGAACAACTTTTATTACAAAGCCTCCTCAAAGGGTGGAGCTCATCCCCACAGTCTGCTGGAGGCCAGAACTGAAGAATGCTAATTAATAACCAGAGAACCTCATGGCAGATGAGAATATCATGAAGACTCAAGTGCAGCATCCATGCAGCTGCTGACTCAGGAGGCCCCTTTATGTTGCTGAAGCACTGAAGAATCACCCAGAAGGGCAGCTCTGTATCTGTGCTGTTTTGTACAAAACCACTGCAGCCCACATGGCATATATGGTACTAAAGCCTAGAAAGAGTGGCAAGGCTAAGAATGCAGTAATTACCAAAGATATAAATGTGTCAACTGCAGAGCACTCGCATATATCGATGGATCCCCTGGAAGCATTTTGTGATGAAGAAGGCTTTTTACAAGTGATTTTTTCCTGCTCTTGTAGTTGTCATTTTCAAATAAGACCAAGACAGGCAGGCACAAGCCTGGAATCAGCAAATACATGTGGGAAATGCTGGACCTGGCTTGTACAGGTGGTGGGAGAAACTCAGTGAACTGCATTTGCTCAACTAAACCTGTTCTCTTCCAGCCCTTGCACCCAACAGCTCCAGCACTGGCAAGCAACAGCTTGACTTAGCTTCCAAGCTCCATTTATTTAGTAAAAAAGGAAAACAGGGATTGGGAAACCACACAACTACAGACATATCAAGAACTCACCAACCCATTCTCTGGGGAAGATCACCTCAACCTGAATTACTGCTGACAGACACATCAATTCTGTTCTGACAAACCTCCAAGGATGGGAGGCTCCAAACTTCCCCAGCAAATCACTACAGCAGATGGCCAATCTCTTCTGTTAGAGAACTCTCCTCAGGAGAAGGAAAATACAAATCTCACTCACTATTAGCTGTAGGATCCCTCTCAGTTAATGGGGAAGGATGAAGATGGGGCAGACTCTCACAGAGGGAGATTCATCCCCTACCACCCCTTGACTTGGGCTGCAGTCCACCAAGCAGCTGAGGATGGACACCCACCATGAGGACTGTCAATGCTCAGGAAAGGAGTTCCACCTGATGCTGCCCAGCCTAAGTCTTGCTCCTGCAACACCATTTCATCTCCTGTCTTAGAAGAACCTGCAATGTTTTCAAGGTTTCCAAAAGGGATCACAAGTAAATCACTCCATGATTTTGGTGCTCTTAAGGCATCTCCAGGGTCCCTTTCTGCAATCCCAGCCTTTGCTTCAGAGATGGATTCTCCTCTGGTCAATGTTTCAACCCCAGAACCTGCAGCCTGCTGACATACTGAGCTCCAGTGCAATTAATTATACCTATACTAGAGAGTCCAGAAATCATTTGTAGAGTTAGTGTTTAAAAGTCTCTTCCTTGCCCTTACAACAGAACAGTTATAATTTGGAGTTGAACATCAAGAGCCAAAAGTAAAAAAAATGTCATTTGCATAAAGTCTAAGCACTTTAAAATCCCATCCTAATCAGTGCCCTAAACACTATCAAGTCAGATGCTCAGATCATTGTACTACTGTATCCTATAAAATGTTTAAGCCTTTGGTCCATAGACACATGTGAGCATCAAACTTCACCCTGTCTTCAATACCCTGCAGAGGTTTAAAAGTGCTGCCAGGCATTCTGAGCCTTCAGTTCCAGGGCCTTGTTCAGGACATGATCCTTGCTCTCTCAGATACACTCACGCTCTAAGTTAATATTAGATCTTGGTTGGGCATGTGAACCAAGGCATAGGAGAAAGGGGACTTTCCACCAGCATGGATGGCAGATCTCCAGATTGTTCCAAAGGGGCCAGAAGCCTGACACAACCCGCCTGCTCCAACTCCTATTAACTCCAACAAATTGTTTATTGCACAACAGAAGAAAAATGCTGCCCCTCTCCCCCAGCCAAGTCTTTCCATGTGTGCTGCATGCACAGGCTCCCTCCTCCCAACCCCACTGGGGAGCCAGCTTTATACCCAGGGAAAGGTAACAGCAGCGATTATTACACACACTATCCCACAGCTCCTCGCTTGTTAAAAAAAACAAGAGTCTCTTTTGTGCCCGAAATAAAAGGAGATACCTTAATTAGAACAATGCAGGTTGGTAAGCATTAAACACTGAGCCCAGCTGCTGTATGCCATTAAATTCATAAAAAAGGAGGGGGGAAGGAGGGCAGTCTTAACGAGATTACACACATTGACTTTGATCAAGACACAAAAGCACCAAGGCGTTCCAGGGTTTTTATTGCTGTCTTCAGGCTACATTTTAATGGTTACATTAGAAACATGCGAACACAGGCTGGGAGATTTTTTTGAGATGGGAGAGGGAGTGCAAGCATGCCTTGTGAAAAGGCCTGGTTTAATAAATTGGGGGCTGCAGGGAGAGGTAGGACTGGGGAACACATGAGAAGTCACTTATTAATTGCTTCCCCTATGCAAGTGCCAAGTCCTAACACGATGTCTTGCTGGACTATTCCCATCCTGCCTGCCTGGTCAGCAGAAGAGCTGTGTGTAGATCACACACAGCCAGCTTCATCACCTTTCTCACGGAATTCTAAGGGGGAGATGGCTTCCCTAGTGCAAGGGAAATGTTAATCCCTGGGCACCTGGAATGACTTTTCATGTTCTCATGAGCAACTGAGACTGCTGAACATGCCAAAAAGGGACCTGACTGAAGTTGAACTAAGTTGCTGCTGAACCTAAAAACAGCTTTAA
This sequence comes from Erithacus rubecula, assembly GCF_903797595.1. Lineage (NCBI taxonomy): Eukaryota > Metazoa > Chordata > Aves > Passeriformes > Muscicapidae > Erithacus > Erithacus rubecula. The sequence continues at coordinate 17,976,308 of NC_136662.1, read as the reverse complement.
ATTGGTACCACAGATTTAGAAGATGACTTGAGGCTGGTGAGGAGAGGACAAACACTTCAGAGTAAAGAAAATGAAGAGCAAATTAGTGTTTTATCCTGTGCTTGCAGCACTGCTGAAAGACAAGATTACTCTTTACTTAGCAAAGGTGGCAGAGCACATATTCATCCAGACACCTCACAGCTACATAACGTGTCTTTTATAAGATGCTGCTAAAATGTTTACAAAAGCTTGTATAATGTAAATAGTGACGGGTGTAGCTGAAGAGCTATAAAATACAGCCCAAGGGATAGCCAAGTTATTGAGTTCTATTAGTACTCAAGCCCACAGGCACTTCACCATCCTGGTAACTTTTCTTGGACAAGACTTTTAAAAGGCAGGATTTAAAGCATGATCAGCTTAATCGTAATTCCAAGCACACAACGTGTTTTATAAAGTAGAGTAATGCCTTCCAGGAACAAGTTTTTAGGAGTGGCATTCCCTTGCATTTTTTGCAACCCAACACTGTATCATCTTGCTAACAGGAGAACTAGAAAGCACAATTAGCTATTTTCCACTCCCAGCCTGAACAAAATGAAAGCTTGAAAATCAGCTGCAGAGGGATGTTAAAGGCTGATTATAAAGCCCACAGTTTTAACACAGGAAAACACTTTATTTAGTAACACCTTAAATTTTAACCTGATGTCCTTTAATAAATGTATAAATTACTACTCTACTGGGTCACCTATTCAATATTCAAGATAGTTCCCAATCTTTTAAACAGAATGGCATATATTTGAAAACCACACAGTGCTATTCCAAATAACCTAAAAAATTATACATTCACATTATATAAACTCCCTTCCATATCCTTTCTCCTGAAGATTATTCCCTTTCCTTCAGGGGAATATTATGTTTCTGAGAAGCAATCTATTCCATGAAATCTCAGTGGATTTGGCCTCCATTCTCACAGCTTTACCTCTCTGCATGGATGCTCCCAAGGAAATTACTGAAAGGCAAGGTAGTCCCTGACAGAGAGTTCTTCCCACAGCAGAGAAGGAAAAAGGAAGAGGCAGGACAGCACTTGGGTCACAACGACTCAAAACTTTCTCATGTCAAAGCTAGAGTGGGGTGTTAAACAGCCAGGATTGGGGAATCTGCAAGCACAGCACTCAGATTGTTTAAAATAAAACAAAAAGCACCCTTCCCTGTGGCAATCTAGAATAAAGTATCTGAGAAGAGAGGAAAAAGGCTGGAAGTCAACAAGAAAGCAGACAAGAGCCTCACCAGAGTCCGCAGCCAGCATTCTTCACAGTGCACATGCCAGCACTGAATAGAAGTCAGGGGCATTGTGTAGGAGTCCTAAGGAAAAGAAGCAAACAGATTATTTTCATAGCTGTGATCTAGTGATTCTTCACTCCCAAACCCAACCCAAACCCAAACCAATCCAAACAAAAAAAAAGCCTTTCTTTGTGGGCAACACTGTCTTGCATTTTGCTAAAAAATTTGGTTAAAATAACCAACTTGTGTAATATGTAAGATGTATTTTTGTAATGTTTGTATAGAAGTGCCAGAAAGTCTCCTTCAATTCCTCTTCTTTACTCCCCAGAACTCCTATTGGAAGCCCATAATCCACTCAAGTGATGACCTGGCTCAGCACAGTTATTGCAAATGCATCTGAAGTTGCTCTGGCCACCTGCCATTATTCTCATCAGAAAGTTACCAGATCATATGAAAATCAGTGACAGGGTAAGATCAACCCATATCTCAACTCAGCTCTGCAGGAATAATGTAACTACATCCCAAGAATGCTGTTGCTATTCCAGCAGACATTCCTTCTCAAGTATCTTCTATCATTGCTAACAAACCTCTGAAAATCAGCAGCAATCTGTTGTCCCTTCTGTAGGATGAGTGACAAGGACTGCATTCCCACACCCTCAAGTTGTGAGCTGGCTGGGATAGAGAAGCCTGTGCATAAAGCTGAGGTTGCAGAGGGAGCTCTCTACCAAGCACAATGTCCTGTTCTCAGCAGAACACAAACTCAAAAGGAGATGTGGAGCCCTTCAGGCTTGGACCATCAGAGGGAGCTGCTGCCCTTCCTGAGGAAGGCCACAGCATCACCAGAGAGCAAGGACACTGGCAACTTCTAAGAGCTCAGGCAACATCCCTGTTACCAAATCAGAGAAGGTAAGCCTCTGACCACAGATTCTGCACTCTTCTATGTACCTAAATTTGCACATGCAGGAAAAAGATGCTGGTATCTTTTTCTACAGGAAGCCATCTGAATTTGGGCTTTTCTTGCCCCTGATATAGAGGGACAGCTATAAATACCAGTGAAACAACCGAATTTGTACAGAAATTTGAGTTGTTAAGACCTTAATTTGGAAGGCTAATTGATGATGACTTCCTCCAGTCTGCCTGAAAAAAGAGAAAAGCTTCTCCCCTGCTCGGCAAAGACACCAAGACATTTCTGATTCATTACCACGAGTGGAGTGCTACTCACCATGCAAATGAGACATTTATAGCGGTCCCCACGGGAAAGCTGCCTTTCTAACTCACGGACACGAGCCTTTAACGCTTCAAATGTTGTCACTGCAGAGTCTTCTGTAATTCTGCAAAAGATGGTGAACAGTGAACATCACTGAGCACACAAGACTGTTAAGAGTTTGGGGGGAAAGAGGATCTCACAACAGGTACTGCACAGGAAACGGTATCATATTTTGAGCTAATACATCCAACTTGGGTTAAAATAGAATTCCCGAAAAGCCTAGTGTGAATTCTTTAAAGTGTCTTTCTAAACACTTCTGAACACATCACAAAAGAATAAAACCACTGCTGGGGTTGCCAGCTTCATACAGAGCAAGACATAGACATTTAAAGAAGAGATATTTTTGTTGAGGTTTTTTGTTTGTTTTCTGCGTTTTTTCTTGTGCCCCTTAAGAGATTACTTAGGACCACATGCTTGAGACAAAGTTCTGTATGCTGCTTTAAAGCTGCTGAGATAACTTTTTGTGGGCAATAGGAGCTGTTCTTCCCCTTAGAGAATGGAGGCCTTTGCTGGCCATCAGCCTCGTGAAATGCAAAATCAGCTCATTACACAGGATCAACACAATGGCTTATATTAATGAAAGCCCCAGCTTTTTGATTCTAATACTGAAAGAATGGAGAAACCAAAAGCACTGGACACAGTGCCAACAGGGTGGCTATAAAGGAAGCTTTACAATCTCAGCTTTCCCATTTCCTAGGGTCATTTTTGATGGGCAGCATTATCTCCTTTGTCACAGAGGCACTGTGCTGAGGCCAGGCAAGTGTATTTTCATGGTTCTGCAAGGCTGGTGAAAAGAGCAACTTGCCAACCTAAAATCAAGGGTAGACAGCAATGCTTAGCAAATGAAATGTAGGGAGCATTACAGACCAGGATGCATCACTCCAGCATGCTGCAAAATCCAATTTCTACACAGGCAGGCATAGGGAGGGGCCCCCAGGTATTCCCCAGAAAAGATTTAGAGCATTGACATAAAGGCTCTTACTTTCTTGAATAATAACAAAACCAACAATTTTCACATGTATCAGTGAATTTCTGGCATCTCCAAGCAGACTCAAGCTCAGAAGAATCTGAAGATTCTGACATCAGAAGCTGCATAATCAATCACAAGATAACCCACAGTGGCACCTATGTCTTCTACCTTTTTAGAGGATGATTCATCAACAGGTGGCTGAAGCACAGACCTAGTGGAATTACTACAACCAGTAAAGGGAGCTGCAATCTCAGTACTCTCGCTGCAGGCAGGCACTCATTCCTTTGTTCATTAGTCACTTGTTGCTAGCACTGCAGGGAGGAACCTGGGGGATCTCCCACAAGATGATTCTGATGGCTTTTCCCAAGGCTTTGGTAACAGAACTAGTCAGAGATATCTTGGGTGATTTTCCTAATCATGACACTTCAGAATACAGCGAAGCTGCTGGAATGTGTATGTTAACTATCAGTGTTACAAAGCTCCTTCAGCTTCACTCCCACCTCTGTACTGATGAGACACACTCTGTATCACCTAACTCAGATCTTCATCAGAAGGAGATTCATTGCAAGTGACAGCTGCCAGAAAATGGTAACAATTCTAAAACTGCAAAAATGGTAAAGAAATACAAATGTCCCATGATAGCCTAGAGGGTGAGGACTGTGTGGGGACAGGGACACTGTGGATTCAAGTCTTGGAATCCATAAATATTCTTTGGAGTAAGATGAAAGAGTTTCAGTAGGAGACAATGCACCCTGCTGTGAAAACACCCACTTGCTCCTACTCGTTGGTATAAATTATTGCCATATCCCAGCTTGAGTTCTCACTCTCAAGGAAGAGCTGCTAGTATTTTCAAAGAAAGTCTAGAAAGGTGTTAGTTTTGTCCAAGGAAGAAAAGGATTTATTTATTTATAGCTTGAAGATTATTGTTGGCTGAGAAAATTGTTTCTCTTTCAGTCTGGCCCACCATTGAACTGATGCTGGCTGAAGACTGCAGTTGAATTTGACTTCATGGAATCCATTTCTCCTTCCTGCATACACAAGGGCACTGGAGCTGTAAAGGCAGCGAATGTGACTCCTGCCCAAAGCAGGTGGCAAGGAGAACCTCAACCCTTGCTAAATTATCCTTTTACTATCTGCAGAGCTACCTGTCTTCCTCAGATGGGTGGGCAAATCAGAAAGGAAAGGGAAAAGTTGATTCCTTGAGCAGATACCAACAAAATGCCTGTTCATTCCCCAGTCCCAGCCCAGTAACAGTCAAAACCTGAAAAGGAAAAATTTGCCACTGCAACAACTAGAGAAGATAGAAAATGGTTTGTTTATAGAAATTTAAACAGCTGACCCCCATTGGCCAATTTTGGAAAGTCTCTGAGATAATCGCACCTGTCCAGTAATAAATGAATGAATCAGAAAAGGAGGCTGAATAGAGGTATAAGCAATAATGCTCAGAGGCTGCCTGATACAATGGCCAATCAATAGGAGGGCTGTAGATCAGGGTGCTAGTTAGCTGGAAAATTACCGCACCGCTGCGTGCGTCACGCTGTAGGGATCCTGGACAATCAATGTGGGAGGTATTGATTTAGTTATTATCACTTCATACGCTCCAGACATTGTTAAATATACATTTATTAACAAGACTGGGGTACATTGGTAAGAGAGGGAGCTTTAGCCACTGTGCTGCCTCCCAGCACTGATCAAAGCTCAGCTATGACAGAATTTGAACTCCATGTTCTCCCTGCTAAGCAAGCTCACAGGGCAAATCCTGACACACAGCACAGTGCTGAAGACACAGCTCCTGCTTCACATGGCAGAGAGGAGTTTTGGCCGTAAGTGAATATTTTGCACTTGAGATTTCAGGAAAACCTCTCGGAGCAGCAGCAACAAGGGATGTGGCAGCCAAGGGTCAACCCAAAGTGAGCGATAATTGCATGGTTGCTTCGGAAAAGCTGGAGGAAATGAGGTCAAGGGAAATAGGGAGAACATTAGTAAATAAAGGAAACTGAAACTACCTCCAGGGATGGAATAAAGACAAGAGTCACTTCCCATGTGTCTGGCTCCCGTGGTGGCCACTGCACTTGGGACACATGCCATTCCATTCAGTGTCATTTTACCGTCAACCTGCTGCTTGTATCCTAAAGATAAGCATCGCTTAGGATCAACTCTTCCTGCAGCAGCAATCTTGGGAACTCCCTCAGGATTCCCTCTTGTGTGTGCACCTTGTGTGCACTTGCCTGGACACAGCTGGGAGCAGCCTTGGGCAGAATTTTTCCAGGGTAACGCCAGGGTGGAGTGAGGGTCAGAAAGCCAAGTGCCATGGACAGGGGAAGGCTGTGTACAAGTTAGCCTGCCAAGTGAGGCAGAGGGAATTACAGAGAAGGAATTGGCTCTCTGTTTTGCCTTGACCTCATGTTGGATGCAGGAGGACTCTTAACAATTTTGCACCTCAGCGCTCTGATTCGACGTGTTTGGATAACGTCATTTATCAGCCTCCAGAGAGACCTGCTGAGCACAACTGCTGCCAAGAGCTATACCTTGAGCCCCAGTGCTCATGCTTCTCCAGCAGGTGTGAGAGGCCTGATACCTGAACTGTCCTCCCTGGCTGAGGACAAACCAAGAGGGCACCTCCATCCTGGAGTAGAGTAGAGACTTGCTGTGACACCACCACACACACGGCAACCTGAGTGAGAATGTTTATACAAGAGCAAAAACAGGAAGGGAGGGCTCCTTGTGGAAGAAGCTGGGTCCTGTACTTCTCCCTGGACTTTGTGGCTACGTTTTCCACACCTTGGCAGTGACACTTAAGGATGCTGGGTATCAAGAAGCAAGTCTGTGAGACTGGGCAGACAGCATATAATAATTTTCAACCTTTCTGCCCAATGCAAATTTTTTCTACTATTCACAGCATTCTTCCCTGAGCACTGAAAATAGGAATACTTTTTTTCTCTGAGAAAATCCCTGCCTTGTTCAGGTAAAAGGCCAGAAGAAGTGCACAGAAATACTGTGGATGAGGAAAATGGACCTATCTGTAGCTTTGAGCAGCAGTAGCCACCTGAGAAATCTCCCCTGGGAAACAGCCAGGCCCCCTCTTTGCTAAAAAACTTTAACCCAACCACTGGTTATTTGTTAAACATTAGCATGCATGTGATCTTTGTTTCTCCAAATTAAATCGAGCAATTCCTACCCGCTGTCCCAGTGGGCAATCACAAGCAATTCCGTTAATTAAATTATCTCTGATTCTGCAGCTCTGGAATCTCTCAATTGACTAAGTCTGTGCTTTATCATCAACAAAATACTGGACCAAAAAGGAAACAAAAAATGCTGATGTCAGGGTGATTGGCTTCAGTTAACCCTTCCCAGCTGGATATTAAGGGCTGCACAAGAAACTGCTGTACTGGAACAAGCCCAAGAGCGAGAGCCTTGTACCACAGATACCAGTAGCAGCTGTTCTCATTTGTGTTTCCTTTCCACTGCACAGAAAAAACACAAACACCACACTGTCCCTGCATCCAGCCTATTTAAGAGCCACAGAAAGATACAGACTGCTAGCTGCAGAAGAAGCAGGAAAACACCTCAAAGAAGCCCCTGCAAATACCCCATCCTCATCTTATCCAGATCTCATTTGATGTATCCTGCTGTTGTGGAGTCTCCATAAAACATTCCCCTTTGGTTTATTTCAACTGGATATAAATTTTCCTTTCTTCATAAATGGCTACACTGTACACAGTATTCCATAAATTTTTACAATTCCACTGTTTGTATGTACCTTGTAAAAAACACTTAGCACTGATTAAATGCACCACCAATAAAATTTCATGGGCTACTTTTGACTCTTGATATTCTGACCTTCTCTCTTCCTCATACATTTATTTTTGCTTTCCTATGCCTGTAAACACAGACTGGCAGAGAGGAAAATGAACAGCACCACTGACAAACCTGAAAGTGATGTATTTATTTTTAAACAAAGCCTTTATCCTCCCTTGTCCAAAGTGGAGAACCCAGCAGAACACACGTGCCACCTCTCTGCACCAAGGGCAGAAGTCGTGTCACTAGCAGCTTACATATCATAAATATTAGAAACAGACTGGTCGATGCTTTGAAGGCAAAGTCAAGTTAAAGTAAGATTTCAGGAGCAGAGAAATTGCCCCAGGCCATATCCAACCTCAGCTGTAGATGCCAATTATCATAACTATTACTACACTGCAGGAGAGAAAGCCTGGTGCAGTACTTGCTTTGTGGGACACAAATCTTCAAGACCTGATAAAATGACCCCAACATCAGTGCACAATCATGCAATTGCCTTCTCTCCTAGCCAATTTACATCTGGGTGAGAGGGCAACTCTTTCAGAGAAGGGACTCTGTTTTACTAGCCTGTAACATGCTGTGCACAGCCCTGTGACACCCAGGAGCACTGCAGAATGGGTGATGCTGTCTCAGCTCTCACTCATACATTGTCTTCAATGCAACTCCCTCACTACCTGAGTTTCAAACACTAACTATAAACACCCTCATGCTTTTTGGAATAAGAACTGCTTTTGTTTTGAACCCCATGAAATAAACCCCATGTTTTCTTTAAAAGAAAACAGATACAGCTCAGGCATTTTCAGTATCTTAAGTCTCTGGAAGAAGCCCAGTGTCAGGCACTGGTGGCAGATTGACTGTGAATCACCCCACAACATGTGGGCTACCAGACTGGCACAATATACTGAGATTTTATTTCACTAGATGAGCTGGTTATAGCAGAAGGGGTTTGCATGCCTTGATGTAGAAAACGGCCCAGCAAAGCTGTTTACAGAAGAGCCATGTCAAATCACACCAAGTGAAGTTCAGACCCTCTAAAGGGTCTGCAAGACTGCCAATGCTAAAAGCAAATCTCCTGGCAAGACACCAATGTTTTAGGAGTTGGCTTCCCCTTTATTTAGCTAGAAATCTCATTTATTTGGTTTATTTGTTTTTAGACTAACCTCCTTTAAAGAGGCTGACTTATAATCCTGTAAAACGTTGTCACATGTATTGAGGAAATTGGCAAGGATGCTAATTTATTGTCCTCTAGGAAAAAAAGCCCTCTTTCCTTGATTAATGTATGTTTTTGTATTGTAAGATATTAAAGAATGTTGCTTCACCTGTAATTATAGAGAATAGTTTACTCTGGCAAAGTGCCCTGGCTTCTGGTTGCCAAGTTATGAATAATGCAATGTTCCCCATTCTAATTTCCGTGTTCTAAGTTGTGAATTTGGAGCAGGGTGCATGCAAGGGCACACACACACGACTCTGAGGCACTCTCAGTCACGAGCGCCTCTATTTTATACTTGCTTGCACAACTTGTTAATACTGGCATCTGCTTGCCAAATTCAGAGTTTGCTTCTGACTAATTTCATCTTGATGCAAACCAAAAATGTTGTCTCTTTTTTTCCCCACAGAGGAATTATTTCTCTTACACTTGCATGCACCGTTGCAATACCACTGAGGGGAGCTTACCACTGCGAGAAGGCGTTTTAAGCTGCATTTAGTAGGGACTTGGGTAAAGATTCCCTGAAGAATTTAATGACAGAAGAATTCATTTTGCTTTCATATCTCCCCCGCCTCCATAACACAGAACCAACAATGTCTTTACAGAAGCGGGAAGTAAATTCAGGCGCTGGCTCTTTCCCTTCCCTTTTTTTGGCCCGTGTTTTGCTGGGACACATGTGCCCAGCCCCAATCAAAACAGAGACAGATGGCACCGCTGATCATTCAGAATAGAAGGAGCCTCGGAGTCAGCATGTTTAGATGCATTTGTAGGGCCATGCAGCATCCACTGGCCACTGGGACTGATTTAAAAAGGCGGCGAGCGAAAGTCTGAGCTTGCGCCAAAATTTTAAATGTGCCATTTGAGCAATTATGGTTCGACATGAAAGCTGGGAGAAAGAATGCATAGGTCATTCTGATTAGATTTAAAGACTATGTTCCCTGTTCCAAAGAGAAAATAAATGCAATCCCATTGCTCTACTGGAGCAGCTTTGGCGATAAAGAAAAAAGCCATGCTGTGGAAAAGTGGTTTACTGCAGCAAGGATTTGTTGAAGCAGCACAGGCTGAATCAGAAAATGATTCTCTAAACAACGTTCCTAAACAGAAATAATTACTCATCTAATGCGTTACTATCGCAATTCACTTTTCAAATGTATCCGTCATCCTGGAGACCTCAATTGTGTTTCTGACAGATCTGTGAAGGTGTATTGAGGTCTCTACACCTTAATGCAAGCCAGGGGCACAAAAGGCAGGAGGTGGAAATGGAAAATGCAGCTCCTCTCCTTGCAGAGGCGTGCAGGCTAAAGGTTCCAGCCTACGGACACTTGCCTCCATCCACAAGTAAACGTGTTTGGATTATGACCAAGCTCCATGTATAGCTAGACAGGTCTATTTTTCTACTGGAAGACTTATGGCAGCTGTACCTTGTCATCTTACTGTGGCCTGGAGCTGGTCTGGGATTATTGGTAGCTTTGGCTGGATGGTAAGGGCACAAAATTATAAAATATCCATGAAGTGAAAGAGGAATAGCAAATTCCTAGGGCTGAAAGTTGCTCAGAAGGTTGGACATGCAGCTGAGTCTTGCAGCCAGCCTCTGTGAGCAATTAAATAAATGTCTCCTACTCCCATGGCCCCCATCCAAACGACTGAAATAAACAGGAAATATCTATGCTACTACAGCAGCACTTGGATTCATCTATAGCCTTTTAAGGGCTTTACTGTGGAGGTGATATGCTTTCCAGAACCTCCATTCATGACTGCTGATTGGAGGCACACAAGGGCAGTGCAAAAACACATCCTCCAGACAGCTTCCTACAACTGCTGCTGCCGCCCTAGAACTTTTACACTGTTGCTGCTTCCTTTACAGGGAAAGAAAGGATCAGAATTAGCATCATTTAAGGTAACTGTGCCTTCAAAAAGAAACACGAGGCTATTAAAGGAGGCCAGGGCACATTAGTATCATATAACCAATTGTGGTCCCAGAGCTAGAAAAGGAAACCAGCAGTGCAGTGGAAGGACAGGTCAAGAGCCAGCTGAGGGAAAAGCAGGAATGCTTATGCAACTGTTTGGGAAACAACAGCTTTTTCCAGACAAAACCATCAAACATGAAGAAAGAAGATAACTGAGATAATGGAGAAATAGGATGAAGTAACATCCCTGTAACAATGAGGTGTAAGGTTAGAAAAAGCATCCACACTCAAGTGGGGAACAAAAGATCTACATGGATATGAAAATAATTACATTACTTGCTATTACTTTGTTTCTGTAAAGGCACTGTTCGGTTCTGTGTCACAGAGATGAAGGAGATATGAAAGCACAATGAATTCTTCTGTCATCATATTCCTTGGGAAATCTTTATCAAGCTCCAACTAAATGTGACTTAACACTCCTCCTTGCAGAAGTAACCACCCCTCAATGGTACTGCAACTGTGCATGGAAGTGTAAGACAAATAATTACCTAATTACCCCCTCTACAGCTGTCCCAGAAATGGTTTAATGAGAACTAAAAAAACTGGTCTTTTTTTCAAGTACTATTTCATATTTATACTTACTAACAGTAGCCTAAGAAATGCATAAACTACCAAGAGGTGTAATTACACCCATCCTGTTGTCATACAGCAGCTGGCACACCAGAAACTCTTCCTGAGTCATGCCAGTCAGTGAGTGCCAAGGAGAGCAGTAGCCCTGTGCACCACCTCAGCAGATGCAGGAGAGACAGCAAACTGGCAGTGAATGGGGCACAAGATCCCTCTTCTGCTCTTCAAAGGAACATTTTAATCCAAACACGGAGTGCAGCCTACATAAAGATAATTGTTACTTTTCTCTTGAGAGCATCTGAGCACCACGCAAACATTTCCTAAAAAAATAGTGTCAGTCCCTGCCTCTTAATTTTTGCAGCATAGTTAAGGGATGTGAATGAACAGTCACATCCTCAAAGTATTTTCAGAAGGAACATGGCATGATCCACAATGCTCCATCAGAGACAATGTTAAACACAACTGGCTAATTTTAGGGATGAGTCTTCTCTCTGACAAACTGCTCACACTTCTAAGGGCAGAATTCGTCTGCTAGAAGGCAGTTGTTTGTGTTTTATAAGCTAAAGTTTCTCTTACCTATGGAATAACTCCAGTATTTCACAGGGAATCATCATCCATCTAACTGAAGTACCCTCTAACAGACCATCAGCCTCATATCCCCTTTGAAATAGCACAGCTGAGCACTTGCTGGGCCACGATTTATTTTTTACCTTCTAAGACATCTTGGTAACTCTATAGCTCAATAGTGACAGTCGAATTTCACACTGCGATAGCCCCCCATCGATTTTTCATTCCCAGGAAGCAACTCTACAAATTAAAGTTAACAGCATTTCTGAAACTAAGAAAAGAAAAAAGAAAAGAAGGGGCAGGCAAAGAGACATAAATTGCAAGATGCCTAAACCGCGCCCCCAACACAGGAACGAAATTCCATCCTGGGTTTTTCACCAGTTATGAGACAGGGATGCAGAACCCACTTTCCCTGAAGCCAGCAGATCCCTTGGGTTTGCAGATGCTTCAGCTTAGAAACATCACAGGTTCAACAGAACTGAGAGTCCTTTCCTACATGAAGATGTCAAAATCTATAGAAAACTGCCTCAGGGCATGAAACTAGAGCAAACCTCTGGACAACGCTGCACTAAACAGAGACACCACCTATCCCCAGGTCTGAGCTTGTACATCACAGCCTGCTTCACTGAGCTTGCTGATTGGCCAGTGAAGAACTGAACACTGATACAATTTTAGTTTGGCACAGTGGTTATAATGTTTGAGACCATTATTAGCACATGTAACTTCTCTCCAGCAGTTAAGAGAGGGAGCAGAATAAAGAAACACAGCCAAACAGTCTGCTTTCCACTGTGACATCTCAGATAAGTAATTCCAAAGCCTCACTTCATAATTAAATGAAACATCTATCTCCATATCCTTTCAACACCAAATACCAGTAAACAGTACAAACCCAGTATTACATACTACTGAACTACTGAAAAGGAGTAAAGCCTAATAAAAAAATCTGGACACAAGCAGCACAGCCCAGCAGCTTTTTCTCAGCCTTTGACAATCCCATTCTTCAGTTCAGTGTACTGAATCCTTTCCCAAGTTCATGTAGGCTGCTTCAGTACTGGACCCACCAGCAACATCATGCTCTTGGCTTAGCAGAACACAAAGGGTTAGTTCATTTATGCCTCTAGTTAATTTTTTAATTCTGTCTTTGGTATGAGATGCTCTTGTCTCCCATCAAAGCCTATTAGTGGTGTGACACTGTGGAGAAGGGCTGGATAGTGCTTATCCTATGGTGTGAATTCTCAACAGCTTCTGTTTTCCTCTGACATACCAGCTTAAGCGTGGCTCCTTCCCTTTTAGGCCTCTGCTAATCCCCTGGCTTCACACCCCCCTCCTGCCTGGATGTGTCTGCTTGGGAGCAGGGTCTCCACAACAGACTGCTACCTCTCTGATTGCTCTCACATGCCTGTCTCTTTGCACAAGGACCCCAATCTAAACTTTGTTTAATTTTAACTGATGCACTCCTCTGTACTGCTGTGCCAGAGCCCCTCCAGAACCACAGTTTCAAAACAGCTGGATTGAAAAGCTGCAAGATGGGAGGGGAGTAAAGAGAAGACAGGAAAAATAAAACAAATACAATTGCTTTTTGTCTCTAAAACCCTCTTTTTAACCCAACAAGCGTCTCACCCAATGAAGCATGATAAGCATGAAGTGTTATATAAAGAAGATAATTATAAAGGGATTTAATGCTTGGCAGGCTTGTATTGTAAGGTTCAGAGCAGAGGTAGCATACTCACTTACACAGCCTTGTGTCCGGGTTTGCTATTATGCGAGTTAGCATGGCTGGGGCCAAGCAGAATCAGGAACAAGATTTGTTTTACCAAAAAAAAAAAAAAAAGAAAAAAAAAAAAAAAAAGAAAAAAGAAAAAAAAAGAAAAAAAGAAAAAAGCACAGCCCCCTTCCCAACGAGGATGGCAGTTTCAGTCCCACCTCCTTCCACTTCTGTCCCATCCCTGATTAATGATGTTGTCTGCCTGATTTATGACCCACCCCAACAGATTAGAGTTTCCCTCTTCAACCTCCCCCCCTTTCACCCCTCCCAGAAGGCACAGCCACACTCCGCTGGAAATATTAGAGAATTATTAAATAAACATTCATACGTCATGTCTCTTCCCATACTGAGCTCATCGTAGTCAATGCTCAGCGGCCGGGCCCTGTTTGCTTTGGGGCTGACACCAAACAGCTGGAGTGATTCATGGAGAGGCTGGCTACAATGCTCTGTGCCATATATCATGCTCGCAGCGCTCCCTGCCCCGGCGGAGATAAACTGATCAACCACAACGGGCTGGAATGAATTTATGACAACACAAAATTGAGGAAAACAAATGGGAGGTGACCCAGTGGGCCACTAACCCAGACTCTCTCGCTGGCCTGCAATCTAGTCTGGTAGCAGAAAGCAAAATTGAACATTGGCACTCTGAATTAAGATGCTGGCTTTTAACCCCAGGGAACCTTGGTTTCAAAATGGCACCAGACCCTCACAAGGGAGGGAGAAAGACTTTTTGTGGGGAAGGTGCTTTTTGCAGTTCTCTGAGCAGCACTTCTCAGAGTCCGACGTCACTGGAGGTGTCAGGGAGGGTGCCTGGGCAATTAGGGACCAGCTGCTCTCTGAGCAAAGCTGCATCTCAGGCTGAGGTAAAGGAGCATTGCACTGGCTGAGCTTTGCCTTGGCAGTGGCTGGGGTCTTCAGCAGACAGGCAGGGCTCAGATGGTGTGATGCTCCTTCATCTCTCCCAAGAGCCTTCAGCACCCCAGCATCTCTTCCAGACACCTCACACTGGCAAGATTAGAAAAGCTCAGCACTGAGACACCTCACAGTTGTGGGAAGCAGAGCTGGGACCATGTCTCCCACTACCCCTGGCTGCCACCTGAAGTACAACACTACACAGATGGGGTCAACTTGTCCGAGTTACTAATCATCTGGCACAGCACAAGGAGCAGAGCAACAGACAGACTTACTCCACAGCCCATCTAGCTGTTCTACATGCAAGAGACTCTCCCACAAAACCCCATGTTTAGATTAATTTAAACCTGCTCAAGTGAAGAAATTCAGCTGCGTGCCAAAAGGAGAACTGCTCACCGTACTGTACTAATGGATTAAAAAACAAACAAAAATACACTACTCTCTTTGCCTGGACTTATTTTTGGAAGAGGGGAGGAAGAAATGTCATTCTTATGAGAGAAGGATCAATAGGCAGATCACTGCTAACTCTATTAGCCACTGCTCTAAACAGAGCACAGCTGACACAGGTGCTAAGCCATGTGCTTCTGGACAATTTAAAAAATGCTAATCAGATGCTACACAAGGTTTAACATGCCAATCAATAATGCTCAGATTTAAAGGCAAAAATTTAAGTTACAAACAATGGAGTAAAGTGATGCTGCCAAAAACTTCCTGTAAGCACCACCCAAAACAAGAAAAATGAAACCAATTTAGCTCCAGATTAAGAAACAGGAACTAGAGATGAATCAATTTAGCCTGTTGGGCTAGGTCGCCATATATCATGGCTCAGCAGTGAGTGGGAAGCAGCCAGACAGTGAGAAACCCTTCCCCCTCCTTTTCTGTAGGCTTCTAGCTCTGATCTCTGTTATCAATTAATTTAACAGAACCCCTCTACACAGACAAGCACACAGAGCATTCAGACTCCTTAAATGGCAGGACAGAAACTATTTATCACACATGAATCTCAAAGGAAAGGAGAGGAAAAAAAAGGCAGCTAGGAATTCTCCACCTGAAACACCATCTTGTTTTCTGAACCTCAGTGAAATGAAGTACTTTAAACAAAAAGGTCCCTCTGCTACTTTCAAAAATTAACATTATTGGAAAGATGGAACAAGACATTTAAGGAATTTCCTGTAATTTCTTTTGGGTTTTACTGACTTTTAGCAGAACAGAAGCTTTAGCAGGCAAGGTTATTACAGAGCAAGGTGTGTGTGCATAGACACACACGCTTGCTCTCTGCACTTCACAGCAGCGTTAGCATGAGAGTTGTTTGGAAAGGATTCTGGGACCCTTCAAATGGTGCTAGCTAAAGCCTCTTTGATCAGATTATTAAAGCTATGTCAATTTTATCACTTGAGCTCAAGTGTTCTGGAAAATGTCAAATCCTTTCAGCTCCTACAGTTTAAAGATTTTCAATAGGAGTGGATCTGGGAGGATGGAGGGCTGCTGGGCAGACAGGCAGGAGGCCCAAAGGGAAGCCAAGCAGCAGCTGAGACAGAGGCTGACAGATTACAGCACAAGGGGTGAGTCCCTGCCACCAAGACAGCATGCAATGGTTGGCTCACTCTAAGGACAAAGCTGGTTCTGCACTGACCTGCAGCCTCCCAGCTCAGGGGTCCTTGGCTGAAGTCTGCTGACCAAGAAGCACTGAATGGCAGAGAGCCAACATTTGGGACATGCCAACAAAAGGGCTTGTAGAAAGGAAAGTGCCGAGACAGCAAAGCAGTGGAAAAGTTCTCTCTACAGCAGGGAGTTTCCCCAGTTAACTCTGACTGTGAACATATGCTCTGCCAGGCTGCTTGAAATAAGAATGTGCCAGGGATACAACCTCTCAAGTCAGGATCAATGGCGGGAGGAGAACAAACCACATTAGAAAAATGGCAACTTTCTGTAAAGTCAGCTTAATACTACACCACTAGATTTTCCCCCATCCCAAACTATCCATGGATATCGCCCCAAAATGTAATATTTAAAACCCATAATTATATCATTGCTTCCACCTCATTCAAGTTATTTGGCCTCTCACTTGATCTTGGGGAATGTTTTATATCAAGCAATAATCAACTAACTTAAAACACTGTCCCATCCCAGCTAATGCAGTCCATGGCAGCAGAGAACAGCCTGTAGTTTTAGGTTTGGACCATCAAATCTGCTCAAGCAGTGAGTCACCTCAGCAGCATGTGGAATAAGGTTTAGAACAGAGGTTGTTACTCAAATGAATAGTGCAGATAAACCCACTCATTTCTATTTCAGACTAGACTGCAGCACATTCATGGAGCAGAAAGGGACAGGAAAGGTGATGTCCAGCAGTCCCTCCACTACTGTATATTCAAACACGAGAACTGGAAGTCCTGAACCACTGAAAGGGCTGCAGGTAAAAAACTCAGAGACATTATTTCTATTAGGAACCATACAAAAGCTCAATACAGATCTTAAAGAAAAAGAAATTCCCTCTGTGAGACTTCTTCCACGTAACAGTACTGCTAGGGGGAGATTCCCTTTTGTTGAGAGATGAAAGGTGCAACATACAGAAAGGAAGCATGGATATCTCTATTTACATAATTTAAAAGAAGGCAATTTTCAGTGGAGAATCCCTTTGGAAGCTGTGCCAAATTCCATGTCACTGAGTATATGCCCTCACAGATATCTGGTGGAGAACTCCCCACAAGCCCACTGTGAACACAGCAATGGTGAGTGCTCCAAGTTCAGGTTTTGTGCTGCAGCACAATTCCCTTCTCAGTGGTAAAAACTTCAAATATGCCTACCTTCGTATTACCACTGCTGTTGGGAGCACCAGATGGGACACTATGGTTCTTTAAAACAAGAAAAAGGGAAGCTACCCTTTCACACTCACTTTTCAATGTCACTGTTTTTACAGGTCTTCTGCATGGTCTCCTGTTTACTGCATTCACCATTACTCGTTGAGGGCATTTCTGTTGAGGGAATAACAGAAAAAATAGTAAGAAAACATTAGATCATTGTAATGGAATAATCTGAGCATGTCACAGTTTCAGAGGACCCCAATGAGTCACTTTCATGCCAGTTCTTTGTAACAGAGAGAAGTGACTGATGCTAAGTGTCCCTGTCTGGCAGAGGGGGCTCTGTACAGTGTAGTTCTATGATTCAGGGCTCAAAATACAACCTCTGCTTTGTCCCCACTTTACAGTGATCTGACCCCCATTGATGTACCCGTTGTTTAAACCAGGATTTAATTCGAAAGGGTTGATGCAGCTGCCACACAGAAGTATACTTCTAGAAAGGTGGAGCAAATCCACCCAGCCCAGACCCTATTTTCAGCTCTCCCATTTGCTGAGACCTCACAGACACAAGCAGAAAAATTACAAGCCACATAAGTAGAATGACAGAACAGTATGCTCATCATGGCTGCTGTAAGCACAGGAGAGGGTGTGAGACACCAGCTGGGGGTGAGAAGAGCCCTAGGGTTGTAGGTTCATCACCATGGATTCAGGTAAAAGGTATGAAGAAAACAGCTCATAGCAAATGTCATCAGGGCTGCCTCCTCTTCACCTCTGCAGCTGTAGCTACTGAAGCTGATAATACCTACAAGCAAGTGCTTCTACATCACAGAAAATAAATGTGATTGCCTATCCCATGGAAGAAAATGCCTGCGATAGATATCCTATGCTCTCCACTTAACCATCATGCCCCTGGCAAAACTGTTTCTACTCCCTTCCCCCACTCCCACTGGCAAGTAGTTATGTCTTGTAGGTACTTTCAAGGCTAGGAATCAAATGCCTAAAGCATGACAGGAACAGAACAGGGAACAAAATCATTGGGACATGCCTCTTCAGGTCGCTGAGCTTCAGTTTCCTTCCTAAGGGAGCTGGAGCAGCACTGCCCAGCTCTGGAAATGGATTTGGCATCTACAGCTGGAAAGCGCCAGGTTTTATTATTCTCATATTTCTACTAAGTTGCTGCTTGCACTTACAGTGCTGCTGGCATTGAATAAAAACCCCAGCAATCAAATGGGTATAACACTTTCCCCTTCCTTCTCAATCCAATGAGCTCTTGAGTAATGTATGCAAAGGTACATATTCATATTAACTCATTTACTCTGGAGTCTCAACTATAGATCATGAAGTAGGACAGATCCTAGTTTCCACTCCAAAGGTGAAGGCTTCAGAGTGGTAGGCTTTTCTTGCCATACAAAGGCCAGCAAGGACAAGATCTACCCAAAAGATACAAGTCTTTAGCATATCCTCTCAAAGAAGGGAAGGTAAGAAAGCAGTTGAAAAAACCCAATTATAGGTGCACCTATGTAGTTTAAACACACAGCAGATGAACATCACCATCACATTGTCAGGCTCTGCTGGCTCCCTTTGTAATACAGCAGTATGCCTTTCAGTGACATGACACCAAGTCAATCCAAACCCTATCTGTCATCACCACACCAGTTAAGGTGGCATTTTTGGGAACTTCTCCAGCTGCCATTATTGACAATTAATTGTAATGTAAAGTTTCAAAACGACAGTGTGGTTTTATGTGCTCACATATCTAATGACACTCTGCATGAGCATAAGTAACTACCTCTCCTAAGTACTGGCAAGCAGAAGACATGGACTATCTACCTGCCCTCCTGTAGGTAGTATATAAATTAACAATTTACAATTTCAACACTCACCGTCACTTGCCCACTTAGAAAACTCTGGTGTTATTCGAGTACTTGGTGTGCCACCACTAAAAGAGAAAAGGATAATATGCTAAAGGTTGAATACAAAAAATTTTGCTGCTCAGGAAAAGCTACCCCTTCTACCAACCACTTCTCTCTTAATACTTCTATCCATCAGTCTAAGTTTCAAAATGTGAGCAGAATAGCCAGCCAAAAAACATGCTCATGTTTCATAGCATCAGTGACACTACTGCATTTCTACAGAAACTTGACAGAATTTCAAAGTGCTTTTACAAGCAACATCACCTCTTAAGTTGTAGAGATGGGCAAACAAGTCCTGGAAACGTGCAAGAAGGACCTTGTCCAAACAGCAAAACAATGTGTTAGGTGCAAGCCACATGAAGGGAATGGATCTCCCGGCCTCAGGTCCTCAGTTTTCTCACCAAGCACTAAGTGTCCATAGCAATTGATAACCAAGTATCCTCCTGCTACAATACCAGAGTTCCAGCTGTGAAGGAACTTCAGTGTCTTTCAGGCCCTGCTTTTGGACTAGCATGGTTAGCAAAGTATTGAATGGACCAATGGTTTGGATCCAGTGTGGCAAATGCCACTTTTCTATGGAGTGAAACCTAATTTTGAACTACTGTTTGTGACAGGCTAAGCAGTAAGAAAACTTCATTTCACTGCTCTATCAATCACTTCAACCTTGACCCCACAGGATCACTCAGTGAAAGAGATAGAGGGGTAATTTAAGTCCTGTTTTATGCAGGGCAGAGGGCTTAGAAAGCAATCCTAGCTCCCTGTTAAGACTCATTTTATTTGCCTGGAATGCTTCCCTGAGTGCCCTGAATGCTGGCTGCCTACATTCTCCACATATGTATGTGGGCAGAGCACACATCCTGCCCCAACCCAGAGCTGAATACAGAAGGATTAGTTTGCACACAACATGTAATTGGATACACTGAAGTCACACATGGGGTGCCAACCAAGATTCTGATGGCACCACACTGTACACTGCTAAGAGGCCACATTTCATCATTAGGCAATAGGATGCATAAGGCCTTAGCCTAGCACAGTTTCCTCATTGCCTGAATTCACCCTCTGTCCAGCACTGTTCAGGGAACTGGCTGGGCAGTGGGGTAGCTCAGAGAGGGAGAGTGTACAGGGAGGCTTTACTGAGGCTGTACAGGTAGGAATGGATACCTGTCAGACTGTGCTTCTTTACAAGTCTCTTGGTGCAACCCTTGCACTCAAGTGAACAGGCATCTTCTACAAACTGAGACTCCCCAAAAGTAATGAATGCAGCAATACAGAAAGGCATGATACTTACTTTAAAACAGCACCTCGGAGCGCCTCCCTTTCTTTGGCTTCACCTGGCTCTTCTCCAGTGCAAGGGATAATGTCTGCCTCTGTGTACCTGAGCACAAGGGGTTAAGGAACATACAGCCCTGCTGCAGACAGTGGAAAGGTTTTTGAGATGGTTAGGACACTGTCTGGGATATAAAACAAATTAATTCCAACTGGGAACACCTTAAAAAAAAAGAGGGGTTGGTATCCATGAAAGGGTCTGCTTTTAAATTCTGGATTAAAGTTTTGTTTTAGTTGGAAAGAAACAGAAATCTTTTGATAGGAACGTGATTTCACAGCTTCTGGGAAAGGGAAAACCAGTTCCTGAACCCATGCAAACCTAACCGGCACAATTTCACAAATTCAGTTTGAAGTACAAAGTTCTTTTACCAGTGGAGGGTTAGAGATTGAATCCTAAAGGCTGGTACAGATTTCAATAAAACCTAATTCAACAGCTGTACATAGCCCCTCATCACAGCTATGGCAGTGTCTGTCTAATGCCCTTACAGGAATTCTTCCTTGATGCCTATTACAGCTGCTGTGGGGCAGAAGTCTGCTCACAGGTTTCCCAGAGCTGTGCCCAAAGAGCCTGCTCCCAGATAAGGAAATTCCCAAAATCTACTTTTAATGATAGCTTGCCCATGAACATTCATGTCTAATGAAAGGGGAAAAAAAATAAATCACATCTCTGAGTGGAAGGTGAATAGTGCTTACTGCACAAACCCCTTGAAAACAAAAGGGAGTCTTGTGGAAAATAAACTCAGTTCCTACCCATGAAGCAGGAAAAGCTATCCATATAGAACAAACCTGGATGGAGGCAACAGATTGTTTATGAAACAGAATAGAGAAACTCTAACCGATCCCTTGCAATGTCTCCTACAGATTTCAATCAGGTCTGAAGTAGTGCTGTATCAACAGCAGGATCTCAAAGGGAGTGACGGGGAACCCCTTCCAGCTCAAATAACATGGTAACTGGAGAAGGCTGTGTAATTTCCAGTAGAGCTGGACACAGATTATCCACCATTTCCAGGGCAGGTGCACCTCTGGGCTCCCCCTCAGTCAGAGCCTTTCAAAAACGATACTGTGGTTTCCCATATTCGAGTGTGTCGTCTCCATCCACATCCAGGTCAGCGTCGCTGTCTGGATTCTCCTTCCCACTGCACATGATAAACCCAGAACCTAAAAGAAAATAAAAACCATGGATGAGCATTTGAATTGGAAATGAAGTGTAGGAGATCTCCCAAGAAAGGTGCTACAGCACCAGTTTGCAGGCTGTCCTTTACTCTTTACAGCCTCATAAAAGGTGCCCTCTCCAAAGACTGCACAAGAACACTCACAGAAATGGTCTAACTTCCTAGATTTTATGCTCTAAATGCCCCTAACATTGAAAATGGAACATTCTTGACTTTTAGTTCTCCACATGAATTATTTTAGAATTGAAGTCACTGTAAGGGTCTCTCTCAAAGGTAGAAAAAGTAATGAAGCTAAATAGGAAAGACTTATTTTTCACTGAAGTAGTTAATGCAAAATCCACACTACTAGCAGGTAAGAGAAGGCCACAAGGACGTTCTGAATTACTTAATTCAGATGCAGACAGCAGGCAGAGGTTAAAATACAATTAGAAACATCTTTTCCATTTTAAAAAATATTTTTTAAACTTAAAAGATTTAAGAACAGCAAACATGCTTCTACAAGAGGGGAAAAACCCCCCAGACTTCTGTCATTAACAGCTTCTTACAAGAACTTACATGAAAAAATTGCAATGCAACTCATCAAGAGCTCTGCTCTTCCAGCACAGGTGGGTCAGGCATACATCCAGTCCCAACTCCAGCAGGAAGCAATCACAGTTCCACCTGAGGCTGACTGTGCATCAACTTCCACTTTCTAACGATTTATAAATTTACTTTGGTCCCAAGCATTTTGTAAACTGTAACCAGGCTTCTTTTAATTGAATCTGCACAAACACCTACAAAGATGAATCTTCACATGGTATTTTCTGCCCAGGTTTTATTAATAGAAGGGAAACTAGTGAAGGCATATTTATGAGAGTAACACTGAATATACTTTCTCCTGTAAGATTGAATATTTAACAAAGACCTCCTGAACTGT
Source organism: Erithacus rubecula (assembly GCF_903797595.1). Taxonomy (NCBI): domain Eukaryota; kingdom Metazoa; phylum Chordata; class Aves; order Passeriformes; family Muscicapidae; genus Erithacus; species Erithacus rubecula. The sequence continues at coordinate 17,953,906 of NC_136662.1, read as the reverse complement.
AGGGTGTTGGTTGCAAGGTCCTCATTTGTGTTCAATTTTGCAGCAGACCTAAGCTGTTTGGGTCCATTAGCTTTGCAGATAGAAATGCACTCATTTCAGCTGCCTCTGGTATGTTCCTTCACCTAATACCCCTGTCCAGACAGCAGAGCTGGACACCTGCTCAGACAGATGTACCTGCTGGAGCCGGAAGGACATCCAGAGGGCTGGTGACCTAGGTCTGTGCTACCAAGGAACCCATCCCAACTGCAAAGATTGAAAGATACGCTCCTGTACTGCAACTGTGGTTCTAAATGCAAAATACAGACTAAAATTACTGTAGAACAACTGAATATTATATGCATGTCTGAAGAATGAGGACATTCCAAAGCATTAGGACAGCCTTTCCAGGCCTTCAGATGTCCAAGTCTGTTCATCCCACCGGGTTCTCACCAGCACACTCAGTGTAAGCCCAGAAGAGTGAACTATATTTCTAACAGTCTGCATGTGTGCAGACAGCAGGGCAAAGCAAAGGTCTCATTTCCAAAGATACCATGCAGACAGTTCTTTACTGTCGCTCTCTAGGAATGGATGCTCTCACCGATTCATTAAGCACCCAATAAAATTTGTTTATATGGATTTGATATTTCTCTTCCCTGAATATCAAGAAGGTCCTTAACGAGTGACAACTATAGCATGACAATGATTTTAAGACTAACCTTTCCCTAGAAGCATAAACTACCTTTTGCTTCAAAGTAATTGCCAGTCTTAATTTTCAGCAGAGGTAACACAACTAGCACCATCAATGCAGCACCCACATCTATGGCAGGTACCACGGGAGCCATGGCTGTAGGTCACCCCCATGGTGCCACTGGGGCAGTCCTTTTCCAGCAGACCCCTTTCACAGTGTTTCACCTACTGGCTCCACACTGCCAGCCAACATGTGCCACAAGCTGCCTCCTCTTGCTGCAATGGCTCATCTAGTAAATCTTGACTCATTCAGTTCATCACAATGTTTGGGAGAAGATTTAGAGGGGTAAGAGAGACCTGTCAAAGAAGCTGGATAGTCTTTCAAAGCTGCTTTAAAAGTCAAGAGTGGGTGATGGGGTGGTAATTTATAGGCATGGCATTTAACCTGCAGTAACACCATCCTTGCACCTGGCATTACTTTAGCCCATCACTTCTCAAAGGCCATAAACTTTGGACACACAGGTCTTCATTTTTCTTGTAGCTGTGGGAGACACAAATCATGCAAAGCTGGAGCTGTGACTTGGCCAGTCCCAGGAGGTGATCTGAACATTAGCCAGACAATGAATACTCAGAGCAAGTGCCTTGGTCGGGGGGGAGGGGGCCAAATGAGTGAACATAAGTGGGACCCATTCCCCGTGTTTCTGCCTCTGCAAGCATGCCAAGCACACAGCAGACATGCACCTTTCCATCAATTTTCCAAGTGACTCAAGCCAACTGGTGGTTTATGGCTAGAGCTTAAGATGAGAAGATCTGCTTACTGCAATACAGTTTACAAATATTAAGGCACCCTGACTTCAGAATCCTTGTGTCCTTGCTCTCAAGACCTTTGTATTTAAGAAAATCCCGTTTAAGTCTGGAAGGAAAATATTCCAGAGCTTTGGCTGAATTTAGCTCTATTGCCTAGCTGAGCTGCCAGCAGACTACTATACTTCTTAAACAGGGACTGTACAAGGGGAGAGTTTGGACAGTATGTGTTATGATGGCAAATACACACAGGGATGATCTGGGAGAAGCTTTCAGTCAGAGAGGATGGCACTGCAGAGAAGTTCATAGGTTAAAACGAGGGGCAGAGGAAAGGTAAATTTTCTTTTCTGATCAAACAAGGACTCCCAGATTGCCACCTAAAGGAAGGCATAATCAGGTGATCCAACTCTCAGTTTTTCACTTAACATGGAATTTTTTTACATGACCAAGTGCAGTCCATTGCAATATGGTAAAAAACAATGATTTAGAAACTGTATGCTAAACAAAGTAACCTCCATGAATCCAAAGAATACACTGAATATAAGTTGTGCTACCAGTTTTAGGACTTCAGAAGCTGCTTTAAATAAAAAGGAAAACCGAAAGTCACAAAGTTTCAGAAGCAAATCAAAAAATCCCAAAATCCCAGTACTGCTCATGCACACTACAAAGCACTAAGATATGGGATGCAAACTGTAGCCCAGTGTCACCTGGGCTATGAACAGCTTGCAACCAGCATCTTGTAATACCTTTTCATTTTGCAGCAGGGATGGATTTTGAGGCCAGTTCCAGAGGGATTGGGTTTGGTGCCACAATTTCACCCTGACCCTCCTTGTCCAACTTCCTGGGGTTGCTTCCATGCACAAAGCCAGTGAAAACACCCACGCAGCTGTTCAAATATTTGACGTCTGAACTGCTTGACATTATTCATTCATCTCAGGCTCATTCAAACCAGATTTCTGGACAAGTGCTGTTATAAATGGATTAAGAAGACCACTAAATGCAAGGAAGGCCCAAAAGGATCACACCTGCTTCTCACTAACTCAGCCCAAATGTAAAGAGGGCTCACAACTTCCAGCTCCTGCTGGCAGTGTACACTGCCATCCAGGAGAAAGGAAAATGTGAAATGGAGTGCAGTGGACAAGAGCTTCCAGAAGACCCTCTACCAACTCCACTTGGGTGATTTGAAATTCAACAGTGTGCACTGAGAACAGGGAAGGCTCCTCCAGCAAGCCTCTGCTTTTGAATGTCTCACAGCAATTCACAGCCATCAGCAACACTGCCTAGAGTAGAAGACCTCTAAAGCCAGTATGTTATCCAGAGGTCAATGCTCAGAATCAGAACTTTATTCCCATATGTTAACAAAGTGAAATCCAACAACTGAAATCTAACTTGTGAGTTTGACCTAGGAACTCATAAGACACATGATCTGTTACTCACAGAAGCAGCTGTGACTCTTAGGAGTCACCCAAGGCCTGAGGAATGTAATTCCACATGTGAATTTGAAAATGCTGCTTTTAAGATGAAAAAATAACAAATCCAGTGCAGACTCTTCTATACCTTTCCTGTCCCTTGTTGAGAATTTTTTGCTCTTGCTGTACATTTGATAGGAGGCAACCCCTCGTCATATGCTGCCAGCCCCAGTACAATTAGCCTCCTCATGCTAAAGCAGCACAATTCTCTGACAGTCTTAATCCCAGCTGCCTCCTTAAGGACCAGACAAACAGGAGTGAACAGGCAGGTCAGAGGCTGGGGCTATTAGGCAGAGAAAAAACAAAGTTAAAGCTCCATCTCCAATCCCCATTGCTCTTGTAGCCAGGTGCTCTGACATGCAATTCCAGTGCTGGTATTGAGTGGCACCTCTATAAACCCTGTGACAGTTTGGGAGACAAACTCACCCATCAATCAGAATGTACCTATCAACATCACTTACCTAGCACTGTGTACACAGCTTTCTTTGCTTGGGCTGCTCTCAGAGCAGTCTGCCTGAGCATCAATTCTAGTTACTTTCTGAAAAATTTAGGTACTCTACACAAGCAACAGTGTTTCTGAAATACTGACTCAGAGGTCAGAAAAGCAGGAAAAATTCGCATGCCTCTTAACTGCTGTCAGCTTCAAGCACTGGCAGGATACAGGAATCAGCTGAGCTTGAAGGTGAAAACACTTCCCATTCTTTCTATGTACCTATTAATAATGTCTGCAGATAACTCTCACCAGAAATCCTTTCCTTCCCCTTCTTGTAAGTTATCATAGCACTTTTCTCTCTCTTAAGTTGTCCCCTATGCCTAAGCATCCTCTCTGACCTCTGCACTGCTTCTCAAATCTTATTTCCTTTGTGTAGTTCTCCTGATGAGTGGTCACCTGATCAACTCTCCAGTGAATGGTGGCCCAGGTTAAGATATAAGCAGATTCACAGAACAGATAAAAGGACTTCACATTCAAGTCCCTCCTTTTCTCCATCACACTCAGTAGCAGATGGTCCAAGTGACAACATATGCTGCTTCAGGTGCTGACAGCAGTGCTGTCTCCTGCACAGCATGAGCTCACAGAGACTGGCAGTCTTAGGGGCAGAATGGTAACAGAACCAGAGCACAGCAGACCCAAATGACCCCAGCCTAATTTCACAAGCACAGGTAAGAAAACACAGTCCTACTGTTCCACACCCCTGCTCCTCAACTCCTGCCTAGGCAGATCAGCCTTGGTGACCAGCTGTTCTGTATATATTTGACTATGTTTATATTTAATTATCACTCTAAAGAAAGCCAGGGAAGAAAAATAAGATGTATTACGATTTGCACCACTGTTGTGAATGCAGCTACTAGATACTGCTCATGCAGAGGATCCAACTCATGTGGATGACTAACATGTCTCCAGTTTGGTCCCCAAGGAACGGGAGTGTGTGTGTTTATGTAAAATCCATACTGGAAATATTCTAGAAATCCAAAGTTTTGCATAAATTCCATAAATGGGTCTAAATCCAAATCCTTCTCAGAGGCCTAGAGCTCTACTGGGGCCTATTTTGGCTGGGAAGAGGCATTCATTCTGTTTGCAGGTAGTATACATGTGCTCAGGAAAGAAGAAAAGCCTCCTATAAATCTCCAGAACTGCAGCCTTTGCTAATTACACTCCTTGCAGTAACCCCCTTCTGTACAACCTCCCTTTCCAGCACCTTCACTCTATTTTCTTATCACAATGTCACTCATTGGCTTCTTGGAGAGTAAAAACAATGCAGCAATAAAAGTAGTTTATGCAGACTCACGGACAGGCCTCACATACTTTGAGAATGGCTCCAAACTGGGTTTATTTCATCAGCTGCTGAAGTATCCCAAACTAGTACTAAGAGGACAAGGTGGCATGGATGCCATTTTATTCTAAGAGACACCTGGGAAGACAGAGAAAGCCACTGAAAATTCTTGAAAATGAGAGGGAGGCAAAGATCAGGCCATGTTGAACACAGGTCCTTCCACAGATCCATAATGCCTCTCCAGCCTTGTTTTTCAACAGTGAAATTGTTCCCCCACTTTTTCCTAGCACCTACAGGGGTAGAATAGTTCTGGTGATGCTTCTCAGTCTGTTGCAGAAAAAAACAACATTTAGAAGCCAAGAAAAGCTGCTTACAAAACAGGGTTTTATTTCTCTGGAGCCAGATCCATTTAAAGCTAAGGGTGATTTACCTGGAAAACTGACACCCAACTGTGTTGTTACAGCACACACCTGAAACAGCAGATGCATCCATCTGATGTTGTCTATTAGCTCCCACAGAGGCACAAATGGGCTGTCAGAGACCTGACTGCTCACCAGTGTGGATGCTTACAGTGATTTTTGCTAACAGATCACAGAAACAGCTGCCTTTAAGGAAAGGGGCCATATAATTTTACGACCATTACCATAATTTTGCAGCAGCATGCTGAACAAAGGGCAGGCAAGCACTGCTGTACAGGGTAAGAGCCAGCTGCTGCAAGGCTCAGGAAGAGGCTTCCCCACCCCTTGCAGCATTGAGGAATATTCCAGAGATGTCTTTTATGCCTCCTGTAACCCATCAGGTGAAGACTATGGCTGCAGAAGGGAAAACAGACTTGGACTGAGCCAAAGGTCTGATCTGATCTGGCAATTCATGGCTGCCTCCTAAAGCCTCGTGCTGATGTCTTACAGGAAGGTGAGAACAGCCTCGTGTATCTCAAGGGCTGCTCTTCAAAACCCAGAGCTGAAATACAAAAGCAGCACCAACAGTCACGTTCTTTGCAGCTACAGCTTGTTTTCCACAGTTAGGGAAAGGTGGATCTGAAAGCTTTTATTCCCCTGGGGAGAGGGTGGAAACAAACAAAAAAAGGAAGAGGGAGAATTAAAGTAATCTTGAATCACTAAGCAGATTCACATCACTGGATCAATAAGCACCACTGACAGGGATCACAGGAATGTCGCAACTTTGCCAATAATAAAGCTGCACAGCAGAGCTCGGAGGATGACTTTTCTAAGGCAGCCGAGCATGAAGCAGCAAGGCTGGTGAACAGCTGAATGTGACACCCTGGCTTACAGTGGGCTGCTGCCAGTGGCGGGGCTCAATGCAGTTTGCTTTAAATAATGATGAGCACAGAGATTGTATTCATAGGGGAAAGGCAACCAAGGACTGGAAAAACCAAGGGCTAAATTTCATAGGCCAAACACATGTGCTCTTCCTCCCAAACTAATTCTTTTCTAGGTTGGAAATAAGAAAGAAAAATCAGTGCTAATTTAATCAATTGATCAGTATATTGATTGCAAAACTGGAGCTGCTAGTTAGCCATGTGCCGTAATGCCCTCAACTCTGAAACCACAAAACACACCATTGATTTCTTCACTTCCAGCTCCAAAACAAGAAATAAAACCAGGCTTTCGTGAAAAAACAACTTCCTCGTTCAGGGAGAAGATGCAAGCAAAGAAGAGAGGCCAGGAAACAGGGAGAGCCGCATCTTGCGAGGCTCAAACTGAAATTAGTTACAGATGCAGTCACAGTGTCTTGTGTAAACTCCATCGATTGGGTGGCTGACAGTCTTGGGAGCCTCCATAGCAGGACAATCAATCCGGCTGCAGTGTCACCTGCCACTTTGCTGAACAGTTGACAATGCAATTATCCAGTGTGGAGGCAGGGAGTTGGCGCGTGTCAAACGCAGTTAGCCACTTTCCGGGCACCACTCGATAATGCGCTTCACCGCCGCGTGTAGGAGACGACACGCGGAGACAGGAGCTGCTTAGAGCCATTGAGACCTGGGCTCTCCTTTTTCTTTAGAAACATCTCACTGCCCCTGACTTAACAACTGTATTCTAAAATGCTATTAAAATCACGTCAATCAAGTATTGTGTGCCTAAAGCTCAAGTTTGACCTGAGTGTCCAAGGAGTAGGTTGCAGACCTAGCAAAACTGCAGACCCTTGAGGGAAAAAAAATTAAAAATTTATCAGATTACTATCTTAAAGCTTGGGATTTTCAAAACCACAGCTAACAGACCAGCAGAAAACTGGACTGCAGAGCAACTGATGTCTGAGATCTACAAGACCCGAAGTTTAAAGGAACTGTCAACTGAAACCCAGTCTGCTTCAAAAAACTGAGTTGTTTCAGGTGTTAAAACTGCATTTTCTGTTTTCTTCTTTTCACCTCCTTCCTCTAGGAAGGGGTTGACAGACATCCCTTTTCATCCCCCAACTAGGATACGCAATCTGTAAAATGGAGAGAATTCCACTTCTTCTGCAGAAAATCTTTTCCTGGTTAGAGTGGCTGTGGCTGTTACATGAATCAGCCACCAAGGTTTAGTTGATTGTGTTCCTTTAAACGAACGCATGCTAGCAGTTTGAGCATAAAGATTAGATTCTTATATTTTTGTACTCATTCAAGTTAACAAAAATGTAAAATTAGCAATGAGAAATTTTAATGGCTATTAAAATTTATTTTTTTCCAGTTAAAATGATTTTCACTTTGCTAAGTCCCATTGTCTGCTTTGTGTTCCAAAATGAACAAAATGGTATTCCTTGAAGAATTATGTGAACTTCAAACACAGGTGACATTGGGCATCAATTACATAGCAGGTCAAGCTGGCTTTTGTATGTAAGGTAAGGTGTTTTTCTTCTTAAATCACACAGTATTCTAATCTGTTTTTCTGCCTCACTGGAGTCAACTTACAGTATTAATGTACAGGACAAGACTTAAGAGATATTAACTACAGAATCCTTCAAATTCTATATGCAGACACAATTACAGAGAAAGAATCAGGTGCAGCCCATGTGATTATTGTATCTAACACTATGCAAACAGACTTTGTTAGCATTGTTAGGTCAATGGGCAAGCACTTGCTCTCAAAGAAGAGAGGTGCAAACGTTAAGAAGTGGTTGGGCTACCCCATCAGACCAGTCCAAATTACTGTGCTTCTACAATGGAGGGATTACCAGGATTACCACTTCTACACAAGGGCTGAGGTAAGGGCTACGAGTGCTCTAGGGCTCAGCAGCCCTCTGTAAGAGGCATAAAACACAGACTAAGCACTTGAGGAACATGAAATTTATACCTCTTGCCTACTTGGAAGCTTATAGCAGGTATAAGTGACCAGCAGAAGGTAGCAACCTAAACACAGGAAGGCTAAAATTCAAGGATTGAAAGGCTGGGAAAGACGGTCAGATGTGCAGACACATTCATCTTAGAGAGGCTGACACTGGAAACCTGGCAGAGAAATGCACTGAATTGAGCTTTTGCTAAATGATGGGAACATTAAGATTTTGATTTCAGCAAAGATTCCCTGTACTCTTACCACAGACTGCTCTTGTATCCAAGCTGAAGTTTGTTTTAGCCTGCCACGGTAAAAGGAATGAATTCTGGCTCATCTACACAGCAGCAGCAAAGATGATTCTAGTTACTAGACCACTCTTTCAAAAGGCTGAAGTATGCCAGTGACATCTTCTATTTCCCACACAGTCTCTTAAGAGAAGTTGCACGTTTACTGTTCAGCTCAAATGCTTTTGCTGCATTTGAATAGATCAGTTTATACCCTCTTACCAGTGTAACCTTAAATGCAGCCTGAATCTCCTGACACAGAAAAAAGGAAGTCTCCTTGCCTCTTGAAGCTTTCCCATATATTTTATCTGAAAAGAAGGGCACAGCTGGCTACTAGGTGAGATTCTAGAGCAAGACTTTTAAGGTTTGTTGCCACCTCTGCTACCGTCTTTATAACACTAGAGTGTTATAGAGAAGATGCTAGAGAATCTAGAGAGATGCTTCTCCATGCTTCAGTCTCCACACACGTTAAACACAGATTTTAAGAGTTTTTTTGTAAAGTTCCATTTTCATGAAATTGCATAGAGAAGCACAAGTGAGTCTTCCTTCTCTATTTGGAGCTTTCTGACAGGCAGTTACCAGACCCAAGAAGTCACTGTAATCAGAAAAAGCTGCTGTTAAGGTAGGAGAACTAAAAAGCATCTATTTAGATTCTGAGGCCAGGACCTTGCACATGAAAGAATGATTCTAATGCTGCATAGATTTAGAAGGAGAACAAACTGGAGGAGCATACAGCTGCTGCCCCAATGCCCTTTCTGGGACAACTAACCCACACTGGACAAAGGCTGCTCAAACTGAAACTTATCTTGATTCTGTGTCGATAGAAAGCTGGCAATGGGAGGACTGCAGCCATTTGCTAGAAACTTTTAAGCATTTTAATAAAGCCCTACTTTCCAGACAGCTGCCCTAATTGTGCACGTCATGAGATCCAATGCAAATGGACACCCAAGGATAACTGTAGTTTGTTACAGCTTATAAAGGCTTTACCAAGTCCCTCTATGCATACACTTAGTTCTGCTGTTCTTTCCCCTTGGTAAGACATTAGCAAATAGATCCAAGCCCTCTGCTAGCTTGGGAGAAGGGCAGCATGGAGAAATAAAAAGAAACACCAGAAAAATAAAGAGAAACTTCAGAGTTAAGTAATCCCTGTGTGCTTCTCCTTCTTCAAGAGTATCACAATCTATCAGATAGATCCTTGTCAGCTGATCTTTCTTAGAAAGTATCCTTTCCTGAAAATGCCCTGCTTGCCATTTTAACATTTTCAAAGTCTTTCTCTCTTCTGTGTTTTTTGATGCAACTGATCTGCTGAAGCAAAAGAAACTGAGAAGAGCAGTGGTGACTAGCTTCCTACTGCACCTAGAGGAAGGCTTTTGGGTGGGGGAGCTGGAGGGGAGAAGAGGAGGACAGGGTGGGTGGAGAGAACTTAGCTACAATTCTTCAATTCTTTCATATCTAAAGAGGACAGCAATCTCTGTTCCATCAGACCGCAAGGTTCGTGCTTTAAACGGTACTTGCTGCCAGCTTGCTTTCCCTGTCTCTCTCCCTTTGAAGCAGACTGGACAGCTTCCTCAAGCTGGCGTTATCACTCCCTCTAACCACTCTTGGCAGGCAATCTAATTCCCCCTGAAAAGGTCACCGCCATTTTAACTGCCTTTCAATCACATTAAGCACGCTGCCGCTCGTGCTCAGAGCGCTGCGCCCGCAGCTCTCCTGACTGAGGTGCGATCGATAAACTGACATCCCGCCCAACACCCAGATCCCCAACCCTGCTCTGCTGAGCCCCTCTCCCAGGCAAGCTGCCTCCCAGAACACACAGAAACAGACCCAGTGACAAAATCCTCTCCTCAAATCTGAGGCAGCAGAAGGGAGTCGCTAACCTGGCATTTACTAATCTTTGTCCCATCTGTTAAGAAACAGAAGGGTGCAAGCATCCCCTCACCCCCCGCCTTCCCCAGACCTACAGAGGCAGCAACTTCACAGGACAGTTTGCTTAGGCACCAGTCCAGACACCTTTGAAGCTGTGTTACAAAGAACAAGCCTCCCTCAAGCTTCCCTCAATGCAATCATTACCGTTATCTCTCCCCCTGAGCTGCTTTTTTTTTTTGCAGTTACGAGTTATGTGTTCCACCCATCGATCCCTGTGTAAGACACTGTTTTAAGTCCTCTTGCCTTTTGACTGTGCTAAGCCGTTTAAGAGATGACAGCAGCTTCTATCAGTGTGAAGCTGATGTGATTCTTTTCAGATAAAGCACTTTTTTTCCACTTCCCCCTCTCCCTTTCCTTCTTTCAAGTAAGAAACATACACACAAAAAGAGACACTGAATCTTTCAAAGAAAAAAAAAACCTTTTGAACTTCCCCCAGGAATTCTTTAAAAGGATAACCTTACAGTGTAAACACTGAGGGTAACGTGCATCCATTCCAGACTGAAATAGAAGAATTGCTACAAATATGTTGAGCATTTAAAAAACCCAACAAACCCCACATCAGAGAGGAAGCCACTCGACGCTTTCACTTGCAAAGCCTTGTTGGCATCCTAAACACAGAAACTCATTAAAGATGGCATGAAATAATCCCATGCAACAAAGAACTTCAGAGAGAGATGATTCAGAGACATGGGGAGAGATAGTTACTGAATGTTCAGGTATTTCAAGAGAAATTTTAGTCTTGTGACACTGTACTGCAGCAGGGGAATATTTGATTATTTTATTCGTACAGTTTTACACTTTGAAGTACAAGCTTGATTTAAACTGAATTTGGTATTTCATGCTGGTATTCTTCTTCACCTACTTCCAAACAGAATCACAAACTCTCCTACAAACCCTCACTTCAAGCAGAACCTCTGCTGAAATTAAGGGATTCCAAACCCTATATAATTGCCAGTAATTTTCATTTACTCCCTGCATCCTTCCAGTTTTGGAAAGCAAATTCAATGATGGCAAATGATGCTTTAAGAAACTAGCAGGACAGTTAGAAGTCCTAAACATTTCCTGACTGAAATCCTTCACCAAACCCAAGAGCTTCAGAGACAACACACTAATCCCTGCACTTTTCAGGTCATATTCCTCCTTGCTGCCACAGCCTGTTCTTTCCACCTGCTGCCTCAGGTATGCCAAGCTGTGGTAGCCAAGTAGGTGTGCTTTGGCTCTGCTGCACTAGACCTGACTGGTTGCTTGCAGCTGTAACACCAACAGAGAAAACAAAGAATTTCCAGCTTCTGAGACAGTCCCTCAGGTTAGAAGAGCAAGTTTTCCCTGAAAGTGCTTTGGAAGCAGAAAAGTGTCATCCTAGGAACTTTACAAGTGAGTTTCAGCCCATGGTTGCTTTTATGTTTTAGACATCTTCCAGAAAATCCAAACGAGGCTGTTCATTTACCTGATGTTTCTGTTTTTAAGAAAAAACCCAAATTATCTCAACCTTACTCCAATTGAGAACCTGTCAGGATTTTCTATATAATTGGTAAAAATAAGCCAGGATCTGTGCTAAGTTTGAGACACTGCTGTAATGCTGCTGAATGGGCTTACATGAAACACACACTGGCCATAGTGTCCTGCTCCCCCTTCACCCAGCTGTGACATCTCCTCAAAGCAACACACCATTAAAACCAAAATTAATGAGACACATGACCATCTATTTTCCCCTCCGGTTTTATGTATTTCCCCATGTCATCTCTTTAGACATTGGTGACATCCCTGTAGCCTGGCACAGGCTGTCTGGCATTATAAAAGACATTTGATTTCCACATCACTGCTACTTCTCAGCAAAGGGAACAGAGCCAAATGCAAAGCCTCAGGTGACAGGGGTTAACGAGGGCATTGCCAGCTCCAGACAAAGCAGTTTTAAGCATTAGAAAGCATCTACAAAACGTTGTGCTGTGCTTCAGGGCTGTAAATTAAGAATTCTGTCTAGCAAGAGCCAACACTGGCAGCAAAAGAAGAAAGACAGTCACCTTAAGGTTACCTGAGAGTGCACATACCAGTCCTGAGTGATGGAGACCCGTGAATGCAGCAGTCAGAGACAACAGGAGAGCCACAAAAGAAAGCATGAAAAAGTCTAACTTAATTAAAAATAAATGCTATCAGCCAGCTGTAGGAAATCACTCCAGCTTTGCTTTGGCTTTCCAAATTTTACCACTTTTTGCACAGAGTAGATAGGTACCCTGTATATATTGTCTGGTTTTCCCAGACAATTTTCACAGGCAGAAAGTTATTAGGAAAAAATTCCCCTGCTTAGGGAAGAGGACACTTCTCTAGAGAAGCATAGCAGCTGTTGAATCTAGCTGCCAGCAGAGGTGTGCTCCAGAGGAAGGTGCTAGAGACCTGCCAGCTGCTCAGGTATCACGAGTCCATTCTTCAGTAGTGGTTCTGCCACAGAATGCTGCACAGGGAGGATGTTTCTCACTACAAATACTACAGGGAGTTTCCTGTGCTTGTGAGGTGATCTACCTTTCATCCCGCACCACCAAGGGAGGAAGTCTAACCAAAAGCCTTGTCAACAGGGTGATTATGGAGGGTTTCAGAACTGCATGTAATTGTATTCTGTCTTTCTTCTGGACTTCCAATCTTTTCCTGGATGTGTTCATGTAATTCCTGAAGGTGCAATGAAGATCTCCAAAAGGAAAGAAGAGACAGACCCCACATTTCCTGACAGAGGCAACACCATCTCTAAGTATGAATGAACTGCACAAGTATCTGTTCATGTGTGTGCAACCATCTGGCAGAGGTTACAGCACTGACTGATGCTAGAACCTGTCTAACTTCTGGTGGAGGAAAGCAAGTGATGGACATAGTGACAAGTAACACACTTGAGAATTCCTTAAAATAATGAAGAAAACGCAACAAAGAGCAAGTACCTTATATTTACCCAGCCTAACTACATCAATTACACACATTTTGTCCACCTGAAGCCTCATTTGAAAGAGGGTCTCCATATGACCAAGGCCATGTGGAAGGTTCAGATCACATTTCAGTGAGTTAACTCAAAAACAACTGGGAACATTTACCAGAAGATAGCACTATGTCCACACCAAAGAAAGCGAAGATCCTGCTCTCCTCAAATGCAGGTGTTGGGTGGGGGTGAAGGAAAAAAACACTCATGCACCAAAAAGAGAAGAAATGAACTGAGCAGCTTTTTCTAACCAAGACTAACAGCGATGATAACAACAGAGGCATACAGACATCCCATGTTTCCCTGCTACAGGCTGTATGTAGTGTCTATGCTACATGAACACAGTCTAAGATCCTGCATGGTCTCATCAGGCCTCTACGTGGAATCATGCACAGACACAACTCTCCATGCAGTCACACAAAATAGTTGCGCTACTGACACAGGATGTAATAGCATGAGCCTCATTAGGGGTTCTTTAAGGCCCAGAGAAGCTGCTCCTTCAACTCTGCTCTGCTATAAACCAACTACAATTTATTTTCATAGCAAAGCAAGTGCAGATCAGGAGTGCCTGGTTTCAGCTGAGCACATGGCCAGCTTTTAAGTCCAACTGCCTTATGCAGTAGCCCTTCCTCTTGAGATATTTTAAATTCAAATTCAAGCTGATATAGGAAGAGATCACATCCCATCCTCTTTATTGAACGAAGGGAGCCAGCATTCCTCCTCTCATTAAGCATGCGCTACGTGGATTGCTTGTGAGAAACTCTCATGAGTGCCTGAGGTTCATGCCAACAAACAGTTTAGTAAATCCTCCTCTTTGAGGCCAAAGGGCTGAATGTAAGAAAGGGGCCTGGTTTCTAGCTAAAATTACATTCACCAATAAAGCTCACGAGAGGTCAAATTTTGCCATAACTCACTCTCTCCTTGGTAACTGATTTCCCCGTCACTGGGGAAGGAGCAAAAGAAGGAGGAAAAATAAAATGTGTTTGTCTGAGAGCCCTAAGGGCTTGCAGTGCTGGAGGTGCAGAGCAGGTTCCTGGATTCTCATTTATCAACCTTAAAAGGGATGGAGTGATAAATGCACAACTGGCCCTTTAATATTTTATGCAGGTGCTAAAGCGACTTAGCTGTCACCTCCAATACATCACCAGAGGCTGATACACCAGCTTTCGTCACTCCAGGCTGGGAATTTTTACAATTTCATTTCTATTTCCCTCTCTTCACATATTTCCATGTATTTCTTACTATGTGTGAGATATAAAACATTATTTTCCCCATACGATCTACCCATTCCCTCTCCAGCCACATTCCTTGAGAAAGAAATAACGCTACGCTTTGTTCAAGATTTGCACAAATTTTGACTCTTGTCATTTAAGAGGGACCAAAAAATGAAATCATTTTACATTACATTGGTAAAGCCTGATGATTCTGCCTTTCGTGGAAGGGAAATCCCTGTGTCCCTCCCTTTAAAGACAGGTAATGATCAACTTCTACAGCAGAATGAATTACAAGTGGCCCCAAAACACCAGCGCACCTCGAAATCCCCCCTCCAGCAGAGTAGTAGCCCGTATCCTCTTCTGCCCGCACCACTCGTACTCCTCAAAGCGGTTGCCGTTCTCGTTCTCGATGTCCACAGAGTCATCCTCAGTCATGCATGAGCCTTCTCTCTGCATGGGGTAAAGCAGGGGCAGAGTGGTGAGATGCACGAAATGGATCTTTGGGGTTCGTAACTCACGGTGGGATGGGGAAGAGAAGTTATACTGCTGCCAGGACAGCTAAGTAAGTATAGAGCATACAGCAGCCTTTACTCCCATCCCTGCTCCTACTAACCTAAACTAAAAGTAAATAGGTACTGAAAGAACTTGACAACCTAAGATCAAAACAAGTTGCACGTTTCATAATTTTCACTCAAAGAAATTTAAGATCTGGTTCCTACAACAAAGCTGGTGTTCATTGCAACATAGATTCCCCTGTCTTGCATACAAAATTTCTCTAGTATGGAGGAACATAATACTACAGATTCCTTTGACCCCCTAGCAGAAGTGTTCTCCTCTAACATAGTTTTGGAGCTGATCAAAATACACCTCTCTCTAAACTACACACCTCTTGAGGCAACAAGTCCTCTATTGAAGGTTTTTCCTGAGAAACACAAAGCCCTATGACGAAACTCTCTTCCTCCCCCAGGGGCTGTTTCACCTTCCTTGCTGTCTTTGGGATGAACAGCAAGAGAATGGTTCTGCTTAAATGCACTTTGGAGTAAGATGGTCATGCAACTTTTACAAATCCCAGTCTGCCACAGAAGAGTCCAACAATTCTAATGCTGTCAAAGACACAGATCAGAATGAACTGTTCTTCCTGTGCTATAGAGTCTGTAACCTGAAGTTCTACAAAAGATTCATAAACTTTAACAGCTTCACCTTTAAAATCTACAAATTAAACTTCTGTAACAGCAGAAGGTGCATGAAGTAAAAAGTTCATATGCAACATAACAGAAAAATCCAGAAGAATCCATCTTCCCAGACAAAGAAGTGACTACAGATCTTAGGGAGACAGTTAGCATTGCCTGCAAGCTCAGCACTGTTAGTTTTTTGCCCCACATCAGATCAACTGCAGAGAGAGCTGGGAATAGGGAGAAGGGAATGGCAGCTGGGGATCCTGCTGCGCCTCTACCTTTGCAAGGCATTGTTCCACATGCCTACTCATCTCCTCCTCGGATCCTGACAGAGGCCGGCTGCAGAGGGGACATACCTGCCCTTCGTCTTGCTTCCTCCGTTTCATTTTTCCAATCCGAGCTGCATGGAGAAACCAGGGAAAGAAAACAAACAAAAAAAGGAAGACATGTCAAGTTTGCTGATCCAGTCTATTTGCTCAGCTCCAAATAATAAACCCTTGGCAGAAATGGTAAGATTTCACACCAAAAATCCCATTGCAACTCCCTATTCTGACCTCTATGAACAGTACAGACACTGTTACTTGGCACTTTTCAGAGGAAATCTATAACCTGAGCACTCTGATTCCATAGAGGCAGATATTCACAATTTAACAACTAGGAAAATGAGTATCTGCTGCATATCCCATGGTGAATTATTAGAACGGTTAAAATCTTTCCCTTGGAAACCTGAAATTGCTTTCTAAGTTGAATTACCAAGCCACTGAACCCTGTTTTGGATTTTACTTTCTAAATCTGAGACCCTTCCACTAACATGTCTATGCCCTCTACAAGAACTTGCTCAGAATGCAGAAGGATGATGCAGCACCTGATTGTTAAATACCTTGTCTGAGACTAACACTTCCAGGACCACAGAGCCACCTGTACACCCTGAAAAACTCCTCAGACCACCACAAAAAAGAGCACTATCCTGGTTGCAGGTAATATTTACGTAAAAGAAAGATATTTGCTAAAAAAAACCACAAGACCTATGCTAGACAGCTTCTGTCTCTCTATTGCTTTTATTTCATGAAAACTAGGGGCTACACTGCCTTCTTGAGAACACACTCTGGGAAACAAATATGTTAGGAATCACAATGATTAGAAACAGCAGCCAAGGTAGCCTGTTGCTTAATCCAATAGCTGGTTAATTTGAGCCATCGTTTAATGTGATCAAAACATCTGGAACCAAATAATTTGCATTAAAAAGAACTTCTGTCTTTTATTATGATGGCTTTAGGCAGGTATTACTGAATAACTCAATCACTAGCTGCAGGAAAGTCACTGTTTAATTAATAAGGAAGGTCAAAATTCTGAATGAGAGACAAGAAAAAGCCCAAGGAAAGCCCATGTGGTAATGAGAGATGACACCACCAAAAAGCTGTGTTAGCCAGAAATCGTTACTGACATTGTGAGCACTGCAGCATGCTCTGAAAGCCTTCATGCCTGAACACTGTGGGATCAACAGCTCCCTGCAGCCAACAAGTCAGAGAAAGCTTCTGGAATGCCAGGATGAGAAGGACCAGTGTACAGGAAAGTTTCTATCAATTGTTTTCTCAAGTGCATCAGTTTAGAGCACACACATCAAGTGAATTATAAAGTTTCAGCTGAACACATCAGCACAGACCCAAAAGGCCTCCTTAAATATATTCTTGTTGGTTTCCCTGGACTCAGGACTCTCTGGGTTAAGATATACTTTCCCACAGTCTGGAACTATGAGTATTTATCATTCCCCCATAATCTCACATGCCCCAGCACTAAGAAAGCTTCAAATTATTCCATGGGCATTGTTCTTCCTCATTGAAATACACAGGTGTGAAAACTCCCTGAAAAATTCATCTCCACTCCTCATATCCTGGAAAGGATCCTGTAAATGTGACATTTCTAGAATAAAAGATAGCAGCATGAGACCAAAACAAGAATGTTTTTGATATCTAGCACTTTGAACAACACAAACCCTTAACACACAGCTTTCATAGTTTAAATTTTATTTGCTGAAGCTCCACAACCCTCTCTTGTGTTAGGTACACCACTGTGACAGCTCCACAACCCTCTCTTTTAGGCAGAGTTAAGCCACACACTTTCTGAGCTGTACTTTAGTGCCCGAGATTTCTGATGTTCTGGTTTACTGCATACCTATATGCTTCAGCATGGCTCTTTCTTGGAAGTTTAGGATGCTCTCTCCTTGCCTCCCTAGCTCTGTAGAGCCAGCAAAAAATATGGATGGAGGATGAAATCACACAGGATTTGGGCATTCCTCAGCAAACACCCATCTGGAGAGAAACAGAAACAAAGCCTTCTCTATCCTGATCGCAGACACAATTTTCTCTCACCTCATCATGTTTTTAACAGGGAAATGCAGGGAGGGAGCAGTTTAATTATTCTGGTAGGACTCCCTATGGCCAAACAATTCAGTTAGAGCAGTCTGCCTGGTGAATTTATTAGTATTTTTAGAGTTTTTTTTACTGCCATCCTCCAGTCCATGCACTGAAGCAGTGGCAAAAGGAAGACAACTTATTTTGGGTCTTCTACTGCTAAATTCTTGGGACCATTTTGCCAGAACAAGCACCTGATTTGCTGCTGAAATGTTAGTGCAGAACTGGGAAGAGAACCTCACTCTGCTCCAGCTCTACACCAGACCCAGCAGCCAGCCCCTATCTTGGCTCATTTAGCTCTGGAAAGAAGCAGCCCTTTGAGCTGCACTGCCACAAGTGAAAAAGCCACTGGAGGAAAGAGGTGTTGAAAACAAATCCCCCTGCCATTTTCATTCTGTGGTCATTAGCAGTGGCAGTGTCGTGCCCAGGGAGGCCGAGGGTGCCCCTGGTGACAGGAGGGATGGAAGGAGAGCAGCTGGAAGCAGAAGCGAGCGGCGCTGTCCCCGCCCGACACGCGCAGCGCGGCCATCACTCCCCATCAGCGCGGCGCGGACAGAGCGGCCCCACAGGCAGGGGCTGATTGTGCCGCGTCCCGAAGGGGAGCGGCTCAGAAGAACACCAAGAGAGACCACAGGATTGCTAATTAGTGTTGATAGATGCGATCATTTCTAATTAGCTCACTAATCCCTCTCTCCCTCGCTCCTGTCGCGGGAGCATGGAGAGGGGAAAAAAAAAGGAAAAAGTCATTCCCTGCGTAATTCAGGAAGATAAAAATGCAGCCGGTTGAGGACTGGATGTACAAAGAGGACAGAACTTGGGGAAGGAGGTTTTTGCTTAAGCCTGACCCATTCTTACCTCTGGCTGAACAAAGACTCCATAGTTATTATTCCAACCTTCTGCCAGGAGGTGAGGAGTTCACCAATTTTTATTAGCATTAATAATAATTATTAGGCTATCAGAGGGCTTCCAGCACCTCTGAGGTCTCACTTTCAAAGAGGTACATCACCCTACACATGGCTCCTGCTGCAAGTGCATGTTCTTCAGATTATATGAAACCACCAGGCACTCAAGAGTAAAGTCACCACAGGAGATGAACGAGAAAGTAGCACATGGAGGTGAGCAAGAACTGGGATCCTCTGCAAGGATTATGTTATGGTCTCTGACTTAACCTTGGAGCTGTGCTGGCTAGGGAAACTGCTCTTCCCCCCACCAACATGTAGCTCTCTACTATGGGGCTATGCAAGGTGAGAGTCTGCTTGCACTAGAAGAGCCAAACTGCACTTGACAAGGCCTCTGCTGCTGAGGGCACAGTGGTCCCTGCCTTCCCACAGGTAAAGGGACAAGGAACCAACCCACCACTGCTGCCTTACTGGAAGAAGAGACCAAGGATTTTTTCTAACAATGGCCTCTCCTCATCAAGGCTGAGCCTCATTAATGCCCAAAGATCATGTTACTCTCTAGTTCAGCCAAACTTCCTGTAAGAAAAGCTAATGGATTTTAGTTTTCATTGGAACTCCCCTGCCCAAGCAAAAATTCACCTTCAGGACAGGACACTAATTAGCTCAGAAGTGCTCTTACACAGCATCTAGCAGCAGACATTGCACCAACCTCTCCTGCAGCATCAAAGGAGATGATTAAGTTACTAGGAATATCTCTTATGGTTCCCTCCACCAGTTTGAGTGGTCCCCTGAGTCCTATGCAGACATCATTAGCAGCTCCTGCAATGGCAGGCCAATCAAATTAAGTGGAAACATTTTTGTCTCCTTTCCAGTGAAAATCATCCATCTTTATTCCTCCCCCATCCATGAGCTACAAAAGCACAGGACATGGTGGTGGTTCAGCAAATATATGGTCTGTTTGGGGAGACAGGCTTAGGGTAACCACCAAAACTGGACTCACCTTCTCAGGGAGGTGCAAATGGAGCTTTGTAAGGACCTACTTCACAACTCACCTGAGAATGTAAACTTTAGAAATTACCCTAAATATGAGTCAAAGATAGTCAAGAACAAGATTGCTCTCTGCAGTCTACTAGAGGATTCTGAGGAGTGGTTGTACTTACTTTTGTTAGATCTGTCACAAAAAGCTTTCGTGAATGATAAAACTCATTCATTGCATCTGATGCAAGGGAACAACAGCAGTAGTGGCTGAGCACAAAAAGCCATCTCAAGAAGAAGCAAAATCAAGAAAACAGATGGTCAAGAAGCAACCAGTTTCAGACCTTAAGTACAATTTGCTGCTTATCTGCCTGAAAAAGAACATTAAGGACCAGATTCCCAAAAGGTCTCAGTGCAGCTTTCAGATTTGCATGGCCGAAGTTCCACACAGATGATTTTAGCAACCTTCAATGTGACACTATTCTCTGAGGCTGGTACCTATTTAACCTGCTGAACTCATGTTCTGATACACTAAGCCAAACTTTGTGCCTCTAATTTTGAATGACTACCTGACTTGCTCTGCACTGCTAAACTACACAAGCATCACTTTACAGGGTGGTTTAAAGTTTCCAGTTTGGTAACACTGGAAATAAGGTAGAGAAATGCATCCTTTATCACACAGGTTCATCAGGAACCAGCACCTCATACTCCTGGGTTCACAAGGACACAGCCTCTGGAAAGTGAGTTTAGCACAGATGAGGTTGCAGGGTTGACTCACTGAGGCTGACAGGGAAGTTGTGATACAAACATTCAACCAAGAGTCTAACAGACAGAATATTAATCTCCTGTTCCTGAGCTTGAAAATGCATTTTCCTTACTTACAGCTCAATTTAAGTCACAGATTTGATTTACAGAATTAAAATTCTGGCCAGTCAGGTATGTGTGAACCATGTTACTATCAGGATCTAATCATATTGTGGCCAGGCCAACAGCAGATCACAGAAGACATTTCCCTCTCTACCTTCTCTTCCCTTAGCTCCTTTTGCACATTCCCAAATGAACACAACAGGATGGAAAACATCAAGGTCCAAACAAGACTGAGTCACAAACAGCCTGGGCGGCCAAGATTTGTGTCAAGGACAATGTGGAAGAAGAGCAAACACTGTGAGCCCTTTTTAAGGGAGAAGTTTCCAGAAGTGCTTCTAGAACTCAGCTCACAAAAGCTTGACAGAAATATGAAGATAAACTCGTTACAACAATATTGAAATGTACATACAAAACATAATAAAAACAAATGAAATAGATTTTTTTTGACAGACTGCATTTGCTATATCTTAAGTTTCTGCAGTGTGTCAATGAGAATACAAAACAGCTACCTGTCTTTGGACAAGTCCTATACAAACTTCTTTTCATGTAAAATAATCAGGATTAGGAAACTAAAGCTGCATGATTCATTAGAAGCTCATTAAAATGTGAGATATAGATAAATAAGAGTATTTTTTTTTTCTAAAGCACTCTAGTGTTCAACATCTAAAGCATTTCTGCTAAAATTACTCTTCAAAAATAAGGTGGCAAAGCTTAAAAATACTGCAGCTATTTTGGTGCAAACAAATGTGGAGGAAGAAACTAAAAAGCAGGCAGAGTTCATAAATACAAATATAAAGATATATGCAGAGACAGGACCAGTAGAACCCACCCAGCCATTCGGCTGCGTGCAGACATCACCTCAGGTGTGTTCTAGGAACAGCAGCAATCAGTCACAAAAAGCTAAAGTCAGAAGAAATCAGTTCTGTTCTAATCTGACCTTTGGGATCCAAAGAACTTCACCTGAATTTCTGCAGTCAGCTCCCTGATATCTGGACCCTCTTCATCTCAGGGTGAAGAAGAGAATGGACGGGAAACCCCAGCATTACTAGAGCGGCATGCATGTTCTTTCATTTGGAATATGGCTGTACCACAAAAGAGTAAAACATCCAGCAAAAACAATGCAAATGCTATACAAAACTACCTGCCTCCCTTTAGAACCTCTGAGCACAGGTTCACAAAAATATCCAATGAGACAGGCCAAGAAGAGTTCCCAAAAGCAGATGACAGTCTACCCCGATTGTGTTGCAGCCCTGCTTCGGGATGGAGACAGAAACACGAAGCACTACTGAGCCAGCTCAGCAGAGCACACTCTCACCAAGAGCCTCACCTCATACTGAAGGACTCCACAACACCAAGAATTCCACAAGTCTGGCTCAGAGTTCAAAAAAATATTTAAAATAAGGTGACTGCACACTGTTGGCCTGACAAAGGGGGAAGGAGAGAGCTTAGCCCTAGCTATCCAACTATGATAAAGGAACAGTTTGACATTCTTGACTCCAGAGACCTTGGTCATACAAAACAAGTCACCACAGAGCAGCACCTCGGTGTATCTGAGCCATCTGAAGTCCCTGTGTCTGCCTGCCAGCACTGGCAGCACTCTGAACTCATCTTCTAGTGCAGAGTGAGCACCTGCCAGCAGTTACTTGTAACTGGTGCAAGATAACTCATTTCTTTGTTCTATGACTAAAGAGACTTTCTGGAGTTTGCAGTTTTTGGGCCCTCTGGGGTGATATTTAAAAATCCTGAGGCTAGCTCTAAATTCACCTATGTCTAATTTATCAAACGTCTGGATCAGTAGGTTCTATTTGCTTAAGAGTACACTAAGCATGGAGGGCTTAAAATTCAAGTAAACTGGTTTTCCTATCAGCACATTCTAAAATCTTTTGCTATTTTGTTCAGTAGATCTTCTAAATAAACTCCAAAAGTACATCAGAGGTGTTATCATGAACCATCATCAAGAACCTTGAGATTAATGAGCCTTGTATTAGCCTGAAAAAACCAAATTCTGACTAAATGTTACATACTAAAGTAGCTACAAGCAGTACAAAACCAGACGACAGAACACTGTTACTGTGTACATGGTAAGTTCTGACCTCTGAACTTTGAGAAAAGTTTCAACTTCTTCAGTTCTAACAAAAAAAGTTTCCTTTCAGCTTTTCTTTCCAATTTGAAAGCAGAGAGATGGGCTTTCTCTCTTTTAATTAAAGAAATGTGTGATTTGTTTTTTTTTTTAATAGCAGGCCACTGTGCACTACAAATAGTTGCTTACTTGTTGGGAGCACCCATAGATACAAGAACAAAAGTACCGCACCAGCGTATTTGAGAGAAAAAAAAACCCAAACAAAACAAACCATGACGTCAGATGACACTCAGGCTTCTTAAAAGTTTCCTCCAGAATTCAGCCACGTGAGCTGTGAAAACTCAGCAGCCGGGTCCCCACACAGAGAGCACGGGTCTGGGGGCGTGTTTTACACCGGCTGGGGGATGCCGGAGGTGGGAGCCGGGGGTGAGCGTGGGGGGCTTCATCCGAACGCCCCGGGGCTCCCCCGGCACGTGGAGGCTGCGGGCGGCTCCCGGCCCGCGGGCTGGGGGCGCGGGGGTCTCACAACTCGGCCCAACTCCGGAAACTTCTCCGGAGGGGCGGGCGCGATGGGGCCGCACTCACCGTTCAGCCGGGTCTGCCGGTTCGCTCGCACCCGCAGGAAGGTCTGCAGAGGGGAGACAACAGCGGAGAAGCGTCAGGACGCGGATTTAAACAACTCGCCCCCCGCCCGTGCGCAAGGCCCGGCCCGATCCCCGCGAATCCCCGGGACAACGCACCGTGCGCGGGCCTCCCCCCCACCGCAGCACGCACCTCTTCCCGGCCCCCGCCGCCGGGTCCCCTCTTGCCGCTCTGCATAGCCGCGGGCGCCGCGGGCGGGCAGCGGGCGGCGGGCCCGGGATGCGGGTGGATGCGGCGCGGCCCGACGGGCACCGCCGATCAGCCCCCGGCGGCCGCCGCCATATTGGCCCCGGTCATGTGACCCGCGGCGCGCGGGTGAGAGTTCACCAGGCAGCTCCCATGGCAACCGACAGGGGGCGGCAGCGCCCGGCGAGCCCGGCCAATCAGAGCCCCGGGGCGGCTGGAGCGCGGGGGATCAGGCCAATCAGAAATCGGGGGTTACGGGGACCCTGTGTACCTGACCAATCAGAAGTCAGGGGTTCCTGGTGCCCTGGGGTGCCTGGGTGATCAGGAATCAGGGGTTAATGAGACCCTGGGGGCACTGGACAATCAGGAAGCACTGGAACCCAAGGGGGCCATGATCAATCAGGCCCCACAGGCAGGTTGCTGCCTGGTTGAGCACCCTTTAGGCCCAACATCATTGACCAATTAGAGCCTTGATCTCAAAAGTAACCCAAAGGTACTGACCAATCAGGCACCAACTCCAACTTCCTCTGCCCAATCACGGATGGGGTCCCAAGGGCTCTTGGCCAATCAGGGTTTGGTGCAATAAGACCCAAAGGGAGGTGGCCAATGGGCCCTTCTGTGTTCCCCGCCCTGCCCAGGCTGGGGGAGCCGGGCCTGGGGCAGCAGAGCTCTGGGATGTGGAGCCCCGTCCTTCCTGCCCGCAGCCGCCATCTGCACCTGCCGGGCCGGGCTGAGCATCCACCTCAGCCCAGGGCTCCACACCTGCCTGCCCTACCCTGACATGGCCCCTGCCACGGGACACCTTGGCTGCAGGCGGGGCCTGTGCTTTCCAGGCACTCCTCCCTCCTTTCCTTTCCACGTTTCAGCAAACCTGGGTGGTCAGAACTGTCTGTGGGTTTCTCTCCCGTATCTGCTGCACAGTTGTGGTGGAGGATGGCCCCAGCAGACTGGGGACATCAGGTTGGGACAGAGCTGGGGTCTACAAATTGGGCAGCAGAGGCTCCTACACACAAATCCCATCTGTTCCCCTCTCTGCAGACTCCTCAGACATTGTTTCCTAGAATCAAACCTACATTTTGGGTCTCCTCCCTGGCACCTGACAATCTGTTGCTTCTCCAGATGGAAAGCAAAAACCACCCCGATACACATTTTGCTGTCCCAGGTGACGATGGGCAGCTGGACAGTTCAGGTGCTGGCTGGTGAGCTCTGCACAGTCTGTCCTACATCCCAGCTGTGCCTGCCTGCTGGATTTTCATACATGCACTTACTCACAAAATCAAAGCTGCTGATTGTTGGCTTTACCCTTTTAATGAGTTGAGCTGTCTTTTGGGAGGCACGCTTACCTGAGTTTGGGCAGAGGGAGGTGAGCCTTCCCTGGATGAGCATTTCAGGCTTTTGGTTACACTACACTTGCTATTCAGTCACTAGTACTCTGTGGGCTCCCTCCAAGCCTGAAATGCCATCTTTACAGTACAATGTATCACTTGTAATTTGCTATTGATTTCTCCACTGGGTATTCAGGGTTTTATCTAAATGTAACTAAAATGGCTTTGTTTTTACTCAAAGCTCCGTCTGACAGAACATACTGTAAGAGAAGCAGCCCCTACTGACCAAATCCATTGGCTGCCACTACCTCAGTCTCATCAGTCTCCAGGTACCAAACTCCAGCAACCAAGCCTGGCACAGGAGAGGCAGGAGGATGCCTCCTCCCCACATCCAGGAGCCACTGCACTGCTGCAGCTCCCTCTCAGCGTGGGGAGCAATGCAAGCAGCCCAAGTACTGTGCAAACCTTTATTTCTGCAGCACTCCTATTCATAAATCTCCTTCCATAAGTATCCCCATGGTATATAAGCACAAAGAGTAAGAAAACTGAGCCACAGGAATTCTGAAAACCCCAATGCCAATAATTCACATTCTAGCATGTTACTAATACAGTGTATAATCATGATTAGATCACAACACAAGGGACAGTCATAATTCCAGCACACCTCTGCATATGGAAAGCCAAATTTTGCAGCCCTTAAAATCACCACCATGAGAGTCTTCTGCTGTGCTTCCTGGGCTTTTTCCCTTGGTAAGTCAGGCAGACTGAATTCTCATTCATATTGTGGCTTTATTAAGAATACACTGAGGCTTTACACACCCTTGGCACCCACTCTGAGGTCCCTTTACACTGCCAGTGCAGCATAACGCAGCCAGCACACGTGTAAATGAAAATCAGGCCCCAGAAGTGTTTTCTCCCTGCCGTGCAGACTTACAACTCCCATTACACATTTGCATTAAGGGCTGCAACCCTCCATAAAATATGTTCACAAACTTAAAACACATTAGAGAGTAGCTGGGCTCAGCACACAGAGGGGCTTCTGCTATGAATATTTGTCTTTGAGTATGGCATAATAAAAATGGACAAGAACAGAGGGCTGCAAGGGGCCACCAATCTCACAAAGACTGATGTCTGGCAGAGAAGGAAGTTCTCCAACAAAGGGGCCATGGCAAAAATCTCTTCCATGCCCTTCCGAAATGAACATAATTGATTTATTTGCCTTAATAAACAGGAAGGAAAGAGAGCAGGATTACCTGAAACAGGCATTTCTGTATCTTCTGCATGGTTTTGCTTCTCTTACTTTGCACCAGCTTTTATTGTTCATGGGTGGGTAAAGTGGCTGTGATGTGACACCAAGTTATAACTCAAAGCCATGTGGCAATATGATCCACAAATGATAATATAACCAACAAATAGACCAGAGGATGGAATAATGGGCAACAAATGTATGAATCTGCTACTAACAGGACTTATCTTCAGGAACATGTTATGACTGGGTCTGCTCAATAAGAGCCTCAGCACTGGTCATCAGCCTCTCTCTGCAGGTTCAAACACACACTTGGCATGTGCAAAGCAGCTGATGCAGGGAGATATGAGTGCCTGCCTGACCCTGGGCACTGGGTATGGCTGCAGAATAGAGTGGTGGGTGTTTGCCACGATGGT
This sequence comes from Erithacus rubecula, assembly GCF_903797595.1. Taxonomy (NCBI): domain Eukaryota; kingdom Metazoa; phylum Chordata; class Aves; order Passeriformes; family Muscicapidae; genus Erithacus; species Erithacus rubecula. The sequence continues at coordinate 17,927,321 of NC_136662.1, read as the reverse complement.
ACAGCCTCAGCCCACCCAGCCTGTCCACACAGCAGGTGTACACACACTTGGGTCTGTGCTGATGACCAACACTAATTTATCTTTCAGAGTCTACTTAAAGCCAGTGGCTGAGTACAGACTTGCAGCCAAACAGTTTGGAAGTGTGTTGAGTTGGAGTCAAGTGTGCCAGCCTGCCCCAAAAATACAGAGAGACTTACAACCAGCCAAGCTGTACTTGTGCTGGTGCCCTGTTCTTCATTTCTTGCTCCATCTCCCTCAGGTTTTACCCATTGCATCACCCAAGTCAAGATCTGCTGCTCCTCTGGGAAGAGAGTGTTTTATAAAATAGGCTGGCATGGCTGTGGATTGTCCAAACTAATTTCTGTCTTGGATGGGAGTCACGAGCAAAAAGTCACTTCTCTGAAAGTTCCTTAGTGGAACAGGGTGGGTAATGACAAACATAGCCATGGAAATGAGACCAAAATGGTGAATATAATGCAACAGAAACCTCTACAAAGATTCAAAACCGTTTTTAAATACCACAGGGGTTCTAGTTGGAGCTGGGAGGACTTTGCAGACAAAAGCCCACCTTCGCAGTCCTTGGAGGGGCCAAGTGCTCATGAGCCCATGATGCCAGCAGGAGAACCAGGGCAGTGATTGCACAGCCAAGAGCAAAGCTGTCACTGTGGGCACTGGGGTGTGCTGGCTCCCTGCCTAAGGCTGAGACCAGCAGCAGCATCTACCTGCTTACCTGGTATCTGTCTGAGTGATGGATGTCATCTGAGGAGTGGGGTGATGCTGTCGGAGAATCTCCTTCCCGCTTGATTGAGGCTGACAACAAAATTGACTGCAAGAGAAAAGAGAAATTCATGTTGTGAACATTGTTGTGCTCTTTGCCTGTCTCTAAGCTGTCCTCAAAGCCATGGAGAGTGTCTGCTGAGCTGTGAGACTTGTTGGGATGGAATACTGGGCTGTGGGACTGGCTCTGTTCTTTCCAAGGGGGACCAGGCTGCTGGGTCTAGCAAAGTACAAATGAATGATGCAACAATGGGACAGTCATTTTTACCCCAGATCTTGTGGCTGGGGCAGAAACAGGCCCTGCTGGAAATTATATGTGAGGATCACACCAGAAATTCTCATAAGGCACAGGAGTGCTGAGGTGGAGCAGTGCTTACATGTCCTCATCCGCCCTTTTTAAATGCCACTAAATCTCTCAATAGCTTTGTAAACTGCACTAAAGCTCTCAGCACCTCTGCAGTGCAACTACCTCTTCCTTCAGTAATGATGCTATTTATTTTAATAAGTAGCACAGGAAAAAAAAAGGGGCCTTTTAGAAGGTTAAAAAGCTCAGTGATATTTGAGACCTAAGAGATCACTGATAAACTTCAAGTCCATGGTAGGTAAGTCTAAATTCTACACACAGTGAACTCTAGCAGGAAAATTACTATGGCAGTTTGACAGCATCTAAAGAAACGTACACTGAGTTGCAATTGAACTTTATGATTAGAGTACTTTAAGGGAAAATACAATTTAAAATTCTAATTTAAATTATAAATTAGCTACACTAGGCTAAATATAGCCCATTGTGAAAGAGTGTACACTGGAAATGCAGCTCTGCAGATGTTTGTTTCTGAGAATCAGCTGGCAAGATTTGACAATAAATGACTGCTTGGAGATGTGTGTGTTTGTGAAGTGTAGATATCATCTGAATTGGACAGGTCAAGTGTGGTGACAACATTATTAAAAAGCATAATACCTTGGAGAAAGGCAAGTATTCCAGAAATATTTGCCTCTGGGCTGAAATGAAACGTGAAAAAATGTGCATTTTTTTGGAAAGATATGAGAAAGTGGAAAAATGACTCAGCATACAAATGGGTTCAGTCAGCAGCAAGCCGTCCCCCAGGCTTGGAGAGCTCTCCATGAGAACAGCACAGCAGGGGCGTGGAGGGAAGGCAGGCTTGGGGTGGTGATGGAGGAGGGCAGTTTGGGCTACTGAGCTCAACCCCATGAGCTGCCAGCCCTGCCATGAGGCAAGAGGCACATCCCAGTGTGCAGTGCAGATCTCTGTCATAAAGCACAGCTCTACTGGCTTCGGGGAGATGTGATGTCCTGGAAGGGGTCACAGAGGAGTTGCCTGCTGGGGTGCTGACCACATCCTGGGGCTGGCTTGCTCCTTGGCTAAGCCCAATAGTGATGCAGTGATGCAGAGTGGCAGCCCACAGGGCTGAGGGCACCCATCAAGGGCTGCCTCAAGAGCCCAGCCTTCACTTCCCAGGGGACAGATGGGCAGAGCAGGGAGGCCCTCTGGCTTCTTGTGTTGGCTAAACCCAGCTGCTAATGGGCTTTGGTGAACAGCTCATTTACTTCTGGGAAAGCCCTCTGCAGAATTTCTGCAGAGTGCAGACCCCAAGCTCCTGCTGTTGTTTAGTTTCTTTATTTTCTAAATAGAGAGTGAGGACCATTTTTGAATAAGCAGGATTGCACATGTCCTAAAAAACAAAGCGATGAGGCTCAAAGCCTTCAGTTGTGACTCAGAATAGAAGCCCTGACTGCAGCAGTGTTAATGCCCTAATAAGCCAAGCACCCTGGAGCTGGGAGGGTTAAATCTGTTTTGTCTTCCAATGTATTCTAGAAAAGGGGAAAAAACAGCCATCTCCCCATTCCTCTACGACAGACAGACAAACCCTGCCCGCCTCCTGCTCCCCCTCCAGCTTCTGGTAGCTCTAATCCAATATTATTATGTGAAAAATGGTTGGGCTAGCTATGGAGACAGTAAATTAAACGTTATGTATTAGTTTTTAGCGTGTGGTCCCGGGAAGAATGCCGGCCCCATTTATTCCACAAACCTCCTGAGCACCATGGCAATGACCTCTGGAAAAACGCAGGGCTAAACTAATCCCAAAGATGTCAATCTTGAGGCCTCTTCTACATACACTTGCAGTTTAGATTAATAAACTGTCTATTTTTAAATTGTGTGCAAGCACTTCAATTCTAAATACCTTGCCGGCATGTTAAACACAGTGTTAGAGATGCCAAGTCACACTTCCCCTTCACTCTTAGGAAACTTGACTTCATTTGTTTTTCTCATTTCCCTGTGCTGTGCCACTCTTTGCCCCTCAGGCAGCCATGGGGGCAGGCAGGGATGCAGGCTCAGAGGCTAAAGGATTAGAAAAGGCACTCACCATCAGGGTGACTTTCAATCCTGCATTAGGCCAGCCTCTGCCATCCCAATTTTGGCCTCTTTTACCCCAGATTGTCATGTTGAGGCTTTTTTTCCAATGGCTAAGCAGTGAGGATTCCTGACCACAGCATACCAAGCCAAGGATTTGCTGTTCCCTGCACCACTCTGCTCTTTCCCACACTGGTCCTGTCAAGCAGAGAAAGGGTAGATATACAGTTCTCATTCCTCTCTCAACTGTGTTCTGGGAAGATGGCTGTGAAGGTAAAGGGGCTCTCCTAGCCCTCATGCATGCCCAGGCTGCATGGCAGACCCAAATTCCGGCATCCCAGCCCAAAAACATAGTGCTGGGTGCTCTCTGGGTGCCTTATACAGGCCTGATATGGAGATGCTCTCTACTGCGGGACCAGGTTCACCAGCACGGTGGAAGCAAGCCTTGATGCTGAGCTGTCCCTTTTCCCTTGGGGAAAGGCCACCAGCCAGCTCATCCATGCCTGACTGCCAGTACATCCCAGCTGCCCTTCAGAGTGTTTCTGAGTGAGGATATTGGGGGGAGAGGACCCTCCTCCCTCCCTGGTCTCCCCTCCACAACTCCCACCACCAAAGATGGAGCAAAGGCTGAATGGGAGTGGTGGTGCAGCTTCGTATTTCTCCCTCCCCTTTAAATCATCTCTCCATTGGGTAGAGGCACTCTCTGTGGAGGTTATAAACCCTGAGAGGATCAGACTGAGCATTACACCTGGGGCAAGCTAAATAAAAAAAGGTCACCGGCGCTTTTTAAACATGGACAAAAAAGCAGTAAAATGTGTTTGAAAAAAAAAATCTGGCATTAAATCATGACTTTTTGCCTGCCTTGCCTCATTAAAAGTGGCCTTTTGGAAGGTAAAATTATCATTGTAAGTGATAAGATCTTTAAGAAAATAATTCACGGCTTCTTCACCCTTTAATATGATAGCCGCCACCGGCTAATTTTTTTCTTAATGGCAACGAGGCCATCAATCTTGTCCAAGCCCTGTACTCCCTCCTTCCTCCTGGCCCTCCTGCCATGCTGGGCAGCCATGGCCCCGTCAGTGATTCCTTCCTGCCCCTTGGAGCCCAGCTGAGCTGTGCCAAGGAGAAGAGATGTCTCTGGATGCACGGCTTTGCCCACTTGTGTGTGCAGATCCCCAGGGCACACCAGCCTTGCTCTGCTGCAAGGCTCACCTTGGCTGTTCCTGACACACTCCACGGACCCTGCAATCCTGCACAGATCAGCTGGGAATGTTTCAGCAGCTCACTAGAGCTAGGAGCAACACCTAGGTTATGTATATAAATACAGGGGCAGGTTTGGTACGAATCAAATGTTCATCCTGCGGCCTGGATGTGATCCCAGGCCATGGATCCCAGACCTGCTGCTCCCTCCACGGGTGGGCAGCGCTGGAAGGACACTCGTGCCCACCCGCAGGCGTGGCAGGCGTGGGCGCCGGGCAGCACCAGGGCAGCGATGGTGTCAGGGTGCAGCCCCGGCCCAGGGAAATGGATGGAAATTGCCGGCACACGCCGCCCCTCGCGCCGGCAGCGGGGCAGGTGTCAGCGTGGGGACAGCTCAGCCCTGGCTCTGACATGCTGCTGCCTCTCAAGGCCAGTCATTTGAGAGTATTAAAGTGCTGGACTCCTGCTTTCTGAGAGCCCTGGAAAAACATAAGGAGTCTATTTTTCTTAAACAATCCATCACAGCTGCTGTCAGCAGAACAAATACCCTAACCCTGCTTTTTATGTATCTATATGGCCTTTTTAAATTTTCTTTTTTCTCTTTTTTTTTTTTTTGGCACAAAGTGTTCCCTGCTTGATGCATTCAGCCTTAACTCTGCCGTCTAAATAGGTACTTATCACTTAACATGGAGGTGATGGCTTGACATGTTTTCTGTCTCCTGCCCTTCCCTCCACGGTAGGGAAGACGTCAAAGTGTTGCTAATAGCTGTTATCACTTGGGAACTGTAACCCGAAAGCAATAAGTGATACCAGGGCTTGCTGTGATTTCCCCCCTTAACTCTGCTAGCTGTTTTTTATGTTATTGCTGGAGGATCCCCGACACAAAGATGCTACTATTAGAGCTGAGTTTCCTAGAAGCTTTTGGAGGGTCTACATTTGCTCCCAGGAAAAGTTAGAGGTAAAATTATCTAGTGGCTTTTAGCTGGCAGAGATAAAGGTGGGATGGAGCAGGGGATGAAAGGCTTAAATGTGAGAAGAGTGTGAATGGCAAATAGAAATAATGGTATCAGCAGCTTCTGGCCTTGGCTGTAAAATTCCACTGGTTCACAAGCAGAATAGGCTTACAGAAATGTGAGCTACTAATTAATTTCTGTACATGTTACAGTGACACCTGGGATTGTAGTGGAGCTCTGCCTCCTTTTGGAAGAGACATCAGCTACATGGAGGGAAAAGAGGCCCCTTCCAGAAGAACTGCCCATCAGCACTCTGGAGATGGAGAGGGAAAGAGCTCTGGCCCAAGTTTGCCCCTCTCTGCTCATTCTGCCAAATGGAGTGATTTCCCCTGGTCTAAAGGGAGGGTACAGCTGTTTGGCCTAAGGGGAGTGAGGGGCTTTGTTTGGTCACGGGGTAATTTGTTTAATGGAATAGAACTTGGCAGATATGTGGTTTTGGAGTGACTCTGGTATTCATCACCCCAAACTGCAGGAAGCACAGCCAGCTAACACTCATCCTACGTAATTTCCTCTCCTTCACATATCCGTGGGCTATTTTCATGTCCCCACTTTGGCCATAGCTTTGCCACAATACCCAGATTTAGCTTTTTAATCTTTCCTTGTAAATCACAGTTACAGAGGGAGGGAGCACAGATATGGTGAATGACTTTGCCAACCTCCCGGTCTGTCAGTGACACAAGAGAAGGAGTTAAAACCCCAGGGCACTGACACCCATCCCCTGTTCCTACCACCAGACATGATATGAAGAAGTTAAATGACCGTGCTAGAAATTTCATCTCAAGTGAGGCAGCTGGGAAGGGCTTAATACAGACATTCTGTCAAGGTTTAAGGCTCCAAATCTTGCTTGCTTCGAAGCTCTTTTTCCTTGGAGGGCTTTAGTGGTCAAATTTCCCACTAGCTGTTGTAATTCTCTCTCAAACTGCTCAGTGAAGCTGTAAAATCATGGGGGTGGGTGGGGGAAGCGAAGAGCTCTGGCACTGTGGCTGTGTTCCCAGCTCTGCCGGAGGTCTGGGAGCAGTGTGCTGGCTGCCTGCCTGCGGGCACCCTCCCTGGAGCAGGGTGCACACCTAAACAAACCAGCCTCAGCCTTCTGCTGGGTGCTGGGATGGATTTTGCTCGTGGGCACTCCCGCCAGTGTTTCTATCAAGAGCAAGAGCACAGCCAGGACTGGAAGTGGGAAAAGCAACTTGCAGCCATGTGTGGGGAAGCAGCAGTGGAAAATGAATGCTGGGCCCATCACAAGAGCTGGGATGCTTTGTGGAATCCAGTCTCTTCCCCTTCAGTGATCAGTACCAGCTCTTCCACGGGGGATATAAGTTTACCTGTTAGGTGACAGGTAACAGTCTGCAGCTGATACCCTGAAATACAGGCAGTAGTGAAGTGCTCTTAGGTAGCAAGGAGGACTTGGGGATGCTGACTTTCCAGTTGCCACTAGCTGCTCAAGGAAGTGGTGCTGGCTGGAGTCCCAGACTGCAGCCCTTGCTTGGCTATCACTGCCTCAGTCGGCTCTGGTAATAGAAGAATCTGATACAATAATCCTGCACTCATCACATCCCATGTTGAGTGATTGGATTTTCTTTGACATATTGCCATGAAAATTGACCAAGTGCAGTGAGTGACAGCTCTTCAGGGGCAGGGTAGCAGTGAGTGAGGAACATGCATTTACATCTGGGCTTTTATTGCCCAGAGAGATGTTTGCTGCGGGGAAGTGGTGGGAGAAGAGCTAGGACACAGAGCATGGGAAGATTAAATCCCCAGTCCCAGCTGCCCCCCAGGAAGAGCCTCAGGCCAGCACAGAAGTGGCAATGGAAGGGATGCTATAGGCAAAGCTCCTAAATGAGCCCTGAAGTGGAGTTAAAGCCATTGGTGATTACAGAAGTAACTACCAACCTGCAGTTATCCCAGTTTCCATGTCCCTGAATGAAACCAGCTCGTCCTTGTTTGTATTGCCATTGGATGCTCCTGAGGGATAGGGAGGTGCAGCCCCTTCTCCCATTGCTGAGCTGCCTTTTTGTTGGCACCAGGAAAAGGACTGGCCAGGAAACATTGCAGCAGACCCTTTCCACAGTTCCAGATGGTATACAGATATTCCCTGGAGGTGCCTGCCAAACCTCCAGATTCCTGGGTGCCTGGACATGGACTGCAAGCTCACTCTGTGGGTCTGTGCCCCATCCCTCTGCATGGAACTGTATCAGAGGGACTTCACAACCTGATGGGCTATTCACACCCCATAATGCAAACATGCAGTAGACACAAAGGAAAAGAGCAGCCTTCATCTCCCCACTACCCTCCTCCTCAATCCCACCTGGTTACAAAGTGGCCTTTAATACCAATCTCAGGTGAAGGTGACAGCCCTGTGCCTTCCCATGCCACACAGGACTTGTCTCCCAGAAAAAGCCACATAGAAATAATGAATCCTCCTGGGCTGAGAAGCTTTCAAGCTCTCTGAGAAGGGAATGAAAGATTTCCTGATTTCACCCTCTCCCTCCCTGCTCTCCTGGCTTCTTGAAGTTAATGTTCTTAGTCCCAGACGTGATGGGCAAAGGGAAAAGATCCATGTGGTGACAGGGGACGATTGATCTCTTTTACATAGAAGGACGCTCCAGTCCCAGTTTAATCCCCTCGCTCAAGGCAAATGGGATTCTTTGTCAATGGAAACTTCAAAAGCCTGGCCCTGCCGTGAGATGGACCTTCTTCTTTATCTGGTCTCTGTCAGTCACTCACTGTGTTTGCCTCCAAACAGCTAATCTGTCTTCCTAGCCGTCCTTCTCCCTCACAAGCAATGTGTTTGGGACTGTTGAGTTATCTACACTGAGTCCTGATGAGGAGGGCACAGGAAGATTTTTGTCCAGATGCTTTTTTTTGCTGGTGCCCTTTCCAGCTCCTTCAAGACATCCCAAGGCAGCCTCACACTCTGTGGTTTATCAGCAGTGGTGGGTTTGGGTCTCTGCTCTGCCTGTTTTCATGGGAGAAATAGCCAGGTCTCCACTCTCCTCCTAATCTCTCTGGGACAGGGCACAGGATCAAAGTATAGTCATGCAGGAGATAAAGGTGAGGAGCACTACGGAGTATCATTTCAATTTCTTTTTTCTCTTGAAGGGTTTGGGAAATTGTTTGGGTTATTTGGGAGTCATCCCTACCTGCTAGGAACTCAGGTCAGCAAGTGGCTCTCAGGCCTCTCCCTTGGTGGGGCAGACAAGGTGTTGATGTACTTGGCAAGACACCCAGTCCCAAGGAGAAAATCTAGAGCTAAAATGTCAGTCTTTGCTTCTGACATCACATACCAAAAAAAAAAAAAAAATCACAATGAGCTTCCAGAAAAACCAATGGGGAATGACACTGGAAGTTAATTCTAATAGAACAAGCATGAAGACATCTCCTGTGAGGGGTACCCTGCACTTGTCTGGAAGCCAGGAGCCTCCCTCACTTGGACCTTGTCATCAGAAGTGTAGGAGAACCTGAAGCACATGCCTTTGCCCACCTTGGAGAGGACAGCATGGTTTTCAGAGGCTGTGCAATGCCCTGCAGTGCTCCCTGACACCTGCTCACTTGCCCAAGCTCTGCTCTTCCCCATCCCTGTGCCACATGAAGCCCAGCTGACAGCAGATCAGTAAATGATGACCTTTGCAGTGATGCCATGATGCTCTGTGAGTTTTGTATTTCTGCATTCTGAGCCAAGGGGATGGGAGGTGGGTCCTGGGGAGGGGGTTGAGGCCGAGATGGGGTCTTTCAGTCATTTGGGCTCCTCCTTGGGTGTGCTTCACTCCCTTGAGGCAGGCCCACTCTCCTCTTCCAAAACTGGCATATGGCTCTGGCTCCAGGAACTCCCACACGTGATTTCCCCGGCTGAGCTCAGGCTGCGTGTGATCAGCTTTCATTAGCTGTCATTAGACACAATCTGGAGTCCCAGAGCCCAGCAGCTCCTTCAGCTCCACAGCTCCTTGGCTGCACAAGGAATGCAGAGCCCTGTGCAGGGGCTTGGCTGCTCCAGCCCAGTGGCTGAGCGGGGACAGCAGCTCTCCCCAGTGTCACCAGTCCCCAAAGCATTGCCATCTCCTTGGGAGAGATCAAGCAGCAGGACAGGGAGTGGGCTGGGAAGGTGAAGGGGTGTAAAGAGCATTCCCTGGGGGACAGGGAAAATATGCTGAGGTTTGCTCACTTACCTTGGGGGTGCCTGCTGCCATGGCATCCTTCAGGATGGAGCTCTTGCTGCCAAGAGAGAAGAGAACGAGGTCAGTCACAAAACTGGCAGGCAAGGAGGGGAGTGCTTCGAGAGATCTCATCAGGTCAAATAGCAAAACACATTGCTTCTCTTCCCTGGACCAACAAGAGCCTCCTCACTCTGACTGGAGGGGCATGGGGCAGTGCCAACAATTTCTCCAGCTGTAACAAAATGGTCATATGAGTGGAAGTCTCCAAACCAGCCACATGAAACACCGACTCTCCTCCTGCCTGGGGCTTGCAAAGCTTCTCTCCCAGCACTGAGAAAAAGCAGAGAGCGAGTCTGCAGGGGCACAGGTAAGAAAGCCAGGGAGAGGGGAGCAGAGGTAGCGAGCCCTGTGAAGGGTCAGGCACAATGAAAAAAAGGAGAACAGGAAAGAGAAGAAGATTAAACAGATATAAGAGCAAGGGAAAAAAGATTTCCTCAGCTCCAGGCACACTGGGGAACAGCAGCTCTGCTGGAGGCTGGAGTGATTTGTTAATTCAGCTTGTTCCCCATTTAGCAGGGAAGGAGGTCCCTACCCGGTGCTCCTCCTCGCCTGCCCTCGCCAGTGGGAGATGCTATAGATTTAATAACACCTTCCCCCCTCCAGACAGGTTAAACTTGAAACAATTACATATCAAAGCCGACATGGCGGGGAGGCCTGCACTGTAATTTTTTGGTTATTAAAGTAATCTCTCTCATGTAAATTCTCCTGCTAACATGCTGCAAACAGCATTAGGAAATAAATTATTTCCCCATGATTCGATTTGTCAATGCAAAGCACCTGCAGCAGGCAAAAGGCTCTTGAAATATGTTGCCAAGCCCAGTGCCTGTGCCTGTAAGCACACGCTGGTGGGGCGGCAGGCTCCCAGCTCCCCATAGCCCCGGGGAGATGATGGATGGGTGGGTAGGTGGGTGGAGGGGGGAGGGCAGTGGGGGGAGGCGGGGGCTGGGGAAAGGGGGGGAATGGAATTGTGTTTAATAACAAAATTTGTATGCAAGCCTGCATCCCAGGCTAAGGATGAGTGATCGGCAGCCAGAAAGTATTAAAAAGCCTCGCTAAACAGATGCTGACAATAGAAGAAGACATATCAAATCAGATCTACTTCAGAAACATTAATATACACACGCACACACGCTCGCCCGCGCGCGCGCGCCCGGCTCCGCACACCCGCGCTCCTTTCTTCTCAATCACACCAATATGGGAGACATCAATAAATTTTTATGAGACTTTTAGAAGATCAACACGGTACTAGATGTGACAAAAAAGCAATGTGCCTGTCATGTTCGCTTTGTCGGGGACACTTTAGCCCCAGATGCCGAGCTGCAGTGCCAGCAGGGAAAAATTGAATTTGGCTGGCTTTAATCTGCCTTGATTTGGCAGATGGCTGGGTGTTATGAAATGAGCAGGGATGGAGGAAGAAGGTGTTTTCTCCTGGGGCTAAGACCCCCCTCATCTCCCATTGCCACTGCCTTTTGCCCCCTGCCCTGAAATGGTGGAAACACACAGTCATCCATTGCCATCAGGTCACTCCAAATGCCACAGCTCTGCTCCCAGCTATGGTTCCTGGGGACCACGGATGGATGGGCTGGGGCCTCACCTCCCACACAGCCCCAGTTCCCTGAGGGAATGGGGGCTCAGCAGGGGTACAGGATGCCCCGTGTGTCCTGTCCCCCAGCTCTGCTCTCCACCCTCAGGAGGTGTCACAGAGTAGAATTAGTTCCTGCTGCCTACTGAGACACAGCCCTGGCACCACCTCAAACCTGTGCAGGAACAAGCATGATGGGAAAGGTTTCCATTCCCTCCCCACCTCCAACTCTCCCCTGAATTTCTCAATCACATGAAGTGTAAAACAACTTTTTTTTCCCTTTTATAATCCAAACGCCTTGTTAAAAAAACCCAAAAAACGTTTCCTTCCTTTTCTTGTTAAAAGTGTTTAAAATTATTTATTTTCAAGGGAAAGAGGAAGAATATAATTAATTCCTCCTAGAAATGGTGTTAGGGCCAAGAAACTGAAGTTTTCAGAATGAGAGTCTCTCTGGTCAGCCAAAAGATCAAGCCTCTGCTGTTGGGACCGATAAGGAAGGGGACTGCTTTAGATAACTTGGCAGACTTTATTTTATTCTTCATCTGGAGGATTATTGATACTCCCCCCCTTTCTCGCAATGTAGATCTACTCTATCACTAGTAAGAGTTTGCAATTTGGTTTTTTTTAATATCCAGATATGGGTTAGAAATAAGCATAAGCCCAGGTCACCCAAGCACTCAGACCCTGCAATTTAAGGGTATTTTTCCCCATCCCACTAAAGAGCCCCCTGAATTACAAGGGCTGCAGACCCCTGCACCTCTTAAGAATGCTGGAAGTGGGCTAAGGATCGAAAGGCTGTCAGCAAAGAGAAACCTTCCCCTCCATAAACACTGCAGACAAATTAAAAATGGTAAAAGGGAAATCAAGACCTTTAAAGTTCAAACACTTTTCAGTGCCTTTTAAAGTTTTTTTGCTCTAGGCCCTTGCAGACAGCACAATCTTTGGAGACCTTGGGATTCTCTTTAATCACCCAGCCAGGCTGCAGTGGTCTGAAATGATTACACATTTACATAGTAATAACCCCAACACTCCCCACATTATTTCATGGCTAGCATATTTCCACTCAGCGAGTGATCCATGTGTTTTAAATTATAACCTGTACATAGGAAATTAGTTACTAAGTACGATATTCACGGGCTCATCTGACACTTCTAATTAAGGTGATTTACACAGAATTATCTTATGAAATAAAAAAATGGTGTTTTGCTAGCTAATAAAATATAATTACTACCCGCTTTTCTAAGTTACAGTTAGTTTTAATCTATTTGGGGAATTGTTTATCTAGTTCATTACAGCAAAACAACTTCTTTACCTTTTAGGCAACCCCCCAAAGTACCAAAGAAGAGCAAGGAACACCCTGGGAAGACTCAGTGATTTTGGCAGCCTCCTTCTCTCTCTCCTGAAGGCTTTGCACTTCCAAGTGATACAAGGCTGCTTCCTCACTGGCTGCCTTTCTTGGGGCTGAGACACCAGTTGTCAGTGCATTTATGCATCCTCACGTGTTTGGCTGTCCCCATGGGGACAAAATAAGGCCCCTGCCGTGGTGCTGCCAGAGGGCTCTGCCCTGTGCTGCAACTGCATCACCCGGGAGCAGCACAGCCAGATCCCCACGTGCTCCAGGACACACTGCTCCTTTAGATTAGCGACCATCAGCTTTAACAAGAACCTTTCCTCTCAGCAAGGCTCTTCACAATGAAAGCAGGACTCAGGCTGCACCAGAAACACGCAGATGTCCTTTAATGCTAGGCACACATTTGGTTAGAAGCATCCCCAAGTACAGCTGAGAATCCCCTCAAGGGGCCTCTAGGGGCTGTTCAGGCCCAGTGCTTGTCATGATTTCCCAAAGGGAAGCTCAGCAAGCCAAGTATGTGCCCTCCTTATCCCCAGTGTTGGGGTTTCCTCTACCCCTGCCATGGTTGCTATTGCACACAATGACCTTCAAAGCCTATTTACTTTGTTATGGTCCTGCCTTTTGGGCTGTGCTTGCAATGGGGAATAAAAAGGCCATGCACAAGGAGCAGTCCCTTATCACCCCCATGAATGGAAGCTGCTGCATCTTTGAGGGAAAAATCAGGTAATTAGCTGAAGGTTAAGTTCCCTGAGGTCGGGCAGCTTCAGTTGTTTCTGCTTATGCCTGAAGGACACAACCAGTAAGGAGCAGGTAAGAGAGCTGCTGCCATGCCGAATCTTCCAGCTCTGCCACTCTTCCACAGAACCCCTTCTCCCTGTTTGACAGGCATCAGCCTGTGCAGCTCCCACGTGAGATCCTGCAAAACCAAAAGATTTCTACATGCTGCGGCCAGTAGATGTTATTTCATAGAAAAATAAACAAAAAACCCCAATTGGAAACAGTGTAATTTTAGCTGTAGGACTTGTGGCTTGAACATGCAGCCTTGGGATGGGAGCCCTGGCAGCAGAGAAAGCCTCCAGCAGAGCCATGTGGATGGCAACACCAGCTGTAATGGAGCAGTTGCTGGGTAGAGAGGGAATTGGATTTTTGTGAATGCCAGTTTAAATAAGTGGACATGTCACTTGATACTTAAATAAGGAAATGGGAGTTTGGTTCTACACCTAGCTGCAGATGACAGCCCTCAGAATGGCCAGGTGAGATCTGTGCCATCACAGGAAGCACACTGGGATTTTTAACCTGCAATGGCACCTGCATCCCATGATAGGAAAAGGGACTGAGTGGTGGTAAAAAATTGCCAAAGAGGCTGCAGTCAGGGCTAGAAATGTTCTACACCTACAGAGCCAGATGTGCCTCCCATACACTCCCCCAGTCAGTATTTGTGAGACCTCAGTGACCAACAGTCAGTTGTGACAAACCTGACCCAGGGGGCAGTCACCCACCTCCCCCAAAGAGATGAAATGCAGCAGAATCATAAAACACTGTGGCATGACCTGACCATGCAGAAATCCCTTATTTGCTCTGTTCTGTTCACATCCCCAGCTCTTTCTGCCCTGCTGGGTTTTCCTTTATCAACCTCTGGTACCCCATGTCCCCGCTCAGAGTGGGTAACAGATCTCTGGGTGAGGATGGTCCATGTATGTAGGGCCAAACAGGAGACTATGGCTGGGGGTAGTTTCATTTCTCTCCCACTATTTGAAAAGGAGGTGTGTGGAAAAATAAAAAGGAAAATTGGAGGGAAAGGTCATGCATTAGATTGATTTGGGGGGATTTTTGCTACCATGGCTATAATGACCGTTTAATTATTCCCAGCTCATGAGGCAGTTCAGAAGAGGCTCTGCAGAAGACATGCATTGCTCCAGGGCAAATAACTGACCGGAGATTTATTTCCCACCCTTGGGTTTCCACACACCCCTTCTCAGGTCTCCTGCTGCCCTGAGAGTCAGCAGCAGAGAAAAGCTTTGCTCTCCAGAGTTCCAAACCTCAGCCTTCAAATCCATCCCCTAGAGTCAAGAATGGACTGTAGGACAGGCAGTTTAAGGAGTGTTCATAGCCTTTTTAGGGCATTGCATGAGCAAAGGAAAACATGACCCACACATTTTTACACTTGCTGTGCTACCCTGGAAGTTCTAACCCGTAAGAAGTGCTTCTCACCCACAGATTATGGACAGCAGCATCTGCCTTCCCTGGGATCTGTTCATGGAGGAGAGGAACAGGGCACCTATAAGCAGGGCAGGCAGCTGCCTGGCTTGTACTCTCTCTATAGGAAAAGCCATGGGTGAAAGGTCCAGACTGCTGTCATTGCCACCCTCTAAATGCACAGGAGGAAGCTGGAGGGTTTCTCTTTCCTTTCTGTCCATGATTAATCTGCCACAGTGAGGGGCAGAGACACAAATCAGAGGAGGAATGAAAGAGGATAAATCCATGGTATCAGCAGCACCACATTGGCTAGATAATAAACAGACTCCTCTCCTCATAAATTTCTCTCCATTCCCACAAGTTTCTCTGCCATCAACACTGGTCCACCTGGAGCTGAACTACTCCTGGCCTTTCTGGTGCCCTGGCTGGTGGGAAGAGCTGTGGCTTTGCCAAGGAACCTGGGACCCTCCACCTGGTCTGCCATCCTTCACTGCCTGCACAGACTGGGGTGCAGCAGGAGCACCAGGATGGCACAATGGAGCCCCATGGAAGCTCACTGGGGTTTAAAGGATGCATGGGACACCAGAGGTGACTGTGGCTAGGTGATCCGTATCAGCACATGGAGTGGGTGGGAGAAGCTCTAGAGACACAAAGCATGCTTCAATTTACTTGGCAGTTTCACTCCCTGTCTCAGTATCCCAGGGCAGCTTGTTCTCACTGCCTGAACACCACTCTGCTGACCTTACTCCTCATGGTGGTAGGAGCCAGCTTTCCACTTCTCCACACCCCACACAGGGATGTGACCCTGTTAGCTGCCTTGTGGTGGCAGGTGGTCATGGACTTGCTCAGGGATCACCAAGAAGCTGACACCTCCAGGATATTTAATTTAAATCTGACAGGAGTCAAACTGCTGAAGAAAGCTTCAGGTGATACAACCCAGCTGTAGATGCATCTGTGTCTGAAACTGGACACCCCTGACTCCAGAGGATGAACACCACTGCTGTGGGAGGCATGGAATGCCCCTGCTGTGGGGCAGGACCCTCTCCTCAAGGGAATTGGGGCAGAATAGGATGTGAAAACCCATTCTGTGTCCCTAGAGCAGCTCCCAAGTTCCCAGCCTGTCCCTGCAGCCTGGTTTTGCTGGTGACCATTGGCCACAGTACAACCATGGAGGACTCACACCCAGGAGGAGCTCTGAGGAGACATCACAGGCAATTAACTGCTGGACTGAACCCTCGGGGAACACCAGAGCCCTTTGGGAAAGCCCTGGGAGCACTGGGAGGGCACAGCCAGGGAGAGGGTGCTGCAGGAGGGGCACCAGTCCCACCTGCAAAGCATGCTCAGGCACTTAATAGCGCCTGTCCCCAGCATCTCCCGGCCTGGATTTATGCCTCCAAGGGTCACCTCTGGCGAGACTCTAATAACACGACTTTATTAGCTTTCTTGTTCCTTCTTTAAGATACAGTAGCAAGGGGGGAGGAGGGCAGCAGCACCTCGGGAAAGAGCGGGGGTCGGACGGATAGGAACAGCTGCCCTCGCAGTTCCCCTTCTCCGTGACAAGGGGGAGAGGGAGAAAAATGATGCTCCCTCGAAATTTATCATGCACCCAATTACAATGTTAATTGGCAAGTCCCAGAAATCAATTAATTCGCAAATTTTTTTCAATTAAAAATTAAGATAAATCATAAAACGTTATTAAGCAAAGGCCAAACTCCATGAACTTTTTTTTTTTGTAGGCATCTGGGTTTTTTTTTTTTTTTTATTTAAATAAAAAAAAGAGCTGTGTTGCCAAAGCCTGATGCCCTTGAGTGCCTTTGCTGAAGCACAGGGGGCTGTCATCAGCAGGACTGGGCTGAAGACAGATAAAAAAATATCGACCAGTCGGACACACTGCTTCTGCTTTATTGATCAGGCGGGAATTTAACTTGCTGTGCATATCCACCGTGTCAGCAAGGGCCACGGGCGAAATTAAAAGTACTTGGCTTGGAGATGTCGCCTTGATACCGGGGGGTGGGGAGAGATGGAGGGAGGGGGAAGAAGAGGGGGAGAAAGGGAAGAAAAGAAAAGAAGAAGGTGGAAAGAAAAGAGGGAAAAAGAAGGAAGAGACAAGCATGAGCTGAGGAGCAGGAGGTTGCAATGCCTGCTTGCAATCTCACTTGTTGGTCAGGGCTCCTTCCTCTCTCTGCAGAGCCTGCAGGTGTCTACTGCATGCAAGGGAGGGAATCATGTATTCCAACAGAGCCTTGGAAAAAATCCTCCTCACTCAAAACCATTCCTAACATCTCTCATGGAGAGGCTGGGGGACCTGCAGCATTTGCTGAACAAGAAGTCTAGGGAAGTACCTGGTCATCAAGTTAAAGTCCCCAGGCATAAATCAAGGAGACCCGAGGCGAGAGCCATGACCCTGATGTGACACATGGCAACAGAGCTAATTCGGGTTTTACACACTCTATTTATCCTGCTGGGCCTGGCAGCACAGCCACTCGCCCATCCCACGGCAGCCACCCACACTGGCCCTGGGAAAGTCTCCTCCAAAGGTCCTTTGGGACAACACAGTGCTTGGCAGATCCCACAGAAATGAAGCGAACACTTCCCTGGGGCAGTGCAAGGAGCACCTGTGTTTAAACAAAGGGGTTCCCTGAGCAGTAGAGGGGTGTGAGCCACATCTCATAACCTGCTCTGAGTCCTTACTGTGACCAGGAGCAACACACCAAGCCCCTGTCATTTGGGCACACAGCAACCACAGGGATGATGTGCTTGCCCACTTGTTCATTTGGAGTCTCCAGTGCAGACTCTGAGGGGATAGCACGGGATGACTTTAATCAGAAAGACCCTGAAACATTGGGAAAGCAACCTGTGAAAGATGTGAAAAGCAGGATGCATCTCCATAGGTCTGGAAACATCTCTCAAGAACAGTCAACTTGCCTTGTGACCAGTTTATCTCCCAAGGTCCCATAGCCTTTGTGTTTCAGCTACATTGCCAGCTTCCTCATTATTTCTTAACCCATTGGGCCCACAGCTGCCTCTGTTGCCTGAGAAGAGCTACTACTGTGCCTCTCTCCATAAAGAAACCTGGAGCTGAAGCTCCTCACAGCAGGGTGAAGATACTCTGTGCAGTGCCAGAAACTGAGGAGAAGCACTTTCTGCTTCAAAAAGAAGAGAGGATTAATAACAGTGAGAGGAAAAGAGTATTTGTGCAAACAAGGGAGAGGAAGCTTCAGATGGAACCCAAAGGAAGACCTAAGCCTGGGCAGAGGTGCACTGAATCCTGCTACAGCAGCTGGAGCACCACAGTCCTGTGGTTGACTCTTTTCCTCTGACAGGAATCAAAGCTGGCTCCAAAAATCAAGCTAAATCCCCCATCTGGGCACTTCACCTGCTTTGACACAGGCCTTCCCACTGCATCTCACTCTGCCCTCCTTTGCCTGACACTATTTGGTTCTTTGTGACAGCATCTTTGAGGTCACAGAAAGAGCCTGCAGCACTTTGCATTTGCACCAGGGTGCGAGACCCTGGCGCCCTCTGTGCTCCGGGAAATGCTTCGTAATCACAGAGGCAGAACAGAAATTATTCCTGGACACACAGAAAGGTCATTAGGGGAAATCAGTAGCTCCTGAGATGCTGGATGTGCAGGGATGTGTCTCCATGCCCCCAGCAGAATGGCAAGGAGCAATGAGAGCTGCTGGCCCAGGCTGGGAGCAGCTAACAGGTGGGCACAGGCTTTGTAACACAAACATGTTCAGAATAATTGCTGACTGCAAAGGAAAAAAGAAAGAAAAGGGAATAAGGGGAGAGTTTACATAGCCATGGGGCACTTTGGGAGCATCATTGCCCTCACTGCTCCACCCTCTGGACAGCTCTCCAGCTATATTGATGCACCTCATCCATTTTGGGGAGGTGAAATCCCAGCTCTGAAGCATAGTTTTGCTCTGGTAAGGCAGGGGAGAATCTGGCAGCTGCCACACGGTGAAATAAAAACACCCCCAAATATTTTTTTAGAAGCAGCATTGTATGTTCAAGAACAGATGGTTATGCTATTAAAACCACTGCATCCAAAGGCACATTCCCAACCTTCAAACTGCTGCACACTGTCACCTCTGCTCACAGTATTTACCACAGGGTGACACACGCAGCAGTGCACACAGGGATGTGAGTGTGTATCCTGAGGGACATCCCTGGGTGCTGCTCTGGAATGCTGTGCCCACCTGCACTCCATAGGTAGTTCTAGGCTGGGGAAATGCAGCTGCAGCCAGAGCACCAGCTGAAGCTTGGAGCTGGGGCCACTGACAGCTCCAGAAAGTCTCACATTTCAGTGTGCTTTACCGCAAGCCTTTAACACGGATGAGGTGTAAAACAAGTGAATATATATTGAGTGAGGATAGGAGACTCTCATCCAGATCAACTTCATGCACACAAACCAGGAATATTCATGTATTCTGCATCACCAGCCTAGCTGAGGCACAGGGCACAGACATATACAAAGGCCTGCTGTTATTACTTCCTGTTTTTACCTTGGGTGGCACTTAGCTGCTCAGATGGGCACCTTTTGCTCTCTGACTGTACAGGCAGAACAAGGAAAGCATCCCTTCTGCCCATCATCATGGGGCCACCCCTCACCTGCCTCCCTCTGGGCTGCTTTGAGCCTGTGCTCTGCAAAGGTGTGCTCCAAGGTAATTTCTCTTTGGAGGAGGAATATCAAGAATCTTGCCTGGCAAGAGTTAAACCCCATAAAACCAAGGCTTGTAGTTTTGTTTTCTTTCAATTTATACCCTTCACTTAAAGGGGGGGCAGGTGGGGAGAGAAAGAGGGGGAGAAAAAAGAAAGCCAGGTGACATATTCTAAGAAGGAGCACCGAAAACGTGTTAAGCACTTCAAAATCTCATATATTCAATCGGCCTCTGGCAAGACATCTGCCTAATGTTAGCGCTTAAATATCCTTTTCCATTTTACATGCATTCAAGTCTCATTTGAGCGAAATGAAACGGTATTATTAAAGGGAGATTTTGCACAAATGGCCTGAATTTGACATGTCAAGTTCAATGAGGCTGTTACATATGTAACACCAAAAAGGGCTCGGAGGCTGCCGGCTCTTGAAACAGCGCCAGTGGCTCAGAAATGAAATTTGCATTCAGAGAGCCCTGCTTCTCTGCATGGAGCTGTGCACAAGGCTCGGTTAGACCCACACAGGCTGGAGGAGCCGTGGGGTGAGCACAAGCAGGTCTCCCCCTATGCTCTGGGAGACTGGACACACCAAGAAGGCAGCGGAACTAGAAACCCAGGTACCTCATTCCCACTCAAGATAGCTTTTTTCAAGGGAAAGCTGGACCCTGCGCCAGGGTTGGATCCTCCTGAGTGATGTTCATCACTGGTCCAATAGCTGTTTTTGTCCCTGGTACATGCACAGGACTCCCTAGGTACGGGTGGGTGCTGCCCTGCTGCCAGCATGGCTCCTCCTGCCTCGCTGCATGATGCTCAAGCTGGGTTGACCTTGAAATGTCCCTGTCCTGAAGCCAGGATGGTCACATCAATACTGCCCATGGGGTGAAAGAACACCATCCCTGTCTCTGGGGGATAGCAAACCCCATTCCCACAAGATGAAAAAGGGGTTTGTTGGAGTGGGTGAGTTGCTTGTGGTGATCTGGGACCATGGGTAGCATCACCCAGGTGGTGCCTACAGCTTCCTTGTATCTCAGCCCCAAGAAGCTCCTGTGGTCACCTGGAGAAATCTTTTCCAGAGAGTTGATCCAGTGCCCAGCAAGCCTCCAGTGCTGTAGGCTCAGTGGGCAGGTGGGGATCTGCCTTCCTAACCCCAAGCACAGGAAATCTATGATTTTGTTGCAAATCATTAAGGTTTATTAAAACTTAACACCACAAGCCATGATTGGCTGCATCCTCTTTAAATTAAAAAAAAAAAAAAAAAAAAAAAAAAAAAGCCCTTGGAAAGCAGCCCCCTGGTTTGCTTCTCCCCATCAGACTGATAAGTAACAGCTGCTCGGCCATTTCGGTAACAAGTCGGTATTGGCAGGGAGCGGCCAGGGCTGCCGGTGCCCGTCACGTTTATAGGCCTACATTTTATTTTTATGTTTATTGGGTTATTTGAGATCATTATTAGTTTCTCTCTTCTCTTGTTGATGTGTTCTTGCTCCTGGCTTCTCCAGGCAGGAAAGGTGGGGGAATGGGAAATGGAGCAATCCACTATAGTGAGCCGGCTGCTGGGGCTGGGCAGTGCATGGGACTCCAACCCCTCACACCCCGCTGCCTGCTCATCCTGCCCCCTGTCCCTGCCTCGGTTTGCTCTGGGGCTGGGAGAGCCCATCCCTGTGCGGGTCTGCTGTGTTACAGATTAGCCTCCATCGCCTGAATCCATCGCCTGGATTGAACGTTATCTATCACACTACGGAGGGAGTCGTTATTTAATAATTAATAAAGACCTCTGATTCTTCCTCGCCGCCTGCGTGGCCGAGTGGAGCAGGCTAGGGAAGCGAGGGCAAGCCAGGGAGAGCTGTCTCCTCTCTAACTGCTGCTGTTATTTAAAGGAATAATGCCATTCTTTTTCATTTGTCAGCTGGCCCACAATGGCCCTTGTCACGCTTTATGATTTAGGGTTTCCTTTCCTTTCCCATTAAACGCCACCTTCCCATCACCACTTTGCGCCAGTCAGCCTCTGCTCCTGGCTTGCAGTTTCAGTTTCACTCTGATATTGGCCCAACTTCTTTGATGGGCTCCTCTGAGCACTAATTGCTTCTGTTCATTTAAACCTGTTCACTAATTTGCAGTGGCCCTTTATTAAGTTGGATGTGGCCCAAATTACACCATAAATTACGCTTGCAAGGGGACTGGGTGTCGCGGGGGATAAATGTGCTGCCTGTTCCCTGCTTTCCCCTTCCCTATCTTCCTGTGCAACACGCGGGGGACGTGGGTCTCAGCCTGAGGGTGTGGGTGCTGAAATTGGGGTATCACAACCCAGATCCATTCTGGGAGGTTTCTCTTTCTCTAACTAAAGCTCCCTCCTGCTCCCTCCATCTGCAATGGATATTGCTGAAGCCAAGAAGATCCAAGCCAAGCAGGGATGGATTCTGCATCCTCTACACTGTGCACAGCCATGTGCACCCCTCACCCTGGTACACACACACACACACATGCTGTCCCTCCTCTCCTACCACCTGGTGATGTAACTTTGCTTCTAGGAGGCAGTTTGATTCCTTTCCTCACCTTTTAATGACCGGAGAATTCATTAATAATTGAAATAAACACGCTCTTTCCCAAGGCTGCTGACTTTTATTAAGGCAGGGGCAGGGATCTGCCAACCCTTGGCTGCAGCCATTTCCTAAATAACTGCTAGCAGTTAAAAGGCAATTTTTTTTTTTTTTTTAATAGGTGAAATTTTTGTATTGGGGGTAGCAGAAGGGAGCTGAAGGAAGCTGAGGAGCAGTGTACACCAATGCTGCAGGGTTGCTCCATCATGGGATGTCAGCAATATGAGAATTGCTCACTGAACACATGTCCGTGGGGAAAGGGATATCTGTGACCTCCAGGAGGCAATTCTGCCTGACTTTACCACCGCAGTGAACTCCAGGGAAATGTTTCTGCCCCACTGGCTAGCACCAGATCTCCCACATCTTGTAGCTGTGGGTACCACAATCTTCTCTGCCATATGCAGGCACCCCAGCTGGGTCACCAGGGATGCTGGTGGACCCCAGGGAGCTGCTTACCTGATATTCAGCTGCGTGAGCTTCTCCAGCTCCTGCTCCATGTGCTCCTGCAACTCCCCAGGGCGAAGAAGGACCTGGCAGATGGGGCAGATCGGAGCCTGGCTGTCAAACAAAGTTGCTTTCTTTTTGCCTGTGAGAAGGAAAATAAGAGAAAAAACTTTAGCTCAGATCAGCTGCCATCAGTATCATCTGTGCTCTGCTTTGGTTCCTGTCCTAGCACAGGACTTAAATACAGGGATTTTCTCATGGTATAGCCCTAATTCTCTCCCCATCCTACAATCCCTGGGGCAGGGATTGGCTCTCTTCTGCAGTAGCACAGCAACTGACACGAGAGCATCCCAAGCCTGACTGTGGGCGCTCCAGTCTTGGAGGGAGAGCAGCAACAATCACATTCTGGAAGTGACCCTGTGCAAACCCAGCTTCCCACTTGAAATACCGATGATATGACTTGGAGTAGATGGATGACACAACACTGCTCACTGTTCCTATTAACTCATTATAAAGAGCCATCTTCATCCTCCTTGACACTTCTGAAGCTGGGTGGGTCAGGATGACCCTCTTGATGAAGGGCAAAGTCTCCATGGGCACACAGTGTTGAGGCGGAGGAGAACCCATGGCATGAGGCTGTGGATGTGCTAGGGAGCAGGTCTAGATGCTCACCCAGGATTGCTCACCCTGTCCCAAGGCTAGGCTGGGGCCCTTGTCCTCCCTGCACCACCAGCTGCTCCAGACCCCACAGCTGCTGGAGTTCTGGGCCCCCTGGGGCTGTGTCACCCCTGGGTGAGATTTAGGGCTGCCTGTGTACCCTAATCCTGAGCTGGGTTGAGTCTCTGGGGCAGATGTGCAAGAGATGCATTTCCTCACACCCTCCTTACTCTCAATCCTGTCTTCTGCTTCCCTGCCCAGCCACATCTCCCTAGTTCACTCCCTGCTCTGAAGCCAATTTCTTCCAACTCAAAAACTTTATTGCCCCCTCTGTAAGGAATATACAGCGTCTATTTAACATAAAATAAAACTCCAAAGCAAACAATGAAGTTGCCATAAAAGAGGGAAGCCCGCGGGTCCCCAGGCCCCTCTCCCAGCTGTACTAGCAGCTCTGCTCATGAGAGGGCGTGCGGAGCCTGGCTCAGATGGCTCTGGCAGGGAGAAACCTGCTTTATAGCTGCCTGTTGTCATCCAACGTGAACCCTCCTGCTGGATTATTTATTTATGTATTAGACATGGATCAAATTGGTTAAATCCGAGTGAGAAGCAGTAATGCACAATAAAGCAGCTGATGCTGGATACAAGGGGGCTGCCTGCAATGTGGCCTTCCAATCAGGAGCCAAAAGGTGCCATTTTATGGTTCCTAATGATGGTGGAATCCACTTAAATGAATCCCCATTAAAGGAACGGACCTTCTCAAAGGGTAAAACATTGGTGTGAGCAGCTTTACTGGGTCCCTGCTTCTCCCTGTATAACTGCTTGGCACAAGCATTTAACAAGAGAAAAGGTCTGAAATAAGTTTGAGAGTCACCTTGGCTTATCTTTACCCTCCAGCAGGACCAAGTGAATGTGCCTGGTGGAAGCAGGGCTGTCACTGGGATATTACTCACCCTTTCCTTCAGCACCTCTATAGGAGGTGGGAGAAACTGAGCATAAGGAGCTAGCTGGGCCAGTGCTAAGGGTGCATTCCCTACCTTTCCAGCTTCCCATCCCACTGGGAACTCTCCCATTTGCAGAGCCAGGAGGAAAACCCCCCTGGCCCCCTCTTCTGGATGTGGGCCACTCCCAGAGGCTCCCAGGCAGATCCCAGGTGCCTTGGCTGCTCATTCCCACCACTCTTCTGCCAGGGAGGACACACTGTTTTTTGACAGCATGCAACTTGGAACATCTTCCTCTCTCCTCCTTCCCTCACGTTTAAATAATGCCCAGAATCCAACTCAAACCCAAACACGCAGCTCCTTCTGACCCTTGCGGGAAAGGTCGGCATTTCAGTAATTCCACCTTCCTCTTGGAGCTTTTCCACTTTTGTCTAGTGGGGGCCCAAAATAGCCCAGGAGCGTCCCCCGACCACCTGCTATTTATAACCCCAACTTCACAGCAAAACAATGGAGCTGTCTGAGTCTCCCTCCCAAAATAAACAGGCAGCCTTTGAGCGGACGGGAAATCCTGCTGGATCCCCGCTGTGGGGTGTACAGATGGATGGGTAAACAGGCTGCCCTCCGCCCTACTGCACTGCATCCCTGCTCCTGGCCCAGGCCACCGCCGTGGGGCCCACCAGCCCCCATGGCCACACACAGCTTTGGCTGCTGGGGCTGGGATGCTCTCAACAGCACCTAAGGGTGGAGCAGAGCTTGAGCATCCCCATGTCTCTGCTCTTCGGGGAGCCCAGAGCTGTTTCTTTGCTGGAGGAGGTGATGGGATTCTCCCAGACCACAGAACTGGGATTGGAAGCCTTGGATCAGGATGCACAGTCAGGGTCCCCTGGCAGGATATTTAACCTCCTGCACACCCCATTCCTCGTGCCCTGCTTGTTCTCTGGCACTCTTCCAGGGGGTGCATGTTCCTAAGCCATTGGATTTCAATGGCTGGGGCAATCAGGTGGGATCTCAGGCCATGGGAAGAAGCCTTGCTGTCTTCCATGGCTGCTCCCGCCCAGGCCAGCAGGAGAAATGAGCAGCACTGGCCTTACCCATCAGCTATACCAGTGATACGGTGATGAGTATGTGCCAAGGAAGGATGTGACAGCTGCCACTCTGCATCCCCATGATAGCTGGGGAAGATCCCCAGCTCCGGTGAGCACAGGAGGCTGGTGCTTGCACTGAAACAAGGGCTTCCAGAGGGGCAGGAGAATGGGAGCCCAGACACACAGCCAAGTCCCTGATGTACAGATTGCAAAGCAGGAGACAGAAGGAGCCCCAGCTCCTGGCCCAGGGGGCTGACAGCTGCACTTTCACAGGGGCAGGACTAAGTGCAACTGACAGGCAGAAAGGAGGGATCCTCTCCTGTGCCAGGACACCTACGCGCGCCTCCCGAGGTCTCTGGAACCCGCTGCATGCCTGCAGTGCAACAGAGGCTTCTCCTGGAATGTGTCCCCCCAAATCAGCAGCATCCACATCTGCAGCATCCTCAGAGCCTGGCACACACCCACGCTGTGGTGTCTTGCTCCAGGCAGTGGTACCCATCTCCATGGTGTAGGATGCTGGGTTGTGAGGAGAGGGAGAGGATGGGCATGGCTTTGTTTGTGAATGCCAGGGTAGAGAGAGATGCATTCATTCCCACCTCTCCTCTCCAGAGCAGGGACATCCTGATATCCAGGAGCAAACAAAGGACTCTTATCAAGTGTGTGGCTGGACCGTGCTGGGGTGTAAGTGCTTACCCCTCTGGACGGAGCAGAGGGCATTGATCTGCCCAGGGCAAAACAAAGGGCCCATATCCCTGAGCGGGAGGGACCTACGCCTGCTCCCTGCTTGTCCTTCCCTGCCCTGTGCCAAACCCGCTCCTGGGAGACACTGAATGGCTCTTTTCAGCCTTTTGTTTTTTGGCAGCTGTGTTTTTGTTTTCTTTGCCCCTCTCTCTCCCCTTCACTCTGTGGTTACTCGGCAGGCTCGGCTCCAGTGTTTACCCTCCGCGGCTCTGCCGTGCTTCCCTCGCTGCCGACCCCCCGCTCGCCAGCGCCAGAGAGATGAAAAGGCAGAGCCTCGGCGCTCCCGCTGTTTGCACGGTCTCCTGGGCTCCGCGGAAATGTTTAACTCCAAGTGTTGAAACCGAATATTTCCTGCTCTGAAAGCAGAGTGCTCAATACGCAGAAGCACCCCTGTGTGGAGGAATTTGTCCACAGGCTCTTTCAGAGGGCATCTGCAAATGGATCCCAGCCCAGGTAGGGACTGGACCAAACCCTCCTGATCCCACTGGGGACAGAGGGCTGGATCCTTCATCCGGTTACATTGATACAGAGCCCAAATAATTCCCTTGGGAAAGGTCTGATTCACTGCAAAGCAGAGGTAATGGGACCTGGGCTCCAGGCTGGGGGCGGGGCTCAGGTTCTGGGGACACAAGCACGATATTGAATAGGCATGGAGCCATGAAGTCATCCCTGCTCCTGCCCTGCACCTGTGCCCTGACAGCATTGCAGGTCTGGAGAGTGTCACTTGGAAGGCAGAACTTTCCCTCACAAGCAGAATGAGAACTACTGTTTTGGAGAGCACTTCAGTGAAAAAAACCAAGGCACCCAGCCCACCAACAGTGCTGACAGCACAGGGTGTATACAGCCCCTCACCACTACACAGCGTAAACAATGCTCTCAAGTCAATCAGTGAGCAAAGTTTACAAGGCATGAGGGCTCACTCTGCCCAGGAGCTCAGCAAGTTGCCAAATGAATGAAATAAATTGTCTTATAAATCCACTGCTCATCTGCACTGATGCACAGTCAGGTTCCTTCCCCAGGAACTGCTGCCATGGGTGGCACAGGTGGTGCCACCTGCGCCTCCCCACGCTGCTCTTCCTTGTGACCAGCTGAAGCCTCCTCCCCCATGAGGACCAGCTCTTCAGTCCCAGCTCCTAGGTGACTTCTCCTACTTCAACTCTTTTCCACTTCTCTGAGTACCAACTCCCCCTCTTTGAGACGCCTCTCTCCATCTCACCCGATTTCTGCTCTCTCCCTCTTAAACACTCCATCATTTAAACCCAATCAAAGCCAGTTGATCTGAAATTCTTCTGAATAGAAATGACCCCACGCTGGGGCCTCGTGGCCCTGTGCCCTGCTTCAGGGGCTGTGCTGAAACCAGGTGGGTGGTAATGGAAGTGCTGACACAGGCTTCTTGACAGCATCACCACTGCCAGTGCCTGTAATAATCCCTCCCAGCTGCTCTGCAACTCGGTTTCCGCGGCGATTATTTTCCATTCGATGATGGGCTTGCTGTTATTTGTGTACTGATAGCAGGTATCTCGTGTGACAAGCCTCCTTTCTTCCAGCTCAGAAAACAATAATTCAAAGAAAGCCCCATATTAGCTTGGAAATAACAAAACACTCACTCTTTTCCTGGCAAGCCCACGCCACAACTGATGAGGCTCACAGAGCCCTGGTAGTAAGTGGCAGCCAAGGAGGGGAGATGACAACAGTGGCTCGAGGTAGAGATGGTTCATGTGTCAGTGCAGAGCACCTCAGAATAACAATAGAGACAAAAAATACCTGGCAATAAAGTGAGGGAGCAGGAATAATTTGGTCATTGCTCTCGCATCTCCCTGTTATTTACTGGTGTGGTCCCAGTGCTGTCCCAAGGAGTGGCATCCTCCCTGCTGGGCACTGCCTTGGATCCTGCTGGCTGGTACCAAAAGGTATAGGCCCCCAAAAACCTGCACTTGAGGTCAGGGCACTTCCCATTCTTTCCATCAGGGCCTTCCCATATCTCAGGCTCCTGCCTGGCTGGGGGATACAGACCTCAACTTGCTGCCCAGGATGAGGTGCCCTGGATCTGGCTCCTGATGCAATTGCTCTGCACAGGGCAGTGGAGATCTAGGTGTCAGAGGCAGTGACAGGCAGTGAGGTGACTCCAGGTTTGAGTGCTGTGACAAAACACCTGTAAACTCTGCAGACACCCCACAGAGCAGCAAGCACATCCAGACCACTGAGAAATCACTCTGCATTGAGCAGACCTCCCTTGGAGCATGTGGCTTTTGGAGGTCTGTGCAGGCAGGAAAGTGGGAGATCTGAAAAAAAATGGCTATTTAGGTAAGAAAATACTTTTGAGGAATCACTCTTGCATCATAGTGCAAAGATGATGCAGAGCACCAGCAGAAGCTGGACTTGGATTGTGCTTGGCACAGCACAGGTCCAGTCCTGCCTTGCATCTAGCAAAGAGAGGCACAGGGATGAATGACAGCTGGTTTTATACACCTAGGGTGTATGGACAGGGGGACCTCTACAACCCTGTGAACAAACTGGTCTACAGAGACCTATAGTCAGACTGCTGCAGCCCCACCAAGAGCCTGATCCTGACACTACTCCTGCTAAGGTGCCCAGACTGCCAAGCAGCTTAGAAATACACCTGCTTCTCCTGAGAATAAAAACTACAGAGGGATCTGAGGCAGAAAAGCTTGTTAAAATATTGATTTCCTTCCAAAGAAGGAGTTGTTCTTGCAGCTGCTGTCCAGACAAGCTGGATTCTAGAGAGGACTGGTGTAAACTGGTGCAGCACTGCTGCCATGCTGTTATCTCTAGCTAAGGTTGATCCCATGGGTCACTCAGTAAAAATGCATGTTTGAACAGCACCCTGGTCTCTTCAGAGGCTGTTGCACGTCCCGTTGGGTCCAGCACCATGTTTGTCATGGCGAGTGGCAGCCTGGCAGCAGGAGAGGTGAGGAACCCCTTGTGATCCGACCTGGCCCTCCATCTGCGGAGATCATGGCTGCCCAGTGTGGGGCAGTGGAAGATGGATTGAGCTGGGCAATAATTTAAGAAACTGAGTGAGTCTGTACATCCAATCACTTTACAAATCAGGGGAAAGGGAGAGAGGAGGAAAGGCAGGAGAGGGGGGAGAAGTGAAAAGGCCGCGCAGGGAAATGCATCACAATTACTGTCTCAGCTCTAATGAGGAGCCTGTCATGAGGCTGTCATCCTGCGGAAAGCCACCTACTCAGAAAGATTCAATAAAAAAGTAGCAGAGAGATAAAAAAGAGATATATTTCAGCCCTTGCTAATATTCTTTTCATTTGTCCCAGCACAAAATAAGATACTGCACTTAACCGGCTCGGTTAAAATGAAAAGGGGGGGGGGCGGGAAGGGAGCAGCATTGATCAATACCACTAAAAGCCGGGAGACACGGTGATGGAGTGCAATTTTTTTGTCTGTGCTGAAGCATAGCAGAGGCCCGGGCGGGGTAATTTATGATTCGTACGCACGCTGGCTAACTAGAGGCTGACAAGACAATGAATCCCCGATGAGAGGGACGCAGGCTGCCGGGAGAGCCGGGAAGGGAGAGCATGGCAGGGACCTGGAAGGGAGAGCAGAAGAGGAGGACTGGGACAGGCTGATGGTGCTGCTCCATGTGAGGATGCTGAACTGAGCAGAAACACTTTCCTGGATTTCACAAGAGGAAAGTAGAGGAACACTGAGAGCAAGTGAAGGAAGACCGCACTGCCTCCATCCTCTCTTCCAGCTCACAGCTGGGCAGCCTGCCCATGCAGGCTTCTCCCAGGGAAGCACTATAGTGCCCAGCCACACCTCTCACTCGGCTGGAGATTGACCAAATGAGGTCAACAGGGACCAAAGACAAAGATTATCCCTTCCCTGCCCCAGGTTCTATGATGGGTGCCAGTACAAGTCTAGAAAAGCTCATGACCATGAAGATGGATCTTCTTGCTGCCATCCATCTTCTGTTCTTGGGATGAAACTGGAGTCTCCTTCAACCCATAGGTTCACCTCCCAAACCTACAAGTCCTGGGGAGCAGCTGAGTCTCCCCAGCACCAGTCTGGGGTCCATGACTTCAGCAAACATGGCACAGCAGAAACACTGCTGAGGGAATCCTACAGCTCTGTCCTTCCATCCTAGGGGATCTTCTGAGGCATGATGCACCTCCTTCCTCCCATCCCTGAGCTGCTCTCCATCCCAAGCGTCTTCTTATACCATGCACCCAAGACTGGCCAGGCTGTGGACAAACCAACCAGAGTCAGTGGGACCCAGGGATCATGCCTGCAGTTCTGGATACTCCATGGCCCATGGCCAGTCCTTGCTCAGTGGTACTTGCTAAGTGAGGCACTGGGACATAGCACACTTCCCAGCACATAGGCAGTCAGGCAGGGCTCTCCAGCTCCCGTGTCATGTGTACTTCATAGCCAGACAGAGTGTGCAGAATGTTCTGCTTCTCCTTCCACCTCCTCCTCAGCCACATGGAATGCCTGGGTCTGTGTACCCAGGGCTGGCAGCTGGGCAACATTGACCAATGTGCCTGGCCTCTGGCCCTGTTTGCTGCTACAAGGGCCACTTCTTATCTCTGGTTGAACCAGATAGCCAACCTGGAGTTGCTGCTGGCCTGGTGGGAGTGGGTGGAGAGGAGCTGTGTAGCTGCATTGCCAAAGTGTGCCTGAACTATCCATGCTCTGCATCAACTCCTGGGATGAAAAGACCTGGAACAAAGCACCTTCTTTAAATGCCAAAAAATAATGGCAGTGGGAACTAGAAAAGGTGGGAGTTTCACAGAAATATTCTTGTATCTGGCTGGGAGACTGTGCAAGAGCTGGGCTCTGAGGTCTGGACACATTTGGGGCCAGTTTTAGGCTTTGATTGCTTCATCTGTAGCAGAATAGGGATACAGTTGAGAGTGGAGTGACAGACCTGCAAGCGTTTCTCCCCCCGGCCCCATTCCGCCATCGCATCCAGCTCCCTATAAAACATGCACGATGATCCTGCACCAGGCTGCAGCTGCTCAGCTGTCTCAGCCCCACCTGCCTGCTACTCTGAGTCCTTGGCAAAGGACCTGACTGCATCCTGAGAGAGAGGATCAGCCTGGAAACGGGTCTTTGCCTTCACTGGCAGTGAAACAAGAGCCTTGGAACTACCCCACTGCCCCTACCCCAATGTATGCCCCTGGGGCATGCTGAGGTCCCCCCACAGCCCAGCAAAGTGCCCCAATAGAGGCTCCAGCCCCATCCTGACCCTGCAGAAGACACTTGCAGACAGCCATGCTGCTCCCATGCCCTTGACTTGGAGGGCAGCTTGTTAAGTTGGTGATATACTGACACACCTATAATTTGAAGGGGTGATGTGGTAGAGTCTTTCCCTACTCTCACCCACTCCCTCCCTGCCATGTTCCAGCTCCTCTCCTCTCCTCCCTTGGGGATGTGTGGGGCACATATTGAAAACACAGATATTGAACTGTCAAAACTATTTCCTACAAGAAAATAGATTCATCAGCTTGCAGCACACAGGGTCATTGCCACATTTTCCCCTCGCGCCAGCACCTGCACATGCCGGCGCATACCCAATGCCTCTTCGCAGCACTGGCACTTTAGCTTGTAGCTCAGGGCCCTTAAGTGACTTTGAGAAATGGATAATCGATTATAATTCCACGGGCCTCTCTGCAGATTTATCCGGAGAATGTATAAAAGCCAGGGATTGGGAGAAGCGGGTCCTTCTGGCCAACACGTCAATTGCCTGTGCTTTTCGTGCCCGGCTCGGAAAATCGCATCCCGAGCACGACTCTGTTTAATCCATCAGTACACAATCAATGCACTCTGTAATCAACTCTTGATCACTTAATTTTACACATGTTGGCTGAATCCCTTTGTTTAATCACTAGATCAGGCCGCCTTGTTGCACTGCCCCCTCCCTGCTTAACCCTCCCTGACCCTCATCCCCTGTTGTCGGCGCTACCAAATGCAGCCCAGAGCCTTCATTTCACCTTGAGGAAGAGCTCCCATGAATTTAGAGAGTCATGAGATGGCAGAAAGGGAAACAGGAGTGAAAAATAACACTGGAGAGAAAGAAAATATTTTCCCTTTTGTGTCTTCATAGAGCTCGTGCTGGCCTTTTCAATCCATGTAACAGAAACCATTGCTGGGTTTAAAGAGGAGCTGGGTGCTGGGGGATGCACATTGAAGTCCCGTAACATCCCAGGGAGAATGGGCACACAGGGGCGCCACTGGGAAGATGCACCAGCAAACGACAGGCACTCATCACCCAGATGCATCTGTACCCTCAGCATCCTCCCCACCCCCTGATTATTTTGACTGTTTTAGCAGCCAGTGCCATTATGAGCAACAGTTCTTGATCTTTCCCTCCCAGAGGCATCTAGGGAGCATCACTCCCATCTCACCAGGGTTCATCTCCCTTTTTATGGCAAGAGCACGACCCTTGGGTTGTGAATGCATGTAAGCACAGCTATTTGGCATTTTTAGCATGATTTGTGTCACTAGCCTGATGCCATCTCACCCTTTGCATGTACTCTGCTGGCATGCCAGGGTCAGTGTCTGGGGGATGCTCCTAGGTGGAAATGTCTGATAGCTCAACAGTGAAATGCAAGATTGCAGTGGGATTTTGCAGCAAGATTTTGTTGTACTTTAATGGTGTGATGAAAGCCTGGAGCTCAGAGATAGGGGGACCACATACTTGGAATCCAAATGTGGACCATTCTGACTGGACACATAGGTCACACAGCACGTTCCTCCTACCCAAGCAGCACAGCGGTCATTCCCAACCCAGTTAAATCTTCCTTTTTAAAGAGGCCTTGATGCTGCCTCTGATTTGGCACGTGGAGTAACTGCTGCTCATTCCTGCAAGAATAAATGATGGGATATGCTTGAACAAGAGGGATCTGGAAGCACAATTGCCAGAGGAACGTGCAAATGTTAGCTTTGCACAGGAAACTCGCACAAAACTGCATGTTGACACCAAGAGGCCAGTTATAGGACAAAGCAGGCACGGATGTTTAAAGAGAATTCCAGTTGCTATTCTATAGCAAATAGTCTTCAAAGAGCCCCTGGAGCTCTTGGCTTCTCAGCATGGAAAGAGGAGCTTGTGCAAGATGAAACGCAAATAAATAGTTTACCATAGAAAAGATATCCAAGGCAAAGAGTAAGATGCAAGTTTTAGCTCTCACATTAGCCAGCTGGGGTTTTATTGGTCCCCAAGTAAAAGCTGTAAATAAAATACAAACCTAACCTGCATATTGTCAAGTTACATTAAAAAAAAAGCCCACAACTTAATTGCACTCAAGAGCATCAAGGGGCGAAGTTGTGCATGGTGCATCACAAGGCAGCCCACAGAGCTGTTTAGTAAAGTGTAAATCCAAGAGCTGAACAAGTGGAACCTTTTACCTTGGGATCTGCCAACAGGCACAGATTACTCTGCCTTTGCTAGGATAGCTCATTCTGCTCCAGGAACTCTTGGTAATGGATTTGTAAGGAAAAGGAGCATAAAATGCCCTCTTCTCTGCTCACACTGATGTTGGTGGCAAGGAGGAAGGATGGGTGTGAGTCGGATGCTAAGTCTCCATCTCCTTGTTTCCAGCCTCCTGTCTGGCCACAGGCAGCAAAGGTAATGCTACACTTTAGGGAAGCACAGGCCAGGTGACAGGGACAGCAGCTCCAATTGGAGTATGCCAGCAGGGAATGGGTGTGACACCAGAGAATTTGCCCCTCCTGTCCTGACTGCTGAGGGTTCCCAGGGACTCCTGTGCCAGCCTCTGCAGGGCTCCTGGGGCACTCCAGAGCAACGACAGGTCTTTCCTCCACGTCAGGCTCTCATCCCTCCTATGCAAAGCTTATCTGATCTTTTCATCCACTTTTTATTTCCACTGCATCCATTCTTTAAACTGTAATACATGCTGATAACATCAAAATTAGCTCACCTGGCTCACTTTAAGGAATCGCTCATCCCAGCAGATCTGTGCTTGGGATCTAGTCTGGCTTCATCTGACTACTGTCTGCCAGGCTTTTTTTCCAGGGTCTGCACTTTTTAAAGGCAGTCTGATTTCCAGGGGACTAGAGAAATCTAAATTAGGTCATTCTGTCCCCAGAGTCCTGGGTGGACCCTCTGAATCCCCAGCCCTGGACTACTCTTCTTCCTCATCACTTGGCACAACACACACTGCTTGGGTTGGTGTCCTGCTGTGCAGGAGCAGGGCAGGATGAGGCCTCACTTACACATCACAAGCAATCAGGGATGCTGCTCTGCCTGCCGAGCCAAGTGCCCAAGTGGAGCACGCAGAATGGGAAGCCAGGCAGAGAAGGGATATGCCCAGGTTGGAAGAAGGCACCATCCAAGCTGAGGATGCATTTGCAAATCCTGGTCCAGCAGCGGTGAACCCTCTAGGAAGAGCAGGAAAGACCTTGCTGCAAGCCAGACTGGAGGAGAAGGAGCACAGGGATGGACGAGAGCCTCCCCCCCTGCCACCCACGTGCCGACACAGGCAGTAACAGTGTCACATCCCCTCCACTGTCTTCAGGTGGAGGGAGGGAAATGACAAAAAAAAACCCCAAAACAACCTGCCAAGGACTAATTAATATTTAATTTACTGCAAAATGTACTTATTATTCCCAAGTAATTGGCCGACTGCACAGCTGTGGCCACTAATGAACAGAGGGGGGGCAAGAGGAAGGGACAGGAGGCTGGTGGGGGGAGCACAGGGGTGGTGGTGTCTTTGATCAGATCCTGCTGCCTGCCTTTTAATGTGCATAATAAGAAAACTTAAACAGCTTTGATTTTTTTTCCCCCAAGATCTAAAAATGGCTGTGATGCCACTAATGGATTGCGTTTAGCTTATTGCACTGTAATTGCCCTATTATCGCTGCAACTTTAACGAGGGGGGAAAAAAGGACTTTGGAAGATGGCATTTGCAAATAGGTTGTTGAATAACACTGCTGCTAAACACGGAGAACACAGGCGAGTCCTGCTTATTGTGATTCCTAGCATAGATTCCCAATACCTGAGGCACTCAGCATCCCTGTCTCTATTGCTGCTTTTCGCTCTGTGATTGAACTATTGGCTCATTTAACTCTAAGGATGGGAAATATTTTTTTACCTGCTAATAGAAGCATGGCTCGGCTGTGGCCCAGCGTAGATTTTTAGATCAGTTTTCCTTGATGGCTTATTCTGTGGAGAGAGTTAATTTCACCCCAGTGCAAAGTACCTAAGTGGGATTTAAGTGGCACGGGAGTCTTTTGCTGACCCCTCAGCACAAGGTGAAATCTGCCCTAAGAGCCTTCCCTCCCCAGAGAGACATGCTCAGCACAAAGTGGGGACACATCCTGATGCTTCAGCCTCTTAATCTGCTGCTGGGATCTGGTGTTTTACATGGACTCCTGACCTGCACACACACAGCTTTTGGGCACAGGGACAACCTCATCCCTATACCCCGGTCTGCCCTGGCTGATGCACGAGAAAATGAATTTGCTAGGTTGAGGGGCTGTGGAGGAGCATGTGAAAGGTATTGGAAGTCCAGGTTTCTTGTTTTTTCTGAGTCCTCACCTGCTCAGACCCTCACTGTTCCCTCCCAAGGCAGGCAATCACTGTAGCCAATACTTATTCTCCTGGAGGTTATGAAGACCAGGGCTGTCTTCCCTTTGTCCTGAACCTCACCCCTCCTCTCCTCCACTGCATCCCCCACTCCAATTAAAGGCATGGTGGTGGTGGGTCCAAAGACTCCCTCAGCTTTAGACAACATTGAGACCCAGGCCAAGTTCCCATCCTGCTTCCATGGGTGTAAATCCAAAGCAGCATCATGGACTTCAACAGCACAAAAGCCAGATCAGCACTTGGCACCTCTGCTCCTCTCGACATCCAAGCCTGTGGAGCAGCGGGCTGGGAGACATTCTGTCACAGCCACCCGCTGCTCCCGCCCGTGGCTGCCTCTCCCCTCCAGCTAAAGCAAACAGCTCCTCAGACATCATCCTTGTGCTGGGCAGGCACACAGTGCTGGGTTGCCTGGGTCAACTTCTGTCCTGCTTGTTCTTCTGAGCTGGACCACAGACGATGCTCAGGAGCAGATTCCAGGTCAACCGCCCTCATCAATATCCCCAATATGAGCACTGCAGTTCGGATACAGACACAAAAATCCAGCACAGGCTAAAGAAAATCAACACAACACCCCAGGGAATTTAAAAATCTAACCAGATAGGAACTATTGATGGAGAAATATAAACGCTGCTATTTCGGTGGCAGCTTCCTGAGCCCTAAACCTGAGCTGCAAAGTGGATTGTTGGATTCGATTTGTCAAACTGGGAGGCTGGCAAGTTTGGGCAGCTTCAAAGACTGTGTTTTATGGAACCTTTCAGGAACCCTCAATAAAAAATGTATTAGATTAGTAATTTGAGTCCCAAATGACCAATTTGAAACGATTGCTTTCTTATGATTTTTCTGAAAGTGCCTGTTTCGTGAGAAATTGCTTGAAAAATCAGACAGAGTTTTTAGAGACAATTGTAACAGCACACACGAGGGCCGGGCACGATGGGTTAGGAGAACATTCATTTAATTGAGAAAGGGAAAAAAATCCTTTGTAATGCTTTGTCTGCCTTTCTTCAGCTCCTGCATTACCATAATACGGTTTAATTCTCCAATAATTCTCCAGAAGGGAAAGCGCCTTGCTCAGCCCTGTGTTCAGCTGGGGAGAAGGGTGGTGTGGAAGGGAGACACAGCTGGCCAAGGTCATGTGTCCTGAGCAGAGCTGGGACAGGAGCCCCTCGCTGGGTCCCCTGCAGGTCCCAGTTCAGGCAGTTATAGCTCCTTCCCAGCAAACTGTTTTAATATTAAAAATGCTAATTGAAACTGCCATTTAAGTATGAGATGCACCAGAAATTAAGTGTACTGTGACCTCGTTAGGCCTCTTTCAACCTAAATTATCCTACAACTCCACCACCCTGCAGTTATCTTTGCCTTGGCTCTCTGGTTTCTATGCTTTAAGGACCAAGATCACAGCACATACACAAGCTTTCTGCCCTGACTGCAGGGCTTGAAGTATGCATACTCCATTTATTTAAAGGAAAGCTGAGATTCTTATACCATCATTTGATTGCAGAAAATTTAAGAAGAAAAAAAAAAAAAAAAGAAAAAAAGAAATCCTGAGAGCCTTGTGATAAACTTGTGAAAGTTGGCAGTCCTGAGAATGAATCACTCTTGGATACTGCTACCTGGAATTACAGTATTAAGGAATTACAGTATATAGCCTAATTAGGCTTATTAGTAGAGCAGGGCTGATTAAGAAAGATGCAGAATTTGGAGGAAAAACAAGAGAAGGACTAACCTACCCTCCAACCTCTTCTCCTTATCCTGTCCAGTAAATCCTTTGTACCCTCTACACTCTTTCTTCTGTTTCCCTTATGCTGCCTATCTCCTTCATGATACTGAAGGAGCTGTGTGTGTTTTGCTCAGTGGTTAAGCCCCAGGCAGCATTGGGACTGAGCTCATTTTAGGGCACCTCCAGGTTTAGAGTGATGGAACAAACCCCTGGTTTTGTCTTGCTCAAGCTGCCAATTTTATCACTAATGAAAATGCAAAAAACTTGCCCAGATCACTGAAATATCTTTATTCTTTTTCTCCTTAATTGCTCCTATTAAAGCAATATTTTTAAACATGCCATTTTTAAGACAGGAGAATACCAACCAGTAGTTGTTGCATAAATGGCATTTTGCAAAACTGCAAAGGTGACATTTTTGACATGAACATTTAACAAAAAATTAATATTTTGTCTCTTTAATAAATGGGTATTTTCAAGATAGAATCCATTATAAAAAGAGAGCTAACGCAAGGTTCTTGGAGACATTTCCATCAATTGCTATAAGATTTATATGTAAATATGTTAATGGTACTATTAATAATTTAATGGGGGCATGGCAAGCTGTGTTTACATAATAAATATGATTAAGTGTTTCCCTCGAATGAAGTTGCTGAACTGTCACACTACCCCAGGTTATTATCAACATGGTTTTAAAATGTTAATCAGGCAATCAGAAGGAAATAGTCCCCATCCCAACTTGGGCCAGCCAGGTTGTTTTAAACACAGACTGTCACTGCATCAGATGGTCCCAAAACCTCCCACCACTGCTGCAGTGATACAGCAGAGGTGTAGAGATTTGCTAACATGCATGGACAATGTTTTCTCTGATTTTACTTTTTACAAGGGTGGACTAAGATCATCCACTTGAATGGAATCACTTCAGATTTACTTGAGTGTAATTGAGAAGAAAATCTCGTCTGAGATAATTAAGTCGCTGAATATGCTCATCGCTCCTTAAACCCACTGTGCATGGAGCAGGGAGAATTGCACAGTCCTCAGGCAGCAGGAACAAAGCAATTTCTGGGATGAGAAACTGCTGCAAACTTCAGCAAATTCCCACCTTGCTGGACTTTATCCACCCAGACTCGCAGGATTCTCCTTTATTCAACCATCACTTCTCAGTTCTTGCTGGAGTGAGGCTTTTTGGCAGCTCAGACAAAGCTGCTCTGGAGCTGCTGGAATTGGACCACAGAGGGGTAGTGGCTGCAGCCCCAGGCTAAACCCTCAAACAGCACCCAAGCTTGCCCACTGAGTCCAGCCTGCCAGCTTCCAGCAAAAGCCTTTAGTGTCAGCAGGCAAGGGATGGGAAGGGTTAATTTAACTGCAGTGCAAGGCCAATCACGCTGAGGTGTCAAACTATAATTTTATATTAGGGCCTGTAATAGTTACTAGAGTTTTACTACAATAACTACATGTCCAAGCAGAGTTTAATGAGAAAATCTATAGTTTTGCTATGGTATTTTCTCTTAGTTTGCATAATTCCCTGAATGCAACCCAGTAAAGCTTTTGACCCGAGATAATAAAAAGGTGATAAAAATGGGCTGTAAAACCCAGCATATACATACCTATATATATACATATATATATTAAACAGCCACTACAAAATTATGAGTAATTTCCACAAGATAAAGTGAAACAAAACCCCTCTTCAGATGCAACTAAATCAGAGGAGAACAAAATTAAATTAAACTGGTAAATTTAAACCATAAGCAATGTGGGTCATGGAGCTGGTCCTGCTTGAGCTTGGCCTGGCTGCTTTGGGGACAGCAACTGCTCCTAGGAGGGATGCTCCTGGGTGTATCAGGCACACAGGTGTGGGCTGGTGCTGCACATCATAGAGAAGGGATGGGAATTTGCCTGAGGATGGGATCAGCCCCCAGCAGGAGTGTTAATTTTCAGAATTTAATTCATACTCCATGAATCAGAAATAGGAATAGTCTGAAACACTGTACAGATAGTTGGGCTGACAGACCGACAAGATGGTAGCAAGGCAGGCTTTTCTCCTAAGGACCTGCAAACAGGAGGGCAATTAATGGGCAGTCTATTTGAATACTCAAATCACTTCACAGAGCTCCATGCTTAATTTCAGGCAGTCTACACCAGTTTCACCCATTTTTGACTTACAAAGCACTGTCCAGTGGCCTGTGGATGACAGATCTCTCTGTGTTAGCATCTATTCCTCCCAGGTGAAAATTCTGGAGTGCAGCTAAAGGAAACCCATGCAGGAAGGCAGTGGAAGAGCTGGAAAACTACCTTTTAAACCCCACCTCAGGCATGTTAAGAAACATATATGTGGAAATTGATGCGTGTTTTCAGATCTCAAAGGACAGGTGCACCTGCAGGAAGGTCCCAATCAAGGGCCACACATGGTTGGGGATGAGTGAACCTGTTCAGCATCACTGCTAGCTAACCAGGGAGAAAATGTGGGAACATTTGCAGCTCATGGCAGGAATGGTGCTGAATATAGGAATGGTCCATGGTCTGCAAACTGCCTGGGGCCACATGTCTGGGTGTTAAGAGCTGGTTAACCACATCAGCTCATCCTGCACAACCCTCACACTGAGGGCTGCATCCTCAATATTCCTGTATTCCTATCACCTTGGTTATTCCCTACACGTATCAGGTACAGATTTCTTTTGTGGCAGTGAGCTCTCATGAACCCCCATATTCACCTCCAAGCCCAATAACATTCCTGAAAGCTAGTGGGAAATGCAGTACCTGCCCTAACAAGGTCAGGGTACCATTTATTTACACAAACATTTCACCAAGGAAGACACAAATCTGGAACTTGAGTCTCCAGGCTCCTGGTCCACCATTCTGACCTTGGTTAAACCTCTCCTCCCACTCCCCTTGCCCATGGGGGTGTGATCACAGAGCCAGAGCCCTGACAAGTGTGGGCTGGTGAAGGAGGGAGAAGACTCCTTGGCT
The DNA here is from genome assembly GCF_903797595.1 of Erithacus rubecula. Taxonomy (NCBI): domain Eukaryota; kingdom Metazoa; phylum Chordata; class Aves; order Passeriformes; family Muscicapidae; genus Erithacus; species Erithacus rubecula. The sequence continues at coordinate 17,887,229 of NC_136662.1, read as the reverse complement.
GAAAGGCACACAAGAAGGTCACATTAAATCATCAAACTCTCTCTCCACATTTCCTCCTCCACCCTGCAGCTGGTTACAAGGAGATTTGGACTGTAAATACAGCAGTAACTTTCTCCATAAAAGTCAGCCTCTTTGCCAGAGCCATCAAGGGATGGCACAACCCAGTGCTTGGGATCTAATAATAACAGCATCTTTCATTGCTACGGCATCTCCCGCCCTGAAGGCTACTGAGGGGCTTCACAAGCATGCTCTGCACATTTGGATCTCATCCTGAAATGCACCCACCTCCAGGGACAGGCAAAAAACATTATTTACAGGAAGAATTCTCGGGGGGTAAGGAAGAGTGAGCTGGATGGACATCTATTTAGGACATGATAGCAAACACAAAATATGCCTTGGAGATTTTTAGGTGCAAAAGCAGTTTTGCTTGGGATTCTGCATCACCCTGAAGATGAGGATATTTCACATATCTCTACCTTGAAGTACCTGCCTTATACACAGAGAATGGCTGGAAGCTTCCCTTCCCACCTCCCTTCCCCACCCAGAGGCTGGCAGTGTGGGGGGAGATACCTGGAATGGGCTGCCACCTCGTGAAGAGCACTGGAAGGCGGGTCAGATGTGCCAAGCGCCACCTGCCCTGACCGGCGGCCCCTGAGGTTCATCTCCATTGGGTCCATCTTGCTGGCAAGCTCCTGGCTCTCTGTCACCCTGCCAGCTCCGGGCTGTCCCTGTCCCGTTCCCCCATCAATCACCCACAACGGGGATGATGTGTTAATGTTTTTCCTATAGACAGACACATTATGTTTCCACACTGCCTCTGCACACGCCGTGTTTACGCCCCTTCTCCCTCCAGGGAGTAAATCAAGCAAATTGATGCGAGCCATGATTAATTGTGTATCTCGGACCAATCTTTTACCGAGTCCCTCACACGGGCAGGTTGTTTTCCCCCCCTCCCTCCCCGATGTACAGGGGAGAGGAGACGGCGCTCCGCTCGCTCCCTCTCGTGCGGTTTGACGGATAGAGCCTGCCCGGGACGCGGCGAGATAAATTTGAAAGGCCTGCGCCGGGCTGTCAGCGTTAAAGATGATGAATGTGGGAGGTGAGGCGGGAGGGACCCGCCGAGCTCGGCGTAATGGATAGGGCTCTTTGGGAATGGATGCTCGCCCGGCGATTCTGCGTTAATCTCCGGGCTCCGCCGAGGTGCCGCCAACTGATAACAAGGAAATAGGAATGACAACAATTTTTAGCCGAGAGATTCTTCACAAAAATGCCAACCTGCTGGAGGTCTGACAGGCCCTGATTGAATGGGAGCAGGGAGGGGGGGAGCCTGCGAGCACCTCTTGACTAACATGCAAAAGATGGATCATTTCATTCCCCCGCCTGACCATCTACATTTATTATCATTTCCCTTAATTCTGCCTCGCTTAGATACCTGTCAGCACCGTTTCTCTTCCAAGGGTCAGCTGATGGGATGTGAGAGGGGCCGAAGACTTGGTCTCTCCTCCGGCTCGGGAAGCAGGAGCATCATGGATGTGGCTGCCCAGCCCTCAGCTTGGACACAGAGATGGGCGGATCCCCAGGACAGGCTTTGCTCCCCGAGGTGGACTCGTGGCACTGTCCTGCTGCTGCTGCTCATGCTACCAAGCAGCATCTGCATTCCTGGGCTGTCCCTGCCCAGGGCCAGGAGTTGGAGGATGCCCGATCCCTGCTCTCTCCACCTCCTATGGCAGAGCGTGTTCTGTCCCCTCCAGCCAAGGCTTTCACATCACAGTGATTACAAGCCTGATCTCACATGCCAGGAGCCCTTTGCTGGGACTCAGCCTTTGCTCACCCACCCCAGACACCATGGGCTGTCCCCAGCTGGAAAAGACCCATCTGCACCATGTGATATGTTTAAGTCAGTAGCTTTGCCCAGGCTCAGCAAAGAGCATCCCACGGTGCTCATGCAGCAGGAACCAGAGATGGAAATACAGTGAGGTCTCTCCTGGCCTGAGCACAGTGGGATGGGATGATGATGCTGGGTGCAGAAGCTTCAAGACCTAGAGGGGCTCTGTGCTGCTGGCAGGAGACATCCCACCTCACTTTTTAAAGTTTTCTGTCAGAGTGCCACAGATGATGTCTGACCCACCAATCATCATCTTGGTCTCCAGCCACCCTGGGGACCCTGAGGATGTTTGCTCAGATGAAACTCCTACAAAGGGTCTTCTGATCACTGAGAGATGCTGAGGTCCAAGATCCTGGAGGTGACAGCACAAGCTGTGGCACCAACCAGAGTAGGACAGCCTCAAGGACAGACACAGGAAAAAGGACACTGACAGGCAGGGGCACACTAATATGCACCAGGTTTGCCTTGCAGAGGGCTGTGATGGAGGGGACCCTCCAAGGTCATGCAGCACCCTGAGGTCTTCCTCCATGTGCCTGGGCTGACCCCACAGAGCACTCCAGCACTTGGAGCAGGAGCTTGGCACTTCCAGGGCCCTTCATAGCTGCATCAGCTTGATCAGGTGGAAAAACCACCACGTTCACCAGCAAACATCCAGGTACACTGGGCTGCACAGCCATAGCACAAATTTATTCATTGGGATCGGGTGGGATGCAGACACCAGATTCTCCTCAAAGCTCATCCTTTTTTGACTGCTCCTGGGTTGACCTGCACCCTCTTCATCTCCATGCAGCCTCCTCTTCCCGTTGTTCTGTTTCTCCCTCTGTAGACAGTGCTGGTTCTTTAATGACCCTGATCATACAACTATTTTCTGGCCACACATAAATGCTTTCATTTCCCCCCCTCCTCACCCCTGACTGCCATCACCGTATTAAAAAGCAACCCGCTGCTGGGAATACATTAGTGACTTGCAGCAGATCCTTCTTTGCAAGGATAATTACAAAAAATAGAGGGACAATAACTATTAATATTTTATTGCAGTATTTAATGAGCTAAAGCAAATCATCTTGCACTCCAGTGGAACGACATGCTTTGTCATTCTTACGTTCCCTCCATCATTTTCTCCCCATCTGAGAAGCCCTCCCTGCTTTCAAGTCCTCCTCACTCAGTACAATTTATATTTCCTCTAAGCTGCTTTTCTCCAACTTGAAAAAGGACCTTGCTACTTTCTGGGGCTCATGAGCTTTCCCTGCCAGCAGCTCAGGCTCCAGACCCACCCACTTGTACCGAATGATTCCAGGGAAAGAGCAACCCCTTTATCTTAGCAGAGTAAAGCTGCCCTTTCATCTCAGGTGTTTATTGTCTCCATTTCACATGCAAGGAAACCATTTCCAGAGGTTAAAGAATGAGTTTTAACGGCACTTTAGGACTCTGTGGGACTTGTGTCCTTGCTTTTGACAGCCCTGCATGGTGTAGATCACCCACAGCTCAAGAGGGAGTTGGTGGCTGAGCAGAGGACAGAGACTCACCCCGCTGCCAGCCCCGTGCCCCGGCAATGCCCGAGGGCAGCAGCCCCGTGGTGACACACAAAGACAGGGCTGGACAGGTCTCACTCACTCTGGGGACAGTGAGCAGGGACACTGCTGTCTCTGGGCAGTGCTGGCTCATGCTCAGTCGGCTGACACTGCAAAACTGTGCAGAGATGGCAGCAGAGCCCTGACCCCCGAGCACGAGACAGGCTTGCTGCCACAAGGCAAACCCACTGCCCCAGTGCCAGACAATCGAGGAGGCTGGAGACATGCTTTGGAAGGCTCAGTGAGGATAATTCCCTTGCATGGCTACCCTCCCAGCAGAGGATTTGAGGAGTGCTCTGCAGGGTACCAAGGGTGCCAGAGTGACCCTGGGCATCTGCACCTCTGCACACCACAGAAGTCCCAGCATCCCCCTCTGATGGGCACAGGCCCATGGCAGATACCCACTGGGATTCCCTGGGGAAAACACCAATATGTCAGTTTTGTATTTCCCTAAATTTCGTTATTCCTGCTTTTGGTCCATTCTGGTAGGAGAGAAATACCATGCAAGTAGTTCTGTAGGCTCCAAATACTAGCTCTATATAACATAATACAGTATTTCTGTATTTTATGTATATAGTTAAATATATGTATATAGTTCTATTATTCCAATATAGAGTTTTTCTCTCTTGCTCTTTCTCTGAGTCTATATAATAGTTCTATAGGCTCCTATATATAAGTCCAGTGATCTGCATCCCAGAAAGTTACGACCCAATTGTTTAAACACTTCCTAATGCTCAAATATATTTCCTTCTTTAGTGCAGATTCATTACTTTTGAAATCCACACCTCTCCTTTGAGCTGCCCTGGCCTTCCAGGTAATGTTCATTTGTGTCCCAGCCACGTCCTGGTCCTTCCTGTCTGCAGGTACCATGAGCATGCAGGGGCAGGGCCCAAAAATACACAGCACAGCACCTTCTCCAGGCTGGCAATAACCCTGGAAAGAGCACTAGCACAAAGCTTTGTCATCTTCTCAGTGTAATTTCATCCTGCTGTGCTGGCCAGGCACCCAGCAACGGGTTTAACATACTGCAACAAAAAGATGTTTGAGGGAAAGGCACTATTCCCGTGGAGGAGCACAAAGCCAAATCAGGACATTCATGTATTTGTGCCCCTAATAGATAATGTTACCATGTGCTTAATGCCTTGTCACACACAAGCCAAAGCCAATCAGGCTTCAAGAACACAAGCAGCCCTTAAAGGGTGTCCAACCCAAACAGATCTGAAACAAGACAATTTCATTTTAAAAGGACTCAGCAAAGTAAAATTAAAGTAGGAGTTGTTATCGCACAATGACCTTTACCCACGAAAGTGTGAGTAACAGAGTATCTTTCCCTGAAAAGTACTAAAAATATCTAATGCACAGACATATATATGTGTGTGCATAAGCATAACTCTTCCTCAAAAGCACTCAGAATGTGCATCCCTGTCCAACAGGAGCAAAACACAGGAAGCAGCAGCATTGCTGGCAAAGCTAAGGGGGGAGTTCTTGAGTGTTTCACTGGTTGAAAATCCAAGATCAGGTGCTCCGCCGGAATAATTTTGACACTGATTTCTATCAGCTGAACCAAAGATTTCAAGATGATGGGACCATAGGAACATGTGCTCTGGCTGGTCATTGCAGTTCATAGGTAACAAAATAGCAAGAGGGTTAAAAATTCTTTCCCTGACCTTCATTGCAGACGGCTGGGCTAACGGGACAGGGGACACAGGGAGCAGTTTCCTTGTCCTCCACAAATAAATAATTATCCCCCAGCCTCCATGAGCAGAGCAGAGATTTAATGTGCTGACAGCCTGCATTTTTTACCTTTAGTCAATACAAGAAAGGCCCCAAGACTATGATTCCCAACATCTGGATTCCATCAATATGTGATCTGTCATGATGTATCGGCATCCCTCCCTCTCTCCAGATTGAGCAATGCGGCTGGTTTTATTAATACGTCAAATACATTATCCGTGTAATACACTTGTCTGCCTCTGCCCTCCCGCTGCTCCCACACAGCAGATTTGAATGTATGATGAATCAGTTTGCATTACACGTCTGTACGTCATAATTTGTCAGGATTAATAGAACTGTGTGTGTGGGGTGGGGGAGCGGGAGGGAGCGCGTCGTGTGTGTTTAGTGCAGAGATGTCTGTATCACTTATTTATCTCCGCTCAGACCGCTGGCTTCCCGGAAAACAGCGAGCACAGCACATCTGGGAATCGCTGAGCAACCAATGCAGGCGCGGTCCTGCCCACTGCTCCAGCTGCAGAGCCGTGGGAAAAGGGGTGATGGGGGTATTTTGGGTGCCACTGACACACTGGGGTTTCCATGGCCCCATGCACAGGGTTGAGTGCCCGTGTGATATGCCAGGCACCAACACCAGAGAAACAAGGAAGGTGACACAAAGGCTCTCAGTCTTCCTCCTGGCTCTGTCAGACCACTGTTACATGACCTGAAGCACAATTCTTTGCCTTAGTTTCCCTGTGCATTACATTTACCTCAGCTCTCAGTGATGATTCCCCGTGCGCCTTGTAGAAAGTAATTTATTTTCACTTTGCAAGTGACTTTTGGTCTCAATTACTTATGGCAAAGAGTTGGGAGCCATGTGTAGATGATGAGCAGCACCAGAGCTAGAGGCAGCTGGTGCCAGTGACATTTTCCCTAACACCCAGTGAAACCTGGCCAGAAAACAGGTCAGGGCTCAGTAGGAGGTACTGGCGCCATTGTCCCTTTGCATACAGTTCACTCGTTTGTAGCTTTGCAGCTGGACTTTAGTTTGCCCCTGTAAAACACCAATTTCAGCCATAAACTTTATTCTCAGTATAATTCATAGGATTTAGTGGGACCAATAAAGACCTGAGAACACAACTCCCCAGTGCTGTTGCTTCCCAAAGGTGACCTAGCAAGACAGTGAGAGTGGCATGCAGCAGGCACGTGTCTTCTCTGCCACGCTGCCTGGCTGATGGAGAACTGCTGCTGATGGCCCTTGGGGCCCCAGGGAATGCTCACCACAGGGACAGACACCCTGCCACAGCATCATGTTTGGTGTCTCAGTTTGCTCCTAATGAGCTCATGTGTCCACCCAGGAAAGCCCAGCACTGCATGGAGCTCCTGGCTCATGGCCAGACAGCCCCGTTAGTGCAGCGTATTGTTCCGTCTCATTACCACTCCTCAAACCAGGACTAATTATTCTGAACGTCACTTGGTCTCTCCTGCCCAATGTGGCATAGCCAAGAGGAGGTGTGAGGTCTGCTTGCTGTCCTTGTGCTGGGTCTGCATCCCAGTGTTGATGGTAAAACTGCCAGGACCACAGCATCCAGTCCCCCATGGCTCCCCATGAAGCTGCCCATGGCAATGCACTGAAATCAGTGATTTGGGGATATGGAGCAGGGACCACCTGCCTTGGCATCTGTTGGAGTTGAAGCCAGGTCAGAGGGAGAGGGCAGGGAACAGTGTGCCAACACAGCTCCTCACTGACCCCCTCCACGCTTCTACAGCCTATTTCAGTTCCACTGCATGAAATAAAAAGTGGTGATGACTTAAAGACCTGCACAGTGTAAATATAATGTCAAATACCAGCATTATGGATAATTACAAACTGTCTCAGGTGAAGAACAGTGATGCTTTACATTATTTTCATTGCTGTTACTCTGTTTGCAGCAAAGCTGAGCAGAAATGTGGACTCCAAACACTCATGAGCATTTCACCACAGTAAGACCCCCTGAAAGTGGCTCATGGCCTCCTTCAAGAGTGTGTACCCCACAGCAGAGCACCTCAAATCCTACCTCCACATCAGGTGGGTAAGGCTTGCCTCCTCTGCCCCTAACCAAGGTCCCACAAAGGCCTGACTCTCCCAAATTCGTGATGCTACACCACACCCTGTATGGAGTTCTGCAGGTAAGGCTCTTGGCCAGCCCCCCACCCTGCTGAAATGGTTTAGGTTGGGCTAGAACTGGGCCTCTCAGCCAAAGCATATTAGGACATTTTAGTCAGGAAACTTAAAAAACCCCCTGATTTACCCCTTTTACTTCTCCAGGAGGGCCATGGTTGAGTAAACTCTTCTCCAAAAACTCACACCCTGCTGCAAGCCCCAAACCCACCCTCTCTGACAGTTCCTTCAGGAGTTCTCAACCTGCTCTACTGTGTGGAAACACAAGCCACATCCCCAAGGGTCCCTAAGAGTCCCCAGGGGTTCCTCTGCTGGGGCCAGCATGCAGCCCATCCATGCAAGGGCCCGTGACACCCTCCCTGTGCTCTGCTCAGGGGACACCATGGTTTCATCCTCTCCCTGTGGTCACCATGTGGCCAAATCCTGTCCCCCTCCTGCCAGGGCTGCTTCCCAAGCAGGGCTGGAGGATGTGACGTCAGGGTCCCTGAACAGGCAGCAGTCACCTCACTTTAATAACAGCTCCCAGAAACAATTGTACATTTACAACCCAGCGAGCGGGCTTGGCACGCTGAGCCCGCTCCCCTTCCAAGGCTTAATTTGATTTTGACATATTGGCTTGAGATTAAAGGGCTCTCATAAAAAAGAAAAAAAGAAGAAAAAACAACACCAAAAAACCCTAAACACACACATACACACACACATACATCCAGCCCCCCCACCGCCCCCTTTTCAGGGCTCAAGCAAAAGTGCTAACATTGTAATATTTTAAGTAGAGAAAATCCAAGTGTGCTTTACCCCCCGCTGGCTCTTATGCTGGGCTTATAAAAATTAAGTGGAAACCTACACAGCTGTAGGCTATAAATCCTTTGTCGCTAACACAGCCAGGCCTGGTACCTACCTCAAAAAAAAAAAAAAAAAAAAAAAAAAAAAAAAAGAGAAAAAAAAAAAGAAAGAGGGAAAATAAATGCAAACTCCAAGAAGTGAGCAGCCAAAAAAGATGCATTGCGATGGCCGAGCTGGGCAAGTGCAGGAGCAGCTGTTGGGGCCCTGGGGACATTCCCGTGGCCAGGGGGTTGCAGGGGGAAGTGGGGAAGAAAGAAAAGTGGTGGAGCATCAGGGAGAACACAGCAAAGCAGTAAGAGCCCTCTCGGCTGAAGATCAATTAGCATCAATTACTGACTTCATTTAATTGTCGTAGAAGATGAATTTGTCATTTTTAGTCTGGAATTAATGGGAGACCTTCAACTTTCCCTTGGCAGCCCCATCAGGTCACTGAGTATTTTCTTCCTCCTTTTGCACAGAGGAGAAACATGGCAGCAGGGAGAAGAGGCAAGAGCTGCCAGTGCCACCCAGGTAGCTTCCCATCAATCTATCCCCATCCATCCCCTTGCATTCCCATCCACTGACATCCCAGGTATGCAGCAAGGTGGTAGCCAGCCATGGCAGCTGACTGGTACAAGCAGCTCAGATGGTTTTGGTGCCCTTACCAGCTCTTGTGCCATGCCCAGCAGCATTTCTGCCACCACCTTTCTTGTGTTCTCTTTTTATTTGGGCACCTTCCACTTTTTTTCCTCTTTCCATTTTCCGCCAGAAATTAATTTTGCAGCCGAGGGCTGCAAAATGTTTACATTTTCCCCAGCAAACAGGCGACAGTAAACAATGAATGCTCGCAGATGAAATTGAATTTATAACTGCATTATGGGGCCAGATAACACCCTAAAATAATACAACGATAAGGAAATTCGATTTGATTGCCACCACGAATCAGCTTGGGCCCATCTGCAGCCAGGGCCTTCCATAATAATTTTAAATTGGGTTTGTAAACCTTATTTGTCCTTAAATATTTCTGTCATTTTTCATTGCCAGAGACAGGTCCTTGGGCGCGATTGGTGCCGCCGGAGCCGCGGCAGGGTGAGGCAGAGCCCAGGGGTGCCCGGCGTGCCGAGCGGGCGCCGGGGCTGGCGGTGACAGCCACTCGTCCTATCCATCACCGTGTCCACAGCCAGGGAGGAATCCCAGCCAGAAATTGAGTTTGCCTCACAGGGGACAACTGAACAAATTAATAGACCATTAGCCAAGCGGTGACCTGAGAAATGAGGGTGCTCAGGCTCCCCACAGGTGTGGTAGGGAGGAAAGGGAGAAGAAATGGCAGTCTTGTTTTTGTCCCAAGGGGACAGTCCCAGTGCCCTGGGATGGGAGATGTGGGTGGGCAGCCTGCTTGGCTCATTTGCAGCCCAGCACTGGCTCACTCAAAAACGGCTGCCCTGGTGTGCAGAGGAATGGCCAGAATGATGCAGGATTCTGATGGGTGGGAGATGGCAAGAGGGGCTGCAAGGATGATCCACAGTAATACAGAGGGACAGGCAGCACTGAAGTGAAAGGTAGGAGTGAATAAAAGTGCTAATTCTCTCATTTCTGAGAAATGTCCCATAGAAAGCCACCATACAGAAGTGCTGCATAAAATGATTCTGCAGCATGCACAAACAGCTCCCAGCTCAGGGTTCAGGGGCACAATACATCCCCACCCCCAGGGGGGGTGACAGCTTCACGGTTCCTGCCAGGCAGGACACTGGGGTCTGCATTGATCCTGCCAGTCTCAGCCCCCCTCACAGAATGAAAGATGCTGAACTGGGAAATCACAGGGCAACCCTTGTGTCCCAGTCACCAGCTGGGGCTGTGGGACCTTGTAGAGGACTGATCCCAGGAGGATATGATCCTCCTGCCTCTAAGCACCACCAGGTGCCCAGTGCAGCATCTCTCCTCTGCGTCCTCTCTCCAGCTTGCCTTTATCATCACCATTCATTATCCAAATGACTATATTTATTAAGTCCCCTGTCAAGGCCTTACAGAGTGGTCTGTAACAGAGATTAAAAGCAGAATAAAACACCAACATGATCTTTTCTCTAGTAAACAAAACAATAAACAGCCTCAGCACTGGCTATCAGAAACACACCAGCCATAGGAGGGATGCCAAATTCATTGCTGCCACAACAGGGACATACTAGTGCCTCTGCTCTTTGCGATCAGACCTACCTGCACTGGGGCCTCTGCTTGGCCAGCTGCTCCCTGCACTGGAGACCCAGCTGGTGGGGTAGAATCTCCACATCAGCTGGGATGCTGAGCCCCACAGAATGTCCTGCCCTTCCTGTGCCCCTATGACTTGTAGGGCAGAGATAGCTCAGAAATGTTCCTCTGTCAGTGCTAACAGCCTACTGCACACCTTAACCAGGCTGGGTTGGTGACTGTCCCCAGGCGTGCCAGCCCAATGACCCCCATGGTACCAAGGTACAACAGTCCATGGCAGCAGGCAGATGGACTCCCACAGTCCCAGTGGCATTGGCCAAGAGCTGGGACAGCAGTGGGATCCAGCAAAGAGCCATAGCTCCTTGTTCCTGCTCCTTCCTCATGTCTGCAGAGCACAGCACCACCCCCTGCAGCACGAGGCTGCTCGGTTCTTATTTTCAAAGGTATTATCTAAAGTCTGTGGAACAAGATGCTTTATGAGGAGGCACCAGGTTTCCTTTGTCTCTGCTGGGGACAATCAGGTACAGATAGGACATATATTCTGTAAAAACATACACTCACTTCCACTCACCGGTTACCTTTTTCTGAGAGCTGTAAGGGTTTCAATTACCGGATTCTGGGATTTAGTGCCCAGGGCTTTTTGGTGTGCGTTAGATTTATTAGAAGGTTTAGTACCAGCGGAGGATTCACGCATTTACTCCCAGGAGCCCAGCTTCCGTTCACAGACCCTAAATCATGAGCTGAGATGGGCTATTGTCACTTAGGACATTAGCATGGTTAACGTACGTGGGGATGATTAATAGCAATATACATGCAGCCTCTCCCCCTCCTCCCCAAACGCTGCTCTGCCACCTCTGCCTGTTCCAGGGGCTGTGAGGCGTATGGCCAGCTCACCTGCCTTCACAGGGAGGGCCACATTGCAACCCCTCACCAGGAGCCCCAAGGGCTCAGCACCATCTCAGCACCACCAGCATTACTGCTTTATGCTTGGTGTTTTTTCTTTTGTTGTTGTTTAGTTTTGTTTTGATTTATTTTTTTTGTTTTGGTTTTGCTTTGTTAAGATGAAGTGTTGAAGGCACTCAGGAGCAAAGGTGTTTCTGTCAAGGGAGAGCTATGGGAAGCCCCTGCCTTTCCAGGGCAAGGGGAAGGTGAACAGGGGCAAGGAGGGGGCTTGAAGAAGGGGCCCGGTGCAGGTTGGCAAAATCTGTGGGGAAAAAAGTATTCTAAGAGTAAACCCAACCTTCCCTACCAGGACCTATCCACAACCCTTGTTCCCCAAAGCATACCTAAGGCCAAATCTGTCACTGAAGGAAAGAGAAGAGGTTGCTTATTAATAAGCAGAGAGCAGCCAAATAAGCCAGCCTCTCTGATCCAAGCAGATCTTCCCCGAAAAATCCCACGGGATTATCTCACCTGTCTGCCTCATCCTCACATCTGTAGGAGCACATTTGCATCTTACAGTCCTCCCTGCTGCCCCAGGTTACTGGCAACAAAGCTAAAACTCATCACATCAGTGGCACCTCAGCACTTCAGGGATACAGCAGCCTCTGCATTGCAGGTACCTGAGGCTTGAGGTGAGTCCTCAGCCCTGCTGCACTCCAGAAGAGACACGACCACACTCCTAACGAGCAAGATCCTGATGGCTTTTGTCCTTTTTCCAATAGTGTGTTACTTACATTCCTTCTTTTTTAATTAAAGCAGCCCCAGCTGATTTTACAAGCTTGCCACTGATTCTCTCCCAGTCTCTGTGTCTCTCATATGCTTGAGTGCTAGTATTAATTATTAGAGCCAATTTACTGTTTATACTCTGATGTTTTAACTAATTACCACTAATGGCAGACACCAGTGGGCAATCAACTTCATTTAGTTCCCAGTGCAAACCACTCATTACCATCTGAGAGGGAAAGAGTGCGCGGGAGGGATAAATAAAGACCAAGCTGCATGGGTGAGTGCCTGGTGATGAGCTGCAGCGCTGGGGAAGTCCCTGCCTCCCAGGGCAGCCCCTTTGGCAGGGCTCCGGGGAAGGATTTAAATCTCCAGCATGTGTGGGTGGGCAGCAGGATAATGTTGCAGTGCAGAAGTGTCCTGCAGGAGCTGTGCAGATCACTGGTTCTTCACTCCATGTGCTAAGTCCTGCCTTGGCACCCGGCAAAGCCTGTGAGCCTGAGAGCTACAGTTACCAGAGAGCAATGTGCCTTTTTCCTTGCATGGTGTATGGCTTCTTTCCCCTTCAAGGATTCATCCCTGGGGGAATGCAGCCCTGCTTATGTTCTTGGCTTGGTGTGATACCAGATGGAGCCAGGCTTCCTGAGTCCCAGGTGCCTCTGGTGTTAATCCTGCTGTGAGAGGAATGGTGGGTGATGTGAAGTCAGGATGAGCTGTGGCTGAAAGGTCCCTGAGCTGAGCTTCCTCCTGTCTGGAGCTGGGCTAATGAAGGTCACTCATGGAGAAAATTCAGCTGTTTCTGTGTGTAGTGATATTGTAAACACTGATCCTTAACACAGCACATCCCTTAGCCTAGCTTGTGTCTCTGTCCATGTATTTCCTCTGGAGGCCCAGGAAAGACCCCGAGGCACATTTTACTCCCCTGCACCTCATAACCACTGCAAGAACCTGCGATGTTAAAAGCACAACCCCTTCAGGTGGAACAGCTCTCCTGGCTGTGCTCCCCTCTGCTTTGGCCCAAGAAACAAATGTGGTGCAGAGAGGGGCTGCGAGGAGGGATGATGGAGTGCGATGGCTCCACCAGAGCTGGGCTGGCTCTGAGGATTTAGGAATAAACTTTTATGGGCACAGCCCAGAGGAGAACACAAGAGACAGAGCTCCTGTGTGTCTCCCACACGGCTGAGAAACACCTCCAGAAAAAACAATGTTCAGATTAATTTGTCTCTTACTCCAAGACCTGGTAACCCTGATCTGAGACAAATCTCCAGCCAACTCTATTTGTGCTTCTGGGGATCTAGACTTCTCCAGCCCTTGAACATGAACCTTTCCAGGGGAGAGATCTCTAATGACCTGCCAGATGATCTCATTACCAGTAGTGGGAGTCCTGCCCTAGCAAAAGGGACCATGGTGTTTTCAGAGTTCACATTTCACCAACTTCAGCACACTGCAGTGCCACAACAACTCAGCTGGGAAGCCCAAAACAAGAACACAAACAAGAGGGACAGGGCTGGGCATGACCTCTCCAATGGGGTCTTCAATCTTCCTCTCTCTCCCTTTCACGTTTTCTCTCATTCTTTCATTCCTTGATTTGCTCTGTTGAAATCTTGCCTTTGAAAAGGAGACAGGGATGTTGGAGACCTGCTCCACAGTGGTGGGGACATGGTTGCCTGTCTTGCAAGGAGAGGGGGTTATAACTATGCACACATCTGAAATGTAATTGCTGTCAGCTCTCTCCATTCTTGCAGCACGAGGCCTTTAATCTCTCCCACCAGACCCATCGGCCCTGATATTGCAGCTCCAGAAAGGCTGGTTTTATGTACTTTAACCCTGCGACCTTTACAAATCCCATCATTCCAATCAATACGTCTCATTAGCGTTAGGTAAATGTATGGGATGGATGGGGAGCTGTGCTGGCAGGAGCCTGCAAAGGGTGGGGTGGAAAGTGCTCCTGCCTGGCTGCTCTCAGGGGGCAGCACAGCCCCACCATGCTCCCCAAGATCCTGAGGGCATCTTTCTCCCCAGAAGCATCCTTGTCCCTAAATATCCCTCCCCACAGATGCACACCTTGGTGCAGCCAGAGATGGGGGGCAGCTAATGTGGAGCATGAAACAAAGGGCTGCAAAGCCAACTGCAGAGTCAAGAGCCCAAGTTGTTAACTGGACCAAGCTGTTTGAGTAATTTTTTTTTCTTCTCCTTGGGAAGCAGACATATGTTTTACAGCTTTTCCCTATGTTGACTAAATGAAAACATACGGGCCCCATGGCAGGTGATGGGAAAACAGCATGGGGTGTGTGTAGGGCTGCCTGCCATCCCTGCCTATCAGGCAGGGAAGCTGCCAAGGAAGGCAGTCATTGTGGATGTCGGTAAAGCCATGGAGTGGGGTGAGGAAAGGAAATCTTTGACATTTCCTATGAAAATAAAGGGCTTAATGGCAGGATTGACCCACAGGTTATGGGGCATCTGTCCACCAGGGATGCTTCAATAAAAGGATGGGGCCAATCCTGCCTTTGGGAAGGCTGGAGGCCAGATACCATTGCCATTTTGCTTTTGCTGAGGAGGGGTCTCCCTTCCTTGTGGATCAGTGCCTCAGCCAGCAGGGCTGTAAATAGTGTTACTGCCCATAAAGCTACCCAGCTCTCCTCCAAAACCTGCTCAAACGTTTGACTCAAGTGACCTACTGGCACACACAGATCCCATAGGAGCAGGCTTGGGGGCTGCTCTTGCTGCAGCATGCCCAGGGGACAGCCTGCTGGGCTTCCTTGCTCCTTGTGCTGCCCCCAAGGTGTGGGGTGGCTCCCCAGGAGTTCACAGAATGAGTGTCTCCAGACCGTGGCACTGCTAGCTCACCTGGGACATGTGCCTTGCTGATCAGCACTGTAACAGATTTGTGCCCTAGAGCTTGAACAGAGCTATCCCATGCTCCAACTAATTCACACCCAGGAAATCCAGCTCTCCAAAAAGAAATAAAAATACTTTAAGGTTTTCTCCTCCCAGCGGGGCAGCTGGGATGCTTGAGGAGGTGAGGGTGTCTTCCTTGTACTCCCCAGGCAGGGCAAGCTTTTTCAGTGGCATCTGGAGTTGGATTTAGTTTCTCAGCTCTGCTATCCCCATCTGCAGAGCCAGCACGTTACTGCAACAGTGTTCAGTCCCACCAGCTCGCCTCAGCAGGAAACGCATCCTGGTAAATGCAGCACACAAAATATATGTGTACATCTATTTCTGCAAGAGCCTACAAAAGCAAGGGCTTGAAAACTACAGGCTGGCTTTGCTTTTTCACATTAGTGAGGTTTAAAGGTTTCTCCATGAGGTTTAAACTTAAGAGCTGGGCCAAATACAGCTCTTACTGGAGTGTGGGGCAGCCAAATTTTCTAGTGGGGATATGTGGAGCTGGATATGTGGTGTTCCCATGTATGCAGGTGCTTTGGAGATCTGGCTCATGTGCTCCTCCCTTCCCAGCACTGGTGCTTGTTCTCTTTGTCTACCTGCTGCTCTGTTTTGCTGAGGCTTTTCAGTAAGACTCAGACTTGTTGACAAGCACTAAACTTCGCTGTGGCATGAAAACCATTTAAGCACTAAGCTCCCCTCGGCTTTAGCGACATGACTCTGAGGATATTGGCACAGCCCGTCAGGAGGCAGAGGGAAGGAGAAATTAATAAATCCTCTGGTGGGGCCAATTTCTCCTGATGTGACACTGTTCCTCTTGGAATTAAATGTTCTAAAGTGTCTCTTGAGAGTGGTGGGACAGTTCCCTGACCACCAAGCAGCCATAAAACCTGGATCTGGTCCATGAGAGGTGAAACTAGCCCATTGCTCAGAGTTATCCTCTCCAGCAGAACAATTGTTGGGCCCAACAAAGCCCCTGATGTGCAAGTCCCCAGCTCTGCCATGCACTGGGGGTGCACCTCACCCTGGCTAAGAGCTCTCAATAGCAAGGCATGCAGGAGGCTAATGGGAATCTTTCAAGGGTTTTTTTTGACACCAGTAGTGTGGAACCAGCAGCAAAACCTCCCAGGCAGCTGCAGACCCTCCACAATCCTTTTGGAACAACGTTCCCCTCCTCAGTACTGAGGTCCCTGCCTGGCATCCCACACAGCCACTGCAGAGGGGAACAGGGTGACAGGGTGGAAAGCTGACACTTCCCCCAGCTGCATGGTGGCTGGAGGAGGATATTGCTGCTGTTTAACCTTCTGGGTCTTGTCTGCCAGAGAAATGCTTAGCAGGAGGAGAGAGATTGTAGATAGACAAGGGGATTGGTGGGGCCAGAGATGCAGGGGACTGCAGCAGCCTTAGATTTTATCTGCACCTCTGCAAGGCTTGATGACCTTGGAATCCCAAGCAACAGTTGTTAACAAATGCAGGGAAGAAGTGTGACGGGTTAAAGGAAGAACATGCAGCAGGGCATGCAGAGAGCCTCTTACAGATAAGGGTGCTATCACTATGTAGTCTAATACCACCTGGAGCATATGAGCTTAGCAACTTCCTTTCCCTTACTCATTGCTTTTGGACAGCAATGGGAACAGAGGGAATTCCCAAAGGCCTGGAAATCCCTGCCAGATCCCTGTCAGCTCCATTGGCTCCTGGGTGCCATTGACTCCTGAGAACCTGGGTTCCTGTGCTGCACCCCTCAAAGGGATGGAGCTGAGCCTACTCAGGGGATAGTGGAAAAAGGAAGCTGCAGAGGTGGGAGCAGGAACTTCCCAGTTCTTTCACTTTTGGTCTCTCCTGGCAATGTTCAGCCCCCAGGACTGCTCTTTTGCATACCCCTTACCACCACGCATGGCCTGGACTCCAGGCCCCTTTCCTTCACTGCATTTCATCTGTGTCATGAGGAGCTCCTCTTCTTTGGAAGAAGCTGGAGAAAGAAGCTGGGGGCAGCCCCAAAGCTGAGAAAACAAAGCTGATTTAGAGTGTCACTGGAGAGCAAGCAGGTTCTCAAAGCCCTGCAACCTCACTCCAGAGACACAATTGCTCCCTGCTGTGCCCTGTCTCCTCCTCACCTCTGGTCTGCAAAAACTTGACTCCTACTCAGCCCAGCATTTCAGTCCCAGCCACTACAATGACAAGGGTGATAAGAGATTCTTATCAGAGTGCTCAGAATCGATTTGAAGGTGAGCCCCTTCCCCAACTCCTCCTCCTCACATCTGCAGGAGCAGCAGTCGGCGCTGCAGAGGGACCCAGCAGCTGGGTCTGCTGGTGAGCAAAGATGACAGTTCAGGGCTCAGATCTCTCCAGAGATACATCCCTCAGCCTAGAAGCTTCAGTTAGAATACATCCCTCAGCCGGAGACAGAGCATGGGATCAGAGCCAGGACGCCTGGGCTCCTTCCTGACACTCATCTGGGGGAGACCTGCTCAGTATCCCCAGGTGCAGGAGGGATAATGCAGCTCTGCATCCCTGGAGGACACTGTAAGCCTCTGTCCAAGGGGATCTGAGCAAGAAATATGGCCTCTCAGCTGAGGCAGGAGCTTTTCCTCTTCCTTGTGCTTGGGTGAAAGGAAGGTGAAGATCCTGCTGACCCCACAGGAGAGATAGGATTCATCCTGCAGTCTTGAGTCTCAAGACTCAGGACTCACTTCATGCTGTTTTACTCCAGCCTTCCAAAGAGCTCTTACTTTCTTCACCCTAGTGTGGCCTGCCTTTGTTCAGCTCTCCTCCTCACCTACCCACAGAGCCACACCTGAGGGGGACATATCCTAACCTCCCATAAGTGGCTAATGGGCACACCTGCAGAGAAGACATTTCCTGATGGCAGAGCAAGGGGCTTCTAGGCTGGAGTGGGTGTCTGTAAGCCCCAGTCACAGAAAAATTGCCAGTATCCCCTTGGCACCACTGCAAGCTGCTGTCCCATCGCCCGCCCAGAGGCTCTCTCTGTTGTCTCCCAGAGCAAACAGACACTGCATGCAAGTTTCTGTGATGCTTGGGCTAATTTTACACAGCTGCCTTGTCTTTTGATCTCTCTGCAGACACTGTCTCCACCATTTAGAAAAACTCAGTCCCTCCCACCAATCTCAAAAGGTGGCCAAATCCCTTCTTGGAGACCCCTCTGATACACCAGCCCAGGCTTCTATATTTCAGTTTCCCCCTTCTCATCTGCAAGATGGCCAGTACAGTCCTGTCTGCCCAGGAGGGAAGACAGAGGACCTGGCAGCAGAACTGCCCTGGGCAGTTGGCACTGCAGCTCCCCAGTTTTTGAGGTTGCCTTGGCTCAAATGCAGGCACCCACTCTGCTGCACACCTGCAAAGGTGAAGCAGGACGTCAGCCAGTGGTGGAAACTGAGACAGAGTGGGTTGTGACTTTGCACAGGCACATAGCACAGTTGCTGAGGGAACGGAGATGCCCTGGTCCAGAGCTGCTGAGGGGACCAAGACAACCTGGGTGGACTCACACAAGAAGTCTCAGTTACTTTTGAAACCTTGAAGTCCCAGCAGCTCTGGTGAGGCAGATGTTGCAAATTCTCAATTTCCTCCCAGAACCATCTCTGGGAAGGGTGAAAGCACAAGGCAGCAGCAGGGGAAGCATCTGAACAATCAGGGCTTGTGTGGAGATGAAGAAAGGCCCTTCTTGTCAGCGGGTGCAGTTGGGGTGAAGGCGGGGGCATCGCAGGATGGCACCCCAGGTACTCCAGCTGTGCCAACTCTCCAGCCCAACAGAGAGGGGGCTGTTGTGGGCCCAGCCCCAGCACAGGGTGTCACCGCCTGCCTTGGTTAGCAGGGATGCTCTCTCTTTGTGCCTGCTGGTTTCTGCTCTGCTGACCCGCTTTGCTCCATCAGCTGGCACCATCCATCACCTCTGGCAGCTGCGTCAATTCCAGGGCTCTGCAATGCCATTCCCCAGGGGAAAAAACACATTTTTTTAAGGGAAAGAAGTATTTTCTCTCCTGGCACCCTGCAAGGCTCCCTTCCTCTCCTCCTCAGAGACATCTAAAGCTCAGTCCAGCCCAGGGACAGGGGCATAGCATGTGACTGCTTTCTTCATTCTGCCCAGCTCCAGCTTCTCACTGGACAACAGGGCCAGAAGGGCTGCAGTACCTGCAGTGATCCTGGGGCCAATATGCACTGGCCCTGTCAGGAGCTGGGAGAAATCAGTCTGGCAGTGGTCCAGCCCTTCATACGGTGCCTTATCAGGACTGGCTGCAGCACCAGCAGCTTAGGGAAGATATCGTTTCCTGTGTCTCATGGCAGATGGTGGTAGTTACAGTCAGGGTGCCAGGGCAGCTGCAAGCTGGGTCTGCTGCAGGATCTGGTATGAGAATGTATATTCACACCCCTGTCCCTGAAAGCCCTTCTCCAGGAGATGGTGAGTTTAGAGCATATGCTGGCAGCAATGCCCCATGGCTGATTTCTCATCACACAGTGCTGGAGGGTACCTATAGCTGAGTGGTGGGAAAAAGTAAGACAACCTTCATCCCCTCCTCCCTGCTTCCCTGGGCCAGAGTCAGCCCTGCAGTGCTGGATGTTGCCCCAAGTCTCCCCAGCCTCAACTCACTGTCCTGAGGTCCAGATGTGGGACAGGACGCAACCATTTTATCAGGGCTCTCTGCCTCTGTCTCAACAGTCCCACCTCAGCAGCAGAAACATATGCCTCTTCAATCAATACTCAGCTCTTAATAGTCCTGACAATTCGCAAGAAAACAGGGGCATTAAACGTTAATTATATCTATTTGGATTCAAAAAAATTTATTACTGGAGTTAATTACAGCCAGAGTCATAAAAAGGTGCAGAGCAAGAGGCACTGCTGTTCTATGGGGTAAGCGGGACTGAACAGCCCCTGCCACCCCAAAGTGCTGCTGGGCAAGGATGGAGGGATATCCCTGCCATGGCCACACGTGGCTGGACACTGCTCCTTGGGAAGGGACTGCCATGGGAAGGGGCTGTGTGGGGGCTGTGCCAGGGGGTGTGCAGAGCCAGCGGCGCAGTCTCGGGGTGCACGGCAGGTACTTGCTTAGCTGTTGTGCTGGCAGGACCTGGCCTGCCCCAGCCTGTGGGCTTCTAATTTACTGCTTTCCTTTTACCGTAAAACTGAAAGGGGAAGGTGCACCCTTTAATCACTGCCTTCGGGGCCCCGCCTGAAACCACACAGAGACCAAGCGAAGGCTAGGAGTTAATGCTCCTTCCGACACCTTTTTATGATTCACGGGCCTGACCTTGAGCCATAAACCGCTCAACCTCCCCGCCACGCTGCCAGTATTTACAGCCTGCAGGGGCCATTGCACGCAGCCACCGGTGCAGAGCCACGGCCGCGCCCGGCGCAGGGACACAGCTGGGCATGCAACAGGGCTGCAGCCAGAGATGCACAGCCTGGGATGTTTACAGTCCAGGGCTGGCCACGTGGGTGGATCCTAACACAGCACTGGAGATGAGATGCACCCAGTACACTCATCAATCCATGCTTATGCACACCTGTGTGTGTGCAGGTAAATGCACCGAGATGCCCTCACCAGGCAGCCCCTGCAGACACACACCAGAGCATGTTCCATGCAGGGAGCTGGGCACCCACATACCCACTGCCTGGGCATTGGACACTGTGCCATGGTGGGAGCTTTCTGCTTGCTGCGGCAGGGCAGGGGGATAAGCATTGTGGGCAGGGCTCCACAGGAAAAGGCCAGGATGAGCTAGCACACTGCAACCCCTCAGCGAGTGTCCCACTTCCCAGCAGGAGCAACAGCTGCTGCCTCAAGAACCCTCAGAGGCACTCAGAGGTAGGTCCTCACATCAGGATTCGTCCCACTGCATCCCAACAGCCCCAGGTCTGGCTCCAGAGGTGAGACCTACAAAATCCTACGCTGGTCTGGACTGGAGCTGGGTGAGCTCTGTTGATTAAAGCAGAGTGCCCCTCTGAATGGGTTCAGATCAGCAACGCTCCTTGCTTTATGCCTCAGTTTCCCCACCACTGCAGCAGGAAAAATAATCCTGACCTATCATGTTTGCATGGAGTTGGGAGGCCGAGCTTGTTAATGTTTGCAAAGTGGGTTTGGCTCCTGTGATAGAGCAAGCCAGAAATGTGAAGGTCATTATTATTAGAGGGATTAAAGCAGTTGAATCCAGAGCAAGGGGTACAGGGGAACACACCACTTGTCTCAAAGCAGCAACAAATCACACACATGCACAACCTCAAAACGGTGATGAATGCTACGATTATGGTTCATTTTATAAACACTGTGCAGAACCAGAGAGCAGCCAGAGCACCTTTTAATACTTCTGCAAAAACAAAACCCTCCATGAATGCAGACAGGACTGAGATAGGCTGTTCCTGGATACACCCAGAGCCTGTCAGTGCCCACTCAGTATATGCCCAATGAGGCCACAGGCCCATAAGCATCACTCGCCAACACAGCTCACTTGGTCCTCACCAGGACCAGGACTTTCTCCTCTGCCCCCACTGGGGCATCACAGCACTGGGTAACTTACCTCGTACAAGTCTCCATATTATTTTTCCCCCAAGTTTACAGGTTGTCTAATTTTTTTCTTTCCTCCTTGTAAAACAAAAGAGGGAAAAAACACCCTTATCTTGGAAAACAGAGTTCAGGAAAAAGCTACTGGTCTTTTGGACTTGGTGAGTCCCATTGGTAGCCTTGCTTGTCAGGGAGAATTTATCAGCCAAACACAGTGCTGGTATAATGTGCTATATAACTTGTGCATAAACAAACTTCAGCATGATAAATGCCCTGCTTTGAAGCCATAAAGTTATTAGCTGGTGGCTGTTAGCTACTGCTTAGCATGGGATATGCTCCTTCCGTTAACCCCTGGATGCCCTGCCTGCACTCAGCACCCCAGGGAGATCTCCGAGGGCATCTCCACACAGCAGGAAAGCAAGGAGGGATCTGATGGGCAGGGATGCTTCTGTTGGCATCTGTGCACATTGTACATGATGCAAGGATTGAGGGAGGGAAATGCTTGTTGAGAATGGGGCTCTGGAGGCTGGCAGCTCCTTGCAGTCCTATTTGAGCGCTTTGGCAGCTCCTCTCCTTCCCTCTACCCCTCAAGAGGGAAATGCAGGGGGGAACAGGGCTGGGGCAGTTAGGCATGTACTCACAGCTCAGACCTTCTGGGTGTGTACCTGTTTCAGAGGTGGGGTGGGAGGAAGCCAGCCACCCCTCCAATGCCCAGGTTACCTCCCTTAGGTGAAGAGCTGCTGAGGACTCTGAAAGAAAAGCCCAGAATTTTTCTGGCAGCAGCCAGGCAGCAAACTCCAGTGAGGTGTTTAGAGTTCCCTCTGCTGCCTGCAGTGCATGGCTGCCTGCAGCTCCCGGTGAGCACAGCCTTGCCAGAGCCTGGGAGATGCTGGAGGAGCAGAGTCATATCCAGGGCCAGCACCACAAAACCAGCAGTGCCACGGCTCCTGCCAGCACCACATCTGCAGAGCACCCTCCACTGCACAGAGCCAGGCTGTGACACCCACCAAAGGCCTCTGGTCCTCCAGGCCACCTCCTGCTTTTGCCCCATTGGACCAAGGCAGAGAGCTTGGCATGCTAAGGCTGGCAGCAGGTCTCCCATGTCCAGCCCAATGCACAAACAGAGTTATGCAGCAGTGGGGAAAATTGTTGGAGACACAGCCTGGAGCCCCTGTGCTGCATCAGGAGATGCTGATGCCCAGGAGCTAATTGCTAACCCTTACCCAGTAAAACCACTCCTGCAAGGCAGGAGGAGGTGTTTCAGCAGGGCCAGCTGGGGGGGCAGCAGGACTCAGGGCTGCCTCAGTGCCTGCTCCTCATTAGAAGTTCAGTGTTGAAGAAACTCATAATTAGAGTCCTGAGTATTAATTAATCTCTATGACCCTCCTCTCATTCTCCTTCCACCACTCCCACAGCTCAGGAGGTCAGCCTGGGTTATTAACACAGGCAAGCAGAGGATGGCAAACTCATCGGGCGGGTTGGCAGACCTTGGGCCACGTTCCCCTGTTCAGAGCAGCCAAAGGCACCATGTCCCAGCATGACTTCCCTTTCCTCTCTCCTCTCTCTCTTGGCTGGGTTTGATAAGGGTCATCTCACTCACTTGGGCACAGTCAGCACTTTGGGGGTAGCATTCAATGAGCTGAAGCATTCCAGAAAGAGCAGAGCTGCTTCTACACTAACTCGGTCTGCACAGTCCTTTGCAGAGTGGCTGAGAGCAGACTGCTGCATCCCAGGGATGAGCCTTGCTGGAGACAACTTGCCCTTGGAGACCCCAGCATGATGGAGTGCAGAGCAGCAATCACAACAAAAAACATCACTGAAAGGTCTTCAAGCATCCCATCTCTGCTCATCCAGGTCTTCCTTGGGTCTTTAAGAGCCTCAGCATTAAAAAGACTGAGAGGAGAGGACATGGACACCCTTTGTACAGCATGGCCCTTCCATCCCAGGGCTGTCCATGCCGCTTGGGGTATGGACATGGCTCCTGGGATGGCCAGATTCCCTGGAAAGATGCTGGCCAGGCACAACTAAGGGCTGATACACTACAAAGAGCTGCCACAGAGCAAGGAAACAAGATATGAAATAAATCCAAACTTTTCTGACTCCCTCGTAACCACCAACTGCTTCCCTCATTTGATTTTTTCCCCTTTTCTGCTGCAGCAATAAAAAGGGGAAAATCAACATCCAAATGATCTTGTTTATGGCGACTAAATAAGCTGCATGTGCTTAATCCGTTAGAGTTTAATGAATTTACGACTTGCTCTGGAATTTGACAAGGGCTGTAAAAGAGTAATTAACATTTATCAGTGTGTTTTTTACACACACCCCACCCTCCTCCTGCCTCCCTTCCCTCCTCCTGCCGCCTGTCGCAAAGCAGCACCGGGTATCGGGGGGAATATAAAAGTGATCAATTAATTCTTAATAATCTCAGGGAAAGATTGTAGAGTCACAGTATGAACTCAGGGAGTGTCAATAAACATGCCAAAGGTTGGTCCCCCCCTTCCTGGCGCTGCTGCAGAGGAATGTGGGCAGCCAGGGAGGGGATTGGACTGCAGGGGCGGCGCTTTAGTGGACCAGCCCTGCACCCCTTTCCTTCTCTGTCACACTCCACTGCCCTCCAGAGCAGCTTTCTGTCACTGACACAGTGGCCTCTGGGACAGGATGAGAGTGAACAGGGGGCTGCTGACAAAGTGGGGTTCCATCTAACATGGCAGTGGTGTTGATTTGGAAACACAACCCCAGTTGCTAACTATGCCAGTCAATAGCTTAGTGCTGACAGACCTGAACTCGTTGGGAGGGACTCCAAACTCTCCACAGGGTCACAGGGCAGCTGAACATTTGCTTAGATGAAGAGCTGCCCCACTGTCACCCTGCTGTCACTCAGAACAGGCAGCTGCTGCTGTTTCAGCTGTACTAGACATGAGGGTACGTCCCTGCTGGCCCCTGAGACAAGCAAGGGGGGGGTGTCACACCTTGCTTGTGCCCAGCTCTCCCAACTGCTTAGCTGCTGTGGAGCAGGGAGGCAAGCAGGGATGCAATTTGGGGGCTGCAAGGGAACAAGCCCAGGCTACCCCCACCAGACCCAGGATAGGCTGAACATGATCCAAGGATCCCAGGAGATTCCTGTGCTGGAAGCCCAGTGTGCCCCACCTTGGGCCACCTCCCTTGGCAGCCCTGCAAAGCAAAGCCAGAAAGAGCTACGGCCACCTCCTTCCTGGTAGGCAGGACAGATGTGTCCCCTGCTTCTGTGACTGCAGCATCCTGCCCCCAGCAGAAGCCTCTGCATGCATGGGTGTGACCAGGTTGTGGGGAAGCTGCATGACTGGACATCCACTGGGGAAAAGAAGGGTCAATGCTCCTGGGGGCCACCAGGCTCTATGGGCTTGGCTGTGGGGCAGAGGGTCCTGGAAACCCACAAACAAAGCTCAAGATGATAAATCATCAGAGGTTTGACACTGTCTGGGGATCTGCTCTGGCCAGAAACAAATTCTCCCTGTCGAACATAACAGCCCAGAAATAAGCAATGAGAGAGGAATGGAGAGGGCTGTATGCAGGGAGACTGGAAAATCTCTGCCCAACCCCATGCAGAGCATTGGTGGGATGGGAGGTGGAGGCAGCCTCCCAGCAGGCTGAGAT
This sequence comes from Erithacus rubecula, assembly GCF_903797595.1. Taxonomy (NCBI): domain Eukaryota; kingdom Metazoa; phylum Chordata; class Aves; order Passeriformes; family Muscicapidae; genus Erithacus; species Erithacus rubecula. The sequence continues at coordinate 17,862,188 of NC_136662.1, read as the reverse complement.
CCCTGTGCCAGGTACTCACTTGCCAGCTGGATGGGGCAAACTTGGGATTTCTTGTGAAACTCTTGTGAGTTGTTCAGGCCAGCCTGAAGCAGCTCAGTGTAGGACGGGCAGGGAAGAGAAAGGGAAGGTAACAGGATGACCTGGCCTTTATTTTACTTTGACTGGTTTGAATCCAGCTGGCTGGCCTGGGCTGAGGGGCTGGGCAGGAAGCAGAGCTGGTGGGGAGTGGGGCTGAGCCCTCTCTGCATGGCCAAATCAGAGAACACCAGCTCCCAGCAGCCTCTCAGTGAGTCTCCAACCTTGGGCAGGCTTTTAGTGCCAGGGGCTGCACAAAAGTGGCACAAATGCACCTGGGAGGGAGAAATGGGGACATGGGAAGGGGTTTCAGGCCACCAGGACTGGTTCCAGCACACCGACATCTAGGTCTCCATTGCATGAGTGATGTAGCCAATATCCACAACAAAGGCTGCCAAAATCACTCAGGAAACACTTGCCAGTGCCATTTGCTCTTGCAGTACTCTGCATTGCTGTCCACACACCCCCTGCATGGCCTCTGGATCACTCCTCTGCTGGGGAGAGGATGCTGTGTCAGGCAGTGAGGGAACAGAGGAGGGCTGCATTCCTCTGCCTGGGCAGTCTCAGATGCTCCCGTGTCAACCTGTCTAAACAGCAACTCCTCCTGCAGACACCTCATGCTGGGGGTTGGCAGTTTAGCATCTCTGGGGTTTCTCATGGTGTTCCTGAGTTACCAAACAGCAGCTTAGAACAGGCATTCCAAAGGGCTGGCCAAACCCACCATCATCCATCCAGCTGCCAGAAAAGCAGCCTCTGGGGCTGAGGTGACTCGGGTGGCAGTGGCCAAGTCCTCCCTGGCCACTGCCACACTGCTTCACACCAGGCACATGGCTTCACCTCTGTGCAGGGCTGGAATCCCCTCACCTCACCTGGGTGTACAGGCAGTGCAGCTTAGGGAACGAGCCAGGCTGTGATGGGCGATGCTTGGCCACCGTTTGCTGCTTTGCAGAGGTACCTAATGGATTTGAGACAACCTGGCCATGCCCCAGCCTTGCTCCACTCAGGTGCTGCTGTTACAACAAAGAGCATTTATCCAGCTGCATCCCTAGTTTCTCCTGCTTTCCATTTCCCTTTCCTGTCACTCAGGTGTGACAGTCTCAATACCCATCAATAATAAGGTAGATGGTAACCATAACAGAATGTGCAGTCCTGTGTTGACTTTTCTCCATTTGAACAGTCACACTTCAGATGACAAAAGAGCTGGAAGGAGTTAACAGGAGACCCCCCCAGGTCCTCTAAATGCCCTATCCAGGGTTTTAAGCCCTTAAGTGTTGGTGCTAAGGATGATTTTAAGCCATGATTATAAGAAATCTATTGATCCTTTTGACTCTATAATGACAGATTAAGCATTTTAATAAAACACCTATTAATCATGCATTAACCCTTCTTAGCTATTTATACATTGAATACCAAATAAAAAAGGGTGTTCCAATTTCTAAGAGGCTTTTTGGAGGGAGAGGGAGGGGAGATTTCTTTAGATAACAACAAGAAGAAGAAGAAAATAATGCAAACTTACAGAGGGGGAGAGTTAAAATCATACGATGAGTGGCAGTTGCAGACGCCTGGGGCCCTCTTTGGTTGTCGCTTCTATCTGGCAATCAATTGACAAGAAATTGAGATTATGAAACATTGTGCCTATAATCAAAGGAGGTGGGCATACTTCCCCCATCTGAGGCCAAATCTCCACTCCCCCATGGGAACCAACATCAGGGAACACCAGTAATTTGGCATTGGTCAGGTATAGACAATGCTGACATCAATTTTAGTGTGAATGTGTCCACCAGCTCCATGAGTCTTTATGGCAAACTTGCAGCAAGGTTGCAACACCCTAGAGGTGGATCCTACTCGACATCTAAGATACCAAAGATTTTTTTGTGGGAAACTTCATCTGGAGCAACAGAGTAAAAAGAACAGAAAATGAGGAAAGCAAGCACTCCACCAGCTCAGGCTAGTTGGGAATGGGCTCAGGTTGTCCACTCCCTCTTGAAACCCACAGCATCAGTGTGGAATGGTTCAGCTTGCAGACCTGGACTGGCACAGCCCTGGGGCCTCTTGTGTAAGTGCTGGAGAGGGGCAGACAGGGCTTCCTCCCTCCCCAACCGTTGCAGCCTCAGAAACCACACAGTCCCCGGGTGCATTAGGAAGTGCCTGGAGGAGGCTGGAGCTTCCTGCAGGTGCCCCACACTCATGAATCACAGCGTGTCAGGGCTGGGGTGCCCAACGGCTGGGTGACCGCTGAGATGCCCAGGGAGTCCTGCCCTGGGATGCACCTGCCTCCCCACCACACCACCCCAGCCAGGCAAGGGTTAAACTGGCATTAATCACACTGTTTGAGAGACATTTCAAAGCCTCTTCCAAATATTATAAAAAATGTCTTTAATCATCTAATAGCGTGAACTCCTCTGATGATGGATGGAGAGAAGTCGCCTCTCTCCTCTTGATCCTAACAGATGAGGCTGAAGAGCTGCTGCTCCAGGGGGGGGTAAGTTGGGGAGGGGGCTTGGGGAAGAGAAGGACATTTCTCAACCTCCCACCACAGCAGTTATAAATATGAGGTCATACAGCAAGAGATGATAACACATTAAGGGCTCTTGAGATATTAGTCTGTCAGCCTTGTTAGACACAGCCTATTTGGGGCTGACTGTGTAATTAGAGGCTGGGGTACCCATAACTCATTGGTGTTTATATGGTAGGAAGGGGCTCCAGTCACCAACACCCTCAGCACTCTGAGAAGCCATCTTCATCAAGCATTAAATCCCACTCCTCACTGCAAATATAATCCTCCCACCAGTAAAAACTGCTCCTGTTTCCCTCTGCCTGCTCTTCCCACTAAGCCTGGAGCCCACTGCATTCTTAGTGAGAGTAGTCTCACCTCACCCCTCTCTTCTAAGTGGGGAACAGGGTCCAACTTAGTCAAGGTGCCCCAAGGCAGTTAAGTGAAGAAGTGGAAAAATCCTGGCTCCCAGTTCTCTTCCCATGGAACAGCCCATGGGGAGCAGTCCATGCTCTGCTCTGCAAGGGACTGCATACCCTGAGAACCCCTGGACCACCTCCACAGCAAGTTTGACCTGCTCCCTCCCACCCTCCAGGGAATAACTCCAGGCTAGAAACAGCTTGGACAAAGATGGTCTTGGGAAAGACTGAGCAGAAATGAGTCCAAGGAAAGGCAAAAACATGCAAGAACCCCAGGAGAGCTTGTCACTTCTGCCCTGCTGTGAGCATCCCCATGCTTGGTGGGGAATCTGGTTAAGAGCTGGGCTTTCAATGTGCTCTCCAGTTTCTCTTCTCAGTTCTCTCTAGGTGACAGTGAGCACCGACATGAACAGGCACTTCCCTGTAAACCCAGCCAAAAATTTGGACAAGTGAAACAGGGAAAGGGAGCATTTCCCTTATGAAACCGAGCAGAGCAAAGGCTCCACAAGTGCCACCTCTGACTCAACAGGGAACAGACAGGGAGCAGTGTGCAGGGGAAGCAAGCAAAAGCCAAACCCAGCCCCGTGCACCCCAAAGAGCCTTCCCAACAGCACATCTCTGTAAGTTTTCTTGCTGTGTGGCAGGAGGAAAATTAAGCACCAGGAAGTGCAGGGACATCAAATGAGAAAAGAGCCCTCACTGTAGAAACTGCCTAACACTGCCAAGGTCCATGGCATGGCCACCCAGTGCCTCATCCCCTCTCCCTGCTTGCCTCCTGTAGCTGGGGAGGGGGCAAAGGGTCTGCAGAGGAGGGGGCAATCCTATGGCTTCCCAGGATGAGCTAGGATAATGAATCCTGATAGGTGAAGTGACCTTTTCCAAATGCCACATGTCATTGGATTTTATATCACACCAGGACAATGTACCATGGGTATTAAAATCGTTTTTCCAATAGAAGCATGCGTGTATATGTGTGTGTCAGAGAAAGATGTGAGGAAAATAAAATTAAAATGTGAAAATTAGGCTGCCTCTAAACATGGCCTTTAGAAGAAGACTTGGGTCCTCACAGAGCAGAATTGGAAGAAAAGATCCATGCCCTTTGCTCCAGAGATCATAGATGATTTTGTAAAGGGAATACAACTTGTCCAAACCCCATGACAGAAAAAGAGAAAAGGAAATAGAGTCCTGATCTCTATTTCTAAAGTTCTGTAAACACTTTCAACTCTACAGTGTCCCTCTGCTGTGGAGGGACACCTCCAGAGCTGCTCTACCCATGGAGATACATACAGAGAGATGCATACTGAGAGAGCACAGATCACCTTGCATGTGTGCTCCTGGACACCCACAAGTGTTAGTCTGGTGCAAAAGGAGACATCAAGTCCTGCATGATAGACAATGCCAACTTGCTCAGCCTCACCTGGGATGCAAAGCAGCCCCTATTCCTGTGGACAAGCCCAAAGATGTATGCAGAGCATCCATGGAGTTACTCACACACACAGGTATGGACACTCTCCCCATATATGCCAGGATACATTCTGATGTGAAAACACAATGTGAAAAGGGAGGCACTGGAAGCCAAATTCACTTGAAGTCCAGCCTGTTCCCTCAATCTGCAGGGCAATTGTCTGACTGAAACAACAATTGTCCGGCTGGGACAAGAAGAAAAAAAAAAAATAAAAGAAAAAAAAAAAGGGACAAGCTATGTTTGTTTATTCAGCTTCTCTCCCTCTCTCCTCTTGACAATACCCTGACACTGTGTCCTGCCACACCAGGGCTGCAACCCCAAAGGGCTAAATTTATCCCAGCTGGAGCCCTGTTTACAAGCTTTGTCCTGTTTACAGCATGGTCCATCCTGCCCAGAGCTAGGCACTGGCCATCTCTGGGGTGGACAGTTCAAGCCTCACCTTCCTTGGCCTCTGCTGTTCCCAGGCTTCCCATGTGTCCCTGGAAAGATGCCCAACTCCCTGTACTCCTCATGTACTTGCACACATGGCAGCTCTGTGGCCCCCTGCCCATCTGGGAAGCAATGAGGAGATGTGGGCTTGCATGGGCTGCTGCTTGTCCAGCACAGTTCTGTGGTGGTCCAAGTGGCTACAGCCTCCATCAGTGCTCCATCTTCTGGGTGACAGAACTGGGTGTCACTCCTTGAGTCTGAATGGCTGAGCCTGGACAGACATGATGGGTTGAAGGTTTTGTGAGCAGACTAATCTTGGGGAGCTGGAGGAGGGGTGCTCACTGCCAAACTCCCCCTTGCACTCTTCCCACACTGATTCCCATCTCTGCTGGTACGCACTGGCCTTGATCTGCTGCAGTGTGATGGGACTTCACCTGCCTGCCCTCCAGCATGGGGGTCTCCTGCAATTCCAGACTGCCTCACCTGCAGGAGCTCCTTTTGGCAGGACTCAGTTGGCAACATCCAGGCTCTTATTTGCTCTTTTAATGAGTTCCATCTAATTAGTCCAAACACATGAAAGGTTTTCATTAAACCTCCAGCTTGCTATCAGCATTGGCCACAAGTTTGGAGAGGCTGGGAGTCAAAAGAGTGGTTTCAGAGGTGACTGAAAACTCACCTAGGAGTCTGTGTGCCACCTTCTGCCCTTTCCATTTCCATGCCTGGTCTCAATGGATGCAGAGTGGATGTGAGAGCCCTGTTGATGTGAAATGAAGCAGCTGATCTTGTGCTACTGCAGCCTCCTTTATCAGGGCAGTAAACAGAGGCTCACCTCATCCCCAGTGGCAGGACCACTGCTCTGCAGTGATGGATCCCTCTTTGCACCTGCTAGGATTTACATCCACTTAGGCTTAATGAGAGAGCAACCTCCAGCATGCTGATGATGCAGTCTTTTCTCACATAGACCTGGAGGAAAACACTTCCTGATGTTGCCCTGGGAAGCCTCCTGCTTGAAACCAGGAGTCCTGGATCACATCATGATAAGGGACCCCTAGTGTGCATATGGAGGGGAAAGGAGGATCTTAGAGACACTGATGTGGGTTCAGCTGCCAAGCTGGATGAGGGGCTCAAATCTCAGTGCCCAATGCTGCATCTGTGCAAGGAAGAGTCCAAGAATAGATGGACCAAGGCTCCAGCTGCTGCAGGCACAGGAGCAAAAGAAGTACTTACCAAAGCCTTCCTGTTGCTATATTTTCTGGAGACAAATAGATTGTTCAGAGCAATGCCCATGGTGGCCCTGTCATGGTGTCCATCTTGCCAGTGCCTCCTTGTCTCTCACTGCTCACATCTACCTCACTTCTTGCCTACAGCCCAGTTTTGGGTTTGTTTGTACCCTGGATGAGGGGGAGCTTTCCTGCACTGTGTCCTGAATGGTATCATGGTAAAGCAGAAGCTCCAGGGAGAGCAGGGAGGGGTTGTACACCCCAGCCCACCTCCCTACCCAGAGTTTTGGAGATCACCTGTGCATGACTGTGGGTGGGGGTGAATTTGAGCATAAAGGTTTGTCTTCATTAAGTGCTGTTCCTGAAAGGCAATGCTCCCCATGCTGGGCATTTCCTATTCCCAAAATAATACTCTGTTTGCTCAAGTTCACCTCTTTCACTCTGAAATACAAATGGAAGTTTTGGGAAATATTTCAAAAGTCAGAAAATCACCTCCACTCTTCATTCATGTTCATTTCCAAACACAGGCAGCACCTTAAAGGGGTGGCACATCTGCACACAAACACATCTGTGTGTGCCCCTCACACGTGCAGCTCCTCATCTCCGGAAGAAGATCTTCTTGTCAGGAAGTCACGGCCCTGATTACTTTGTCTTCCACGTTTAAGAACATCCCTAACTGCTCCTTGGATAGCTCAATTAGTAAAGTGAATATATTATATAAAGTCTAAAAGATTAAACTATCATAGGCAGCCCATAATTTCATGAAGAAGTCAGGGGAGCATATCCCTCTTATTAACTCTATAACAAATGTGATGAAAATGTTCAAATAGAATGTTAATGCAATGTTACGTGTAATTTTCCCAGGCGATTTTCTGCTGAAATATTTCTTTATTAATAGTAATTGAGGGTATAAATTATGAATGAGGCGATTTTCTCCTTTCACTGGGAAAGACGTACTAATGGCAATAATTCTTTATAATAATTTTTTGGGGGGAGAATGGGGAGGGGGCTAGGGTGAGGGGTTTAAAGAAAAAAAATCTTTAAAGGGATTGCAAAATATATAGACTAGCAGTGCATGTTTTATGGCAGGGCGCTGTATTTTATACCCGTGTGCTGGCCATCAGTCCTGTGAGGGTCTGCACTGCACGTGCACAACAAGGTTTGGGCCTCTGGCAAAGGTGATTTCCTCCTCTACTCTACATGTGTAAAGCCTGACATCAAGTACAGGGAGAGCACCAATGGTGTGAGTCTGCAAATTCCGGAGTCCCTGTTTTTCTATTTAAGGGAAAGAGTGGCAGAAAGCACACAATGAGCTACAGGCACTTGTGGTTAGTAGGTGGAAACTCAGGGATGAGCAGGTTGGTGGTACAGGCTCTTGTGAATTTAACAGAGACTGACACTTTTCCATGTTCTCACCATAACCAAAAGCACTGCTTTGTACTTGTGTTTGGGGCTTTTTGGGGTGTGTTTTACCATCAATTCAGCCTGCTAATCCCAACCCCCAAGCACCTCCATCCAGGGAGATGTGTGGCAGTGATGCTCAGTCCTACAGCCACTGAATCTTGTGCAGCCTTGAAGCAGGGTGGCACTGGAGGCAATGCTGACTTCCAAATGTCACCCTCCACCCCTCTGTGGGACAGAGCCTGGGAACACACACGAGGCCAGCCCAGGGCCATGCGCTCACCACGGAGCAGGTACGGACAGGCAGCACCGAGCAGCACAGCTGCTTGTGGGGAGACAAAAAGTCCTTTTGGTGATGTCAGAATGAAAGAGGCATTTTACAAGAATTTCAGAGTTTGGTCTCCTTCAGGTTTGTATGCTTTTTTCAACAGACCAAACGATTTCAAAATTTTTCCACTCAATTAAAAGAAATGCTGGTTTGAGTGCAATTCTTAGACCCTTCCTCCTGCACACATCTCTCTTCTCAAAGAAAGACAAAGGCGAAAGAAACCCTTAAATTTTCATTACACTTCAATTGGCTTTAAAAAACCTTCTGAAAGGTTTAAAACTTTTATAGCAAAGAATCTACTTTCCCCCACAATTCTATTTAAAACTTTTCCCAGGAAGAAAACTTTTCAAACAAGTTCTAGTTTACAACAAGCATAGGAAGAAAAACTCCTGACTCCAGGCCTTTGCCATATGAACTAAAGAGCTTCAGCTAGCTAAAAAATGCCTCTGGTAAGGATTTCCACTGAGAGTGGCCAGCACATACTAGTACCCAGCAAGGGGTAGAGGTCCTGGACACCCATGCACAGGGGTGCAGATGTGCCCCAGATGAGTGCAGATGTGTTGAGGAGTGGGTGGCTTTGCCCCTCCCTGGGGCAGCTCTGACAAAGTGGGGGATTCCACTTGCTCAGGCTTCTCCCTGAAATCTCCACTGGACTGAAAGAAGAGCTAGAGCTGGTGTTTCTGCAGCCAGCTGACTGTGCTGCCCTGCCTCTCCCCTTCTCTGGAGGCACAGACCCTCAGGCCCTGCCTGTGGCTTTCTCCACACCAGCAGGCTGTGCGAGAGGCTGCAGAAAAGCGGACAAAATCAGCGTGATCCGTCACCAACCCTCCTCAAAATTAGGTTAATAATTTATGATGTTAAATGGGACAGTTAATAGCTGGACCAGATGATTCCTCAGCTAATCTAGAGCATGGGCTGAGCTGCAACGAGTCCTCTGAGAGTTCATTACACTCCCCAACCCTCGGCGCTAGTGCTTTTGGCTCTACTGATACCTACGGGAGGCTGTGGCTGGTGCCGCTGGCAACACGCCTAAGACTTGCCCCTCATCAATTAAGAGAAATAAGGAAATCGACAGGAAAATTAATTTCCAAAGAGACAATGCTTCTGAAACCTGCACTGCCCTCAGAAAGCCGGGGGGTTATCTGGGAATCCGCGCCTGCCTGGGAGGAGGTTGCGTTTGCTGTCTCACTGAACGAGGTCAGGCTGGGAGAGCAGGGAGGGGTGTAAGCAACTGAACAAAAGGTGATATTCCTTCTGGCTCAGTCCCAAGCAGGCTCCTTATGAGGCAGGATGCTCAGCCACATTTGTGAGGAGATGAACAACACACACTTGCTGCTTAAAGCCTCCCAGCACACTAGGGCTCACTGGCAGCAAGAAGTGACAAAACCTCAGAGATGAAGGGTCGGCATGAGAAAGTTCAGCAGGTCTTTTCTGTCAAGGAGACAGCACAGGCTTGAGACAATCAGGAATGAGACAGACAGAATCCTCTCCAGGGCCAGCCCTCACACAGAGAACAGCCATGGGTCAATCTTCAGCTGCTTGCCTGTCTCTCTAACCTCCCTCTCACTGGGGATTATATCAAGCTCAGCCACAAAAAAACAGGCATTGATAAAACATCTTCCCTCACCAAGACCTCAGCCTCTGTCTGTGCTCTGAGCCATTCCATGTCCCCCACTCTTTTTGCTTTCTCCTTAGTCCCAGCAATCTTCCTAGAGTGCAGGACAAGCTTGCCAGTCACAGCCAGAAAATGCACGGATTTACCAAGAGTACATCTTGTCAGTGTGCTGGAGGCTTTCCATCCTTATCAAGTGTAAACACACCACTGGTGTCCAGGGCACCTGGAGACAACAAAGACCCTCTGGTACTGACAGCATTGGAGTCCTACTTGCCCATCCTGCTCTGCTTCTTCCTTCGCAAAGGCCAGATTGTGCAAGGCAGAAATGCTTCAGAAGGCTTGCTGTCTCTTGGGATCATGCTTGAGAGAAACAAAAAGTAACCCAGTGAGGACCCCCACCTCATTGATCCCAGCTGTACATGGAGGCAGGAATCTCTTTCTTTGCTCTAGCATCTCACTGCGGGTATTGTAAAGCAGTGCCAGCCTTAGGCAAACATGGAAGAGGGTGGCAAAGGCACTTTTCTCTCTGGAAGAGCTGGAGATGGGTACCTTGTGTATGGCATTTTAGACAGCCTAAATCCACTATACAAATAGAAAAACTAAGTCACTGAGTCACCACTCAACATCTGCAGCAATAGCAGGTGAAAGGAGTAATTCCTCCAACAATCTAAGGTTCCCAGTACCAGCATGCCCATGTCCTGCCCTTAAGTGGGAGCTTAAGACAGACCCAATGGGCCAAGAAGTGACCGGCTGGGCTACAAGCACAGGCTGCTGCAGCCAGATGTGCACTGATGACTCGTGCAGATGTTGGCCCTGCAGCACGTCTGGGCAGTAATTCCCCTTCTCCCTTCCACATTCCTGCTCTGCCAAATTCAAACCATGCACGGTGTGGGGATTACCTGCAATTACAGCTTTCACATGTCAGGGCTGGTTTCACTCAGTTGGGAAGGAGAGGAGAGTGGTGAGAAGTAAGGGCATCCATATGGTGGCATTCTGCAGCCATTCCCCCTGCCTGTGTTAGAGGCAGCCAGTGCTGTCTCACCCCTGCAGCTCCCTCCCCTCCTCTGAAACCCCCTCCCAGGTGGGAAAACCAAGAAGGCCAGGGCCAGCAGCAGAGTCAGTTTTCCTTCCAGCTTCTGCCCAAGTGAGTACGGCACAAATGACAATTAGGGGGACAACAAATGAGGCCGCCAGACCCTGGGGGGGGACGTCAAGTAACTTGAGGCTGAAGCGGAAATAGCTCCAGTCAACCCACTTAGAAAATCATCATTACTGTAAAATTTATGGCTGACATGAGCTTGTCTGAGAGATATGACTATTTAAAGGCAGCCAAAGCCTCCATTTATAATAATGTGAGGGAAGGGGAGATAGAGAGAGATGGGGCACGTTTGAAGATCAAAGGGGCACCTGGAAAAGCAAAGGAGACTGTCTGCCTTGGCAGCAGGGGCAAAGGGACCGGGGCTTCAGTGCAGAAAGGGCTGGTGTGGTGGGGTCAGAAATTACGTCCTATGGGAAGGGAGCAACTCTCTGCCATGGCTCTGCTGTCCTTGTCCCTGAGACCACAGCATTCTCTATGGCCTCTGCCAGTCACTCCTGCCTTTGGGGCTCACAAAGTGCCACTACCTGGGTGCAGGCTGTCCCAGACCCCAGGCACACAGGTGAGCTTGTCACCATCTAGGCAGTGCTGGTGCCACCATCACCCACTCAGGGTGTGCTGCAGGATTTGCCAGGAGCCTGCTTGTAATTAGATGTGAAGGAGAAAGCCATTGCTGAGATAGGGAGAGAAGAAAAGCAGTGACAGGTTTGGAGGACAGCAAGCAAATGCTTACAAGGCTTGGGGATTTTTTTCCTTCCATTTGTTAAGGACAGAAATTCAGTCCCTGGTGGGAGACTCCTGATAGGCCATTGCTATACCAGCTCCTTAGCTGTCCTCCTTAGGTGAACTTCCCTCAGGGCTTTACAAAGACCATGCAATCACTCAGTGGGGCTTGTCTGGGAAGAAGCAAAGCCAAAAAGAAGGCTTGCTTGCCAGTTCCTTGGGACAGGCCACCTGGTCAACCCTCACCTCCAGTCAAACAGAAATGATGCAAATTTTCAGGACGATGTATCCCAGGGATGCCTATCTTGGCTGGAGACACACAGCATCTCCCTGTGTCATGGTTCTCTATGGATATGCAAGGGAATATGACAACTAGCCATGAGCAAGTTGGAAATGAGCACAGAGGTATGGATGAGCTCTCCACTGAGGCGCTCCCAGAAGGTTGATGGATGCAGAGCAGCAGACTGCAGGACAGCACTCCATGCCATCCAGAGCAGAGAGCAATTCCTGGAGGGACCACCCTGCCCAGGGACCGCATGGAGCCAGCCACTGGCATTCCAGGCTCTCCTCCCCAGCCGGGCTGCTCCCTGTCCTTCGGGGATGGCAATGGCTCCTCACCTGATTGAATTTCCAGGCCATCACTCGCTTTCCCTGCAGCTGCGAGGCACGATCGCCCTCCCAGCAACCCCACGCTCACCCCGCGGAAGGAGGGGCTAATTCAGTTAGCCCAGTGGCATTAGCTGCCGTGAAGAATAACCCGCCAACAAGGGCCTGCAAGCCTGACACAATATTAAAGACCCCACTGCCCTCACTTGGGGCAGATTAAGCTGGGCTCATTGCTTTAATGCTGCACTCCTCGGCCGGGCTCCCTCCAAGGCTCTGCACCTTAACTGTATTACCCCAGCACCGATGTGCTTGACCTGACGATATTGCTCCCACTGATAATTCACCTCCCAAGAAACTTTGCCTTTTTGACCTCCTGCTGGAGAAGGTTCTAACCCTATGGAGCAGGGCTACCCCTGCATCCCACCATCCACAGGCTCGCTTTCCCTCAGCATCATCTCCTGTCTCTCTGACCTACTAGGGGCCTTGAGGTACCTTCCGCCAAGCTCAGGCAATGTGCCCCTGCAAACAGGTCACTGTGGTGATCCCAGGATCCCAGTCTTTATCAACAACTTCACCAACAGGCACAGTGAACGTGTGGCACATGTGTGGGTGTGCAGAGGATGGAGAATGTAATTTACAGCCCCTAAGATGTGTGGGACATCCCGGCTCACTAACCTCATCTGGGGTACCAAGACTCTCTCAGTAGCAATGTGAAGTGATGCACAGAGGGAGAACCACATCTTTCCTGCTCCTGGGATACAGATATCTCATCTGACCCAAGGAAGCAATCAGGAAAAACGCCCAAATGCCAGCCAAGAGGAAGCCTGAGCTCCAAGTGAAACTCAACAGAGCGGTGTGGGAGCAAGACATGGGGTCATCCTGCTGCTGCCAAACACAGGCAGTGCCAACATCATCTTGGCTTGGCAGCAGCCACTGCCTCCTCTCACCCAAAAGCTGCCAGCAGCTGTCATGTGCTTGTATCCCTGCTTCACCCTGTGGCCTACAAGCAATACAGGGAGAGTCCTGAAGATGCTGTCTGCTTGAGCTGCTGGCTCACATAGCCTTGCTTTTCATAGGAAACAGCAGCAGAGTGGAATCACTTTCCCACTCAGTCAAAACCAGAGGGTAACTGTATCCTGTAAGTCTCAAACATTAATTTTCAAACGTGGAAAACTCACCTTGTCTGATTTTAAAAAAAGCAGTTTGATTTAGCCACCTATCGACTTCTGCCCTCCTCACCAGGAAATCATAATAATCTACACTGACCTTTTCCTCTTACTTTTATCTTTGGCCATGATATCACTGATAAAATTTTATCATTATGTAAAAATAGGTTGGATTGCTGGATGCTCTGCCTCACCTCCTTGGAAAGAAGCAAGTTAGCATCAGCAAACTGTAGCTCCAGCTCAAGACCCAGAACAAGGCATCTGCTCCCTGCTCTGCTCCCTTGCCTTTGCACAGGTTGTTTTTATACTTGTCTTGCACAGTTAGAGCTTGGGCAGTGTATATCAGGTTGGATATCAGGTGTCTTTATAAAACTAATGTGTTTTGACAGATTAATGTGTATTAATGTAACGAATGTATAGACATTACTATTTGCACTAATTAATAATAATGACCAGGCAGTGTTCTTAACAAGCAAGACCTTCTTTTGGAAACATTTTGCTTCCTTATTTTCTGATTTCACTACTCAAAGGTGTGTTTCCCTTTTTCTGAAGAAACAAAACTAGAAAAAGGAACGAACCTAAACTTCCACTCCTAACTTAGACCACAAGTCTTGGTGTTTTTCTTAGTATTAAAAATTTTGGTGAAGCTGTGTTTGCCCCGGTGCTGCTGGCACAGGAAGCAGAGCACCCACATGAAAAGTGTCACAGAGCAGTTGTGAAGCCATGTAGTTTGATGGCTATCAGGACAGGAGGGCTCTATTTTGAGCTTTGCCATCACCCAAAGGGTTCTGTGACCCTGGGGAAGGCACAGCATCTCTTCCTGTCCCAGATCCCCTCTGCCCTCCTCTGGGTGCATGGAGATTTCCATAGGTGCAGAAATTTGCTGCTGCCTGTCACCTAGGGCAGAAGAAGCTTCCCAGCATGAAATGCCAGCTGTGCCATCTCACATCCTGAATTTGCTGACTGGTCACTGCTCAGAAAGTGTGCTTGTCCCTGTTGCTCTGCACAGAGCCTGGCCAGACCTGGGACCTGTCTGAACCTGATACATCTGCTATCCTGAGCAACACCAGTGGCAGAAAGTTTTCAGGGACACAAATTAAGCCAACAGACAGTATCAGAGCTGGTATGGTAACTACATGGGAAACACAAAGGCTTATTCCCTCTGCTGTTCTCCTGGAAAGAATCCCTTCACACATATATTGCCAAGCAGGGACTGAATCCAGTCCTGCTTACGCAGGCTGTGACGTGTCCAAAGACGGGCAGATCCACACTGCTGGAAGCAGGAGCAAACCCTGCCCTTGGTGTGCAGCCAAACAGATCGGAAACAAGGAAGGGTGTATGGCTTTTACAAGCCTTTCTTAAAAGAGGCAGGTAGTGTCAGAATAGAGTCAGGCCCCAAATTTAGGCTTGGGCAAAGAGACAGTTCATTCCACATTTTGCAGTTAGCTCGCTTGGGAGGTGAATGGAAAATGGCTGATGTGAACACTTTTTCCTACTGGAGTTTATTTTTTTATGTGCAATGCCTTAAAACTGAGGCCTCTGCCCTGCCACAGGGCCTGAGCCAACCTCACCCTATCCCCAGCTCCAGCAAAATCCCTGTGCTCCTCTGCAGATGGGCAGTGTCTGTGGGCACTCGCAGCCTACAGCATTGCTGTGATTTTCCACCCACTGGTCCAGAAAGTTGATTGGCCGAGCCAAAACCATCTCCACAAAGGGGATCCACCTGGGGACAGGGATTACCTTTAGCGCCCCCAGGCAGGTGGCATGGGACATTGGGCCCTCTGCTTCTCACCCTTCTGACATGACCCCTCCTGTTAGGGGGAGATTTAAGGTGCTCTTATATCTCCCTGCTGTAAATGGCCTCATAAAAGTGACAGAATGACGTTCATATGGATGCTTGTTAAAATTTTATTACTAATCACCACCAAAGTTAGCTGCTATATTTAACCCAGGCTGGGGGAAAGAGGGGAGGGGACAGTGCCTAGGCAGGATGGAGATATCCAGTTTAGAAAGCAAAGGCAGGACAGGCTGTTGAGTGGCCCTGACGTAGCTCATGGACACAGACAAGGGCCTGCTCCAGCAATTGCAAATAAAAACTCCAGAGCCTTCACCCTCTGATCGTCAGCAGCAGCCACAAGCCTTTTACAAGCCCTAATCCAAAACCAGGATGGGTTTATGGTGAAGCACAAGGCTACAGATCAAAGAGACCTCAGCTGAACTCCCACCTCTGTCGCAGCCTTCCTGTAGCCCTGGGCTCTTCCCTGCATGGAAGCTCCTGTGCGAAGCGGATGGGAACAGAGATTTAACAAGACAGCCAGCTCTGCAGGCTGGGGAAGTCTCTTATTGGTGTGCAAGTGCCTGGCAGTCCTAGGATAAGCGGGGCCTCTCTACTGGGGCTGCAAGGACTCACAATTAAGTTTTCTTTCCTGTTTCAGGAAAGATTTTGTCCTTGTAGGTAAAAGAAATGCTTGGAGAAGAGTGAAGAAAGCCCAAGGATGCTGTCTTGGCAAAGCAGAAAGTTCAACAGTTGCAAAGGTATCACAGGGCACTTCCAGATACGTCCTTGCTGAAGCACCTCTGGGAAAGGCCAGTGAGTTCAGCTCTCTGCAACGTGACACATGAGGAAGGAGGAAGCTGGGTGAAAAGCGTAGAGCATACAAGTGGTGTGGGTTCAGCTAGACTTGCTTACCCACAGGTTGTGGTCACCTCCCCAAACAGAAACACAAGAAAAGGATGGTCCAGATGACCATAAAGGCAGGCCCAGAAGAGCCAAGAAGATGGTCACCTGTTCTGCTATGTTAGTGGCATGTACATGGTTCTGCCCCGCTGTGTGTGGATGGGAGCCGGGGCAGCTGGGGCAGGGACATTCTGGGGCATTCTGAGAAGAATGGGACCATCTTTTATCAGATCTTAACAGAGCACCCTTCTCCAGGGGATCATGAAAAGCCCAGGATGGGTTTGCTGCTCTGCTGTCTCAATGCTGGGACTGGTAGGAAAATATTTTATTGATGCAAGGAAGGAGGTAAAGGGAGAAAAGTCTCATAATGAAAATAAACAGCTTTGAGTGTCTCCTCAATTTGGTAATGGCATCTAAATGACTACAGGTTTCTGAGGAATGAAAGCCAGAGTATTGCTTAAAAGATTTCAGCTACCAGTACGCCTGTCTGCCTGTAGAGCAGAGGGGAACAGGAGAGGGAGACATGCTCCTCTCTGAGGATGCTCTCAGAAACCTCCCTGAACTCCCCATCTGCATCTCCTTACAGCTTCACGGCATCCCCAGGTGTTTTTGGCAGGTCCAAACATCCTCATCTACCCTCATACTTGCTGTACTTAAGCATCACTGAGACCACTGCAGTTTGGCTCCCCATCACTGCTTCCCAGTTACCTCGTTCCTGGCACTCTAAGGGAGCTGCTGTCTGTCAATCCTCACATCCATCTTTAGGGGCCCTGTATAAATCTCCTAGAAGCCTCTTTGCTCCCTATATATCTATCTAATTAATGTTAGTGTAAGTAAAGCACAGCCTTTTCCCCTTAATAAGCAGAGTGCTGACTTTATTACAGGTCTTTCTTTTTCCCCCCTCTTCTTGCTTCAGTGCTTTAAATCATGTTCAGGAAAGCGCTTACGAAGGGAAAGGCTGCACGTCACATCTTACTATGCCCTCACCCCAGCACGGCTGGGGAGGGCCGTGGGGACTGGGAGCAGAGGGCAGCAGGAGGAAATTGGACAGGATGTGTTCAGAGCAATGCCAAGAGCTCTGCACTGCCAGGTTCGCCGAGGTCAGGGGAGAAGTCAAAGGCCATCGATGTGTTGTCTGGCTGAAGGCAGAGTCCAAGCAAAACAAGGTGTTAAATGTCTGCTAATTAGAAGTGTCAAAACAGGACTGGAAAGGCAGGCATGGCTGGGGAGGGCTTGGAAATGTGATAAGTGGGGTTTGGTGGAGAGGGAGCTGAAATCCTGGGTCTCCAGATCACACTGCAGGTGAAAGTGGGAAGGGTCCTGCAGCTGCCTTGTTATTCTCAGGCACTATTTTGCTCAGAAATTCTAAATGTGAGATGTAAAGAACATGGACTCAGAGGACAACAAGCTCTGTCACATTTCATATGAATTCTTAGAATTGTAAGAAGCAGAGAAGAATTTATAAATGTGTTATTTGTCTCTTCAATGTTAGCTCTCTGTCTCTCCCTCTCTGAGATCCCCCTCATCCAGTTTTACTCTCTGTCCTATGGTAAGTGTTGTTCTTCCTTCCTTCCCCACCCTCATTACTGTCAGGCTGCCACGGACTGGGTGCACCAAGCTTTGCCTGCCTGCAAGCACCAGGGGTTGCTGAAAATGATGGATGATGCAGAAGGGAGACCCATAATTTCCACTTTCCTGAGTCTGCCCAGCAAATTGCTGGTGAAAAGTGATGGAGAAAGATGTGGCCTGTAGGCTGGGCTTGGCTCAGCTCTGAGGTGACTCTCAAGCCCTTTGGCAGCTCCTTCTCCTTGTACATCAAAGGGATGTGGTGTCTGATACTAATCCACAAGCACTCCATTTCAAAGAGCAGTGGGGACACTGATGGAGGGGACACCACTGGAGGAGACCCCATGACCAGGCTGCTCAAGCTCCTGGTGCCCAACCACATCATGCACATAAGAGCATGTGCTGTTAGACCCTTTGCAGCCAAAGAAACACACCTGGCCTCCAGCAAGCCAGGCACAGGGAAGTGGTGTCTCACTGCTTCCTGCTGCTACACCAAGCCACAACCTGGTCATTCTCCAATCCAGCACTGGAGCCAGAGGCTGCCATGAAAGCGTTAATGCTCCCCCTGGCCTGGGGTGAAAGGGTTACCCATGTTGTGCTCGGGTTCTTTGGCTGTAATGTGATTTCTTGGCTCCTGCGTATATATTTCTGCAGTTTTGTCCACCCTGCTGCCCACTCCCCCCACACGGTGGCTATCGATCAGGCTAATGGAAGGGATCCGATTGCACATGCTCCGGCGTGCTCCCACACAGCCTTGCCAATGCTGGCCCAGCCAATCAATGCCGAGGTGCCCCCGAAAATTTCCCATAATCTGATTTGAAGATGTGTTATCACTTAATAAAATCCACACTTGCCCTTCCTCTTCCCCCTTTACTGAAATGCATTTGCACTCTGGCTCTGCCATGCCTCTGCATCTTGCAAGCCTCTGAGAGAAGGACCATGCCAAAAAATGCCCTGTCTAGATAAGGAAGGATTAGAGTATGGGAAATCTGTTCTTTCCTGGGTAACCAGCACTGCCCAGCAGTGCCAGGGACACACATGGTGTGAGGGCTACCTGCTCCCTGCTTCCTTTCATGATGCAGTAGCTGTAAGGATGTCAGTGAAAAAAAGAGGATGAAAAATGTTCCTGTAGAAAATATGGTGAAAAATGCTACCAGTCTTCTGTAGCCTGTCAAGAAACATTCCCGTAGTCTTTGGAAAACAATTCGCTACAGCGTATGAAAACACTGAGGATATTTCTGCTGCAAATGGGTGTCTGCTTTCTGATCAGCCTGCACACCAGTGACAAGAAGAAAGTCCTGGGAAGTTGGGGCAAGACACTAATGGAGTTTAAATGAGATACTCCCTGATCTATGTCTTCTCCAGGGAGGATTGTTTCTCCAAGTGTTGCATATAGGTAAAGCCTTATAAAATAAGGAGCTTGTTGCCTTCTAAAACCATGGCTCAGGCCTGGTACTTAGGCTAAGTATAAGGGAACTATGGGGAGAGTGACTCAGCTGGGATAGGGGTAGAGAGACCTGAGAGATGTGCTGTGTGACTGCTGATACTCTACATTGCAGTGGATGGTGGTTGGTTGACTTGGCTTTGTTGTGCCTTAAAACTATGTAAACTGATAACCAGCTAACTGCTTAAAAAGGCTTGGCCTTTGCAATAAAGCAGCTCTCCTTTGCACTGCCTGGGAACTCTGCATTGCTCTGCATTGTCACATCCAAGAAGAGCAAAGTCAGTTTCCCCTACTCTAACCAGACTAATCCTTTGTCCCTTCCTGGCCTTCTGCTCCAAGAGAAGATCTTGGTGCTACCTTGACAGCACAGCTCTGTTCCACAGGAGGGGACACACAGGGCTCATGGTTATTCATATATGGGAAGATGGCCATGAACAAGTCTGTCTTCTCCCACCCTTGTCCAATAGAGGGAGAATGATGGTGCAGGATGCACACCCCAGAGGTGTCATATTTTAAAGCCCTGTCATAAAAGATGGGAGTCTCCTCCCATAGCAGAGCAAGAAGCCATGCATGCAGGGAGCCATGTCTGCCTGGGGATCCAGGGACAGGCATATGCCAGCAGCAGGATGAACCTGAGCCCTACAGATCAATGCTGTGTGGGGCTGCTCCCTGGGGCCTGAAACCCAACACTGAGGTTCAATAATTCAGGGAGAGAGCTATCAATGGCTTCTCAGCTCTTCAGAGAGGAGAGCAAATTGAAAGGCTTGTCAGGAGTCAAAACAGAGCAGGGCAAAGCTGGGCTGAATGTCAGAGAGATTAAACAGGCAGAAAGCCACAGGGATGGGTATGAGGACAGGATGACCGGGGAGGCCACTGCTTTTTATGGTTCACTTTGGCAACCATAAGAGCAGTCCAGCTGCAGCAGAGCAGGGCACTTTCACAGCTAGATGGGTGACCAGTGTTCCAGGAAAGCTCTTTGACCAAGAAGGGTTTCAGCAGCTCTGATTGCTAAGGTTAAGGAGGCTGATGGCATAAGGCTCTCCCAGGCTTAGACACTGTCACTGATCATCTCCACAGAGTGACATTCCTGCTGCTGTGCTGGTGCAGTCAGGGGCCAGGACAGAGGGGACTCATGCCATTGTTGTGTGTCCCATTTCAAACAGCGCCTTGCATGGGGAGAAGGATGAGACCAGTCCTGTGGTAGCTTCCTGTGGTAGAAAATAACTCATCAAGGCCCAAGTGGGACACTGCATCAACAGTGGATGATAAATAATAGTGATATTTCAATAGACACAGGTATGATAATGAAGAGCTATCCTTCTTTTGCAAAGATCACTTGTAGAATTAAATATTTATAAATGATATTTAGACTTCTAGTCCTGTAAAATGCCTTTTTTACACAGATAATATATGTTGACTTGTTGAAGAACCAAACCAGTTTGATATGATTAAATACAGAGCTGAGTGACATGATTCATGTCCTTTCTTCCCCAATTGCCAGCCTACAGTATATGCAAGACTCTCTCAATACATTTCTACAGACACTCACATAAAATAAAAGAAATCTAAAATAAAATAAAATAAAATAAAATAAATAAAACCACAATCATCCCAGCTGCAAAATACATTGAAATCCTCTCAACACCTCAAATGCCCCTATCAACTTTGCAATGTCTGGCTTGTAAGACAAAGTATTTCACACCATACCAGGCAGCTTTTTTTTATGGACAGAGTTTCATTTGTGCTTTACATGTGATTTATTCAGCTCTGGTGCCTGACCCCGCAGGCTGTCATTTGGGGACCAAGAGGCTGAACTGGCAGTGATGATGATGATCAGGGATACAGACCTAAGCCCCCTCTCTCCCTTCTCACAGCACTTTGGTACCACAGTCAAGCACACTGCACTTGAACAATCATTTGGTTTAAGAGGGATGTGACCACAGATGTGTGCCTTCTCCAGTCTGCACTGGTTTCACATCTTGAAATTACTCTCCACAGATCCATGAACTAAAAAACAGAGGTAGAAAGAGGCAGAAGAAAGAGGAAGAGATTGCCAGGCTGGTGACACGTGCCCAGGGACACCTGTCCCACAAAGCTCACTTAGACTTCAGCCTGACCACAACATGGAGCCTCCATTTTGCAGTTTCACGTGTATGAGGAAGAGAAAACTGTGCATCTTACAGAAACTCCTTTTTAGCCTCACTTTACATATAATCACTGACCGTTCACATTGCAGTGTTTGCCCCTGCCTGAAGAACAGCTGTGCTGGGCAAGGATCCTGGCAGCCATCTGCCCCCCGAGAAGCCAGGCTGGTTTCTGGCCCTCAGAGCACGCAGTCGGACTTGTTAAACAGCACAGGCAGCACTATTGGAAGGAGAAGTTTCCATTAATTTGCAGGTGCTGGGGGGAAGGGGGGAAGGAGAGGCCAGGTGCTTTCTGGACGCTGCCCCCAGCAATCTCCCCCCGGTCCTTTCCCATTGTTGCAGGGCCGTCCCACAGAGCCCTGCCGAGGGGATAACAGGCTCAGGAACAGGCTGAGTGACAGCAGACACCTTGTAAAAGGCCCGGTCGAGCGGGCCTGGCGCCGCGCTGCACGCAGCGCACATGGCCGCAGCCCGGCCAGGCCCGGCCCTGCGCGCAGGTACCGAGGGGGGCTCACATCAAAGGCTCCAGTTTTGCAAGGCTCAGGACGCGGGAGGGCGTGAATTATAGACTTTGATGTCTGAGCAGCGGCAGAGGGATCGGCGTGAAGATCGTTTATAAATCGCTATTTATGGTCTCCACTAAGTAGCAGGCAGCCCCTTAAAGCGAGGGATCAGGTTTAACTGAGGGCCGCTGCAGAGAGCGGCTGCCGGCGGCTGGGCCGGGGCTCTGCATGGGCAGGACCTATTCTAGGTGCTCTCCATCTCAAACAGCCGAACTCAACTCTGAGATATTCCCAGCTAATTTCCCCACGTCTTTGCCAGTTTTGTGGAGCCCCAGTATGGGAAGCTGGTGGTGCCTGCACAGCAGGAGAGTCACGGCTCCTGGAGAAGCAGACCTGCACCATAGGGTGGTGCGGTTTAGCTCTCACATGGGGCTGACCCTGGTCCCTGCTAAGAGGAAAAGGGGCAAATGGGGAATTTCAGCATACTGTCTCTGCTCCTAAGGGGCCCTCTGGCTTTGCCTTACTGCTTACTCTGTTGCCTGATGTAGTCTGTAGCAACCCCCAAGCCTGGGTAGAGCTGCATGCCTCCCCTTGGCTGTCTATGCTTTGGCTGCCATGTTCCTCTTGAAGCAAGGCTGGGACATCAACCACGCAGCTCCGTAGCAGAGGAAAGGACAGCATCCAACCACACGCCATGTCACTCCTGTCCACAGAGCAGCTGGTACCTGGCTCTCCCTGAGGGAGGGGCAAATGCCTGCTGCTGTCTGGGTGTGCTAATGTTAAGAGGTATCTTTGAGATTAAAACCTTTGAAACCTGGGAACATAAACCATTCAGATTTCAATTCACTGATCTGGAACAGCCCTGTATCCCCCCAGCCGGGACCCAACTAAAGAAATAACTGCTTTTGGGCTTTTCTTCATCTCATCTGCCAACAAACAGCCTTGTTGGATTTCTCCCATGTGGTTTGATTCCAGTCCCTGTGGTCAGAGGTCAATGGACAGCTGAGCCTCAGGGGAGCTGCAGCATGGATAATGCCTTGTCTAGGGCTGGAACACTCCTGGTGAACCCCACAACACCCATCACCCCCAAATGTTCCCAAATGTGTCTAGGAGTCAACAGAGGTGGCTGTGTTCTCCTTGCTCCTCTCCTCATCCCAGAAAGAAACACGCATTACCTCAGACAAGGAAGGACCATTACCTGGATAATGAGAAGTGCATCCCGGAATGCCATACGCTGTTCCTACACCTGAACATGCCCTCTTAGCATGCACTGTCCTCTCTACCCTGACACTATTTCTTTGCCCTCGGTTTGCAGTTCCCTCCATTGCAGCATAAGTCGCAAATTCCTCTGCATAGCCTTCATGTCCTCTTCAGCATCACAAACTCAGACATTGTCTTATGCCAGGCATAATGCCAGCTATCACCTGTTTTCTCCTGAAAGAATGCCATCCAAACTATAATCTTTGGGCTGATCTGATTTACAATCCAGCAGCCAGTTCTGAAGCCTACAGTTACATTGTTTGGGGATGCACAAAGATGCTGGCCCATGAACTTGTCCCTGTTCAAACAGCACAAAATGCTACTGTGAACAGAACTGTATTTTCTCCCTGTCTTCAATCAAAGGTTCATGTGCAGAATCTACACCAAACTTTTTAAATGCAACTGCTGTATTTTGGAAACTGAGACAGACCATGCTGAATTTTTTAACGAGTTACAAGTCCAAAATCCAATTCTGGCCCCCAAATCAGTGGACGCTTTTGCAGGCTGACTATTATATTCAAAACACACAGACAGACTTCCTCATTGTCCTCTCCTTGCCTTGCAGTCTCCAGCATAGCAGCACTCAGCAGGCCTGGTTCTGCCCTTGCACATGCACATGTAAACTGTAGATAAGCACATATTTCTCCTTGCTCCAGCCACTCTCCAGGACTTATCTCAACCAGGACAGGGAACCCTTCACCACAGGTCAATGTGATCCCTCCTCAGACACAGTAATTTTTATGTCCAGAAATATTTATATACTTTGCACAACTGTTGTTTGCAGATTCTCTCTTGGTGGCTTCCACACTTCGCGGCAGCCCCTGTTTGAAGTTGGACCAGATGGGAGCCTGGACCAAACATAAATAAACCAATCAAATCTGAGAAAACAAGCCCCCATCCCTCCTGCCTCCTCCTCAGACCAGTGTGAAGATTCAGCCCAGGAGAGGGGGGCAGGCTGTGCTCTGATGCTCAGACTGCTCCCTCCATCCACCCTTGAAGTCCCTTCCTCCGGGCAGAGTTTGGTATGTGCTGTTTGCAGGGGGCTTGTTTTTCTAACATGGTGAACACATGCTCTCTCCCGAGAATCATTTATTTTACATCAGAGATCCTGGGGCTCCTGACCCAGAGTTTTGCAAGATGGTTTTGTACTTTCCCTCATAAGGAAGGAAGACACATTCCTCCAGCTACTACTGCAAGAATGGCAGGTCCCGGATGTATCCTTCACAAGCCAGGCTGTCCCTCATTTCCCTCCCAAGACAGAGGTTAAAAATGACACACTGAGGTCAGAGGATGCTCAGAGGGGCTCCACAAAGCTCTCCCAATAAGAAAATCCTGTTTCTTTTCCTGATAAGAGCTTTCTTTTTGTGGGGCACCAGTGGATCAGATGACTAAGGAAAGATGGACTGAAGGGACAGTGACCAAAGAGATATATTAATAAATTATCCACTGTTTTGATTGTTTCCCA
Source organism: Erithacus rubecula (assembly GCF_903797595.1). Classification (NCBI taxonomy): domain Eukaryota; kingdom Metazoa; phylum Chordata; class Aves; order Passeriformes; family Muscicapidae; genus Erithacus; species Erithacus rubecula. The sequence continues at coordinate 17,838,092 of NC_136662.1, read as the reverse complement.
ACATCTCAGGGCTCAAAGGAAGGCACAAAAAAGCCCTGAGGACATTTGCCTGTTATCAAGATCTCTTTAGAGCCACCAATAGCAAGTACAGTACTTGTAATAGCCCAAAGTCAGACCCACCTGCAGTACCACCAGCAGACCTGGCTGCTGCTGTGCCCTGCAGAGAGTTGCTCTGCCCTCAGCACTGGCTGGGCTGCCAGAGTTGCTGCCTCGTAGGACCAAATGCACATTCCAACCCTGGAGAACAAGACAGATAGTTCTCCTCAAGGGCCAGAGTTCCCTTAAATCCCTGCTGTGCATGGAGTCCAGCACCCACCTTACTTCCCTGGCAGGGAAAGGATGCCGAGGGAGAGCAATGGAGAGAGCAATGCATCTCTGCGAAACCCGATCCCTTAACACGCAGCTCCTCTGATGTGGGCAGCTTGTGCTTTACAGCATTAGAGGAGCAACATTTCATGGAAAATTCAATAAATACCCCTGTACAGCCAGACATCTGTAAACAAAGGCTTCCAAATTCAATCAGGCTGTGGGCTCAGAGCAGCATTTATAGGCTACAGCATGGAATATTATATAGGAAAGCTAAATGTAGGGGAATGGAGCAGATTCCTGGAAAATGAAAGATCTTTAGCTCTCTATTACCCCAATGAAGAGTAACTATGTCTGTTACTGTGCCCCTTCTTGACTGGCTGGGGCGGCCCTGTCATTCCCAGTTTGCCAGCTGCCATGTCAATCTGTACTGGGCTCTCACCTAGCAAAGACATTGCAGTAGAAACCACAGCAAGACAAGCAGGGAAACACTGATGACTCCAGCAACTCCCAGCCACACTGTTTGTTGAAGTGCATTCCTGCTGCCAGCCATACCAGGAGGGTGACCTTTGAGATGTAGGTCTGAAGTTGGCTCTGAAATACCAAGCCCTGATACAGGAGTAAATGCTTCCAGAAGCTGGAAGTAATTACAGCCAATGATCAACTCACAGAAGGGTTTTGGAGTGCAGAGCAGTGTCTTGCTTGTCTTTTGGGGCTTTCCTGGATCATGCCATCCCCCAGCAGGTTGACTGGGCCTGGTCTGTCTTGCCTCTGTCTTGTTTTATCACAGCTTCAGTTCATATTTGTATAAAACCAGATAAACTGGGAGAAGTGAAATGGGAACATCTAGTCAAGGCTCTGCTGAGCTCCTTGGCGACTCACTGGGTGGGGCAGCAGTGTTGTGACCCTCAGCCATCCACACCAGATGGCTACTGGCACTGATACAGAAGATTTTCTCCCAGAGTTAAGCAATACCAGATCTGTAACAGTCAGGAAAACAAAATACTGTCCAGGAAATCAAAATACTGTGAACACCTACAGGTGATTTTGGTCCAGGCTACATGTAACTATCATTTCAGACACACCCGAAATGTTCATTACCACCTTGCAGTCTCTGGACTCAGCATCCCTAGAAGTGCTGGGGTCCCATCTGCTGGCTGCTCCAAGCTGCACCTGCATGGTCAGGGGTCTGGATTTCTCCGAGCAGGACTTTGAGGATCCTTGCAAAGAACAAGCCACCAGAGTTGTTGAAGTCCTGCTGTGCTTCTGCAGCCCTTCAGGAACTCAGAGGTGGTAACAATGGCAGGGACAACTGTGGTCCTGTGTGGAAGATGGCTATCAAAGAACACTTTTGTGCAGTGGGAGCTGCATCTGGATGACCAACCTGAACCCTCTGGCAGCACCCACAGAGGTTATCAGCCCATATTTAGGGCAGGCCAAATCAGGCATTTGTCTCCTCCTTCCCCTTGAGTGCACTTTTCCTTACAGCTCAATCAGGCTTTACGAACACACCGCCACACACAGAGGCCAGTATATATAATAAATAGAGCCTAGCTCTGAGGGCAGCAGCAGTACACTATTGCCCAGGGGACAGGAAGGTTAGTGGGATTGTGATCTAAAACCTGAGGCTGGCAGCTTTATGCTCCCCAGGGAGAGATTTCCACAGCTACTGTGAGGAAAACAATCACTATTTTGGTTATTACACTTCATTTATTGGTTTGTTCAAAGATCACAGCCAGGTAGGCCTTAAATTCAGGGATTCTTGGAGCATGGGTCTCCAGCCTTTCTCTGTGTGGGGGACCCCACAGTGGTCCCCCAGCTTGTGCCCTTCCCACCCCAGGGCAGCTCCATCCTGACTGCCTATGTAAGATCCCTACACCACGACCAGGCAACACACAGGAGGGGAGCTGTCCCAAGGAACATGTTATGCATCAGGACAGATCTACAAGCAAAGCCTTGCACTTTGTCAACACAAGGGGAAGCAACACCTGTGCTCTGAGGGAACCATCCAGCACAAACACTGTTGGGAGCATATTCACTTCCCAGGAAGAATCTTTCATCTTGTGAAAGAAAACATAAGATATTACAGTCTGGAATGGACACATCCACACCTGTACCTTGAAGGACAGAGAGCAGGATGTGAAACTTGCTGGTCCTCAATGGAGCATGGGTGCTCAGGGAACTACTGTAGGACACCAACTAATTTACCCATTTGAGTCATACAACAGAGACTCTGGGAGGAGAAGTGTGTCCATGCAATGAAGAGGTCAGCAGAACAAGCCATGGGCACCCGTTTGTATGGTGGTAGCACAGGCAGGAAGGAGCAATGCAGTGACCACCTGAGCTGCTTTGATCATGCAGACCCCCAAGCAGATCCAATCAGATACTGTCCCTCCAAGATGCATTGAAGAGCACTGGGTGACAGCCGGGATTCAGGAAACAGGGGGCACTTCCCCCACTGCTCCTCAGCCAGCTGCCCTGGAAATGTTCCTATAAACTCCTATTAATTAGTTGACACTTAGACTGTGCAAACAGGCTGCCCCCTCCCTCTTCCCCCCCCCAGGAGGCAGTGCTGGAGCAGGCCAGTGTGGGGGCCAAGTCTTGGGCACATTCTTCCAGTTAATATTTCAGCCTGCAGTTGCCAAGGGATCGGGGCTGGCGTTTCCCCCGTTCCTCCCCCTTCCACCTCCCAAAGCGCCATTGGTGAGCGGACAGCCAGGTTATTGCCTCCCCCTCCCTTTGCAAGCAGATGTATGGGAGCCAGAGGAGATTGATGGGGTTTATAGAGTCTCCCTCCTGACCACCCACTATGGCTTCAGCTCTCTTGGGCCTGTCCACACCACAGTCACAGCAATGACTCCACTGGTGTCCACCACACATTAAAAAAAACATCCTCGCCACTTCTGCTGGGTAGCCTGGGTCACATTTGCGGCTTTAGAGAACTTTCTTTGGGTCCCAGACACCAGCTGGGATGGTCAAGAGCTTGCAGTTCCTCTCCAGCCACATCCATGCAGTGAAGGGAACTCAATGAAACCTGTATATGACATCAAGTCCCTAACTGCTCCTGGCTTTCACAGGTGGAACACAACAGACTCCAGTTCTCCCAAAGCCTTCAGCAAGTCAGTGCACTGCAAAGAATGACCGTGCAGAAAGGGCTGCAGAACAGCTCTGGACAGAATAGTGTATGGACATGGAGACCCTCCAAAGAGCTGCAGCTGCCCCTCCTGGAGGCACCAAGGTGCTTGGAATGTCCTGGGAGGCACAAGGGTGGGATTAAAAGTCACGGAGGCAGGTTAGACCCAAGGTGCCCACATGCTGTGAAGCATAAGGATGTGCCCCATGGACCCCATCAATGGAAATGCAGTGCAGCAGCCATTCAAAGAGGAGGGAGACTGCGTTTGGTGGGAAAGCCCGAGGAGAAGCCTCAAAAAACTCCACAGCTCAAAAAAGTGCCAGGGATGGCATTTGAGGTGACAGGCATCATTGCCACCAGAAGCACACTCAGCCAGGGACACCATCTCAGCAGAGGCTTTCCAAAAGGGACATCTTGGGGACAAAGCCAGTTGCCCTTGGATCCCACAATTTCCAAATTAAAGCAACCATTCCCTGCCACTCGTGAAAAGAAGAAACAAATCAAGCTAACTAAATGTGTTGGTAACATTTGGGCCATTTCCTGTATGTTTAACACATTTTCTATTAAGCCCACGACAAATGGCAAGGGCTCCAGGCGCAGCCATAAAGGCTCCCTCCTGCCGCAAGCCGAAGGGGCTGCAGCAGGGAGGGGAAGGTGATCCAGCTGAACAGGCAGATGGGAGGTGAGCACGTAATTCACAGCAGATCCACGATTTGATTCATTTCCCTGCTTTTCCTGCTGGAGAATTCCGGGTTTTATTGGCCGTTAAAAGGCACTGTACTGTCTGATTTTGGAGCGGAGCTGCTCCAGAGGGGGGACACAACACAGGGTCTGGCTGCAGGGACCTGTCGCGGTGTGAATCAGGTGCGCAAGTGTAAGGCGGGTGTTTCGGGGATGGGGATTCCCTTCTGGAAGACAGTTCCCCCTGCAGTGTGTTTTCTAGAGATTTATCCTGGGGCCCTGGCTTGGTGGGGAGGGAGGTGGGACAAAGCCTCTCCACAAAGCAGTGGGACCCTCACCCAGCCAATTTCTCCCTCCCCTCCTTCAGCTACTCTCCCTCATCCCTCCTCCTCACACCAAGCTGCTGGGATCAGCCCCTGCAGGAAAAAAAAATGCTCAATTTGTCATGTCATGTCCAGCTGTTAACCTCCCGTTGCTGAGCCATAGGAAAGACTTGCTTTCTTCTATTTATTTATTTACCACCCGGACAATGGACGGCCCCAGGCCTGCTGAGCTCTTCATAATAATGCCACCAATGATCCCCCCTCCCTGTGCCTCCCCCAGCCAGCAGCACCAGCTGAGGAGCTGCAGGTGTCAGCGGGCATTAACCAGTGCAGGGATCCCAGTTGCCCTGAAAGCTCTGGACACCACGAAGAAGGAACTGTCAAGGGCTGCGGCCAAGGCTGGGAGGACCCCTTGACTGGGAGGATGCCCAGACTGAGCTCATGTGAAAAGACCCGCACAAAGAGGGAGAGGAGAGAAAGGCCAAATGATAACCATCGCTCCGGAAAGTTTAACCTGCTGCTTTGGGGATGCTTGGATAGGGAAGAACACATCAGTCCAGCCACCCAGACAGTTCCTGGGGGGACCAAGGACTGGCATAGTCACTGTAGCCCTGGAGACACTTAGCAACTGAGTGGAGGGGATGGCAGATTGGAGGTTGGCTTTGACCCCTGCCAGGGTTCTACTGGGCACAGTTCGGGCTGGCAATTTGGCAGAGTTGAGGCCACGAAAATTGCACCAGTGGCCAGAATGTGTCCCAGAGAGGAAAGGCACTAGACCCTCGTCACCCTCCAATTGAGGCCATGGGAGGCTAGGAGCCAAGGGCTCCGATTGCGAAGTCATAGGGCTGTTCCCTCTAGTCAGCAGAGCTTAGTGTATGGAGACCTCAGCCCAGATCTGCTCACCATCTCTGGTCACAGATATGATGCAAAGGGTCCCCTATTCCCACAGAAACTGTGGTGCCTCCCACCTACCACCACTGCTCATGAATGGGAGGAGAGGTGCAGCCACCTCTCACGGACCCAATGCCATGTGCAGGGGCACTGCCCACTCCTGGCCTCAACAGTGGCAGCTGCCAGAGCTGTGAACACATCGGCAGCAACCGGTTGGGTGTGCATTTGCTGGTCTGACAATAAAACAGCTCTCGGGTTACTGGGAAGGTACCGGCGCCGAGCAGCCGAGGAGCGAGAGCACGCGGGCTGTAACTCCTTCCTGTCTGCCCGGCTGTCTGTCCGGCCTTCCTCCCCCTGTCAATGTCACTTTATGTGCTGCTGGGGTGGCGATAGGAGCACTATTAAAAGCACAAGTAGTAGGCATTAAAATGCATTTCGGTTAGTCCGGGATAATAAAGGCGCGCGAGGGGAAGGGGGGAGGTGAAAAGAAGGAAGTTTTAACTCACTAATAAAAATCAAATGCAGGCAGTTTGCAGGAGCGAGCAGCTCGGCGCTTTGCCTTGCTCTTGTTAAGGGCCCGCTGCCATAAATAACTTCCCTGAGCGAAAGCAAAGGAGAGCCAGGGAGCGAGGACGCAACAACACAAAATTTTTCATTTTTCTCCATAAATCATTTCAGCGTGTGATAATATTTGTTTTTTCTAATGAGTCTCCTGTGATCCATTCCGGGAGCTAACATCAGGGCCTGTCAGGGCATGATGTGTGGGGCACTTCAGTGCTTTACAAAAACTGCCGCCTCTACAGATCCTCCCCTGCCCTTCGCTTATGCTCAGGACAAATGTAGCCAATTTTTTTTTTTTTTCCTCTGGGATTTCAGGCTCTCTCTCCTTTTGCACAGAGTTCTTCAGCATTAAGCCCTGAGAAGACACCTCCCAGAAAGCAAACCATCCCTCTAGTTTCATATATTTCTCTTTGTCCCCCAGAACATCAAACATCCAGGATGGTCAGCTCCCAGGATGAGGAAAAAAAGCCAGTGGGAACAAACCAAAGTGAATGCTGGCAGTGATCCCCAAAAAGGCAGCTCCCCAAAGACAGCTTAACACCTGATGTCTGCCACACTTGCCCTGCCCCACGGGCAGCCCAGCACAGAGTCAGGTACAGATTCAGGTCTCTATGCCCCTACCCCAGGCCCAACATCTGACTCTAGCACACCTTCAAGAAATCCTAGGCACCTGCAGAAGCACTACAGTGACTGCAAGAGATTCCATTTCCACAGAGCACATATGCCTACTCATACATCTTCTTTTAGTCAAAGACCAAGAGTTCCACAGCCAGGCTTTCCTCAGGGAATCCTCTGGGTAAAAACCTGTTTGTTTCTGAAATGGAGCCCAACACACTTGTGGAGGTGACTGCATGCCACAAAAGGTCAGTAAGTGGGGATGAGGTTTCACTGAGACTCCTTCCATTCCTTCCCCCCTGCCAGCTCCTCAATACTCCCCAAATAAGTGAGACAACAGATCTCAGACCTGAAAAGAGCAGTTTGGGTCAGGGGTAGGAAAGATACTGTGTGCATTCACATGCAGGCGACCAGATTGGCATCAGCCCTGGTTATGACAACCAGAAATTATAACTAATACCTCAACTGAGTGATGGGCACCCAAGCTAGTAGGTTCAGCTCCTATGGGCAGGAGTAAGCCCCATGGCACCATGTAAAATCTCCTGGCACAACAACCATGGATGATGGAGACTGAATCCAATCTGTGCCTCAGTGACATGAGTCATGTTGGTAGCAGACAGAGGATGCTGCTGGTGCCTTTCAAGTTTAATTTAAATGGAAGGCACTTACATTCAGGGAGGTCTATCTATCACCAGATATATGGCTGGAGACCCCCTCAGTGAGAAATAAAGGGAAAAAGAGAAGGTAGTACACCAAGAATGGTGTACAGAAAACTTAAGGGGAGAGGAGCCCAGGAGCATACTTCAGCTGAGATCTATTGCTCAGTATCCTGGAAATCACCAAAGACTATAAAGATGCTCTGCTCTGAGCATCACACATCAAGAGCAGTTAACACACCATAATCCTGTGCTCAAGGAAGCAGGATATCCCTGCAGGCCTGGAAACTGAGGCCAACCCTTGCTCCTCCGCAGCATGATCCAGGTGAAAAAGAGCTTGTTCTGGCTCACTCTGATCCTTCTTCTTGCTCCTGCAATCATCACCATGACTGCCAGAGCCAAGACTGCTCTTAGCATCACCATCATCAGGGTTGTTATTATTATTATTAACATCATTGTTATGGTGTTTCCAGAGGAGGCTCTTAACTCTGGTCGTCGGGATAAAGGCAAGCTGGTGGCATCTTCAGGGAGTCATAATGGTACGGGGCCCAGCTCAGTGTGTGTTTACTCTCTGCCAATGTATGTGAGAGAGAAAAAGAGAGGGAGGTAGTGAGATAAACACTGTCATGGGCCGCTTCCATCATCTACTCACAAGAGCATAATAAAGCCCTTGTAATATACTAGAACTTGTGTGGTCCCAGGGTCTAATTTGCATACTAATTACTCAGTGCAAATGGGAACGAGGGGTAGGGGGAGGGCGCGCGGGTGAGGGGGACTGGACTATTTGCTCTGCCGTTTCATATCATGCTAACAAGCTAATCCGGCGTGCAGTTAGCTCCTGATATATAACTGCTCATTAGTATTATAATAAAGTACATGAAACAACCATAAAACGTTATATACTGCACAAGTGTTGTTTTCTTGCCAATTATCTGCGGGCGGATTTATCACCGCAGTTGTTGCAAATTCCCCTTGGTGAGGTTTGGGTCGAATAAAGAAAGGTGTTGGTGTGAGGGGGGAGTGGGGGGGCTGCTTTCAAGGGGGAAAACATGTGTTTTCTTAAGTAGCACTTACCGATGCGCCATTTCATATGAGAGAGGGGGGGAATGCTGCATCCTTAGGAGGCTGAGACAGGAAGGGAGCCCAGGGCTCCACGTTTAAATCAAACAAACTTCTGTCTTAGGGAAATGGGACCAGAGCCCTAAGGATAAACTTCAACCCAGCAGAAATCAACCAAGGACAGGGCAATATCTTCCTCCCACTGCCTTCTTCTAAAGTAGAAGGACCAAGACCAGAGAAAAGTAGCTCCATTTGATGCAGAAAGGGCTTGCCTGGAACATTTGCCATCAATGAGGCAAATTTCTCAGAGGAGCTAAATTCATCCCAGAATCCCTGCCCAAATCCTGCTGCATCTTCTCCTTCCCATTAGAGCACCAGCAATCTGCAAGAATCCACAAACCACAGCTCCCAGCATCTCTCTGGACTGTGCACTGCTGCCTGCCCTGTGGCTGATGTTTCTGCCCTACCAGTCCATACCACTGCCCCAAAACTGGTCCATGGCACAGGGCTGCTGACCAGCCCTATACTGCACTGAAAGTCATGGAAATCTTGTGGTTCACTGCTTTATTTGGTTGGTAAGAGGACAGCATCCCCTGCCCTCCCACAGGCACAGGGGCAGTTACAAAACCTGACAGATTTAAATGGAACGCTGTGAAATGCAGCCCTTGGTCTGTGGCCCCCGGGGGTCCACAGTTTACTTCTCAGCTCCCAGGAATGCTGAACAAGAAAAGTGAACTGAGGATCAAATAGTGCTCTGCATGTGGGCTCTACACCTTCACTGGAAACCCCCGGGGTACCACAAAATGGGAAGAGGCTGAAAGCTGCTGGGAAGATGTAAATGGCAGAGCACCCGCTGCACAGGGCTGCCAGGAAAATATGCTGTACTCACCAGAAGAGACAGGGCACCAAGTGCTAATCCCTGTTTCAGCCTGGGAGGGATGGCTGACATGGCTGCAGCCATCAGAGGGCACATACAGGAGCAGGGACTCAGGGTCCTTCACTTCTGCTCTCTTAGAATATCTCTCACAAGACCATGGACCCTTCCTGCCCCAGACAAGACAAGCTCCCTGCCCTTGAGAGCTGCATGTTCTCTTGTCTTAATAGGTGCTGGCAGAGCTTGCTGAACATGATGGGCACTTCATCCATGCCTATGCACAACCAGCCCTATGCTCATCTCTTTTCAGAGATGCTCTGTGCTCCTTGAACCTACTGCTTTGCATCTTCCCAGAACATCAGCATTGCAGACAGGCCCATATGAGTGTGCAACATGTACTTTCAAAGCTTCTGCCAACCTCAGCATCCCCCATTATGTCCTCACAGTGAAATATTTCTGCAGCAGAACTCCCTGGCTACCTCTCCTGCTGGCACTGTCTCCCAAACAAACAGTTGTGACCAGTCCCTGTGCTGGCACACTCTGACCCAGATGTGCACTGCCTGGTGTACACAAGGTTATGTTTCCAAACACTTACACAAGGCAATAGGAAGCCAGACATTCTCTTCTGTGGAGACCCAGTGGCATAAATCCCACCCATTTTCCCTCTTACAAACGGGTTACAAACGCAGCCCCCCATGGGTATTTCACACAGAGCCATTTTTCCTCTCTTTCACACACACACACACACACACACACACACACAAACACACGCCCCCTTGCTGTGAAGCATTTGCTTATTTATGGCTTGTTTTTGTCAAGCGGAGGCAGGACTGACAGCTCTCAGTGGTGGGGCTCTGTCTGTCTAACTCCGTAATAAGACACATGATATCCATTCTGCTGCCAGCAGGGAGTGAATCACACCAACCCTGTCACCCCGCTTCGCCTTGGCGAACTCCACAGCTTGTTAGCATCACAATATTGGGAGCAAAATGTGACCCAGAGCTGCCATGCCCCCTCCTCCCTCGGTCTGAAGAGAGAAGGGGGAACACACACGCTCACATATCCACACCAAGGAAAGGCACAAATCCCCCACAGGGCTTTAAAAGGACTTAAAACCATTTTAATAAACTGATCGCAGAGGAAACACCTCCCCTTGGGACAGGGTCACTGAGCAAATGCCAACAATGCAGGTCTCTGTCCCGCTCTGCCTACCCCAAAAATGCTCTGGGACACCAAGGAAGGAGTTCCCCCCATCCTTTCTCCTGCGGCTGGCAAATGGGCCATGGAACAAGCATCCTGGCCGATCAGGATGGAGGAGGGCTGCTGGGACCCATTTCCAACCCCAGCATCCCAGGCTGGGCCTGGAGGAGTCACCACAGAAGCACCGAAGCACCCCAAACTCCCTCCCAAACTCCTCCAGTCACGGGGAGGGGAACTCCTACTTACAGCTTGTTCCCCGGAGATAAATAGACCTCAGTAAAAAGATTGCTACATCCTTTCAATAAAGATTTTTTCCTCTTTCCCAGACAGCTTGTGAAATGTTTTAAAAGCTTCTCACATTTCCAGTGAAACCCACAGAGAAGAATTTTGCTTGTTATCAGCCCTAGAAGACCCTGATAGACGGATGATATTTTTTCCCCCTCCTTTCTCTCTCTCACACTCTCTTTTTTTACAAGCTGAAAAGAGAGTCACAGTGTGTTTTATAACCGACTCTCTGCATTTCAAAAGCTCAACGAGAGCTCTCTGTGAACCCTGATAAGCCCAGGGCTCTTAGTGTCTTAAATACCTTTGACAAGCTATACATTACAACGCTAATAATTTGCCAAATTTGCGCCCATAATATGATATCTGTAAAACGTCAAGGGTGGTAATGCGATTAGCGGCCTCAAATGAAATATCGAACATTCAGCGTTTAGGCCCTGAATAGGGGAGAAAGGAAAGGAAATCAATTTCAAAAGCAGGAGGGAAAGAAGCGATAAGCGTGTAATAAAAAGGGAGAGGGGAGCATGGACAGGCCGGGAGAAAGAGCATCTTGTTTTTCATTCTTCCTTTTTTAAGGCATTCAAGCCTTAAAATGAAAAGAAAAAAAAAAAAAATAGAGGGGGAAAAAGCGCAAACAAACATCTCTGAATTAAGCTGGTTGCAACTCTACAAAACAACATTTGGCCACCCTAACAACCCCAGGGTTCGGTGGATGGTGAAGGTGGGGGAAGGACTTGCTGTTTGCTCTCTGATCCCCCCCATCCAACTCTCCGCCCCAAACAGTTCGGGTCCATAAAACACAGGATGTGAAATTACAAGTAGTCTGAGGGTGGGCTGCCCCCTCCTCTCTCCCCCACTCAAGGTGGTGGAATCATAATGTACTAATTATCTGAAACCACTCTGAGTAGAAAAGAAACTGTCACATACCAGGCTGTAGACTAAATAACAAACATCCCACACCTGCGGCTTTATGAGCGCTTGCTGCGCAAGGCAGCCAGAGGGAGGGAATTCCCTGCTCCCCACTGGCACGGCCATCCTGCCAGGATGGGATACCGGATACTGCAACCTGGGGCTAAGCAGGGTCTGAGCCCTTCAAGTGAACCTAAATGTGCATGTGAAGCTCATTGATAGTTCTGTCCTGGCTTTGCATTTGGTTTGGCATGAAAACAAACCTTCTGCCAGGGTCTGGGTGGGAAGGAGAGAACCCACCAAAGGAATGTGACGCACACCAAGGGCAGGAGGCATGGAAGAAGGAAATAGTCAACAGTGCAGGTTGACTGTTCCAGAAACAGATCTGGACACTGTCAAGACAGCAACAGTGGGAACAGACTGCAGAAGATTCTCAAATTAGTGCAATGAATGAGAAAGTCCATGGAAGCACCGCAGAAGGCACCAGGTAATGTCCCTGCCTCTCTGTCCTTCACCACACCTGGAACCTGAAAACTTTGTGTCTGTGCACAAAATGACGACTTGTGAGTACTTGTGGCATTTTGCTCTCCGGGGTTAAGACAGACTGGAGCAGTGAGACAGGGTCAGCCCACTGCAGCCCCACACACCTGGCAAGACCAGCAGCATCCTCAGAGGCTGCAGGAGAGCTGAGATGCACACTTTGTGTAGCGCCAGCTCCATTATCCTTGGTTCCTCTTGGGCTTCAGCTTCTGTGCCAAGGCTGACTAGAGGGAGGCAGAGTCCCAGCCCCCATGTACACATACTACTGGAAGCTACTCTGAGGCCCACCAAAACCCTCTCAAGGAGGAATAATGATGGTACTTGGACAGTAGAAAAGCCACAAGCACCACTGGACAAGTTAGAAGCAGGCAACTTCCAGTCGAGGGAACTTTACCTTAGGTTTTGCCATGCAGCCGGGGGATTTCAGCTGAAATCTTTTAGTGAGTGGCACCAGGGCTGGAAGGGAATAACCCCAAACTGCAGAGCACGTAGACTTGCTGGAGTACTCAGCTCTGCTCACCATTGCAGGCAAGGTGCTGGATTACACAGATCACTAATTTGCTTCACAGCAGGACAAGTCCCAGAGCAATTGTCCTTTCTGAGAGCAGCTGAAAATGGCCATGGGGGCAGGTCTGGCCAGCTGCTGGGCTGACAGGATTGCCTGGCCATGTGAAGGGTACAGGGTCCAAAAGCAGGGACTTCTCTGAATGAAAATCTGTGGAAGTCTGGCAGGGACAAGGGGGACAAATGCCATCACTGGCTCTCAGCTGCACAGCAAGAAGGGCTATGTGACCACAGGGCCATGTTTGGGGGAGCTTTGTCCCATACGAGTTCCAGAAGGCAAGTGTGGTGCTGGTGTCTTGGGGCTTGGCCAGCTCTCCAATAGGCAATGACACACAGATAACATCTTCACTCAGCTCCCATGCAGTGGAACAGCCAAGACTGTTGCTCCAGATCAGGATGCTGCCCTTCTCTCTGCCACTACAAGCAGTAGATCCATGCTCAGACTTAAGCTCCTGGGTCTGCATCCACCTCCTAGCCTAGCCAGCACCTCTGAACCTTCTGCATGCAGGGAGAATTAACACCAGTCCAGCACTGGTGATGGGTACAGCAGAGCCAGAACAAACACCTGGATGGCCACCAGCAGCCCACCTCACTGCAACCTGCAAATCCCCCAGACCCTTCCCAAAGGCACTGGGGTCTCCAGGTGGCCCTGCCTGGGGCAGCTGGAGAGCGGAAGGTGCTGGTCCCCTGTGGGAATGAGAAAATTCACCGCTGTGGGGGCAGAGCACGTGCCCCTCAGCCGAGCATGGAATGGCCATTACAGCACCACTTCTTGCGGCACCACGAGTCATTAAAGCCAAGAGCGCCCGGGGAATCATCAGCACCAGCCAAACGACTTCCCCAGATGTGGCTCATTCTCAGGATGTGGGAGCCCCCATGGACACCCACCTCCGATCCCAGCTCCTCCAGACAAAACATTCCCAGCGCTGAGTCTCCACCCAGCACCCCACTCGCAGGAGCTTTCTAGGCCATTTAGCAGGAGGCACTGTTTTGTTTTGAACAGATGTTGCCTTCCCCCTGCCCCCAAGGTCCCCAGCAGCTCTGCAGCCTTTGAGCTTGGAAGGCAAACGAGTTCTGCACACTTGTTTAAGGTCAGTCAGGTGCCTGCACACAGGCACACACATTCTCACACACATTAGCTCGACAGTGGGGTGGGCAGAGAGGTACCCCCGACAAAGCAAAGCAAGCATTGGGAACAGTTACAGCTATACTCAGCCTTTAGTGTTAAAAGGGATTATCTTCCCCACAATCAGCCAGCAGTATAGGTGCTGGGACTTTGCACTGCCATCTCTCAGCTAGAGTTAAGCAAATTCTCTGTCCTCTCTGATAGATGTGGGAATGCAGGGCTTGGTGGACCAGCATAGAGCTTCTGTGTCATGACTCTAATCTGACTTCAATGAAGAACAGACAACTGCTCACAGCTTAGAGCACAGATGCATTTATTTATTGCCAAAACATCATGCCAGAGTGGGAACCTGAGGCCTGCAAATTCACCAAGTGCGCAATGAGCCCAGATTACTCTCCAGGACCATGACACACCACTTCCAAACCAGCTACAAAGATTATGGTGCTTGCTGAGATAAGTTTTTTTCTCTGCTAAGTCTGGTCCAAATGGCTCTTGATCCCTTAACATGGCGGTGAAACAACAGCCCTAAGGCATTTTTACTGAGAGATCCCATTTTAAGCTCCTTCGCTCTTTTAAACTGTGCTACTGCAAAACTACTGGTTTCATTTTGATCAGAATGGGGACAAGACATTTGTACAAGCACCCTTTGGCCATTCCCATGGGATAAATGTACCTGCTGTGCATTCAGGCTGCCCCCTTGGGATCGGTCCCTGAAGAATATTGTCCAAATTCTACTGGGTGATGGACATGGTAAGCCTTGAGATGATTTACTACGTACACTTAGAGGTCCTAAAGACAGGAAAGTGAAAGAATCGGGACCTTTTCAACAAACAAACCAATGTGCAGGCCTGCATCCCAAGTGAACACCTTTTGTTCATAAGACCAGCAGCCCTTTGTGCTAAATCCAGCTTAAAGACAGGAATTTGTCACTCAATGCCCTCTATAAACATCTCAGTATCTTCTAGAATAGCCTTGTGTTCCAAATTGCAGTAATGCACTTTGTCACTGAGCTGGAACAACCACATGTGGTGCACTCACTTCTTGAAGGTGACTGCAGGGTCTTGTGCAAGTGTGAGTCCCTGTCCCAAGCAGTGAATAACAAATTTCACAGACATGCACAAATGCTTTTGGTGCCACACTTCCAAGCTTCTATTTGCAGTCACAGCTCTGGTCCTGTGGCCCCTTTCTGGCCAAGTGTGCAATCCCCTGGTATAGAGCCTTTCATCAGCACACACACTAATCCTTTGCCATTCCAAGGGAAAAGCTGACTGAGATGTGTTGAGCAAGAAAATGTGCATGGAAGTTGCAACAGCAGAGAAGACCTGGGTGATGTTTGGGGACATCAAGCTGGAGCATGGTAGAGCACATCAGGCTGGACTCCAGCTTGCACTGTGAATGGCAACAAAAGATGTGCAGTGTGGTCCAAACCTGCAAAGGGATCAGAGCTTGGACCAGCATTTTACTTTGGCTGGTGCTCATATGGCCGTGCTGGAGAAAGAACATTGTCCCCAAGTACCACAGTGCTGGAGAGAGGAAGAGATGACCTGGACTGATGCAGCTAGAAGTCTTGGGAGATAATCAAGGAGCAGCCTAGGGCTGGGAAAACTGTGGCTACATTCAGGGAAAGAGATTCAAAGGGTCTGAGGTTGGGTGAGATACTGTGGACGTCTACTCTCTGCATACCAGAGTAAACATAAAAGGAAGCACAGTGAGCTGAGGGCTAAGAGGATGGCAGAGCAGCCTCTGGACACAGGGCTGCCCTGCCCTTTTTCACTGTACATCCTTTACACATCTACCCTTCTTGCTGGATATATATCCTTTTCTCTGTCCTCTGGTTGTGCAGGCTCTTACAAGAGACTGATGCTTTTAGGGGCTCTTCCAGCCCCTACAAGTGGAGGTGGAGAAAGGTAGAAGGAATCTCATTCCATGATGTACACGGCAGCAGGAAAGACACCCTTACCCATAGCCCCTCCTTTCTGCTCTGGCATCTGTGCCCATCATGGTCCCTGCTTTCTGTGCCACCAGCCTTGGCATGGCTGAGAGTCAGAGAAATCTCAGTGGGGTCCCCACGTCCCAGTTCTCCTGAAGGAGAGACTACAGCTGTGCTGGCTTTCAGCATCTGACCCAGAGCTTTAAAAACCTGGGCGCCGTGCAGAGGGCTCTCTTGTTCAGGGACCCGCATTCTGACTTTGATTAAGTGATGGACATGAAAACACACAGACACACAAACACAGTGCAAGGCAATGTCCCCAGAGGAATGGGAAAAAAGGAGAGATAAAAACCAAACAGCCGTTTTCACCCCCCAAACCGTATAATTTTGTGTAAATTTTTACTTTAAACATCTCTTTTTTTCCTGAGCTGTGATATAGGCCCTGTCAAAACCAGGGCCAATTACTGCCATTAGGTTCCCATTATGTCACTGCTTCTCCCCCCATTATGAAGGTCTTCGGCACACAGAGCTATAATCTTCACTCACTCTCGCTCCATCACTCCCAGAAGGAACAAAATTGTTTAAAAAAAAATAAAGCCTTTATTTTGCCCCTGTCAACTCTGAAAAGGAAGGAAGGGAAAAAGAGAAAGAAACTGGTAAAGTTTTTAACTGTGAAGTTGCCAAAAGAACCAAGAGAAAATGTTCAGCACAGCTGAGGCGTATGAACCAGGGGCTGGCAGGAGCACTCTGCAGGATCACCCACAAGCCACTTTCCTTAACCCTCACAGGGGAGATATTTTCTTCCCTTCACTTATGCCAAAGCAGACCTGTGGTGAGCCTGACACTGCCCTTGGGAATGGAGAACACAGAGAATGACTGTTGGGAGCAGCACACAAGATTAAATTCATGTTCCACATCACACTCCCCATGCCAAGGGTTACAGCCATTTCCTGCTAAAGCAGCCACCCCTTCTGATTCCAAATACTGACCAGCCTCTTCACTCAAAGTGCTGGCACTGAGCCTGGAAGCGATCTGAGAACATCCTCAGAGGTACATGGACCTGACATCTGCTGCCACCGAGGCAGAGCCTGCAGGATCATGTCCAAGAAGGATGACTAACTGAGGAGAGCTGAGGTGACCATGCTCTGACTCCTCAAGGATGAGAGTGCACAGGACTGTGCACACATTTGAGAGGAGAGCTTGGCAAGAGTGTCAGACAGCTCATGAAGGATGATGAGGGACAGGCTCTTGAGAAGGCTGCTCACTTGTCAAAGTAAGAGCAGCCCTGGCCCAGGAGCTCAGGAGAATGTATCACCCCAAACACATTCACACTTGGCCACAACTGGACAAGAACACATGCCTGGACATCAGAAGAAGGCTACAAGGCATGTTCTCAAAACTCTGCTGGTGCTTTCATGTCCAGCTCCTCCCTGGGACACTGAGAGAGGGAGAGCAGTGTTGGCAATTGTCTGCAGTGAGTGATTCCAGGGTGAGCAGTAAGAGGCTCTGCCCCATCACATCCATCGTCACATCTCCAAACACCCTGTGTGTTCCTTGATGCTGTTTACTGTTTTTGCTTGAACCCACTATCCTGCATTTTGTGTGAGGTTCATGTAAAAACCAAGGAATGGATCTACTCTAGTTTGTTATGAGAGCTGGATATGGTCAGCTCCAATAAAATGAACTAGAGACACTGAAATGCAATACCCAATCCATCTCCCTCAGAGCCAGTTAATTCAGTCCTAGGGCTCCATTTTGGTCAAGGCTGGAGGTAGAAGCAGCATGGGAATCTGATGTGGTATCAAATAACAGCAGAAACTCAGACCAAAGCATCCAGAGAGAGCCTGTACTCAAACTGCATGGAGCTCACAGCCCCACGATGTGAAGAAGGAACACATATCCTTTCCAACCAGCTGCACTACTTCTCTGGGCCCTTGCTCACATGCAGGTCTCCAGACAGTGACAACAAATCGCCCAAACCTTTCTCTGTTCCCCCTTGTATACTTGCTCCTGTATCCACTGAAAAGGCAACACCTCCCCTCCCAAACCAGTCCTTCCCCTCCTCTCATGGCTCCTGCACCCCTCTCTGGGGACCCCCTGCAGATGACAGCATCTGGCAACTCTGGAGCCACAGAGAAGGGGAACAATTTGCCCCTAAACAAAGAAACATCAACTCTGCTAAAGCGATTTCCACCCTCAGTGAGACCTCACAGAGCCATCCTCCTTCTGAATGCAAAGGTCTCGCCCATTCCTCTGTGGAGAGAGGGAGGGAAAGAAAGGGAAAAGCAAAAGAAAAGGCATGGGGGGGCCGGAGAGGGACACAGTGACAGACACTTTGGCTTTCCTGAGCTAAAGGCTGAGCCAGTGCAATGAAAGCGCTCAACAGCGGCCCACTGAGCTGTCACTTATGCGGGTCTGTGTGTGTGAGACACAGAAGAAGGGCTGCGCCCGCCAATTGCCCCGCTTTCCACCAGCCCCCTTTTGTTTTTGTTTAAATCAAATCAAGGGTCGCTTTAAGATGTGCAGCAAAGCAATTTGCTGAGTATTCTTCCCCCCTGTCATGCCAGCAGCAGCCCCTGGTAACTGGGAAGCTGCCCACATGGAGGGGGAGACCCTCCTGACTTGAAGGGTGAAGGGTGCAGGGCAAGCGGGCACTGGGACGCTGCTGCCAGCGGCTGCATTCCCTGCTTGTCTGCCAGCCCAGAAGTGACAAGCTCGAGCTGCAAACCACACACCTCAGCAACCTCCCCTTCTGGCTGCAGAAGTCAGTGGATTGAGGACATTGGCTTGGGGATGGCGTATATTTTGCTTTGTCAGGCCTGATACAGATGTGCACAGGCTGCAGAGCTATGGCTCTGCTGTCACCCACAGCCCCTTTGCTCCAGCTCCCACAGAGTGGGACAGAGCAGCCTGGGTCCAGGAACCACCTGAATTTGTTCTGGTGGTAAGCAAAGGTCCTCCCACCCTCCCTGTCCTTCAGCAGACAAAGCTGTAAATGGCATCCTAGAGTGTTCAACAGCCAAGGACAACAACTGGGCTCAGGCTCTGCACCCTACCCCTCTGCCACCTCCATGCCACTGTGAGCAGGCGTGGAGCCATCTCCATGGGTCTTTTCCTAAGAACACTACTGGAGAAAAGTTGTTGCTGCTGTGCTACAAGTGCAGGATAAGAGAACTTGTGAGGAGGAAGGCTGAGGAGCAGGAGGCTATAGAGCTGGGAGGGCTCTGGAAAATTGCTGTATGCTTGAGGGGGGGAGCAAGAGATGAGCTGGAGGAGCGAGATGCTGGGAGACTGCCTCTATGTGTGCACAGCACACAGGTTACAAGAATTCAAGTCTCCAGACCCAGAAGAGATGAAAATGAGGGAATGTAGGAGTGACAGGGCTGGATATCCTCCTCAGCTCCACTGAAAACAGGGAGCAGCTTGGATTTCTAGTTCATGGACCAGACTCTGCCATGATGCTGGTTACCTGTTTACTCTGGCAAGTCCTTCGGCTTTGCCTTGTGCTTTATTTCTCCTTCAAAATAAAGCACTAATGAGGTTCATCTCCCTAATGCAATATTGGGAGTCCTTTGGATTTAAAGGGAGCTTGTAAAAACAAAATAGGATGAGGATTATCACAACTGCTATGCCAGAAGACTGGAGGACAAAACATTGGTTATACCTCTCAAAGAGGCTGAAAGATGGCCATGGGGGTTATGGATGAGCACAGTCCCATTTCAGTATTCCCAAACTAAGGACTGTGTTCAGATGGCCAGGATTTAACAAACCCCTCACAGGAAGCCTCCTCCAAACGCAAACACTCTCAGCTCAATGACTGGCTGACAACTTTTTTGGGCTTTCTAAATGCACACAAGACAGCCAGAGTCATCAAGAGGAAAACAGCAGGATTCTCCCCAAAAAGCCATGGTAACCACAAGCTGGATGACCCACACATCCACCAGTAGCAGGGATGCCAACTCTGCTGCAAGCGGAAATGTTCACATGAACCACAGCCACCATCCAAAGCTTAGAGTAATCTTTTTCCCAAAAAGAATGAAATTAACTTTTCTGTAGAGGAGAAGTAGAAATGGTCACAAAGGGCATATGAAAGAGGGAGCAGGAGTAGTTTTAATAAAACAACACCTACTAGGCTTTTCCTCTGTTAACGGAAGAAGGGAAATAAATAAAAAATATGAATGGTAAAACCCTCTCACAACTGATAAAAGGGCAATAGTTTTAGACAATGCACAGTTAACCCCTGTGACTCCCTGCGACAAGGCTGAGGCTACAATCCAAGAGAGGAAAAAATCCCACTTAAACAGGATAATGGAAACATCCTGGGTTATACAACAAGAGTAAACAAAAACTGTCAGTGTCATTTTTTAAAGGCGTATACACACTTTCAACCAAATAAGAAAAATTCCATTTATTCCAAAATTACATGCCCTGCTGAACCATCCTCTACTGCAGCCAGCATGTCCTGCACCAGACTGGATGCTGTGTTTCATGGACACTGTCCTGATTTCAGGTGTGTGTTTTCACATGTGCCCTGCCCACACCAATATCCTCTCCATATCTGTAGCTTCCAAGGGGTTAAAATAAAACTTCTACCCCAGAAGAAGAAGAAGTAGAAAAAAGAGCCAGAGAGACAAAGTTAATTGAAACTGCTGTTTAATTTTTCAGCTCCACTGGATTACACTGTGGCACAGATGGTTCATCAAGACAGTCTCTGTCTGTACCACTGTCCGTCCCAGCCTCTCCCCCCATCATGCAGGAGGGAGGGGGAGGAAAAAAACACAGCAGGCAGTGGCTCAAAAAAAAAAAAAAAAAAAAAAAAAAAGCAACTTAACACAAAAGAGCATTCTGTGCAGCTCTTTTCAAGGCGCTGGGACAATGCTCCCAACTTGATCCTTTCATAAAGAAAACGTTTCGGGGTCAGAAAACAGGACACATTAAGCCCAGAGAAGCACATTGGCCATTTTACCGCTGACTTTCGTGGCTAGCTAGAAGGCTGCACCAGAGCTGGGTTATTTTAGTTGTTTTTAAAGGCAGCAGCCCTGTAGGAACAATCACATTTGGGGTTTGGGGTGGCTTCGACTCCAACCCGCCTGCAGCACCCTGTGCTCCAGCACAGCTCACCCATCCCTCTCTGCTGAGAAAAGTCCAACAGAGATGAAAGGCACTCTCTTTAACTGGATTACCCTTACAAGCAACCAAACCAAAGAGACTAAGAAGCAGCTAATTAAAGCTGTTCAGATACAAAGAGCAAATCCTTCCTCCTGCTCTTCCTTCTCTCGCTCAGCCCGATTCATTCATATTTCCCCGTATGCCTTATTAATTCCTCTATCACTGCTCTAGGGGACAGAGGGTGGGGGAAGGAAGGCAGGTGGGGAGTGTGAGAAAGGGGACCAGACCTATCCATGGGTCAGATTTTCAGCATTGATTTGGCTTTTGCCACGGCTACAACCCATTGATTCTTAAGCTTAAATTGATGATTAGCACTTTCTGAGTGAAATAATTCCTGGATCCTTGTGAAGAAAAAACCCAACAGCTTTTTTTTTTTTTTTGTGTGTGTAATAATTTGCTCTGCTAATCATATTTTCCAGAGGCTCAGCAAAGGTGAAACTTGTTCAATTTAAATTTCAGGTAAACATCTTATTTCTAGCTAAGACATGAAGAGAGGGCAAAGCAAAAAGTTGTATTTTTGCACACACAAACTTCTCAGCAAGTAGCTGTTACCCTTGTGGTAACAGCCAAATCTTAAATTCAGAGTAAAATTTTTTTAAGATGACATTTTTTGAAGCTTTTTTGAAGATAACATCTGTCTGGGGGATATATTTTGGTTTAAATTCTCTATACCAGGTATATAAGGCATAAAAGTCCAATCACAAATGAGAGAGACTCCTAACTTCTCAGAAAACTCCTGATCAAGCACTCAGGAGAAGGCTGTGGACTTGTTTACAACTGAACCCCATTCTTCTGTTTCCTCCTAGTAAAGCAAGTATTTCACTGTTCCCAACACTGCTAGGAAAGCATGAAAAAAGGACTGTTCAACTGCTCTGTACCAGGCCAGCTCCCATCACGCCATTCCATCCTGCCAGCACCTACTGCAAAACCAGAAAACTGCTGAGTTTCCAACCAGAAGAGGTTTCTCTATTATGAAGTAGACTCGGGCAATCCAGAGGAGTCCACAAGGCCATGTCAATAAGCAATGATTTTTCTACAAGATTAGATGAGAAACTGCATTCTTCACTTCCACCTGCCTCTGAGAGATCTCTGTGCCTCTGGTACAGCACTTTTTGGACAATTATTAAACAGAGACTCAGAATCAGGCAAATTTGGGCCAGTGATGGCATTTCACAGCCAGGATAACTGAGGTCAAGGAAAACTAAGCAGCTTTGTCACGGTCACAGGAATAGCCCAGAGCCAACTTGCAGTGCCACACAGGAGCAAGGCTGGTACTTGGCCTACCCCTCCACCAAAAATAAATCTTAGGGGAAAGAAATTCTGATGGTTTCAGGCCAGGAAAGAGCATACAGGTGGGAAAAGAGCTGCATCATCCTCAGGATGGCTGATGCACCAACCACAGCTGCCCTGCTCCAGAATGCTCCCATTGTCAGCAGTGCAACCACAGCTGTCTTTCATGGTTAAGAGGAGGAAAAGCAGAGCTTCACCTTAGAAAAATCACAAATGAAACCAGGACATCATGTGCAATTACTTCTAACAGGGTAATTATCCTGTACAGCAGGATGACCCAAACATACTCCAAGCCCCAGTACCTTGGGATCTGTGTTTTAAAAGCCCACCTGCCTCCATGACCTGTTCCCTTCTGTCTCCTCCTTGGCACACCTGGTGCGTGGGCAGCTGCCATGCAGGCGTGGGCACCCAGGAGCATCCTTAGCTGCTCAGCACATGGGTATTCTTAGCACTGTGGAAAAGCCATCAATATTTTTGGGTTGGGACATGTGCTTCAGGCTGAAGGACATGCCTGGCTATGTATAAGAAGATACTTTCCACTGTTATATTTTTTTTCTTTTCTTTTGAAGAAGACCTGCCGGCTTCCCACCTCCATCTCACCTGCCATGAACAGGGTGGCAAGAGGTGGAAGAGTCAGAGCGGCAGAGAGGGAGAGGAGGCTGGAGGGGGAGGGGGAGGAGAGATGACTGGAGGGAGGTCGAGAGAGGAACGAAGAAAGAGGAAAGAAAAGAAAAACCCAGCAGTGCACCATGTTGCATTGTTCACGCTCAGACCTTCAATTTGCTCTCTGCATTCTCCTGCAGCGGGGAGAATGTTACGCTGGCTTAAGAGACAAATCGGACACAAAATAAAGACCAAGCACTCAGCAGTAAAGCAATTATCGCAACATTTTATGCCGGGCCTGTTCCTTTTGAAGGCAGCCTGGTGCTGCCCGCATGTACCTTAACCCGTTCCTAATAACCATAAAGTCACCATTATTTACGGTACAAGACATTAAATAAATAATGAAAAAGCTGCCGGCGACGGAGCGAGGCAAGTGGGGGTTGCAGGGAATCTCCCGAGACCAGAGCTGGCATTGGCTTAACCTGCACTGCAGAAGGCAGAGGAAAACAACTTCCCCCGACCTGGGGAAGGGAGGATACATTTTTATTTTGGGGTGACACCTTAGACCCTGGGATCAGAGTAAAAATTAGATTGTGGGGATTTTTTCAAAGAAGCGAGAAGCAAAATGGAGTTGCATGGACTCATGGGCAAGCCACAAACCTAAAAGGTTTCTACAAGAAGAAGGAGGGGTGGCAGGGCCAGATTCTGACTTTCTCCTTGCCAGCATAAATCCTGGTGTAATGCTGCTGGAACCTGGAGCTCCTGAACACTCAGAGGATGTAGCTGAGACCAGACATGGGTCCTCTGTGAAGAGACATCCAGTCCCATCTTGCTTAAATTGAGAGGTAAATAGATAAAAATAAAACATGGACGTAAATACAGGTCACGGCAGGACTTCCCACAACTGTGGATCAGGTTAATGTACAAAGGGCATTTCCCCTACTTGATCTCCTCTCACTGTGCATCCACACCACCCCACCAGGAAACAACATCTGCCCTTCTAGCTGTGCTGACTAGTTTCAGAAACAAACATCTCAACACCTCTGTTTTCAAGGCCTAGCTGCTTTCTCCCAAACATGTTTCTCTATTGAACCTCTCCCTCTCTTGACAATCTTGGATTTTGGAGTGATGCTGGGTCACTCTCTGGGTGCTGTGCCTCCCTGGTTAGCCCCAGCAGCCTGGGCAGGTACAGGTGCCTCCTTCACCCTCATGCCAGCCTTGTGTCAGCACACCAGGGCACTTGCTCCCAAGCGGTGCAGCAGCTCCTACCTCCACTCTGTGGTCCTACAGGGGGTGACAGACACACAGATGAAAGCAGGACACTGCATGCTATCCTCCACAGAACCTTGGGTCACTGCCAGAGTTCCTGATGATGAGGGATATAAAGCACCTGCAGCTGCTGGCAATGTCTGCACAGTGCAGGAGTCAACGGCAGGCACGCCTTTGGGTTTTGGTGATGTTCCTAAAAGAAATGGTCAGTCTTCATTGTCCACCAACACCTTCTTCTAACTGATTTCTAAAACAGACCCTTACAGCACAATGCTGAGATGGTGAACAGGGCTGCTGAGGTTGCTAGTTTACATCACAGCTAAACTTTAAAAGAAAGATTCAGGATTAAATGAGACTCATTCCAAACCAACTTTTGTATTGTGGAAATTCCTCCCAAATTATATTGAAATAAGGCTTGGGAAAAGGTGTTGCCCCTGGGAAAAGGTGTTGCCCCTGGGGCAGGACAGAAGTTCTGAATCTTCCGACTTTTGAGGAACAGAAATGGGTTCCTTATCCTTGAAGAATAGGATATTCCCTTTTGTAAGAGCTAAGACCTGCTCCTGGCAACTTTTCTTCACCTTGCTCTCCTGCTACTGATGAATGAACAAGAGGAAGAAATTATTTCACTGCCAAGGGCATGCTGGTCTGGCAGCACACACACTTCTGGGACACAAAATGTTTCTGATCAATTACAAAGTTTGTTGAGTTTATTTTCTGTAAACCATAAATGTCCCACTCTTTCTATGACCTGAGAATTTGGATCCATGTCCTAGGATTAAGAATTTTCCTCAAAAATGGAAAATCATCATGTGAAAGCATACTCCACATTTCACTAGAACTTCCACACTTTTGACTCCAAGTTTGTCCCACAAAGAACTGCAGCAACTAGAAGAAGAGGTGTTTGATTTTTAATATCAGAGGTGTGTACCTGAATGGTCCCTTAGAAGAGCAGAGATCTGCTCTTGGAAGTCCGGGTTTGTGCTTTTCTTACATCTCCCCAAAACAAAGGAAACAAGCTCTTCTGCAGCTGAATGGGAGAGTCAAATGTGCCACACACAAAAGAAGAAGGGCCATCTGCACTATCTGATTCAACCAGGGAAGCTGGTACAGGTGCCCCTCTACCACTGGGCAGATGTGGAGCAAGAACAGCATCAGCACTTGCAAAGAACACATTACTGGAGATGATGACAGGCTGGCATGAGCGATGCTCCTCTCCCCCAGGGCTGGCCATGCAGAGAGGGTAATCCCCTGCACTGTGGAGGGGGTGAGAAGGGTGGGGAGGCAGATGAACCAGCTCACGGAGGTCACAGCGTGCTGCCCTCACCCCGGTACGGCGCTGCCAGATTGGAAACTGCACTGTGCTCTGCTGAGGGGTGCCTCAGCATCCAGCTGAACAAGCCTTTCCGAAGGCTGTGCTGCGGTGACAGCTGTGGCACTGCACAGGCGAGAGGAGAACGGTATCACCCCGTGCCCCCTTCCACCCCAAGGTTACGAAGCAGAGCGCAGGGCAGGCAGGCACGGGGGCACAGGCAGCTGCTCTCTGTAAGATCTGCTCCATTACACCCCCCAGCAACGGGGAGAAGGGGTGGGAAGGGAAGGAGGGAGGAGGCGGATTTCTAGGCATCGGTGGGTCCATTCTTCACCAGCTTACACAAGTCAAAGCTGCCATCGATGTGGGGGGGACGAGCCGGCGGGGGTGGCCGTCGCTCCGCGAGGACAGGCCATTCAGGCGGGCTGGTGTGTCACACCCAGTTCTTGGGGTGGACATGCCTGTCCCGGAGCTACTGAGAAAGCCACCGCAGCAGCGTCTCACAGTCCCCGTGCGACACCCTCTCCCTGTGCCTGCCAAATCCGCAGGCTCTGGGATGACATATTTTTTTGGATGCCTAGCCCCAACATCCAAAGCCAAACTGATGCCATTAAAGAGGTCGCCCCCCCTCCCCCTTAGCCTCCCCAGCGCCCGGCCACCAGGCTCAGCTGAAATGTAAACCTCCCCTCCTCTCCCCGCAACAAAAGCGAAAGGCTTTCAAAGCCCAACCTGATTGAAATTCAAAAACTTTTTCAGCTCCTCTCCCTCCTCCCCACCTTGAAAAGAGAGTGTATAAAACTGGGAGACAAAAGGCTCCCCCAGCCCACCCTCGGCATTGTCTGGCCGGGGCGGGTTCGGGCCAGCGACAAGGGGCACCCAGCGCGGCGGGGGCCCCGCTGCCGCTGCCCCAGCCCCGCTCCTCCTCGCCCGGGGGGGTCCCGAGCGTCACAACACACCCGCACGCACCCAAAATAACCCGCTCCCTGCCTTTGTACGGCACACAAAGAAGAGACCGGCGCTGATGGAGCCGGGCGGGTGATTTACTCACCTGCCTCTCCGGCCCCCGGTGGGTTTCTATGGGGTGAGGGGGAGGGGAGGGCTGGCCTTTGGTTTTACACACACACACACACACACACAGATACGGCTTTTGTTGCTGACCCCCCTCCTCTTCAGCCGGCATCTTCTGGGTGATCCTTAACCTCTCAGCTCGCTGGTGTCCCTCCCCTCCATACCAGCGCTGGGTGTCCCATTCAGTGCTCATGGGCCAGGCATTGAGTTCTGCAGCTCCCTTACCTTTGGGACGGACATTGCAGGGTTCTCTTTTTTAGATGTGTTCCCCTCTATGCATCTTCAGCTAAACAGCTGCTGGGATTCCTTCTTAAACATCTTCCCTAGTTCCATATTCCTGCTGCAGAGAGAAGATGTCTTCTCTGTAAGCCCCACTCATGCATGGTTATGCAGGAAACCAACTCCACTAGCTCATCCAACCCTTGCATAGAAAGGCACCAGCACTCCTATGGCCTGTTGGGCTGGTCCACCTGGACCCTGAGATTGACAGGCTTTAGTGCTCCACAGGGTGCTGAGGTGTATCTGATGCAGTTGGGTACCTGCACACAGCAGAAGAGCAAAACTGCACTGACTTAAGCCATGGGTTTCAGACATTAGTCACCTCCCACAGTGGTGCTTCCACTAGTGCCATTTCACAGAATCAGAGAGTCTTGGCATTTCTACTCTTAAGACTCTGCAAAGCTCTCTCAGAGGCAGCAGACTCCAATGATAAAAAATGTCCCTTTTCATTATGGAATAAAAAAAAGAAACCAGGTAACTGTGGGTACAAAGATTTCTTCCCTGTTCAACAGCAGGCTCTGACAGGGCATCTCCTGGGGCAAGGAGACAGTACAGCCTAACACACACTGATAGAAGCCCATTGATTGGTCTTTGCTCCCACATGCTCCTCAGCACTTCTGCTTCTGCTCCATTAAGACACCTCAAACCTTTCCATTTTTCCTTCAGTACTGCTCCTGCTGCCTGTCTTCTCTCCCTAGACAATAAGATCTTTGGAATCAGCTCTCCTCCCTGCTCCATGCTCTCCTGCACAGGAGCCCTAATCCATAACAGAAAGTCCTGTGGTTACCCTCATCACGACCTGGCTGCAGCAGTCCCAGGCTGTCATCCCTAAGTGACACTAAGTGGTCCTGTGCTCAAAAATGACATATTCCTGCATGATGTGGTCTTAAAATGCAAGCTGCATCCCTTGGCAGACATATCCAGTTCAGATGTTGCTACTGCGTGATAATCCATTTTAAAACATCTTGAGAATGGCTAATGTGATGCATGAACAGGGAAGAGGGAGTGCAGACATCAGGTTCTTTACTACTATTCACAGCACTAGCTTGGACAGTTGATGCTTTTCTCTGGATCTAATTTTCCCCCTCAGCAGAAATGAGCAGTGATTCCAGCTCACTCCTTTAAGCTGCTCTAAGATCTTACAAGTGAGAAGAAAGAGGTGTACAAACGGCCAAGCAATTGCTCCAACTCCAGAGCTGGATGACAGACCTGGCTCCTGACTCAGCTGCCTGCCTGCACAACTCTGTGGCTATCCAAGACAGACTACTAAATTATGCAAAACCTTTGAGTGAGCCTGGCTTAATTAAGTTTTAATTTTAGTAAATTACCAGTGTGGGAGTGGTCGAATCTGCGAACCATTACTCCTGCTTGTTCAGGATTTTATTTGGAAATAAGACACTTCATTACATCTCTGTAAACAAGATCTACTTAGAAAGGAGAACTGGTGCAGAGGATCAATACAGAAGTGGGAAAAGGAGCTGAGGGGACAAGCAAGCCAGTCTGGGAAAGTGTGTTTAACACAGGGATTTGGAAAAAACTGTCCAAGAGCTGCCTACGCTGCATTCGACTTTTCCCCAACACTCCAACATCAGCCTTCAGTCTCATTCTGAAACTTGCAACACTACTGCCATCCGTGGCACTGCTGTAGGCTCTTATACAAAGGCTTGGGATGTTTTGCCTTGAGAGGCCTTCTTATCATTGTACCCCATGTCCTTGGATCAAGGAGATGTGAACAGGCTCTTCACAAGTGCACAGTAATGATCTCCCTAAGCTAAAACAAGCTTGTGAAGTCCAGCAGGTGCACAGTACCAGCAGTGCCATGAGCTGATACTGCCCCAACCCAGAAATCACTGTTTCCACTATAGTTTCAGCAACAGAGACAAGACTTGGAAGTACTTTGGCTGGCATGGGAGAAGCCGTGAGCAGCAACAGGACATCAACACAGCTTACACCCTGGAATCCGCTCTTCTTTGCCCAGGACACCAGCTCTACCATCCTAAGTCCCTATTGGTTTAACAGCATGATGATCACCCATGGCACTGCAATGCCTGCTGCTATCACTGTCACTCCTGAGCCCAGTGCTTGCACCCACCACCTGCCACATGGCAGTGCAGGACTGGGGTACAGCACAGAGGCCAATAACCCAGGCAAGCAATGACTTACCCTTCCAATAACCTGGTATTTTGAATGCAAATCAGATACGCATTTTTACAAACAGGACTCATTCCCAAAGGAACAAACCTAAAATGGGACTAACTTGCTGTGTCTGGTACTTTAATTAAGTTATTCCTAAGATATTGCATCTAATTTTTAAATCGAACGCAGCTCAATATCTTGTTAGCCAAATGTTACGGTATTTATAACTTAAATATCCATCCAGAGAAATTATGATCCTTTTACAAATCTCCTTCAATAGCTTAAGTTAAAAATAAACCAGCCAATCTATCAATCAGCCTTATTCATTCATCTCAGCTATTGTGGGAAGAAAAGAACAACATACGCAAGAGAGAAGCAAATGGTCTGAGAAGAGGCAGCTGAACGTATTGATCAGAGTTTAAAAAAAAAAAAAAAGTTAGAAAAACCCAGACACACGTCATTTGTTTTAATGCAACCCATACAAACAGCTCCAAAAGGCCACAGCTGCCCGCCTCGAGCTCTGCTCGAGTTGGTGGGCGCCTCTCTCCCAACTGACAGCCCTCCAGAGCGGGCAAGACCTCTCCCTACTCCTACTACTTTAAAACTACTCTATCTTCCCCAGAATAATAATAATAATAAAAATAAGACAAAAGTCAACATTGTATCCTTAGGACACCAAAATAATAAATAAATAAGCAGGAATGCTTGAAACCCACCAAGTCTGACAGCTTAAAGTGTGCACAAAGGAAAAAGCAGTGGTGAGAGAGTGAAAGCCATCCTTTGAACTCCCGGCCCCAGTACTCTCAGAGGCGACGGATTTATGCTTCTGCTCTGGCATGCCAGTTCAGAGAGAGCCTTTCTATCCATCTCACCCTGATGGGCTCTCAGAGTCACTTGTGGCCTTCTCCCACTTTTGGCTTCTATTGTTTAAACTCTTACTGTTTTCCTGAAGAGGGAAAGGGAGATAGAATCACCTTACATTCTTTGGGTTATTTAAAAAGAAAGGGAAAGAAAAAGAAAAATTTTCTCTCCTGAAAGTTTTAATGTTATTTTAATTTTATTTTTTAAAATAACCTGTCTGGGAAGGCCCCAGCCCCTGGGCTGGAGAGGGAGCTGCCATCCCTCTCAGCCTGTTGCATTCAGGCAAGGTGAAGAGGCACAACTCGTGTAAGGCCGATGGGAACAAATCTCCTCTTTTGTTCCCCGCCAAAGGCTTCGCTAATTGCCGTTGGCCCGACCCTGCCTTATCGGCGATCGCTCCCAGAAGGGGAGGGTACAGGCAGGTTCAAAGAAAGGAAGAAAGAAGAAAAGAAAGAAGAGAAAGCAAGACAAAACATTCCTTTTCTTTCCTCCAGCAGCCAGTGAGAGGCAGAAAACCAGAGGGAAAGAAAGAAGAGGAAGCATGAAAGAAAACAAAAAATAAATAAATGACCCAAGCCTGCTGGAAGACCCTCTTTCTCTCCTATCAGCTTTTACAGGGGGCAATACATTTTATTCATTGCCAGGTCTGACTTATCGCAGCCTTGTTTTTAATGAGGTATAATAAGGGGAACATTTTGTAACAACACGGTTCCTCTATTTTATCCGACAAACAGCTGTGTCATGGCCGTCGCTGGGAGAATGAATCATATCTCCCTGCCTGCATATGCTAACTCCCATGTAATTACCCTCGCATCTTAAATAAAGCAGGCCCTAAACCTGTCGCTCAGATTACAAGCAAACGGTGCAGACCTCGTAACTGGGGCCTCTATCATTACAATTAATTTATCACAGGAGCGGCTGAGATTAGAGACTGGAATTAAAACTCGAGCAAGGAGGGTGCCCAGGGCTGACAGGGAGAGGGAGAGGAGCTTTATTGCAGAGGCAAGGCAGGCTAATTCCTTAACTGGAGCAATCCTGGGTATTTTTTTCTTCCTTTAAGTTATTCACCTCAGTTATTTTCCTGAGGCTACGGCAGGACATTTTTCTCCCTGAAATGTCAGGAAGCAGAAAGCAAAGGGAACTTTGCCCTGTATAAAGCCCACTCAATAAACACAAATGTATAAAGGCTCAGTTCTGGGTGAATGTACATGTACATACATCCATGCCTGTGGTTTTTGGAAGACACATATGCTGTGTTTGTATGCAGATATATATTCCAATGTATATATACATAAGGGAGACCCAGCTGTGCAGGAGCATCTCTTCTTCACTACTATACAGACCTGTTTGAAATATAAAGTTTTGCCTTCTCAAGACTTCTCTGTTTCAAATACAGCTTGTCTAGTAGAACAGCCCATTCCTCTCTGAAGCTGTCCCCAGCCCAGCGCTGCACTGGTTTGGCATGAGCTCACCTCCCACTGCTGGGCTACCCTTGCTTCCTACAGCCACACTCACAGGTGTGATACACCTCAGACCCCCATGCCAGGCTCCTAGCAATGCTCCTGCTTCCTTGGAAGAAGGCCAGGGCAGCCAAAGGTGCTGTAGAGAATTCAGATACAAACCTTGCCTCTAGAGAGTAGCAATACAAGTGCTTTGTTTGGAGGGCACATATTTTAGTAACACCATTATACAAATACCCCTCAGGTACCACTGCTCTCCAGGATGCTCCTTTCAATCACTTGGGGTGCTGTGGCACCCAGCACAGCTACCCAAACAGATGATTTACAGAGCTGCAGGGCTCCTCCAGCCAAGAGCTTCCCATACTCACAGCCCTCTTGCAGCCCATCAGCCCACACCATCCCTGCTCAGTGCCTCCCTTCCCAGCAGGACAGCCTGACCTAGGGCCAAAACCCGACCATTTAGTCATATTTATAATGTGAAGGTAGGAGGGAAGGGGAAGAGGAAGGAGAATGGAAAAAGCCTTTAAAATCAGTTCCTTTAAGGACTTTTTGCAAGAGAACAGAAATTTTTATGTGGTGCAAAGACACCTCGCTACCCTCCTCACAGCATCTGACCTTTGGTATAAAAATTACTCCTCCTTAGCCATAGTCTACCTCCCATTGCTTACAATATCCAGCAAAATAAGAGAAAAAAGCTGATGAGCAATTTTACATCCATGTCAGCACTGTGCACTTCTGCACAAGGCAGCTCTTAGTGTCCTGCTTTTTTCCATCACTGCTCCCACCAGAAGATCCTGCCTGGATTCTGAAACATTGATTCTACCTGCAGACAGGCATTTGCAAGCAGAAGAGGACCATTTCATCACAAGACATCAACTCTGCAGCTGGATATACAGAGGAACAAACTCTACAGACAGCAAAGGCCTCCTCATATCAGAGGGAGTAAAATGATTTTCAATCAGCTCCATCCAAAATGGATCTAACTGTAGGACTGGGTTCTAATTCAGTAAAATAATAAAGAAAGATACTTTGATTAAAATCATATGCATTTTTTAAAAAATACTGTCTTTTTTTAGAAACTTGTGATTCTGGGAAGAATCATGAAAATCTATTTTATTTTCTACTACCCAGAACTTGGGCTCTTTTATCAGTTTGCATATTGAAAACAGTTTTCCTGTCCTCACTTTTGCTTCCAGTTGCTCTGCAAAGCCTTATCTTTCAGCATTTTGTGCATACTGCAAGGTCTGAGCTCCAAGATGAACAGATAAAAGGAAAGGAGGGAAAGATAGCTTTTAAAGAATTTGTGTACTTTTTTATTTCAAATAACTGTTTGGTTTGGGTTTTTATTTCTTTTAGAGGTTTTTTATTTCTTGCCAAAAACTGAACCTGAGACCAAATGACATAGACACATTACAGAAAAAGCTAAATCACTTAAATCAAGGAGTGCTGGTCTGTCAGCAGCACACTCCAGCCAGCAAGAAGGTTATAATTTTATGGGCACCAGAGATGTCACTTGTGGGTAGAAGAAGTGACCTGTGGTCCTTGCAGCCCAGTGTGGTGTCTTCAGCAAAGGCCAGACCAGATGCTTCTGTGAAAGATCAAACGAAGTAGGACAAAAGGAAGACACCACTGTAAACAGTTACAGGGCAGCCCCAATTCAAGGAAAGTTTCCTCCCCAAAAGCAGGCCACTGGCATATGCTCTGTGGTGATGGCAGAAGGCATTTAACAGCATCTTATAGGATTAACCCTAAAACTCCACTCTGCAGTATCAACGGGACTGAAAAGATGGCATATTTTCTATTAATATTATTATTATTTAAAAGCAAAGCTTTTTCTTCTCTTTTCTACCTACTGGTGCTTGTTTTTATGATGTGTTTGCTAACAAGGCACTGGAAATTCAGTTTGAGCTTGAAATTTTCTGCTTCTTACCAAGCACTGCCAATTGAACACAGGTATCAAATCAGTATCTAAATAATACCTCAAAACTCATCCAGCCCGTGCTGGCAGTGTTTCCTTTCCTGAACCTGCATGGTGATGCAGCCTGATGGCAGGGGCAGATGGGTGATGGCAGTGCATGCTCCCTTTCCCACAGTGCCAGCTCGGCTGCTCTGGGCAGGCCTGGGGGATGCAGGATGGGAGGCAGGAGCGGACACGCCGCTTTATTTTCTGCTCACAATTGGCAGCTTCCTCCACCCACCCAAACAGACCCCGCAATGTTTTTAAAATGCAGTCAGCAGCTGGAAACTAAGGCAACTTCTGTCTCCTATTGAAAGTCTCCCAGCAAAGCTGCAAGCCTTCCCTGGACCACCCTGGGTCATGTAAATTCAGCAGATTATCCATCCCTAACTCTCCTCATCTATCACCCGCCTCTGTTATCGATCTGCTCCTCTGAGTGAGTGGGGCCCAGGCTGTCCATTGCTGAGTCCTGCAAATCTGGCCAGACGCTGGTGTGACTGCCTGGGAGAGCGAGGAGGACAGGTTCAATAATGCTGGGTTACTGCCACTGCACAGCCTGAGCCGAGCTGATCTATGGGCTCGGCAGAGGCACCATTCAGAAGCAGGACAAGACTTGGCCATAATGCCACAGGACTCAATTTAATCCCATGACACTCGGCTTTAAAGGCAATACTGCCAGCTGCCAGCCAAGGCTGCAAAGTCACTTCCACCACCCAGTCAAAGAGATTAAATGCCTCCTTTCCATCCATAAGATACCAACAGCACCTCAGCTAACTGTCTGCTCCTCCATTTTAAAGATGAAAACTGGGACATGTCTATCTCCCTGTGCCCTATTCGAGCTCTTTGTTAGAATCTCATAAAATCCCAAGACTTGGGACTGTAAAACTTCCCCATTTCAAACCCAGCTGACTTACAGCTGAGCTTAATTCCCCTCTCAGTTTCACCCAGTGGTCCAGCTGCAAAGTTCAGCAGAACACAAGGTCAAAGCTCTAAATATTGCACACACACCACCTGCACCAAAACCCTTAATTTTCATGAAGAATAAGTCCCTGTGCTTTAATTTATAAATAAAATGAAAGATGAACCAAGTGTAGTCACACTAGTGGTGTGTTCCTTCCCTATAAACATCTCACTATAAGTGCACAGAGTAAACTCACCCCAGTGGGGTGCTAAATCTGGGAGCTGGAGATAACCATTGAAATGAGAATACCTCCAACAATTTCACTGCTGATTTTTCAGCAAATATATATATATCTATGATGCTTATTCATAATCTCAGACTACTTTCTACATGTCCCAAAGAGGTCACAAAAATCTTACATGTCTATCCAGCAGCCAAATCCTCCCACTTTCCCCTGCTTCTACAATACAGCTGAGTATTGTTAATATGAAAATCTTTGGCCTATTGATCACTAAAAATATGAAGGCGACAAAAATGCATTGAATTTAACATAAAAATAAACAACTCATGGCTGCTGTATTGACTGTATTATTCATATTATGATTTAATTCATTCACCTTTCATGCAGCAGCTGCAGATTTCCTCCATCTGTGTCAGACCAGGTCTGAAGTCCAGACCTGGGAGCCCTCACTTGCTGAAAGCAATTGGGTCTCCACTCCAGTGCTCCCAGAGCAAAGTCATTACAGGTGGAGAACATCACCCTGCATGTTGCAAAAGCTCACAGCAAAGTATGTTGGTGCCTCCTTTTGGATGCTAAACAATGTTATGGAAGATGACTAAGTGTACCTTACTTTCAAAGCCTGAAAGGAGGAAGCTAACTTGTCCTTTGGAAGAATATTCCTGAGAAGTTGGGGATGCCCCATCCCTGGAAGTGTTCAAGGCAAGTTTGGACAGGGCATTAAGTAACCTGGTCTAGTGGAAGGTGTCCCTACCCGTGGAGGGTTGGAACTAGATGATCTTTAAGGTGCCTTCCAACCCAAAACCTTTCTACAATTCTGTTTCAACAGCCTCACAACCCTCGGGCTGGCTAGCCAAACCCTAACCTTACAATGACAGTTCAGCTGGGAACATACAGCATGCTCAAGATACTCATAATCCCAGCCTGGATTTTCCCCAGGCTCCATGCCACAACTATGCAGCACACACCTGATGATACAGATCATCTCTCTTCCTGTAGTTCAAAAGCTCTGCCCATATTAGGGGTACCAAAATTCACACAGATGGGGTGAGCTCAGAAAACTGTGCACCATCTCCAGACCTTCTCGAGCCAGTGGAACAGCAGGGCCCTGGGGAAGAAAGGCCTCACTTTAAATGGAAAGATGGGGTTGGGACCCCACCTCATGTCCCACTAAGCACCACTAAAACCAAAACAAACCAGGCAGCCCCATAAGTCGTAAGAATTAAAGGCACGATTCCGCCTTTCTAACGATGCTTTTACAGAAACCATTCCACTGTAAAACTTTATGATTTGAATCTTTATAGCTGCCAGCAGAGCACATGTTCACTGCCTTAAATTATAACTTAATCTCAACAGAATTTGTGCTTTCCAGCACTCTGTGGGTAGAGTGAAAGATGAGAGGCTGCTGCCCACCTGCCTCTTTGGACCATGACCTCCAGAGGTAGCTGGGGTACAGCCCCCAAACCAGCTCCCATCTGGAGATACTCTACAGCACAGGTACTTAAGCAGTACCTTGCAGCACAGGGATAGAGGTGCCCACAGGACATTGTTATGGTGTTGTTTATCACCATGATTGCTAAAGCACTAAAATGGAGAAATGTGGATGTCAATAAACATAGTAAAGGGGCCAGAGGAGATATGACAGCAGCATCCCAGACATGCTTTGTGGGGCCAATGCATCCTCCTTGGCAGCATCACACACACCTAGTGGAAAGTACTTGGGGCAGTGAAGAACCCTTCACTTATTCAAAGGGTAGGAAAGGACCATATCTGCAACAGATGCTGTGACAGAGTTGGTTTACAGCAGTCCCCCAAAGGAAACCTCCTTGCAGCAGATGAACATGCATGGTCTGTCCACTAACACAGCTCTGCTTTCTGCAGCAGAGGTAGACCTGGCAAGACCCTGCTTAGGCTACAGTAAAGCAGAGCACCCACCTGTGGTCTCTGACCTGCTTTCCCTACACAAACACCTTGCTCAAGAAGAGCATGCTGGTTACTGATTGATTTTTTAAAGCCTTGCTGCGCATATCCAGAAGCAGAAGTTCCACTGTCAGCAAAGCACAGCAGTGTGTAAATGTGAGTTGCAAGCATACCATGCAATCCTGGAAGAAACCTGTGCCTTGTGAGCATGTTTGCACATAGCAAGATGGCAGCAGAGGAAAAAATGCTGGAAGAAAACTGCCAGCTATCCATAGTGAAGACTGGTCCAGTTTGGTGGGGGAATTGGAAACATGTTTTTTCAATTTATTCTCCTCTTCAGCAACAGGGAAAAGACTGGTCAATCAATAGAACAGTAAAATTTTTAACACAGCTAACCTTTAAACACTAAACAATGTCATACAAAACTAAAACAAACTGCATGAAATCCCAGTTAGGTGTCAAAATCACCCTGGGTCAGCCAGACTAAGAAAACAGAGATAACAGAGATAACAGGCTGAAGTATCCTGGCATGCTGAGCCCTGAAGTTTTCTCTGCTGAGACATTGGCACCTATGAACAAGTGGTCCTCCTCGGACAGCCACACACAGCATCTTGATGTTTGTGAGTTCTTTGGATGAGTGACCCAACTAGATGGTTGAGGTCGCTGCACTCCTGCAGCTCCTAGATTTGAAAGATGTAAGGGCTGTCTTTTTAGCTGTGCTCCCTGCTTCCAATCCCCATACAATTCGTTCACACCTTTCCCCTTTGCATCTCCCTTCCTTTTCTTCTGACAGGGGGAACTGCTTTTCCCCTTCTTCTGGTTGACCATGTGCTGATAAACTTACATGGAACCGTTTTCACTGCCAGCTGCTGATTGTGCACTTTAACCTGCTGTGTCTCTTGTTCATCTCCCCAAGCCACCAGGCTACCTCAAAACAGAAACTGGAGTACATTTCTGAGAGGACATGTGATGCTCCACATGTTGTGTCTGCCAAATAGTGGGAACCTGGTACCTGGACAGTCACAAAATCATGCAGAAGGGTGGACATGAGGTTATCTCTTTCTTTCTGTCCAAAAGCAGAAACAGCTAAATTTAGCACATTCCTGAAATAATTCTGCTTCATTTGCTCCTGAAACTTTATGTTCCCCACTGCCTAGGCAGTCTACTGCACTTCTCTGTCACCTCTATGCTAGAAAATAACAGCTGACAGAAGGCATTCAGTTCAGGCTCTGAATTTCAGGTCTTATCTGCAGTTGGCACATCTTCCTAATCCTCAGCATGCAATGCCCACTTGCCACACAATCTTAAATGAGGGTGGATTTATCTTCCATTCTCCCAAGGAGAGACCAGCCTGACCACCCTCAGCACCTTTGTTTTAGGCAGGCTACAGCTGGAAATAGGCATTAAGAAGTGAGAAAGTGAACAGCCCTCCATTTTCTGCAAGATCATTTCTGCAAGAATTTATTAATAAACCTGGCAAGCCTTTTAATTTCTTTTTTCCCTTACTTTAATATTCTCATTTTTTCAAGGAAAAGGGGACATAGGCAGGTTAAGAGACTGCTCTTAGGGAGCCGAAATTGTAGATGTTCAATTCAAACTGGACATCTAGTACCTGGCAGACCTCACCTTTCATAGAGCCATGTGTGACTAAGAGCTTCCCTTTGATGCTTTCTCCTCTGGATCTTTTAGGCTGCAGTCCAGTAACTTTCCTTCTTTAAAGGAAGGCTGAGGAGATTTTGTTTCCTGACTTTTGAAGAGCTTTTCCTCTTCTTTCTTTGATCTGTGTAGTGAATTTGATCTCCCAGAAGAGCAGGATGAGTGTGTCTCCTGGCAGCCCGGTTCCGGACAGTCGGGATTTGATTCATCGATTCGTTTGTTTTTATTTGGCTTTTGTGTTTGGCAAGCTGAATATAGGACTGCAAATAAGGCTCTTTCCTTAGGTCCAAGAGAAGGTGCTTCCCTGAACCTGGCTGAGTCTGTACTTTCCAGGCTGTGGGCTGGATGCCAGCACATCTCTCGAGATACTTCCAGTGTCTGCTCAAGAATGCAAGGAAAGAAGCTCATCTCTCCCTCCTGCTCCATCATGAGACTAGACATGTAAACAGGGCATGCTGATAAGAGAATCGAGTCCTCTCCTGCAGGGAGCACTTCAATTTCTAACATGTTTTGTGGCAGGCTCTGGGGCA
Organism: Erithacus rubecula; assembly: GCF_903797595.1. Taxonomy (NCBI): domain Eukaryota; kingdom Metazoa; phylum Chordata; class Aves; order Passeriformes; family Muscicapidae; genus Erithacus; species Erithacus rubecula. The sequence goes on along the minus strand of NC_136662.1, from coordinate 17,799,796 downwards.
GGCTTCTGCTGACCTTTCATGCTCCCCACTGGCCTGGCAGTCACAGGAGAGATGACAAGGGGACCTCGCCTTCCTGAGGACTGAAAGGAGGCTGTAACACCTCAAACCCATCCTGCTGAAGTATGAGCAGAAGCTCTTAGAAGGTCTTTATCTCAGTGACAGCCCTTCTGGGACTCCAGCATCAGTATGAATGGCATCTTCCAAACAGCCAAGCATGGTAAATCTCACAGCAAATCTCTTGCACACGTGCTGGCAGCTTTCCATCCCAAGAGGAAGAGACAGGTCCTGATGTGCTCAGGCCAACTCCTGACTGGAAATTTATAAGACCTGCCCTAGTTGGACACCAAATATCTGGGGAAAAAGAACCTTTCAGAAGAGATGCTCTGGGTGAGGTGACCCAGGAGAACAGTCCTGGGGTGTCAGTCTGCCTCTGAGACACCCACTGGCAGAGCATCCTCAGCTGCACGGGTGACACACGGTTCCTGCCCATATCCTCAGGCACTTGAGCCAGTTTGGGGCAATTCCTGCTCCTGGGTATTGGGAGTCCAGCTTGCAGCCTAGCTCATAGCTTGAACCTGTCATTGGGAGTCATCTAATGGCCACACTGAGATTAGGAACAAAATGAATGTTTTTGTGGATATTGCTGAAGTTTTCAAGCCTCCTGACTAATTAGTGCCAGAGCTGGGATAAGGACAGGAGCCCCTCGCTCTCAGCCCCAAGATAGACAGCAATGCTGTATATTCAATAAATAACTGGGGTATTTACTCAAATGAATGATTCTGAGCCTGCTCCAAGGAGTTAATTTAGTGCTAACTGACTGGATGAAAATGAAAAGGTCTCATTTTACATTAAGAATGATCACCTGACAGTTTTACTGAATATATTATGACAGGATTTATATGGCTATATAATTTTAGGGTATATTTGGAAGATTATTATCCTGATTTAAATAAACATGATCTCAAGAAAATCAACACAGAGTCAGGAACTTTTCACACAAGAAGAAAGGCAAGAAACTAGCTCGGAAATGAACCTCAGTTATTTTATCATATACCTTCTACCAGACGCTGCTTTGTAAACAGTGGGATCCCGCAGTTCATAGGAAGTGGCAAAAATACCCCAAAAGTTCTGCTAACTTAGACATAACTAATGAGTATGACACAAACTTCTCAGTCCCAATGTCTTATCTGTGCACCAGGAAGGGAGCAGCAAGAAAATCCGGCAGATTGTGTGGGCTGGAGGGAGGAGGAGGTGGCTAGAGGCAGGAAGGAGAGGCCTGGGTGTCAAAAGTGCCCCTTAAAAAAAGTGTTGCTTAAAGGGTCTTCTGCAAGGAAAAAGAAAAAACAAAAAGGAGAAATCAAAAGCAAATATACTGTTGAGTTTGGGAAGGGCATCACTTTGATGTGTCTTATTTTCCAGGAGGTGTTCCCATTCTTTGAACAGAAATGGGGCACAAAGGAGACTTTTGGGAACTTTGTCTCTTGTGCTCAGGGGCAGCTGGCAGGCTGCAGGCTTCTGGTTCACACAAGAACAGCCCTGAAACGAGGCTAAAATGTGCCCCACTGCACATAACCTATGGGATGGAGAAAAGGCTGCAGCACACACCTGTGGCATTGCCAGGTCTGCAGTGCATCAGCACTGCAGTGCAAAACCAAACCCGTGCAGGTATGGGCTACTCTCCATGTCCCATCTCCCTTCCAGCTTCCACAGGCTGTGGAGGCTTGCATGGGGGACCTTAGTGCAAGTAAGTGCCGAGGACACAACCAGCTGCCTCTTTCAGCCTCCCCAGGTCCTGAATCCCTTCTCATTCTGTGTCTCTAAGTGTAATTGCATACAAGAAAAACCCTCTCCAGGCTTGTTCTGTTTTACAGACTGCCTGATGGGATTATCTTTCCTGTCATTTTGAAGCTTGTATAAGCATGTGACTTACACCACTCAAGCTAAATCACACTCAAGACACTCTGTCTGTCTAAATTGTTTTCAGGATCAAGTAATTTATTTACAGATCATGCTATTTATTTAGGAAAAAAATAATTTCAAACCAGAATTTTAAAATAAATGGAAGACATAGGTAATAAGGACATTGCAGTCAAGTACCAATATCCTGTGCAGGCAAGTGCCAAATAGCAATGATCTTAAATACTGAAAACTGCACTCTCTGACTCTCTGGTCTCAAACCACACAAAGAAAAGGCAACTTATTTGGTCAGGCAGAGACTTCCTAGGAGGTAACACTCACTTAGACACTACAGTGATGATAGGCAGCCCAGACATATCCAAGACAGGTAGATCGATTATTCCTGTAGCAGTAACCTTGGGGAAATATTTGTCTGTCATAACCCCAAAGCAGATCAACTAACATTTAGGGACTAATCTGATGCCCAGTCCAGTCAGTGCAAATTTTTACATTTATTTACTTCCATGGCTGCTAGATCAGACCTTTTGGGACTGCAAAATATCATACAAGCTTCTCTTTCCACTGGAAGAGCTATAAATGTGCAAAGAGCTGAAGCCAGGAACAGCCAGGTGGAATCTGGCTGTGGGTTTATTAAGTAACAGAAATATCTCCAGAAGCTGAAGGGTGTCAGTGCCCAGACAGGGGTCAGGGGTACACGCAGTATCCTTTGTGCACATGCTGCATGCACAGTGAGTTCATAATTCCTGTGGGAATGCATCTAGAAGCAAGTCAGGAAAGGGAGCAGATCTCCACCTCCACACTGGGAAACTGGTGGCAGTTCCAGGGGTCGCTTGGAGCATCACCACCCCACACCTATGGGCAGGGATGCCTTTCAAAGAGCAACCAGACGAGGCCAAAGTCTGAGTGCATTTTTTCCAGTACAGTCCAAAGCCCAGAGCTGACTTTCTAGGGTTTATTCTTGATATTAAGTGGTTGTAAAAAAAAAAAAAAAAAAGGATCATCACAGAGGGAACTGTGTATTTTAAAGTGCTTCACAGGCTCTCAGAGTCCACTTATTTCTGAGTGAAGATGGATACCTCAAGAGGTTCTCCTCACCAGTAAATAATTCATAAAAGACAAACAAGCCCAGGTCTGTTTGAATTAGAACAAAATATTTCTTTAGAAAAGTGAAGTGATTAAGCACAGGAGGAGCTGGAGATGACAGCTGGTGTCTGCAGCTCCGGATGAGTCACCTTCACTCGCCAAGGCCCCTCTCTCCGGGAAGTGCTGCTGCTTTTTTTTTAACCCTTTGAGATTCCCAGGAATGATTTGTCACCGGGGTTATTAGCATTTCTCCCCTGATATCGACAGCTTGTCTTTCCTTCTTCTAACCGGTGAGTGATTTCTTCACACGCTCGCCAAATATAGCCAAATCACCATGGTAAACGTATCGACAGAATCATATTAACAGCTGCTGAGCATTTACAGGGCTGTAAGTTATACAAAAAAAGAAGGAAGAAAAACACACATGGAAATAAACCAACTCTGATCAGCAGTGACAAGCATTTATTTAGGAGCCACTCGATGGAAATATTTTTTATGTTTTAATTGCTAATTATAGGCTACTAGAGAGGATGGCTTTGGCCAAAATTATCTTTTAAACTGAAGCATTAAGCCAGAAGTGAACACACCCTACCTGGATGTATCTTAGGGTATCAGGAGAAGAAGGATTTATTTTTAAAGTGCTGTCCTTGTTTAAATCAACCCTGAAATTTGCCAGTCAAAATTGTATGTACAGGTATGTACAGGATTCTCAGTACTTACTTTGAGGTACCCAAGTGTCAGGATTGCTTCTGACCAGGTGTTTTTAACCCTTTGAGATTCCCAAAAATTTCTCAGGAGCCAAAAATTTTATTCTGAACAGTTGGAGACAGGTGGGAACTGCTGATAAGAAATCAGCACACCTAGAGCTGTCTCTGCTTCACCCTGCACAGGACCTGCTCTATTCCCAGAAGAGCCACCAACCTGCCCTGGTGCTCATGAACATAAAACTGACTTTCTGTACCAGGTGAAACATGTAAGGAGAGCTGCTTGTATTGAGCAAAGCTATGAGACCTACAGTGAACTCACTCTAGAGAAATTTAGATGAGAATAAGGACTGCTCTAGCCTGGCCCTCAAACAACCCAGATGGGCCATGAACCCATGACCACAAAGGAGAAAGGAAGAGAAGTGTTTCTGCTGCATGAGGACACCCACAGTTGGTATCTCAGGCATTTCACCAAGGTTCTTGCAAGAGTTTGTATCTAATAGCCATTACTTCAGGATTTCTGAGGGTTGGGGTTAGAAAGCTGAATTTCATGGGAGCTGTGCTGCAGAAGGAAGCTGAGTGGCTTCCTTCTGTTGAAGGCAGAAATGGGATGGGGAGAGGCCTGGGCACTACTGACATGCAAACACATTTGCTGAGATCCCAGAGCTGGCTGTGCTGACTCACCTGGGTCACTCTTCTGCAGTGTCCCCTAATCCTGTTGCAGGTCCAAGGGAGACAGCCTTGTAAGTAACAGATTCCCATAATCTTCTTGTGGCAACTCAGAGAGGGCATCATGGAAATCATGTATGGTTTGCTGGCTACCAAAGCAAGGACAGCAAGATGGGGAAGGAATGGCCACCATCTGAGACAGAGACAAGAAGCCACCCCCAAGAAAAGGGCTTATTCTAATCCTTCTCACTTTCTTCGGGCGTTTTTCAAGTCAAATTTGGGGTATGAACCAAAGTAACTTCTCCTGCCTCTGCTACTCACATTTCTTGCCCGCTACAGAAAAAACACAGATGAGACTACAGAATGAAAGCCCACAAAATGTTAATGCAAAGCATTTCTTTAAAAATTAGATGTAAAAAGTGTTTTAGTTTTCAATTTCTTCCCTTCAGCCACCTTCCACACTCAGCTCCTTACCCTCACACACACCCTTTCCTTCCCCAAACTTTGTTCAACAGAAAAAAAAAAAAAAAAAGAAAAAAAGAGAAAAGCACCCAGAGAAAAGTGGTACCTTACCCTGTCTGTTCCTATTTTCCCTCCCAGATTAGTTTATGTGCAACCTTCTTTTTAAAGCAGCCCAGCCACCAGACAGTGGGGCTGCCAAAGGATCATAAAACAGGTATTGGGAAGGTTGGACCCAGCCTCATTGGGACCTGCAGTGCTTGGGAATGGGATGGAGGAATAGGGCAGTATCACCACTTTTTAAATCCCTCCAGCCTGACCCATGAAGCTGTTCTTTTGGGCCTCCTATTCCCAGATAGCAGCTTTCTGGACCCAAGAAAGAATGGCATCATCCTGCTTTTTATTCAGTCCTCGTTCTAAGAGCTGTCAGGCACTGTGGGCTCTCTCAGACCTCTGCCCCAGCTCTTCAGCAAGTTTTTCTTTCATTGTTAAGTCATTGGGTGGCCTGGAGGTGCAGATCTACACCTGCAGCCTCTGGAGAGCCACATCCCCTCTGTCCTGCTCCAGTGGGTACAGCAGGCTGAGAGTCCCCTGTTAGGTCAATCATGCCCCTCACTGATGTTCTGCAGTGTCCAGAGACAGGCTGTCTTGCAGCTTGGAGCTCCCACACCCACTGGGAGCAGGACTGGTGGGATTTCAAGGACTTGCAGTTGGTCAGAGCCAGATCTGCCTGTGCATGGGAAGCACCCCGGCATCACCCATCTGTATCACCTCCAGCATCTCCCATGTTCCAGGAAAGGAAATACCAGTTAATCTAAATCCAAAACATTATGGATTTGTATCCAGGCAGATGAACCTACCCCAAGGAGGGTGGTCTCCATTTAAAAGGAGAGACCCAAAGGGAAAAATTGAGCCATGCTGGGCTGTGACATAAGTATCTCCAGTTGCTGAATTCAGGCTGCCTACAAAAGATCCTTCCTCACCAAGGAGCCCTTCTCCTCCCACCAGAGCAGGGTGCAGGTGCCTGGCACACCAAGAGCCATCACTTATCTGTGAGGTGTGATAGTGCTACTGGGAGAAGGAAAATTAGAAGCAACTTCTATTGCCAGAAGAAATCTCCACCAACTTCCACAAGAAGCAAACTCTGAAGAGCAAGTGAGGCTCTGGCTCCCTGCAGAGCTGGGACCACAGGAGTTACACACAGGACTTCTCCACCCCTCTGTACATCACTCAGGGAAATACAGGACCTGGCAGTGTGAGCTCAGAATACAGGAAGCAGGAGTTTGCTGAAAATACGGATGCTAAAAGCTGTTCAGCAGGCAGTGCCAAGTCTCGATCTTCATGTAAGAGAGCTCCCTCTAGGTCAAACACTCGGGTATTTCAGAGCCACCGCTCGTTTGGGATCCCATGCTCGGACCTGATACCTTTCTCTGGAGAAGTGCCTGTCAGACAGAAAGCCCACAGGCACCCCAGAAAATCTGGTTTGCTTTCCCCTGGCAACATGGCCCTCCTACTGTGGGCACTGGCCACCCGTGCTTTGCGTGTGACACACACACACGTGTGTGACATGTGCCCTCTGCACATGGCCAGAGCCACCAGTCCTTGGAGTGTCACCCATCAGAGCAGCTCTGACCCCTGGATGTATTTAAAGCACATTGAGATGTGGCACTTGGGGACATACTTTAGTGGTGGATGTGGCAGTGCTGAGTACATTGTTGGGCTCGATGATCTTACAGGTCTTTTCCAACCGAAGTGATTCTGTGACTCCATGATTCCCATACGTTCAGCTGCAGCTACACCAGGGAAGGAGCCAACCCGTAATTTCTCCAGTCCCAAACCCAATCTTTACCCTTCTTTGAAACACTGATGAATTATTCCACAAACTGATGAGCAGGGGGAGTTCAGAGGAGGCTTTCAAATTCACAGAGCAAGAAAAATCAGATGGAAAAGACTTAATGCTGGAAAATGCTGGACCGTTCCCTGCAGTGGGATCCCAGGAGCTTTGCACAAACTAGTTTTAAGCCTTGAAGTCTTTAATACAACTTCCTGTTTTATTTTTCTTTTACCTAGACTGGTATTTACTAATAAATATGCAGCTGGCTGTATACAGAACAGCAGGTAGCTCCCATTTACAGCTGTATATAACTGACTGCAGCATTCAATGCCCTCACTCTGCTATGCAGTATAATACTCACAATAAAACACACACCGTATTTGCAACTGTGTTCATGCTACTATTCTGGTACGTGACACACATTAAGAAACATATTCAGAACATAGAAAAGAATTTACCATTTACATAAAAAAGATGCACTGGGATTTTCAATAAGTTCCAGAATAATAGAGTATCATTTTTATATCTTGTCTGCTCCCCTGGTCTTGCTGATTTAATACATTTTTTCTCTTTATAACCAGAAACCTATAGGTTGTATATAGATTTTCTTAAGCATAATATATGGTGTCAGTGGGTATTTATAAAACTTTACCACAGAAATATAACAATTGTCAGAATGACTTAATCCAAGGGCCATCCAGGCCAATATCCTGTCTGCAGCAGTTTTTGCCATTAATATGGATTAGGCAGACAATACAGTTTACTACAACCTAGTTTTAAAACCACATTAGTGATAATGCTACTGCCTTGTGTATAAATGGTTATAGAGCACAGAGTGCAGAGAAATAGCATCATTCCTATAGGGCAGGGAGGGAAACTGAGGCAGAGCATATGGAGATTTTTTTCACATATATAAAAATATATTTATATAAACATAAAACTTGATGGAGATTATATATAAAAAGGAGCTGTCTAGAGGCCCAGATAGCAGCACTATCCCACTCCAACCCTTGCATCCCCCCATGTGTCCCTGACTGTCACCAGAAGAAGGGCCACAAGCCTGGGAAGAGTTAATGGTGGAGGTCTCAAATCCAGGCGCTGCAGGTGTCTGCTTTTAATTCTTTGCTGCTCTTCTCCCAAACAGCCCAAGGATTTCCACCCTCCCTTTCTCCTTTACAAATGAGTATTTAACATAAGAAGAGAGGCAAGAGGAGCCAGGGCAGCCGGGAGATCTCCTACAGCCCTTTCTAGGCAACCTGAGCAGGCGGGAAAAGGCAGCTGGCTGGAGCCCAGGGAGAGAGCAGGGACCATGGGAAGAGTCTTCTCACATCTGGTTAAGTACTGCTGAACCCTCCGACGAGCTGCCTAATTATTACAACACTTCTGCCGAAAAATTAACGTGCTTGGCCGTCTGCACTGGGGCAGAGAGGGTAGGAAAGCAGCTGTCAGGATGTAGGCAGCGATGGGAGCACCAAGGAAAGAGGTCTGCAGCACAAGAGCACAAGAGAAGGGCAGGGAAGCTCTGCCTGCAGGGACCCTGCTGGGAAAACAGCTTTCTCCTTGCTTTTTTGTGCTGCACAGCCCCCAGGAGAGGACAGTGCCCACAGAGTTGTTAATCTAGCAAGAACAGCCCTTGCAAAGAGCTCAGCAGTGATACCCTGCCTATCAAAATCAACAGTACAGCCTGCTAGCAACCCAAAACATGGATAATCATCCCAAGGACCCAACAGCAGACACAGGAACGAGACCCAGGGCACTGAGGTCCCTTCTGCCTGGCTTCTGCTTACTTTTCCTTCTTACTGAGCTCTCATTTCAGTAACTTCCAGAAAATCCAATTGTGGCATTTTATTTTTGTAGGTCTCTATATGTGCTGTAGGTACAGTACCACCAAGGTAGCATCATTTATATGTGCATCCATATTCACGTGTCACTGCCACAACCAGTTAAAAAAGGCTGCAGGGAAGACAGCAGGGTCCTGCCCCCCCAAGCTCAGCTGTCTCTGTGTCAGGTTAGTGGGTAAGCCTCTTTCTGCTGCAGCTGTGGTGGGATTAATCTCTTTCCCTAGACAAAAAGGTGGGCTTATTTCCCAAGAGGTGTCCAAGTACACCCAGAGAGCTCAGCGAAAGCAGCAGCCTGCTGGGTGCCTTTTACCCACCGACATTTGACGAAATTAATGACACAAAAGTAAGTATAAAGGCTAAGACAAATAGAACTGGCAACAACTTGAACCTTTGGCCTGTCCTTTGAAAGTCTCTGGCAAGTCTCAAATCTTCTTGATCTGCTCACTAAAAGGATGACTGTCCCACAAGTATTTTCCAAGCATTTGTTGGCAAGTTGTAGGAGGAAAAAGGCATTTCACTGAAGCTGTTAGTACAAAAGCTCAGATCCAGCCAGGGGCTGGACTCCACTTCAAATTATAATATTTTAAGTACCTGAAAATAAATATTTTGTCAGCTGCTGAGAATTAAGAAGTAGCTTCGACCTTTCAGAGAGGGGAACCCTGCAGAGAGCGGCGAGGCTCAGAGAGTTAGTTGCAAAACAAGCTCTGCCTGAGCCATTCAACCTGTCTAGCACACACACAGCCTCCCCTCCCATACTCCCAGCTCCCTGCAAGCTGCCCAGAGCCTCTGGGGCACGACAGGCTCTCCTGCCCCCAGCAGCTCCTTCCCAGCCAGGAAACATGCTGACAAAAGGGACTGAAGCAGCACTTTACTATAAATGGGGTGCCACAAGTAAACTGAGCATCCTTGAGATGGCAACAGCAGAGTCACTAGTCTCTAGTCTACTCCCCTGTTGCTCACTGATGCTGTTGTCTCATATTGTACTACTTGCAGACCTAGGAATTTTGTCTGCAAGGATCAAAAATATTCACTTTTGTTTTGTAAAATCTGACTATGACCAAGCACCTGGGTAGATGTACCCATCACCCTGTCACCCCATCACCTCTCAGATCTCTGAGCCACAGTGAACACTGTTCGTACTCCAGCAGTGGCAAAAGGAACCCACACAAAGCAGGAGATCTGTTTTTCCAGCAGAGCTCAAGGAGTTAAATCCCTCTCCCTTCCCCCCCATCTTTCTGCCTTTGGCCTTTAGATCAGCCCTGGTTGCCAATGAGGACTCATCGAAACACCACCAGGCTGGGCCTGTCAGGAAGGAAACCAGCGCGTCCAGAGTTTTGTTGTTCTAAAGACTTTTTTTTAAATTTTATTTTACTGCTCAGGAAGGAAGCCAGAGCTTGCGCTTCACTCCAAGAATGTTGATTACTCATCCTTCCCTGCATTATTTCTTTTATCTCTCACTTTTATCTACCTTACTCCAAATTTTTACCACAAATTCTTTCTCTACTATTCCTAGCCATTGCTTTCAGCTGTTCATCCAAGTTTCATAAAAAAAAAAAAAATATTTGGCAACAGTTTCCTCAGAAAAAAAATCCCATTTGTCATGTTTATTAAACAAGCCTCCATCCTTCCCCCTACACAGGGGGAGGCACCACAGTTATGACCACTGCTCGAGAATCTGGGCACTACAAAACATGACCAAAACCACCCTCAGCTGGAGAATATCATAATCCCTGCTTCAGAGACAGATGATGAGAAATTACTCTGCTTGTCCAAGGTCAACAGAGTCCACAACACAAGCACAACCTATGCTCAGGGCTTTGCCCAGGCAGCCCTTCCCTCTTCCTGCTCTGCACGGCTGCGAGGATTAGGCACGCTCAGCTCTGCCAGTAACTGTGTCCTTCATCTTCAACACCCCCCCCACCAGCCAAGCTGGAAGCGAGCAACACAAGAATTGGTATGTGACAAGTTGATGACACATTTCCTTAGGTGCAGAAAAATGTGGGTCCTGGATCACCCAAATGTAGTAAGCCACCTGAGTACATAGCAGAAAGACTATCAGCAAGTGGTGTCTAACTGCCTTCTCCTTCCAGGCTCTGCAAAATCCATCACACCACCCAGGGGGTTCCTTTTCTTCTTTGCCCAGGTGCAGCTAACAGCCCAGACACAACTGGCAACACCTGGGAGAACACACACACAGATGTTTCTCTCATTGACACCATAACCTTCCCCAGCCTTCACCAGCACATGCCCACACACCAGTGTGGGTGCCCAGGTGGGAGACACACATTGGGTCCTCACAGGGTTCCCAAAGAGATGACCAAAGGTGAAGCTTTTTTTCTTTTTTCGGTTTAAGTTTCTTTCTTCCTTGAAATGTGACACAAACCTGGACCACACCATGCATAGCTTCCCCAGGCTCCTACACCCACAACATCTCTGTTACATGCAAGTAAGGCCATTGCAAGCTCTCACTGCCCAGCTCTGTCTTGCTCTAATACAATCCTCCCCTGTTTCCACAGTTAACGCATTGTTTTCATTTTAAGAGGGGAAAATAACGAGATGGTGGGAACATTACTTCTGGCTAATGGAGACAGAGATCTGCAGACTTTCATAGCTTACTTTTTCCATTATATCCTAGTCCTGATCCAAATATCATCATACTTATTTCAGTCCTGGACCAAATGTGGTACTGGACACAACATATTGGCCAAATTAAGACAGAAATAACTTGTAGCATTTTTCTACTTCACACTCTCTCTAACACTTCTTGCTGACATTAAATTTCTGGTCTGCAGATGCCCTGCTTCCCACACTACTGAATGTCCCAGTGCCTTCAACACAGCTTCCCTGAACGTTAGCCCCAAATCTTGAGTGAAGGCAGGCTGCCCATCACCTCCCCCCTTCCATAATCACCTCTTTGAGAGCAACACTTTTGTGCACGAACCTAAACGTGCAGAAAGGAAGGAGCAGCATAGATGACACCAACCAGTTCCAAAGAGCAGAGCTGGCAGGAGCAATGCCATCTGTCCTGTATAGGCTGCATGCTGAGCAAAGTGCAAATCTGAGAGCAAAGAAGCAGGGTTGTAGGAGTTTGACGGCCCATTCTCCCCTTCTTTCGTCTAAGGGGCACCTCCTGATGTATGAATCCACTCAGGCTGGCAACTTTTTGATTGTAACCATTAAGTTCCTCTGCTCCTTTTCAGCACAGGGTTGTCCAGGTCACTGATTGCTCCTTTATCTCCCCAGCACAAAAAAAAAAAAAAAAAAAAAAGGCATCAGTGGTCAAGCTGCCTCCTCAGGGAGGCTGAAGACAAGGGCTCAGGACATAAAAGCTGCCACCCTGGCTAAGGACTTTTCTAGAGGCTTATCTCCCATCCATAGTGCTGGAAATATGAAGTGAGGCTGGTTTGCAATGAGAATAAACAAGGGAAGGAAGTGAGCTTCTGCAGCCCCCCTGGATGGTGCTGCAGAGCTTGGATCCCTCTGACCTGCACTGATATCCAGCCCCCAGGATTTCCACCCATCCACAGGCATCGCGAGATGGCCCTGCGAGATTCCCCACACTGCAAACAGTGACAGGGAGACAAGGTTCCCTCTAGCCTGCATGGGCCAAAGGTTGGGCTGGGTGCGGGGCAGCTCTGCTGCAGCACAGCCAGGCCACTCTGATAAGGTTTTCCCTCACCCAGCCAGAGGTGCAGCACCCAGGGTGCCACTCGCCCTCCTCCTCTCTCACTCACAAACACCCTCACACCACCTCCCAAAAAACATGGGAGCTCACCTGGGGCCTTCCATAGGAAATTCTGTGGAGCATCCCCAGGAACAGGACTCTTAAAGAAATACTCAATACTGAAAGCCAGGTTAGAGAACAAGGCAGAGCTATGATCTGGTACCAGGTCTCTTCCCATCCCTGCACAACCACCAAGCAGGCTCTTTGCAATGAGAGATGATTATCCTATGCCTCCTGATAGCAAGGGATGCTACAGGACAGACAATTTCACATTCTAAATGGCTTTGCAAGTTGGTTCCTAAAACACGGGGAAACAATATAAAAACCGGATGAAAAGGTTGGTTGAGTCCTTTTAAATTAAAAATACCTTAATTTAAATCAAAGTCCCAAAAAATCCCAGTAGAAAGAAATGGGTCCTTCAGGGCAGTACCCTTTTACTTGTTGCTCTGTTTACAAAACAAATTGCTTCTGGGGATGCTGTCACAGGGAGCCTTCACCCCAGCTGCTCTTCCCAGTGCTTTCTGATTTAGTTTTCACACAAGTGCCAGGAAGCATTCACCTGCATCCCAAGAACAAGCCTGTACCTGGGGAGCCAGCTGTGCCAGCCAGCCCAGCAGCTGCAGCTGGATGTGTCCTGCCAGCCTCACCCTGTCCAGGACTGTGGCACTGCACATCTAGAAAGCACAGGTAATACTGAAGGATTGCACCTGAGAAAAGCTCATGTGCAAAAGCTCTTGGGTCCTTCTAAATTGAAAACTTGATGTGGTTATTCTGGTGAGATACAATTCTTAAGAATCAGTGCTGCTGGGAGATACCAAGGACTCAGTTTCCAGCTCTTCCTTTTAGGGGTATCCAGAGACACTTGGTGCCTTCCTCTTCCTACTTAAGAGCAGCCCAGGATTCACAAGAAAAGGCACAAAACCCATCCTTGCTCGGCAGGTCAGTGCAAAAGCTGCTCTCATCCTGAAGTTAGCAAAAAAAGGAAGGTTTAAAAGCAAGACTGATTAGAAACTATGTCCCAAGTGAGGAAAAATATGATGGAAGTGTCCCACACCTGAACTCCACAAGCAGTTCTGCATTCAGCAGGACTCCCTCCCGTGTTATCTGCATTTAGGACAATAAATCTCTCCTTGCTTTGCTCCTCCCCAACATTGTTTTTCCCCTTCTTCTGTTGCTCAGGCCACTGATTCAATTCAAGATGCCAGCAAATGGTCAAAGGAGGGAAGAAAGTGATGGCTAAGAAGAACTCCCAGATTATCACAACCACTCTCATGTTTTTAAAAGACAGAACAAAGATCAAATGGAGAGATACAGATAGTACCAAACCCAGTAGTACCTTTTCAGCCAGAGATTTCCTTGACTTGAGGGCTGGGTCAATTTGGCCAGCAAATACCCAATATCTGAGCGACAACAGAAAAATAACTCAGTTGTAAAAAACTTGAATTCAGGGTGATGAATTTGTTCCAAATGTCTGTCACCTGTGAATTTCTACACTCAGGCCAGCAAAGCCAAGCAGGCAAACAGTGATATTTCGTGAAAGAGGAGAAAGACTCATATACAACTTACATGTGTAGATTTACAAAGGTGCACATGCCTTTCTTCAGAGGATGCTGTACAGGAATCTGATCCTATATTAAATTTCCCAAATAAAAATCCATTATTTCTGAAGAATTTCAATTGCTCTGCATAGCTGAAAAATGTCCTCAAAACTCCCCAAATCTGCTATTCCACCCTGAAGAAGGGAGGGGAAACATTCACAGGCTACGAAGCACACTGACATGATAGAAGACCACCAGTGACATGAACCAGAGGATAAAAATCATCACAATTTGCTATCAATGGCTGCTTTTCTTGGAATATGGTATTAAAAGGAAACAACTTCATTCCCACTATGAATTTGCATTAGAAATCCATAATAAAAATAAAGCTTAATATTATACAAATGGGTACAGTTCTCTATAGTGCTCCTGATGCAGATTAAGGTTAGACAGATTTCAGATGACAGTTATTTACCTCAGTCTAGCACCATGTATGCACAGAAAGAATTTATTTTATAGCTGCAGATATTAGCCAGAAAAAAGAGATGAGAGGAAATCTTACAGTCTCACGTAAAATATAATTATGTCTGTTTTCTACTCCTTGGAAGGCAAACAAAGAGAAAAAAATGAATCTGCTGCTAGCATTTAATGGGACTTGTCTAAATGATATCAAACAAATAACAACCAGCAGCAATTCACTAACACTCTCACTTCTATTTTTTCACCGGGGAATTCCAAAAACATTAAGACCTTGTTGCCTTGAACCCTTTCAGTCCTACACAGCAGGATTAGGCCCATGCCTGAGTGTGTCTCTTTCTTTCAAGACCTTCAGAATATCAAGGAAAGAAAAATAAATCACAGAGGCACTAATGCTTATTCTCTCCCTCCTGAAATGTTCACCCTCCCCCCTGCTTCTCCCAATTCCTTATGCAATCTCCACCAATCAACCAGGAAACTGTTGCTAACTCTTGAATTTTGCAAGTTAGCAAGTAAAATAATAAAACAATGTTTTAACTGTCAGAGATCCTGGCTCACAAAGTGCACTTTGGTCATTTCCTTTAATAACTGTAGTTTAGTAGTAATGATTTATAATAGTTCATAATATTCTACTAACTGTACTATATTAATAATACTAATACTTTGCCCTTGCCTAGCGTCTTCTGTCAGGGGATATCAAAGCGGCACGCTCCGCTGTGAGGGAGGTATCGCGGCTCCCCCGTTAGGGATCGGGAAACCGTGACTCCAAGCCATGCCCGGGGTCAGGATTCCCGATCCCCAGCACAGCACGGCAGCCGCCAAGTCTGCCTGCGCTTCTCCTGCCGCAGTCCTCTGACAGCAGCCGAGTCTGATCGATGGGGCTCAAGATTTAATGTGATTCATTCCTTCTCGAAAAGCAAGGTTTGGCCAGTGGTTTTGGGGGCCGCGGTTTTGATGGGAAATACCGAGCAAGGTGGGGGGGGTTTCCCTGCAATTGTACTGTGAGTACCCTCCTGCCAGCATCCAGGCACACAGGGCAAAAGAGGAGAGATATTTACTGCATCCGTGCCCATCTCTCCAGCAGGAGATGGATAAATAGAACATTTCGGTGTTGCTCAGCACTTCGAAAACAGTGGTTACAGCAGCTCCAAAAGGGAAGAGAGAGGGCACGAGGCGTCTCTGGCATGGCAGAGATGACATGAAGGCTGGCCGGATGGCAGCGCTGCACGGGGAAACATTTTGGAGAAGAAAACAGCCCCAGCCCTCCCCCTCAAACGATCAATTAAAAGCCATCCTTCTGCCGAGAGCGGGCGAGGACAGCAAATGAGGGCTGCGAGGAGCAGCGCCCGGCCGGGCTCTGCATGACAATTGATGGGAAGGGGAGGCCGGGGGAGGCAGCCCTGTCCCTCCTCTCACCATGGTGATTAGGTATTCCGAGTGTGCCTGATAGCCCCAAATAACAGAAAGAGAAATATAAACTGCAGACCGGCAGATCCAAGGGAGGCCAGATGGCCCCGCAGCCGGCAGGGGCTGCTCCCATCCAGCCCTTCCCCACTTTTAACTGTTCAAACATTTCTTTATCCCGACAAGACAATTAAGCCGAACAGCATGGAAAGGAGTCTCGGCAACAGTTTGCAGAGGGAGAGGGAAGGTTGCTTCCAGAAAAGGAGGTGATTGCTGCGTGCTCTAAGACCTCCATGCATCACACTTTACCCCACAAGGATGGCGTGTATTTGGTGGAGCAACAGGGACGGATGCATGGCCATCATCCCCATTACTACCCATCTGCCTGCCCAGCCCTTCCAAAATTCCACTGTTGCTTCTTCACTCCTACATCACACAGGGCACTTCACGACAGAAAGAAACATTCCACTCGATTTATTTCATTATTTCGGAGGCGGAGTGAAGCTTGTGATTTCCCATGATCATGGCTGATTATCATTAGCAATAAAGAATCACTTCATGTTAGACCCCAGATTTTACCAGCCCTGGAAGAGGTGCATCCTAGAGGGAAGAGATGTGAGCAATGGATATGTGGACATGTGCATTCCCCTTCCAATCCACTGTTCTGCCACAAAATAAAAAAAAAAAATCTTCTTCCCCCCAGAACATGTACATAGACACACACAGCTCGCTCCATAGGTCATAACACAAATCCCAACACACATCTGAGCGGGTGGGCAACTGCACAGACAGCCCTCAATCTGATTTTCAAAGCACCACGTTATTCAGGAATTCATCACAGCCCTGATGTCCATCACCTGAAGTGCAACTTACATTTCATCAATAACAAACCAGTTGTTTCAAAAGAAAAACTAACTCCATGCTAGAGATATTCTTTAAAACCCCAAAGTGGAACAAAGAGCTCATAAATACATCACACAACTTCTCCTGCAGAAAAGAAACCAGTTGCAGCACAAACTATGTCTAAGGTGAAATATGACTATCAAAAATAATAATAATCAAAATAATGTTAATATAATCACTCATACTACACTCAGCAGATGCAAGGGATGAGCAAAGATCCCAGCCTGCTCCCATCCCCTGGGCACAGCAGGAGCTGGGCAAGAGTCACCAGCAAGAGCAGGGAAACTGAGACTTGGAGAGCCAGACTCTGGCCAGAGGATGGAAACTGAATCAGTTGCCAGGATGTAGAGGATCACCTTCACACATTGGTCTGTGCTCCACCACTAGTCACAGACAACACATGATGGAGACCAAGCAGCAGACAGTAATGGGAAACCATCTTCTGTGGTCCCAGGGAGGCTGGGGGCATCACAGGGATGGCAGAGGTCTCTGCTCTGACAAGGTCCAGCTCTCCGTCAGGAGGTCCTGGCTTTGGCACCGGCCTCTGCCTGTCACCTTGTGGGAAAGCAATGCCACAGGAACTGGGTACTATGATTGAAGGACACTGAGACAGATTTTATTAGAAGTAAAAAAACAGGAATCTTTCTTTTTTCCCCCTGATTTTAAAATAGGGCTATAGATCTCTTTTGCAGAAAGGAACGTGCCATTTATTTCCACTCCTTCTAGGAATCTCAATTATTGTACGCTTATTAAAGCACACCCATAAAATACGTCTTCCAGTGCCTTTAACACATGCTTTACAAGAAGCTCCTAAACTCTAACAAATGGCATTATTTTTCTCAGCAAGCACCTAAGGGAATGGGCCCATCCAGTACATAGTATGTCTGCTTATCCCTGCAAAGGCTCCATTTTTCCACATGTTCCCTGTATACTCCATTGCTCTGGATATCCCAAATACTCACATTTTACAGCAAGAGATGACTTACCTAAATACAGACATCTCAGCCCAATTTGCTGATTAGCAAAGAGTGCAATCCCACCCAAAAGCACCCCAAAGATGTTGTCCCTTCGTGGGATGCAGGGTATGGGTCCAAGCATCATCCTGCTTTAAAAGTAAGGAAAGATTTATGCAAAGGGCTAAGCAACCTCTACTGCATGAACACATCTCTCACGGGGCCAGGTGCTAATCTGGAATACACCACAACATATCACAACTGAATTCTGCTGATTTCTTCCACTGGTGAAATCAGGCTGAGACTTTTTTCCCTATGCTGCAGAGCACAAAATAAGCACCTTCCAAACACTCCTTGATGTGCAAATGTCTTACTTTGATCCTTGTTTCCTTGCAAAGTCTTCCAAGCAAAAACCTACTTTTCAGGGAAATTAAAACTCAGTTATTAACTTTTATTTTAAAGAACAATAGAAAAGGAGGGAGAGTTTCTCTAGAAAATCACCATTTAAGCTATGAGGTGAAACAAATATTTTAATGATCTATTAAAAAAAGGCTCCTGTGCAGTGGAACAGAAAACCATGCAGGGCAATCATAGTAGTTCAGCTTCCATGTAACACAAAGCCTTTCAGCAATCTGAAAAACACACCGAAATGGTGAAGCTCTGCAAACCTGAAAAGCACCCATTAGACATGGGAAGGCGTTGCTGATCTAATAAAATTTTACAATTTTTCCTTGCAGTTGTAGAAAAGCCTAATTACATTTTTACCTTGAAACTGCAGCCACCTACCTGCTCCTTAAGGAGTGCAAGCAGGCAGCTTTTACAAAGGGTTGTATACAGCAGTTACACAAGGAATCCACAAAACTTCTCATAGACAACAAACCCCCAAAGTGCACATACCTACAGAAACTTCAAAAATATATCTGCAAATGCTAATGCAAAAAATGATCACCATTCTATCTGCAAACAGTGATCTCTTGAATTCTTCACTTCAGAAGTTTCTGTTTTCTGATGGTCAGCATCAAAGACCATTAGGATCCTCTAAAAGCTCCACAACTCTCTCTCAGCCTACCCATATGTGTGTATGCACACACCAAATAAACTCGCTGTCTTAATGGAGCGAAGTTTTCGTGGTGCAGTATCTACATGTGATAGGAATATGATACAGAGCCAACAAATATATATAGTGTACACCATCCTGGTAATTACGGAAAAATTTTAATGTTGATGAAGTATCAGGGATGTTGCATTTGATCAACTCTACAGTGCAGAAAAGCATCTTGGAGAAATTTAACATGGTAACAAAAGATACAACAAAACACCTTCCACTTCTGCCCAAGTTTTCCCAGCTGCCTGCAAAGTTTTTATTCTCCTTCCTTTCCCTGGCAAGTCCCCTGCCACGGCACTGGCAGCAGCACTGGCGCTTGGTGTCAACCTGCCTGTGTCTGTGCAAAGCCCCGTCTGCTCAGAAGGAGCAGAGCCGCGTCCGGCACACGCTCTTGGCAAAGGCAAGGCAAGGCGACGGATGTGGATGCGTCTGTCTGTCCGCAGCTGTGCTCCATGTGGTCTAATTTATTTAACAGATTTACTTCTTTAAATGGGGTATCTGACAGGATTTTGCCAGCAAGATCCATAGCAGCTGATGTGCTCTAAATTCATTTAGCCAGCGGACCCTCTCCTCAGCCGCTATCTCTCGGAGTACTCTTTCGAGCAAGCTTCATTTCCCCAGCCAGGTTATATCGATAAGGGAAAGAGCATCAACAAAGATGTCTCTGAGCCTTGCCATCTCACCTGCCTCCCCCATGGATAATTATACTACCAGCTTCCACACATCCACACGCGCTCCCACCTACAGCCACTTTCCCTACAGACCCAAAAGGAGAGAGAGGAGATGCTGAACAATGAAAGGAGCTTACGGCACAAAAAGTAGCACGGTCGGGGGTGGATCAGAAGGAGAGGGGGGAGAGACACAAGAGATCACACTGGTACTGCAAGAAATACACGGCTCCTGCCATCAGTGGGAATTGTCCTACCCTCGCAAACGCCGACAATAAAAGACACACTTGCAGCATATTTCAAAACCAAAGAGCGATGGATTTAAAAGGCAGGTTGATTTTATGATGACTTTTATTGAAAAGGTACGCTGGGTTTAGGCAGATGTCTTTTAGCACCGGTAAGTTAGCACAGTGCCTAATTCAAGGAGACAGCCTGAGGAAGCAGCGCCGACAGGGGAGAGAGAGCCACAATGTCTCTATTACTCTCCTCGGTATCATAAAGGGGAGAAGAAAAATCACATCTGAAAGGGAGAGGAAGCAACGGTGCAGCAGGTTTTTGTTTTTTAAAACAAGTAATAATAATAACAACAACAATTATAAAAATGTTTTCTATTAATAAAATTCAACAGAACAAAGGAGCCCATGTGAAAAGCAAACCACTCACTACTTGATTACATGTCTGGTTCACAGGAAAAGCTCTAATCATAAGTTAGAGCTCTTCCTTGGGGTACTGCGTTCTGTTGCCCCCAGACCACTCCCCAGGGCAGGTCACCTCCCAGCTCTGAAAACCTGGAAGCTTGCCCTTCATGAAAGACAGCTCTGACCCTCTGTGGTGGCAACTCCACAATGGGCAAGGTGATGGGGAACAGTTACAGTCATGAACAAGTGGACTGGGTTCCTTCAGTCCGATTACTGGCCTGCAAAAGGGCACATCACCTTTCAAGGGGCACCAAAATGCGGGAAACACTCAGAGAAAGCACATGATGCAACAGCTTATTGAATTGTAAAGGCAATTTGTGTTTGTCTTAAAGAGGGAGCTTAGTGGCCAACAATATTCTTAAGTTAACCAGAGGAAAAAGTACTTTTGTCCTAACCTGAGGCAGGAATCCTGACGGTCGGTAATGCATTTGCTCTAAGAATGGTGTGCATGAAAAAAGGGTCAGAAAGGAATACCTGAAGAAGCAGGAGGCACATGCTTGCTGCAAGCTGTGGGGAAGTTTCTGGCTATACATTCCAGCCACATCCCTGTTTACACACATATCTATCTATACCAGCACCTATAGCCTCATACTGGTGCATGGACAGCTTTCTGCACAGTCAACTTCACCTCTCCAGCTATGTGCTGGAAGGTGAGTCTCCTTCAAGAGCACCTCACCTTAAAATCCGTCAGTACCCTTTTGGAAGAACAAGGCAATATTGCATGGCTGAGCTCAGCAGGCAGGAAAGACAGCTTTGCCACTGCCACCAGCAAGTCTCGCAGCACTGTGGGGCAATCACCTGTTGCGTATCTCAACAAGGCACAATTAAAGAATCACCGAGTCAACAGAGGTACTTACATCTGTCACTTCGGTCTTCGGGACTGGACGAGGTCTCACGGTCAGAAATGAGGCCAGAAACAGCAAAGATCTTCTTCCCTGTATCGTCAACTTTGAGGGAGCCAGGGGAGCTGGAGGGGAGCTGTGTGCCAAACTCGTACTCCTTCCCATCAGTGTCCGAGAAGCGCAGATGGGGTGAGTCAGTGTCATGGCAGTTCTTGAGGCGCTTGGCCGGCGTAAAGGCTGACTGGTAGCTCTCCCGGTCTTCAGTGGACGCAAAGGGGCGGAAAGCCCCAACGCCGCTGTGGTTCAACATACTGATCGGGGTGCAGTCCAGGTTGGGGGGTGCAAACTGGGGGTGAAGGTGAAGTAAGGATGGAGGAAAGTCACGGTTTGCAAATGCTCCCGGCACCCCGCCTTGGCGGTGATACATGGAGGCAAAAGTATAGGAGCCATTGGTAAAGGGAATGTGCACGTCCTTGTCTGCTGACACAGGGACCCCAAAAGGCCTCGGCTGCTGGCAGGGAATGGAAGCATCACGGCTGGCTTCGGCAGTGGAGGCGAGAACCATCAGTGCTGGGGAGGCCAGTGGGTTGGGGAGATAGGGTGAGTTCTCCATCTTGAATGCTGCCCGGTGTAAGTCCATCGGAGTGTCTTTCCTCAGCAGGAGCACAAGCAGAACGATCTTCCCTGGAAGGAAAGCAAAGCGATGCCTAGGAACGGAGTGGGGAAAATTACTGGAGCATCATCACCCTTGAAACACTGCAAGGAAACAGAAAGAGAAAGAAAACACAGCCAATTAGGTTTCTGCACTCATTTCTCCGGGATGCTCCAGCAGCAGAGTGGCCACATGTGTTGCAAGCCATCGGCCGGAGATGCGCCACTGTTCTCATTCAAGAAAATCAATAGACAACTTCACACGCTAGTGGAGTCAGCCCTGGCCCTCCAGGTTAAAGGGTATCATCCAGTGCAGATGGATGAAAGGCAAACCAAACATAATAACATGCAGATTTAATAATGCACTAATAAAAAATGTTCAGTCTAAAATTAACATAGTAACTCCAAATTATAAGTGGAATTTTATATGGCAAGCGGCACATATATATATCTGCAATAAACTTAAGAAAGCCCCCACATACACACACCCTGCTATTTGCTTGGGGGTTGGGTGTGTAGAACCAACATAAAAATATCCATGGTACACAGTTACCCAAATCAGACAGAACACACAGTTGTAACTGTGCATGATGCTTGAGACATACGTAACTGACAGGTATTTTCTCTCTCTCACCATACATATGGGTAGATATATACACACACAATACTCAGTACTGTCACACATATGTATACACACCACTGGAATGCAGGAACGTGGCTGTGTCTGGGTGTGTGTGTGTGTCACACACAAACACTCATGCATGCACACACAGTCCCCAAGAGCCAAAGGAGAAAAGACTTCCCCAGTAAAATGCCTGGCGTCTCTGACAATATTTAAAATCATAATGGGTGCTTCTGCCATCTGATCTCTGCAAGCATCTGCCTTTCGGGTCGGGGACAAGAGAGGATGGATCAGTAATTTTAGTTCCTAATGCACTCACTCTTAAGTAGATTTGTAAACTGCCCTGGATGTGCCATTAACATTTAGAGGAAAATGTTAACAAAATTTCTGCCTTGCATCTTGCTGAGCCTCCCAGGTTGGCTGCAACCACCCACCCAGTCACAACCCCCTCCCAGGGTGAAAGAAGGGAAAATCCTTCTTTCTCCATCTCCCCCAGTTCGCAGTGGCTTTTTGTGTTGTTATTTTCTCCCCCAATCAATCTCATGCCTTTTCTTTTAAGCTTCCGCCGCCTGCCATTCAGGCCCCACAACCCAGCTTAAAATACAAGGACTATAACTTTGAAACAATATACTAGCCGCTGGAGCTCAAAGGGCCAGAAAAATCATATAATAATAAAAAGCTGTTACAAATTGTGCCTCTTAAATCCAGAGGGTCAAACATCTCAAATAAAACTTAGTGAAAGAGTGTCTCCCTAATGGAGTGCCTTTTGTACTCCATGAATGAGGGAGCCTAGGTTAACAAAGTGTATGAAATCCAGTCTGGGGCTTTAATGCAGTTCAGTGATAGCATTTCCTCTCTCCCATCCTGTACCCAGCCGCTCCACTGACTGTTATGAATTGTGAAGATGAGTGGACATCATCTCTCTGCTTCCTCATTTGGCACTCATCCTTACAGACATCATTGCTAAATTAACAGATTATGTATCTCGCATTAACGGATTTGCTCTCTTCCAAATTTTAAATAACTTTCTCGTTGAGTTCTTGCCACGGACAGCGAGGGGGAGAGGAAGAGTGAGGGATGCCAAGGGCAGCCTGGTCAGCACTGCAGTCCTGGGTACACTTGCTTTGCTGCTTCACATGAGGCTGATCAAAATCTGGAGGTCAGAAAACTGCAGCCACTGGCAAATTTGGAGTTTTGGAGGGCTTATATAACCATGTAAATATATAAATATAAATATATATATATATATATATACACACACACACAATTATATATTCAAAGAGATGCATGCAAATAAGCCACTGTTCTCAGAAACAAGCGATCATGCACATGGAAGCAAAACTGAGCAATCACAGAAAAACACAGATTTCCAGGGGAAAAAAAAAGGCAACCACTTCTGCCTGCTTTTCTATTTTTACTTGTGCTTTCACACCATTACGTTAAATGTATTTCATAAATTAGTAATCTGGCCGCAACACTTGACACTCCTGTAGGATACTGTGAATCACTATGGCCATTTATTCGTTTGCAAACTTCATTACACCGGGAATAAATCAACACATTACAATATCTCAGCCAGCCAAATTTAATTTTTTTTCAGCTCCCACTTCCTTTTTCGTTCTCTCTTGCTCCCTTCTCACCCAGCACCTCCCCACCCCCCAGCAACATGGACAGATTAGGCTGCGGCGGACCAGTCATTATGAAAATCTATCGTTAATACACTCCCAATGTCAAAATGTCATAGGTTTAAATACAGAACCCAAAAATAAGAAAACTAACTGACCTTCTTAATTAAAAAAATATGGATTGCAGGGTAATCAGCTGGAAGGAACACTTGGGTGCTGGGAAGGCAGTGGGCACAGGTGGAGTGAGGAGCTGCTACTTTTCTGCCTCTATGCTGATTTTTTTTAATTTAGCACCTCGCGCAAATCCAGATTAAAATAACTCCAGCTATTGATCTGAGCAGTGGAATTGACATTAATTTTAGTTCACTTCTCACTTTGCAAAGGGATCAATAGGAAGTAATAACAGCTGACATCCCCGCTGAAAGGAGGAGAAAAGACGGGCTAGAGACAGAAATCGAAAAGCAACCAAATAAATCAGCAGCTACTTTTCCACGGCATCAGACAAACTCCAAACAGATTGCAAAAAGTCTTTGTTGAATTAACTAAACAAGGAGTAGAGGGAGGGAGGGTGGAGATCAATCTAGGAAGCTATATAAACTGTCTACCAAGTATGAAGGTTAGACAGACATACTGAAAACTAACTGTTTTTTTTTTTTTAGTATTATTTTTTGTGGCTACCCATATGCACACTTAGTGGCTTTTAGAGCAACCCTGTTCAAGGTGCACACAAATTACCTGTGTAATCGTGTATGTTCCTCATAACGAGGCTAAACACGCCACGACCAAGGCAAATTGTATCAAGAGCCTTTAGCTCTGAACCATAAAAAAAATCTCTTACCAAGAAACAAGTAGTAATCAGTTCTCTCTGGTTTAGTTTTGAATCCTCTCCTTACAAAGGTTGTAGCATGCTGCTGCATAAGTTAAAAGGAAAGTCTGATAAAAGTAGGAGAAGCCATGACAGAGCTGCATTTATCAGGCATCACAAACACTCACCAAGTGGAGAAAACAGCAGTGACCACTGGTTATAAGTGTAAAACCCACTTGCTAATCAGCCTGCAAAGAAACGCGCTCATATGCAAGCACATGCACACCCCATACACAGCCACCAGATCTGCAAATCTTTTACTAAATGTTACTCAGAGTTCCTACTACTAAATCACCTCTCTGCTATCGATTAAAATAAATAAAACACACCACTCTGGTTTCTACAACAGGTTGCATTTTTGTGGTCTCTCAACCATTTCCAAATGCCAGAGATTAAAGTAATGGGGCAAATTAACGTCTTTCTCCCTCCAGGAGAAAGAAAAAAAAAAAAAAAAAAAAAAAAGTTTTCTCGGGGAAAAAAATTAATTAACAAGATATAGGGGAGGAAAAAAGATTAAAACATTAGGAAATCCAGGAAAATTGATGATGCATGTAAATTAGGAAAAACCCAGGAAAAAAAAAATTCACAATATCCATTTACATTAAAAAGTTTTCCCCCATAAATGTCAAGTAGGAATTTAGAAATATGCTCTGTGCAGAAAAGCCAAAGATTATAAAACAAAATAATGCCAGCTGTTTGGGGATTTAAGTGCTCAAATGGATTATATATTTGAACCAAACTGGATTTCCTTATAATAAATAAAACAAATGCAAGCTCGAAAGCCAACAAAGGAGAGCTCTCATCACTGGATTAAGATACAAAGGAAAAACAGTTAATTTTTTTTTCCAACGCGTGAAATATGCCAACTGCAGCCGCACACCCGGACAGCTGCCGTGGAAACCGGTTTAAGGGGGAAAGGAAAAAAAATTAGGAGCGCGGTGAGCGGAGGAGGCGGCGGCGGGGCCGGGCGGAGCGGCCCCGGTCCCGGTCCCGGTCCCGGTCCTGGACTGCGCCCCGCTTCTCTTTGGCTGTAAACTTCTTATTCAAAAATTAAAAAAAAAAAATTAAACATTTTTGTTTTATTTTATTTTTATTAATTTTAATTTTTTTAGAAAAAAAAAACGCGGGGAAAAGCCCCCGGGCCTGGAGGGCGCTCCCGCGGCGGCGGCTGCCGGAGGGAGGAAGCACCAGGGGTTTGGGAAAAGGAAAACAGAGAAAGAAGAAAAAAACCCCAACCCACAGCCTACCCATGGGTTTGCTGCCGCTTCGCCCCCGACCCGCTTCCCGGCCCCGCTCTCGAGTTGGCGAAATCCGAATGCAATCCGCTCCGGGGCAGCCGCGCTCCGGCGGGCGCGCCCCGGGCCCTCACGGCCCCTCACGGCCCCTCACGGCCCCTCACGCCCCCCGCGGGCGGCCCGGCGGGCTCGCACCGCCGCCCCCTCTCCCGCCCGCTCCCGGTTCTTCTCTCCCGCCCGGGGAGATCGTTCAATAAACCCAAATAAAATAAAATCCGTCGGGGGTGAGCCCCGGGCTGAGCCTACCAACGCCGCCAAGCCCCGCCGCTCCGCGCTCCCCGCCGGCGCATTAAACAGGTGTTCGGCGGGGCCGGGGCCGACGGCCCGGTCCGACCCGGCCCGGTTCGGCTGGCTCCCGCCCGGCCCCGCACGTCCCGCCGGGAAGCGGCGATCGGGACGTAGCCGGGGCCGCTGCTCTCCTGCCGCCCCGGGAATTATTCACTCCCGGGGAGGGCAGCGGGAGGGGGCACCGCCAGCCCTGTCCGTGCAGCCCGGTAAGTCGCCTTTCCACCCCTCCACTTTTTCTTCCTTTTTAAAACGCGAGTTACAAAAATCATCAAACGCGAAGATGCCCAGAGTTGTTTGGATTTATTGCAACAATCACTTACCATACACATTTCCTGTGTGGAAGGATAAGCATTCAATACAACTCTTTAAGTAGACAGTTCCTAATGATTTCATTGTGGTCAACCAGATGGTTTTTATGTATTTAGATCTGAAGGTGAAGAATTATTTTCCACGCTTCCAACCTATTTACAGACTTCCCTGGTCTAGAGCTGGGGTTGTTGGTTAAAAGAAAGAAAATCCTGCAATTTCTCGATCGCATCGCTGGATGATCCAGAAAGTTTTCTAAAGAACCTAAAGCAAAAACAGGGATAATTCCTTTCACCTCTTCTGGCTTTCCAAGCTACGCCATTTACATGTGGAGTAATTTTAGCTCATTCGTTGAATAACGCTGCCAATTTAAACCGCCTCTCTACCTTTGTTTTATCTGCAATAATAAAACCAGAACAACACCGCATGTGAGATCCAGGCACTTGGTTCCTACCTGGAAGCAGCCAGGGGCAAGGGCGGCAATCTTTTAGAGATGAAGGACCCGAAGAGGGGCGAGGATGTTGGACAAACTTCAGCCGCGTCGAAAATTAAGCTAAGTGCGACTTAACAACGAGAGGTCAAAAAAGAAATTATCGGTCTTTGAGCGGGGATCGCGCATTTTGGGGACGGCTCAAAACTAAAGTTCGCCCGGGGACTGCGCGATCGCAAAAATGAAAGCTTCGGAGTAAATAAAATTGCTGTCTGGGCAGTGTTGCTTGAACGCACAGAAACCTTGGCGGGTGTTTTGGATTTTGGTTGGTTTTTGTTTTTTGTATTTTTTTCCCCCGATACTTCTATTGCAAAATGAAAGACTAAGTTTGTATATTTTAAAGGGGAAAAAAACCCACAAATAAAAAAAAAATCCCAAACCAACAAACCCCTGGGTGGATGTGTGGATCTGCTTATTTCCTTTGAAAAAAGTTTTTGTTTTGCAGCTGCTGGGAAATGAAATTGTCGCTGCCCAGAGCGACCGCGGAGAGAGCGAGCGCCGGGAGAAGCGGAGGGAAGCGATGAAATAACTGCCCGGCTTGCCCCACCGAAAAATACCGAAGAAAAAAGAAAAGAAAAAAAAAAAACCCGAAGAGTTTAAAAAATGGTATCTATTTGGGAGCGGGGGATCTGTACCGGTCTCCGGGTCCGGCCGGGCTCCCCCTCGCCGTGCGCGGTCCCCAGCCGGGCTGCCGCGGCGGTACCCGGCACCTGATCCCCCTGGTGGCTACCGGTCCCCCTCGGAAAGCCACCGCGGGGGGAGGATCCGGGCAGCTCGGGGCTCGCCGAGGGTGCGGGGGGGGCCCCCTTTTATCTGCCTTTCCCCTCGGCATTACCATGCCGATCCCCACCCACCCGGCCCTCCCCGCGGCCGGCGCGGCTCCCCGCCGCCGCCGAGCCGCCCGGCTTCCCCGGCGCTGGGGAGAGAGAAGGAGGAAGAGGGAAAGGGCGCGGGGGCTGGGATGGAAGTAGGAGGGGGGGCTGAAACTTGCCCTGCAAAGTTTGCGTGTGGCCGGGCGGGCGCGGTGGCCGGTACTCACGGTGCGGCTGGCGGCGGGCGCTGCGCGGAGCTGGCGGCGTGCGGGGAGCGGGGCAGTCCCGGGCGAGCTGGCCCCGCTGCCCGCCCGCCGCTCGCATGTAGCAGCGAGGGAGGCGGCGGGGGTGCGAGGGAAGGAGCAGTGCTGCCTCTCAGTGCCGGCTCTCATCAGTGAATGAGCCTCCACTCTCCGAGGGGCTCCCGCCGCACACACACACGCACACACACGCGCGCACACACACACGCACACACACACTCACACACACGGAGCCGGGCTGAGCACTGCATACATTAGGGCACTCGGGCAGTATGGGAAATGCAGTCCAGGACCGGCGCCCACCCGCCGGCTGCCCGCCAGCCGTGGCCCCCGGAGTTGCCAAAACGGGGCGTCGGGGGCTGCTCCTCTCCCGGCAGCGCCGCTTCTCCTCCCAGCCCCGCCGTGCCGACCTCACCCACCCGCCTGGCACTGATCATATTTTCCACCGTGCAGCTCCCTCCCAAATTGCTGCGGGACGCTGCTGGGCCCCCTGGGCGGCAGCTTCCCCGCTCCGGAGCAGCCCCGTACCCTTCCGGCCCCGAGGCAGCCCACTCCCCTCGGGATGCCCATGGGGACGCAGCCTTCCCTCACGTACCCTGCGGCGTGTTCTGGCATGGGATGGGCATGATTTCCAGGGGTGGGCATCGTCCCCAAACTTGCCTTGGACAGCCACAGCAGAGCCAGAGAGCGAATTAGGGACTTCACACTCCCAGTGTTTCCCAACTGCGGCACGCACGCACGGCACTCACACTGCTGTTTTAATGTTTCCTGGATGCACGTCGCGGCTCTGCACAAATTCTTCTGCACACACGCTCCACCTCGGACACAGGCAACTTCCCTGCCAGCCCTAGGAGTGTCCCGAGCAAAAACTGCCCGTCATAGGAAATGGAAGAGCCAGTTTTAGATGGGACTCAAACATGTCTCATTGTTTCTTGTGAAGTACACCAAACATTGATCCAAGAGACTTAGTTACTTTGCTCAAGAGCAAAGTGTTTTGTGGGTTTTTTTTCTTCAACTGTTAAATAATTTCAAGCTACCCTCAAAAATAGTATGGACAGCATTTTATGGCTCTTCTCTAACTCTGCACTGGCATTCTCAAAATACGACTGTGTGACATACACTGAAAGAAGTCCTCTCAGCATCATCACGGAATCGGGCTATATTCTCTGTATGACAGCAAGAGAGATCACATGCTTGTGTCATCCAACAACTTTTGTGTAAGCAGTGACTCATTACTAAAGTGCATGGGCTGGCTTTACCTGTTATTCCAGGATCACGGAAGGTACCAGCCCCTATAAAACTGTCCACAGGCACAGCATGAAGCGTGTCCTCAGGCCTTAACTGGGTGCAGACTGTGATAGTTTGCTTTTTGCTGGACTGAAACACACCCATCTTTCCTGCAGCATTTCAGAGTTAGGTCTTATGCAGATAGGTCTTTATGCTTGCCTGACTTTTGAATGACAAAATCTTTTGAAATGTTAATAATAATAATGACAATAAACACCTTCCTTATTTTCACTCGTAAATTTCAAAATAAAACAATGTGCATTTCAAGCTTTTCAACTCAGGAAGAAAGCACCTGGGTGAAGGAGCTTCATGTACTTTCTTGACACAACCACCAGAAGCCCTGTTCCCTGCTCTCACCTGCAGCTCAGCCACTCTGAGGCTGATGATACCCACCAAAAAGAGCCTGCTTCCCTTCAAGGCATCTGCTCCACTGTTGCTTTCCTGCACACCCTGTGTGAGAGCAAGGAGGATGGATCTTTCACAAATTGGAGCAAACATTATTGTGCATGTATTTTGCTCATCACCTCATAGTTACTCTCTGATTGACCAAAGTTATAATTTTTTTTTCAAACACCTCTCTGGAAACCGCTGCCCCACAGGCTGTGCATAGAGATGTGTCTCAACACCTGAGTCCTGCCATTTTGTCAGAGGACCCTGAATTATTTGCCACCACACACATTTCCAAGGCACTCATCCTGCAGCATGCTCATCACCAAAAGCATCAACAGTTCAGGACTTCAGTAAATATTCCACAGGATAGTGTATATAAGCCACATTTTAAATAACTTCAGAGTTTGACACCCTTCAGGAAGCCACATTAAAACCATCCCTTATCTCTCAGGTATCCTGGGGAAAACATTCAGTCACAGCCCAGCTTGTGCTACAGATTCACCATCAAAATTACAGAATTCCAGGGGAAAAAAGCATTCTTATTATAAAGCTGTATTTTCAGTACTTACAGCATCATGAAAAATGATCCCTCAGATTTAAACTTCTTTCTTTTGTTCTTAGCCAAAAAGCTTTTTTTGGTTTTTTTTACTCTTTCAGTTTCTTAGTATGGAAAAAGGGATCTGAATCCTGCGCCAGTGTCCAATTTATGCTAGCTGAAAACCAAGCTCAGTGTTTAAAGGCTTGAAAAAAAAAAAAAAAAAGGCAGCTTTATTTAACTTTATGTTACTGCATCATCACACACAAACTTAATACAGCTTGGATTCAGGGAACAAATCTGGCATTTAGCTAGCTTCTGTGAGCAATGTCTTCAGAGGAAAATAAGAAGATACACTCAAGTTATTTATATTTGTAATTACCATTAATCTGTATTACTAATGAGGATTTTGATCCTGAAAATGGATCCATAAACATGGAGTCCTGCACCACTATGGAGCTGTGATATGCACAGAGGCCCATAGGAAAATTTTCCACTGAAATATATATGCTACACTGATTATTTGGACCTTAAAATAACTCCGAACATCTGATTTAACTTTGACTGTGTTGCTCATCTTTAAGAGTAATAGGGTACACCTCCAATTGTGGGGTTTTTTTCACTTAATATTAAAACAAAATTCGAGATAGTTGCAGGCTATCACAGTGCTATCCCTTCCCATTGCAAACAATGTTCTAAATACTGAAGTCAAAGTTAATATATACAATCCTGAACCTACAGGGTTGATTGCATGCACTTAACTTTATGCATACAGATTTCAGTAGGATTACTAATCATACATAAAGTCAAGTACACATGTAAATTCCACCATGAACCGTGCCTTGACTGGAAGTCTGCTGTATTCTTATAGCACTAACGTGCATCCTTAAAACAAGGGACCCTCTCACCCGTCATTACGTCGTCAAGCTGCTACTGTATAAAATAAGACTGAGAAATGTGATAAACTGTAGCAGCGACTGCAGAAAGCAAGGACAGACTGTGTTGCACGTGTACCTGCAGCGCATTAGGATCATATGACAAGGAATTGCATTTGTTAGGACCTGCCCTGTTGTGTGCCCTATTCGGTCCCCCAAAAAGTGACACCCCAAGAAAGTGCTGAAATTCTCCAGTTATGGAACCACGTCCTGAAGCCACTGGCACCATCACCACCTAGAGCCAGACCCAGACCATTCCTTGCATCGCTTTATCTGCAGTATGGGTGGAGGGGGGAAAAGATGGCAGGCTAATTACTCGGCTGATTAAAACTAAACTTTTCCCCGCTGCGGTCCCGGCGGCGGCGGGCGCTCCGGCGGGTGTGGGTGGCTGTCTGCCGTGTGTAATGTCCATGCCCTCTGCTGGCTACAGCCAGCGGTCTCAGCTGCGTGCCACCGCCACCCTGCCCCCGCCGCTGCCACCGCCGCCACTCCGCCACTGGCACGGCTGCCACTGCCACAAGTCCCTGCTGTCCAAATTATTTTATCCCCTGGTTTTGTCAGAGCTGTGGCCCTGGTTTAAGCATCTCTAAGCTGGTGGCTACACGCCAGGAGGACAGGAGCTTGGAGGCTCTGCAGTTAGCTGTGTCTCACTCCCATGCTATTAGCAAGGACATGGACATCTGAGATGAAGGTTGACCTATGAGTTTGGAAGCTTTATTCTGGTCTTAGCAGCTGATCTGGGCTTGACTCTAGTGGTTGGTGTAAGGATTGTCCCAGAGCTCAGGAGAGCTAATATGAGATCTCTTCATCTTCTGAGCCATCTGTGGCTGCCCTCTGCCAGAGCCCTCTCTCTTCATAGGAAGAATTTGGCAGAGGCAGGGCTGAAATAATACTATCTGCCAGCAAATTGAGATTTAGAGCTGGTGCAATCTCGGTGACTAGTCTTCCTAGAATGAGAAAACAACACTTTAAATGACTTTGTTGACTCATAAGACTAGTAGTAAGAAAATTTTCTTCAGCCTACAAAAATTTTCTATGGCTAAGAGATAAACTAATTTTCTTTTTCTTCTTCTTCTTAATCATCATCATCATCATCATCATGATGTTCATAATCATCATTGTCATCACCACTGTCATTATCAGCATCACTATCATCACCATCACCTAGATCTCTTCCAAAGCCTGCTGACTAACACAGAAGAACCTCTTGGTTTTGCTTTTCATAACACTCTGCAAGATGCCAGTATAATTCTAAACTTTTCTCATCCCTGAATCTCTACAGCAGAATGGAGACCATGTCTGTAGTTTTGCAAACAAGTGCTACGTATTCCTTTTATATCATTGTCCTGCAGTATCATTTCCTATGCGACCTTCCCCTTGGAAAATTCCTTCTCCAAAAAAGAGGTTGCACACTGGATGGCAGATGTCAGACTGCAGTAACTGCATCAAGTGTTTTAGGAAGATTGCTCTTATGTGAACATCAACCACATTATCATTTCTACAGCTGAAGCCTGACACAGCTAGAGCCCTAAAAGAGGCACTGCTGGGACATAGGCTCCCGAGGAAAGTTCTCTTCAAAACTCTGGTAGCCACAGTGTGTGGTTTAAGCACATGCATGCAGCAACACCCTTTCCTATCAAATGTTTCTAAAATTTGTTTGCAGAACTAGAAACTTGTTTTCTCTACTAGCATCCATTCTTTTTTCAAGGCTTTTTAAAATCCCTCTCTGAGCAATATCCTGTTGCTAGGAGTTCCACAGGCTAATGGTGTGGAAAAATATTTCCCTGTGAGAAGAGCTACACCTGTCCAACCCCCCTTCTGTGCACCATCCATCACGCTGACAGCATAGGTAACTTGCCCGGGATCATGTCAAAGCGTGAAATAGCTATAAAGGCAACGCATATGTGTTTGTCATTTTTGTCATTAATGGGATCAAGTAAAACTAAAGCAGAGCTATTGAACTGTGCCACAGAAGCCAGGGGAAGCTGGAGCCATGTCCAAGAGCAGTTCAGAGTGGTGGCTCCTGCTTTGGCCCACGGAAAGTGCATGGGGTGAGCAACACTTTGATCTTCTTATTTATTTGTGTTTGATGTGACTGTACTGCAAGAAAAATGCTGGGTTCATTTTTGGAGCCCAAACAAGCTGCATAGCCTGGGGCAGGGGATCACTACCTCCACAGCCTGGACCTGTGGCTCCAGGCTCCTCCTCCTCCCTTCCCAGTTCAGCAGGGAAGCCAAATTCAGCAGAGGATGGGAAAAAATACCCACCTCCCCTTTTAGCCAGGCAAGCAAACCTGAGCAGGACAGATCTAGTGAGCTTTTAAGGCAGCTCTCTGGTGTGATTAGTTAGAGCTTAACATGAGATAAAATCAATTGGAAACTTGTGTGAGTTAGGGCTGCTCTCATCAGTCAGAGTTTGCAGCAGCCAAGTGCAGCATGATTGTTATTAATATCTACTACAGATACGTAAGCTGAAATGGGGCTTTACAGTAAAAAGGAAGACAAGTTGCTCTTGCCCAAGAACATACAAATTGTGCATGTAATTCAGGGCCATGCTGAACACCCTGCACATCTGCAGTGGTGGGAACTGCCTGTTCTTAGAAGGAAATACACAAGGGGTTTCTTATATGCATGGACATTTTCTCATGATACTGCATTACACACAAGGATGTTGTTTAGGAGTTTAAAGTGGTGAGTATTACGATGTCTGTGGTCCATCCCAGGAGCTGCATTAGATGTGAGGCAGCCCACACACCACAAGTGACTTCAATTCTATGCTTTGTGCCTGCCTTCTTTCAAAGGAAAAATGCTTTCTGCCAATGCAGTAAGTAATTCTGTATAAGGCTGGACCTCAGCATCAGCTGTAGTGCTCACTACTGTGACTGCTGTGATAATTCCCATGCTGTCACATGAGTGGGATTGCACCATAAACTCACACACCTTAGCTGTGCTGATGGCCAAGCCTACATAATGGCCCAATGCATTGGTGCTAATGATCCAGTGTTTATGGTGGCCCACAGCACCGTTGTCATGCCAACGAGATGGTATTCCTCTCTAGAAAAAATAATAATAACCAAATAAATAAATACTTTCTTTCTTTAGACTGATCTGTCTGTTTAATAGGAGTTGGAGATTAAAGCTCAAAGGAGAAAAATCCCTGCTGAAATCCAAACCAGTCTGTTCAGATGAGAGCAGAGCAAAACGTCTTTTTCCCTCTCCATCCCCTCTGTACTGTGCAGAATTCTCTGTGCCAAGCTTCCTCTCCAGTGAAGCAAACCCCTCCTGTGGCAGGGCAGGGGAGCAGGAATTTCTGCCTCACCAGTTCCTCCCTGGGAATTTAGGTCAGGCTTGACACTTCCATGCTGAACCCCTGTGTCCTGGTCCCATGGCAGTGTGGCCCCAGCAGGGACATGGCACGAGGAAAGCCTATCCCTATGGACAGGGACCATGAGCACCCAACCTGCCCAACCTGCCCTTCACTCAGCCCCAGCAGGTGCTGTCCCAACAGAGTTCAGCTCTGAAGCACCGTCAGGGTACTCACAGTGGGAAGGATGATGCTACAGACCCAACTGAGCATCGCTCCCCAGGATCATCCCTGTCTGAGAGGCTGATGTGCTTCAGAGCCTCAGCTCTTCCTTACCTCAGCCACTAAATCTTCAGCACTCATTTTCACAATATCTTCTTAAAATTTTGGATTTTTTTTTTTTTTTTTTTTTTTTACATTTCATACAGAAATAAACTCCTGCAGTTGAATTCCAGGACTTGGTGCCTGGCTGTCACTATTCCTCACCCAGGAAATTACCTATCTTCCTCTGAGAAATATCTTCCTTTTACCAATCTTTCTCACAAGTCACTTCTCACATGCATTTCCCATTCTGTTTTCTTGCCCCTCTCTTGTCCTTTAATCCAGCTCACATTACTCTAGCAGTAAATTATTTAAAGCAGGCAAATACGTGCAACAAGCCAGCTCTCTGTCAGACACAAGCCTGTTCAGAAACTGATACACTCAAAATTTCTTTATCTTGGCCCAGCTTTTTCTTGAGCTAGCCTTTTCTGCCAACCAGTTGAAATGCCTCATATCCCATCATACAGTCCCTGTGCCCTACACATCACAGCCCTTCAGATTCCTGCCTTGATTGTTGGAGGAACATCTTATTGCTTCTGCAGTTTTCCTGTAGATTCAACCCCTCCATGGGATCAATAAGGTGGAATATACTGTAATTCAGAAAATTATTCAGATAATAAGAATAGCTTGAATTTTAAGAGCAAATAACAATAATAAGACTTGGAAGAGGCATAAGTCCTTACAGTACAGGTTGAACCAGCAACTGGTGTGAGGAGGAAACTGTCACAGGGAATGTCTTGTCCTGCCAGTTTAATTTTCCCTTGCAAAGTTTCTTGCATGGCTGCTGTGCCCTCTGGCACCAGGAGCAAGGCATGGATTAGGTGAGCTCTAGGTCTGGTCCATCTCCACATTCCTGCATTTTTGACTCTGGTCAAAATTCAAAAATGTGATAGCAAATTGGGCATGTCACAGCTGAGAGCCTTCACCTGCACTCACCATGTCAGCCACTTTCTTTTGTTAGCAGTGAGACAGTGAGTTGGTTAAGGCAAATGCACAAATTCCCAGATGCCTGCAATGCATCATATATGTCATATATATCATATATATCATATATATCATATATATAAAATCATATATATCCAGTCAGACTGCATGTATTAATTTCTCCCTGAGAAATTGTATGTGAAGTGTGTGAAAGTCACTTCTTCCAAGTCCTGTGTTCTAGGCTGGTTTTCAGGAGACTCCTTTGCATCCATTCTTCTATCAGTTCATCAAGCCACCCACACACAGCACTGTTCTCCCTCCACAGGCTGTGACAGTGAGAGACAGGGATAAGGTTTGACCAAGAGGTGTTAAACAGACCTGACAATTTGTGTGCTCTTGTAGGAAATCTTGAACTTCAGTGGCATCTGGGTCTTTCTCCCAGTGATCTTCTTGAAGCTGTCAGGTTTGAATCGTCCTGGAGATGTTCAGAGTCTCTCTCTTATGTCTTCAGAGCGTGTGGGTAGTTGACCCTGTTGAGTAATGTCATCCCATTAGACAGAAACACATGTTCTTTGAGATAAGGATGAGCTGTCTCCCATAAGGTTTGGAATCAGATCTCAGTTGGTCTTTCTGTTACACTTTCAACTGGCGTGATTCCCCCCTCCACTGAAATCCTGCAGAGATATATTTCAGTGGGATAATTATAAATTCCTTCTGTCTTGCAATAGCTGGATACAGCATGCCTGGTGGCATGAACCTCCCCTCCTTCATTCGTGTTGTGCACCTCTCTTGCTGCAGGCAAAAGTAATTTCCCCAGCCTGGAAATGTGATTTAATTTGACCTTGTTCACACAGGTTCTGCATCTTTTAAATTCCCACCCCCAATGATAAAACAGGATCAGAGGAAATTGAAATGATTCACAGTGATGCTCTGCCTCAGCCTCCAATTCTTCTTGTTGCTTCCTCTCCCTTCCATCCCTGTTCTGCCTACCCATTACAGCTACAGGGTACTTCTGACTGTAGGTGGAGGATGTAAGAGGGGTGTAAAGATGTGAAGCCACATCTTTGTGTCATATCTCCTCTGGAGAGGCAAATTGCGTGTCTTTCCTTATGAGACACTTCAGGAGTGAAAGGAAAAATGGAGAGCAAGAGTGAAGAGAGAATATTAGCAGAAACAAGGGAAGTGCTCTAGCACTCCCAACTGTTTCTGTAGCAGATCCTTACTTGCAGACCCTCCTTGCCTGGATCCACTCCTTCAGCCATCCACTGCCTGCCCCAAGGCTGCTGTCCTAAACTGCACAGTCCTACTGTCCAATGGCTGCTGTCTCCAGTCTTCCCACTTACTCTTCCTTGAGATGGTAAAAATAAATTGTCCAACTTAAATACTTCAGTCCTGGACTCCTAGTGGTCCTGTTTAGAGGAACGTCTGAAATCATGGCACTCCCCCTGTGCAAGTTCAGAAGGTCTTGTTCATGGGATTCTCTCTCCCTTGTCTGGTATTTGATGCTCAGCAGTGAGACATAATGGTGAGCTTCTCTAGAAGACATTCTCTCTAGCTGTGCCAGAGGAGTGTTAATAGAGTTGCTACTTTGCAGAGTCTCACAGAGGCACATTCTGGCTGTGCAGTGACTGCCTCCACCAGTAAACTTGGGGACAGCAAGCCTTTTTACACCAGCTCACAGAAGCTGTAAACCATGACAAGATACTGGCATCCATGGCAATAAGCTGCTGAGCACTAGGGAAACATGCTTACAGGATTTTACCAGTAATAGGGATGGCATCAATTGGCAGCAAAGCAGACAATCTGGCTGCATGTGTCATTCAGACTTTTTAATGCTCTGTTTCTTACCTTCTGACTTTCCCTTTTGTGATGAACTCTTAACAAAGTCTTGAGAAATCTGCTGGGTCCAGTGCCAAGTTGTGTGGATCCTTTCCCTACAAACGCAGAAGATTTAGTCTCATTTTAGGTGTGTGGGACTGTTATTCTTACAGGAAGTTTCTGAAGGGGATGAGAAATGTTTGAGATCCCTTAAGATATCAGGGCTATATTTAATATTGCAATAGCTTTATCTAGAGAAGCTCATACTTTTTCTTTCTGTTTATACCTCACTTCAGCAATTCACATGAAATGGAATATAGTCTCAACTGATAATTTCTAACCCTAGGTTGTAGTGGGTTATCTTGGGTCAGACAGGAAGAATCACAAAAGGTCTCTAAACTGCTGGTAGCTGCAAGTGTTAATATTGATTTTTTGCACTAAGAAGAGGCTGGGTAGGGGCAGGATGGAGAGAAGGAGAGTATGTCCTCTCATCAGCACTCTGTGAAGTTGGGAAACAGCTGCCACAGAACAGCTGGGCGCCACAGTGGATGAAGGACAAAACACCACCTGCATGTTTTGCATGGGTACAGACCCACAAAGAGTAGGAAGAGTTTGACCTGGAGTGAGTTCCTCCAGGGTGTAGACTTTAAAGCCCAAAGGTTCAAGTCTCAGATGTGATGGGTTGTCTGCATGTTGGCAGGCTGACCAGTGAATCAGTCCAGGAGATGGAGCAGATTTATTGCTCTCCATCAGCTCAAGACTTTCTCTGCCTACCAAAGAAAGATGCCTTGTTCCCTGGAGCCACCAAAATGCTGGCTTGTGCCTCTCACATGAAGATAAAGGTCCACATGGAGCAGTCTGGTCTAAAAACCTACAGCCTGACTTTAAGAAGTGGCAGTAGGAGCTCATTCCCAGTGAACTGGATGTTTGCAGGGCACAGTGCAAGTCTCAGTGAGATCCAAGCACTGCCCACTGCTGAGTAATGTTGTTGTGAGTAAGAGACTCATATAAGCCATCCATGGTTTCTATTAATTTTCTGCCACCCCCCCCAGGCAGCCTGTGTGAGGCTGAGCAAGTCGCTTGCTCACTTTGGCTGCAACTAAACTTATCTTCATTACTGCACATTTTGGCTCACTTTCATCTTCTTCTATTGTGGGGAGTTTGCCTCCAACCCTGATCCTCAAGCAGGGAAGAGCATGCTGATGCTCCTTCCATCCTCTCACTGCCTCGTGTCTATTTAAACTGTAATGTTTTAGGAGCAGGGACATTAACCCTCATCTGGATTAGCATTGCTCTAATGTAAATAATATTAGTTACATTATAGATGTTTCTGTAATTAGAGTTCCTGTTTCTATAGGCATTTAAACACCTTGTCTCCTCATTTGACAGTTATGCTATTTGATTTGTGTTCTCCTGATGTGGAGATCAGTACAAAAAGCCTTTTATCTCTTCTGATGAGCAGGTCTAGACTATGATTGGATTTGATTTTTTTAGAACCGTGTGTAGGGAGGAGCCCACAGATATCAGGTATGATGTGTGTAAGGTGGGATACAGCCATGGAATTTAAATGGAGGTTAAATAACATGTCAAGAAGCAGGGCTTTAATCAGTAGAGGTTTTTTTCAAGGAGCATGAGGTAAGGACAAATCTTTTCAAAAGCAGGGGGGGGGAAGAGCTGGCCTAGCTGGCAAACCCTTGGAAAAATTGGTGTCCCTGTCTCCATTTGCATGCATTTTGAGTGGGACACAACAGTATTTGCTGGTACTCTGAGGGAAGCCCACTCATGGAAAGGTTTACCAGAGATGATTTTATCAGAGATGCTTGCCTTGGCAGATGGCTGTGTGCTTTAAATTTAAACAGAGAGGCATAAATAGTAGAAAAGAAAAGAGGGTAATAAGAAAAATATTAAACTGCCCAGTGCAAATCCTTGGGGAACTTCTATTGCAATAACTGACCTCCCATATAGCACCATTTATTTCATACACTGGCAGCTTTATAGGTGCTTGTACAGCTACAGACGAACACCAATTTGCCAGTGCAGTTTGTTTTGATAACTGTTGTTTTCAATAAATCTATATTAAAATCAAAGGGAAAATTAAATAGACTGAAGTCCGTGGCACTAGAGATAAGGTAGCACATTACTACACTGGCCTCTTCAGCTGGAGGAGCTTTCCCTACCATCCAGTGTGGGTCACAGGTGTGATAAATTTCAGTGGTCTCAGCTGTGCTTTCTGATGGCAGCCAGTGTAAGTGAGAATTTTGGGGTAGGGAGTGGGGGTGAGAAATGTTGATATTTCCAGGGTCAGTTACTTTCAGGCTGTAACAAAGAAGGAGGTTGGGGGAGGATGCACCACTTACTTTCACAGGCTCTTTCTCTTGGGTTTCCAAGGACAGTTGCAAGCACAGGGGTCAAGGTCTCCGGCCTTTGAACTCCGTGCTGTGTCTCCCAGGAGCCCTTAGGTGCTCCCACTCCTGTGACCATCCACACAGCTGGTACCCGTGGACTGAAAGCAGCAGGAGAAGCAGGATCTGTGAATGGTCCCCTGGCAAGTGGGATGTCTGTGCCTTAGATTTTTCTGGACGTGGCATATCCTTCTCTCTACCCCTGGCAGACAAGGTCCCTCCTGCAGCATTAGGGGAAGTGCTGATGGAAGAGAGGGAGGAGAGAAGAGAGAATAGAAACTCCGGGAGAGTGCCGAGAGGGAAGGAAAGAAGAAAGAGAGGAAGGAAGGAGTGAGCTATGGGAAATGATGGGAGGAAGAGAGAGGCTGGAAAAGGAAGGAGGGTCTCCAAACACTGAAAAGACAAAGAAGCAGAAAATAGAATAAATAGAGTGGGAACATTAAAGCAGTGTAGGCAGAAGGTATGTGAGGGCAAGGGTCTGACACCCAGACCAGGCAGCAACCCCCTACTCCCCTCCCTGGTGAATTTAGCTGTCCATTGGAGATGTGTGTTTCTGGAGATAAAGGTGAGGCTTAAATTTGGAGAAGGGAGCTTTGGTCAGGAGTTTAGGAACTACTCCAAAGACTTGGCCTCTGGACACTTGGAGCAGCAGGGGCTAAAGCTATCCAAGTAATTATTTGGTTTCAAAGGGGCAGTTTAGAGGAATGTTGACTCCAGGAAATTTTCCATAGCACACAGCAACACAACTGAATCCAAATAAATAATGAACCTAAGAGATTTCATGGTAGAGTAAGTAAATTTTTTTTCCAACAGACCAATTTTCTACCAGAAAATACTGATTTGAGTAACTGGGAACATTTACTAAAGTGTATCAATATTACCCAAGCTTTTGCTTAAAAAAATATTAAAAATATTCATATGTGTGGGTTTATTCCCCCACCGCCCATCTCTTTCTGACAGTATTGTTTCATTTCTGTAATACATTTATACCCCATTTGGTCCAAGCATTTGGCCTAAAACATGGAATCTCCTGAGCTGGGGGGAAACCAGGTGCTCTCTGGGTCAAATATTTTTCCTTTGTGAAGTTTTGCTTCCCTGCCCACAGCAAAAATCAAACCATGAGTGATGACAGGTTTGTGTCAGGCCCTTTGCCTGCCTGCCATCACACCAAGAGCTAGTTCAGGTTTTTCAGGAACAGTCATGTTCCCTGGGGTTGTTCAGACTGTGCCAGGCACTTCTCCCCCTGCTCTAGTCTCTTATGTCCATCTTTTAAAAGCACATTTGAAAAATAATTGTTAAAACTCATTGTTGGCCCAGCTTAGGGCAGGGATCCTTGCTGTTCCTGATATTGAGTTTCACAAAGACATTTAGCTGGTTTAATAGGCATCTTTAAAAAGGGTGGGGATTATGCCTGTCAATGTAATGTACAGTATGAGGAAAGGAAACAGTGTGGTGTAATGGGTGGTTTGGGCTTCTAGAATGATGTAATAATAAAACAAAAGAATGTCAAAGTGGTAAAGTGAAAAGAAATACACTGTTTTTATTTGGCAATATGTCATTAAACAACAACAAAAAATCCGAGTACTAAACTTTTTGTCCCAACTTAGGTCAAAAATCATATTTTTTGAAACCTCAGAATTTCTCAAGGGACACAAATTCCTCTGTTATTATTTTTGGCCAGCTGTCTTCCATATGACTGCCCGTGAAAAGTATTTTATCTCAAGTTAAAATCCCACACATAAAAATGTCTCTCTACCTTCCAGCAGGTGTGCTTGTCCTATGGGAAGATTTGCTTTATCAGCAATATGTTCCTCCAGGAGAAATGCTTAATTTTAGATGTTTTTTCCATTTACACTTAGAGTTCAAGACACTTGAGGAGCAGCTCAGTATTGGGTGGCCTGTGCAGGCGTCAGAACCTTCCTTTACACACTGCAAACCTATTAGCTAAAATACTGGCAAAGAGATTTTGGTGAAGTGGGTTTTTTTAACGTTGCATTAAAAATGTTTAAAATGCTTTAAAATGTCCCATTTCACTGCTGTTGATGCCCTCACTTTGAAACACAGCTTTCCCATGACGACATAGCTGTAAAACACATTCAACTTTTTCTTTTTTTTTCCCTTTTTTTTCTTCTTATTTTACTAGTTAGCAATGGAGCTTTGCTATAGCTATTAAAATATAAAGAATAAACTGCACCCAATTGCACAATATTTTTTACCAGGGTTAATCCTGAATTTCTTTGTGGATGGCACTGGAATATCAAGATTAAGTATACAGTCTGAGCACAAGGGTTTTACGACACACAATAATGTAGAAGAGCTTGTATTTCTTTAGCAAATTGACATCACTGTTTGCCCTTCTCTCTTTGTACTTGTTGCGTCTGATTTTTAGGAGCAAGAGTTGGAAAAGGCATGGTAGATGATTCAGTGCAGCTCCCTTGCACTGAAATCACACTGGCACCAATGGGACATTTTACAGTGCTTTAAGTTGTTGGTTTCATGGTTCCCACTGCTTCTCTCAGAAGGTGATCCCACAGTTTAATGCATCACAGCCCAAATAAGAAATGTCTCCTGATGTTCAGCCTGTGTTTTCCTTTTGTCAAATATCTCATGGAAATCCTTTGCTGATGGGTCATTTTATTTTGTGTTTTGGTGCTGACGCTTTCCTGACACAGGTAGTTTTTCTGCTCATCCCATGTGCAAAGTGGGAGTGAGGGGGAAAAGCTGGATTCACTGGGACTCCCACAAAGGGGAAGAGCACTGATTTACAGCCTGAGCAGCACAGTTTATGTTTGCTTTGCATTTCAGTGCATCCTCTTGCACTTGCAATTAAAGTGGGACCAGCCTGTCTGACTGGGTTTGTGTGCTCAGTCAATATAAGGTCCAGCAGAGACCATTCTGACCATTCCAGCAAAGCACAGACTACAGAAATGAAATAACATAATAAATAAAATAAATAAAATGCTTCCAGTGCATCAAACCCCAGAAGTTTGCTCAAATCCAAGCAGATCTCCTATGGAGACACCTCATCCTGGTGTGAAATGTCCAAGACTCCCTTGTCCTCTGCTAATATAACCCAGTCAATAGCCACTTTCTGATGCCATCCAATGTTTTTCTAATGCACTTTATTTCCTAGCCTGCCAAAAGCTGTCCCTCTCACCTCTGTTTTAACTGGAAAAGGATTTCCACCCCATGGCCCTGATTCTGGCTGAATTAATGGTTTTTGAACTGAATCAGCACATTTGAAGTTAAAACAGATCCCCACTGAGTCTGTACATTTTTATTACTGTGCAAGGAGTGCTTAGGAAAATAAAAAGAACGAGAAAGCCCTGAGAGTGGACCACCCTGTTGAGGGGGGAAATGTAGAAATCAAGCATGTTTATATGAGTGATATTTATAAGGTCAAATGACATATATTGTACAAGGCCTTGGAGCACAGCTCAGGAATACCACATACCAGTCTGGGCACTCAAGCTCAAGAAAATTTAATTGAAACTGAAGCAGGTGCAGAGGAGGTCTGCTAAGATGGAGTGGGAAATGAAAAGATAAGATGCTAAGGAAACACAAGAAAAAAAGTGTTGTTTAGACCACCAAAGCAAAGATGGCAAAAATGGGATCTGAGAGCTGCCTATGAATATACCAGGAGAGGGAAAGAAACCAACAAGTTAAATCAAAGGATCATCTTTCCAGAAAAAAATTAGAGTAAACTAGATATAAATACATTTTTTCTGGGAATTATAAGTTTTTCCATCTATCAGGTAGAGAAAAGC
Organism: Erithacus rubecula; assembly: GCF_903797595.1. Taxonomy (NCBI): domain Eukaryota; kingdom Metazoa; phylum Chordata; class Aves; order Passeriformes; family Muscicapidae; genus Erithacus; species Erithacus rubecula. The sequence continues at coordinate 17,756,081 of NC_136662.1, read as the reverse complement.
TGAAGAAGTCTTCTACTTGGGTTAGCATGGGCAAGTAAAAGAACATATGTGAAAATTGAGGTTGATAAATTGGGATGTTGGAAAGGAAATTATATTACAAGGTAGAGGAGAATGGCTCAGTATCCCTGGCACTTCTTTCCTGACCAATACTCCTACCTGTGGATTGCTTTTATTACCTGAAATATTTTTTTGCCTTTCCTTTGCTAAGAACATCAGCACTTTTAAAATCTCCTGTCGTTGTCATCCAAGAGCCCTGTGCTGCATCTGCAGAGCTCCGAGCCCCACAGAACTGCTGCTGCTCCCAAATCCATCAAGGGGGTCACTGTCAAACAATGAGACACACTTGCTCCCACGGGGTTGGAATGAGCTGCTTTCTTTCAAAACACCCTTTAATTGACAGCCAGAAATAGCTTTCTATGATGACAGGCTGTCATTAATATCATTCACCGGAATGATACCCCAGTGATAGTCTCTGTGTTTAGAGGAAAAGGGAGAGAGAAATCCTCTGCAAACAAATGTTTCAACAGAATACATGAACTGAGCTGTGGTTTCAAGAATGACAACATGAATATAAAATTGTACATTGTGAATATTAGTATTCCCTTAAATATGTACTCACGTTGGTTAATGAGTCCCACCGGTGGCGTTAGTAACTGAAGGATTTGGGTTGGCACATTATTAACTTGTTAAGTAGAAAACAGTGATACAAAACTACTTGTCATGTGTATTATAAGACATTTAAAAGTTTCACTCAGCATAAGCAGCTGAACAGTATTAAAGGAGTTGCTTTTAAAACGATCTGCTGTTTCTTTGTGCTATAATAATGTAAAATCCTATTACTTTGAAAGGAACCCTCATGGACCCTTGGGAGGGAGGCACTGGGAGGAGGGCTGGGGAATGTCCCTCCTTCTCTGTGCTGACTCAGCAGCAGGCAGATAGTTAATCTTGGGTTAGGATAAACTCAGCCCTGTCTTCACACAGAGGATCCCTTCCAGCTCCCACATGGGCTCGGGGGGGGGGGGGGGGGGTGTTTATTCTGTGTTTTCTGCATTACCCCACCCCACTGGTTTGCTACTTTCTAATCAAGCTCTGTCCATCCATCAGCCCAGTGGTGGCTTAACATCTGTGCTAAATGAAATGATGCTTTGTTAAGAAACTGTTGGGGTTTTAAACCAAATAGAACTTCAGGTAACTGTAGACTAGGTTGCTGCATCTGCTGGCAGCAGCAGAGGGATCCAGCCATAGGAGAGAAGGTCACAGCTGGAATCTGAGCTGATTTCCACCCAAGGTTTGAAGATAGGCCTTCATGTAAATTAGGACAGAGCAGACACAGCCCCAGCATGGACCCTATTTCCTATGGGCTTCTTCAAGGCATCTCAAAATCTCTAAAGTAGGACAAGCAATTAAGACACCAGAGTGACTCCTGAAACATGCTCACTTGCTCCGGGATAGAGTTGATCCTGAGGCAATGGGGTCACGGGACTGACATGGGCTGTGCTACCTGGAATAAATAAGGTGGCCCTAATGAGCAACTATGAGCCCTTTTGACCAGTGTTCCCCACCTGCATGACCCAGTTTGTCAGCATTCCTTGCCTAGGGCCCATGGCAATTGACTGCTTTTACTGGCAGAGTCCCTCGGGGAGCGGAGCTGTTCCCAGTGAGGATGCTACAGGGGCCATGTGCATTGATGGGCACGCCACAGGATATCTATTGATCACCCTCATTTATTTTTCCAGAAGCCTGGAGTGAGCCAGATTAATCTGTAGGTGACATTTTCAGTGGCCTGCAGTGTTCATTTGAGGCATGCACGCCCACATAAGACAGGCTCAGACATGAACAATACAGAAACAGTGACAATACTTTATAAAACATGGCTCTCTTTGAACTGGTTTGGGTGCTGATAGTTGTGCCAGAAGAAAGGCCCTCTTTGAAAGTGCAGCTGCTGAAGGGAATCTCATGGCTGTCCTGCAGTCTTTGGTGGACAACTTGTATGGGTCTTACAAGGGTCACAGAGGCTGGCAGAAGCCAAGGTGTGGGCCCCAGTTATTGCAGATAACTCAGCCAGGAAAAGGGGTTTTCCCAAAAAACCTGGGCAGGAAGAAATCTGGCTGCTGTACTGCCTGGGAAACCTGGGAAACAGCACGAGGCTTGGCTGATGAAAAAAGGATATGCACATACCTGTGAGTCATTCATTGTTTGTCTAGACCAAAGAATTACTTTTTAATTCAAGATGCAGAGGTCAGCAAAGGCTTCTTCTCTTTTATCCTCTTAGAAACACAGGCAGGCTGTGAGCCCTAAATTTCAAGCTTTGGGGCTGCAGTGTAATTTCAGCCAGTTCACATCCCTGCCAAGGGAAGGCCAAGGACATACTGCTCAAAGAATACCACAGTGCAAAGGCCTTCAATTCACTCTCCTGGGCTCCTGGCAAACCATACGTCAGTCACCAAAGACTTGACAAATCACAGCAATATAGCTAAGCTTAGAAGTAAAATTTCACATTATCCTTGCTTATGTGGGTGGGAAGCTGAGAGATGCCAAATCTAAGAGGGCTTAAAGGAACTCTTACTATTATTAAATGGTTTGCTGTTGGTATTTTTAGAGTTCTGACATGATACTTACACGGTTCAGGCCTCTCAATTTCAAGGCCGCATACAAACAGAGGAAAGAAGAAATGCAGCCTGAAGAGCCAGCAACTCAATTAAAGGCAGGAGAACCAGGCAGATTCAGTCAGGCAGCCAGTCCACCTTCTGTGGAGCATCAGTCTGGCACTTACCTGTGTCTGATATTTAAGACATGGAGCCAGAGAATGGCTTAAGGAATGATTTGAAGAGGAGAGCAGGATGACAGGTAGGGCTGCTCCTGCCTGCAGGCAAAGGATGGGTAAGGCAGCCCCTAGAACCCCTCACAGTCCTATTTGCATGAGTCAGTGCTCCGAGTTTGCTCATCACACATATGAGGAGTATCAGGGGCGTGCAAAGCAGCTGCTGGCTTGAAGTGTGGAGGTGTGAGTTAATGTGAGAAGCAAGGAAAGAAGCACTGCAGGGAATGGCCCCAGCTAGAACACTTATCATTGAAGCTGAGATTCTAAGAATTATGAATGTGTCAGGAGACTAAAGATTAGGTGTCATTGCAGGTAAGTTCTGAGAATCACAGAATTGTTAGGGTTGGAAGGGATCTCTGGAGATCATCCAGTCCAGTCCCCTTGCCTAGGCAGGGCCACCACAGCAGGTGACACAGGAACGCATCCAGGCGGGTCCTGGATGTCTCCGGAGAGGGAAAACCCCTGGTTGCCTGTGCAGCGCGTTCGTTCCAGCGTTCCTTGCCGGGCTGTCCCGCACAGCACAGCGCCGGCTGCTCCTGTGCCGCTGGCAGGGATGGGGGCTCAGAGCCCTCGCAGAGTGCGACATGTCCTGACATGCCCTGGCTCAGGGTGCCAGCCATGTGAGTGGGGAGGAGCTGCCACAGCTCAGGGGTGTCAAGCAACGACCAGGCTCAGACACAGGTTTGGGATAATAGACGTGAATGAACACAAGCATGGGGGCATCAGGAGTTGGGGGAGGCGTCCTGGGGACGCGGTGGGATGGCCCTTGAGGACACAGGGCAGGTAAGTGGTGGCCCCGGGGTAGACGAGGAGTCGGGTCGGCGGGGAGAGGATGAGATTTCCCGGGCACGGGGGGTCGGGATCGGCGCCCGGGGACCCGGCGGGGCCGGCGCGGCATCGCACCGCGGCCACGCGGCGGGGCCGGCCGGAGAGAACTACGGCCCCCAGCATGCCCCGCGGGGCGGCGCGCGGCGCGCGCTTGCGCAAGGGGGCGCGGCGGGTCGGAAGCCCCGCCCCCGGCGGCGGCGGGCGGCGCTGCGGTTGGGCGGCGGCGCTGCCGCTCAGCGCGGGGTCGGGGGTCAGAGTGCGGGCGGTGAGTGGCGGTGCCGGGCACTCGTGGTGCGGAGTGCGGGGCGCGGGGCCCGGCCGGGCCGGGGCGGCTCCGCCGCGGGGGTGGTGCGGGAGGCGGGCGGCGGCTCGGCCCGGCCCCGCGGGGCCCGGCCGGCGCGGGGGGCCCCGCAGGCCTGGCGGAGCCGTGGGGCCGCCGTGGCCCGGGGCGGGGGCTGGAGGCCCGGCGCGGAGCGGGGGCGCGGCCCGGCCCCCCGCGGCGGCGGGGCTCGAACCGGGGGCGTGGGGCGGGGGTGCCGGTGGGGACCGGGGGCGGCCCCGGCCCAGGGGAGGGCGCGGGGTGGCGGCGCCTCGTCCGCTCGACGCCCGGGCTGCCGGGCCCTCCGCGCCCCGGCGCGGCCCGGAGGGGAGGTCTCGGGGGTGGCTGTGGCAGCAGGCCCCCGGGTCCCAGCTGGAGCGGGATCAGCTGCTTTCAGGGCTTGAGGAAGGGAAACAGCCCGTCTGCCCGGGGGTGGGCACGGGCTGAGCTGGAGACAGCAGTAGCAGGGATTCTTCTATGTTTTGGGATGTGGAGGTTCATAGATGGAGGCAATGACGGAATAGGAGCTTTGTTGGGGTTTTTTTTTCCTGTATTTTTTACTCTGTGAGATTGAACTGATCACCTGTCTCCGATCTTGAGAGTCAAGTAAACTTGAGAAAGCTTAGGAGTACAGGCTGTTTACTTGTTTCCTAAGTGGCGGTAGAAATTTCTTCTCTTTTTCTTTTCTTGCTGCTGTGCTGTTACAGGTGTTTCTTCCAAACTGAGCCGTATGAAGAGGTGTTGTCATTTACTGCTTATGTTCTGTCTTTTACAAGTCCTGTGTCTAGTGGATTTCCGTGGTCATTGCTGGCCTGTTTGCTAATAAGTGTGACATTTGTTTTGCTACTTCTTTACTTATCTAGTTTCTTTCTTGAGCCTTTGGTTCTAGAGATGGTGGATTGACAGCTGCTGTTTAGTCTGAACTCTTGATATTCTTTCAGCTGTGATGCAAGGGACCAGCAAGTTTTCCAATATGTTAAAGCTTGCACGGTGTGTCAGGAAGGATGAGGTATACAGGGCTCCAGGAAGGTACAACTCCAAAGCACTTGTTGCATCAGATGCTGTTAACAGCTGTTTGAAGGTGTTACCTGATTTATTTCTAATGGTAACTTGAATTTATTTTGTCTGGTAGTGTCTTTTTGCGATATTGTAGCATCTCATATCACTTGATATTAAAGTTGGTGTTTGAACTTCTTTCCAAGAATGAATTATTCTGAAATTCAAATAATATGTTAGAAGTCCAGTTGATTAGTCACCGCTGTGTAGGCTTGGGAAATTTGATGTCAGATATTTTTGTTTCCATTTTGAAGCACTGAATTCTGCCCTTTGCAACGGAATTCTCATATTAATTTACACTGTGGACTAAATGCTTGTTTTGTTTCAAAGAGTGGCTCAGTGGCCTTTTTATGCATCTTGTTAATCTTAAACTTTGGGTCGCTCTACATGAATAGTGTGTTGGGCTTGGGTTTTTTTTGTTTGTTTTTTTTTTTTTTTTTGTGAAGTTAGTGTGTCTAGACAGATTTGAGTGGTACCAAAATCCAGAAGAAGAAAGTGATTAAAGCCTTTAAAAATTGCCTATGCGCCTGATGCTAAATAAAGAAGACCTTGTATTGAATAAACACTGATACGATGTAAAGTTTCTGTTCTGCACTTGAGAGATGCTTCAGTTTGCTTTCTTTAGAGGGCCTGAGTACAGCTGTTTTGGTGCTTATCTTGTTTTGATTCTGTTAACTTTGGTAGGCCTTGATTTTTTTTTTTTTTTTTTTTTTTAACTTCTTAAATTTTGGAAATAGAGTTCTGCAAGATACTTAAGTGTGTAAAGTATTTGCATTTTACCCTGTGTCTGTGTCAGGCCTGTCACCCTCTGCAGTAGAGGGCCCCAAGGCTGTAGACTGCAGGTGTGGTGACACCCAGGTAAATGGTGCACGACTTGCCCAGTGTGCCTGGGCTTACAGGAGAGCATGGAAGGCTTTTGTCACAAGTCTCTCTTGGATCTGAAGCAGGTATTTTTGCTAGAAATGGTCCTGCTGAGACTCCTGGTGTTTCACTCTAGTAGTGATGAGCTAATATACCAGTATGGTGCTATGGGGCAAGCAGGGGAATAAATGAAGAACTGGACAAGCTGATGCTGTCTAGATATAACCTAGAGCAGAGGTGCTGGCTGTGCTAGGGACCATCTGGAGCATTTCCCTTCACTAAGAGAAGTGATCTCAGCTGGCCTGAGGCCAGCTGAAAAGTTATGTTCTTCCTAGATGTGTTGAGTAGGTAAAGATACTTCCAACCAAAAACTTTTTTTTTAAATTTCAGCTATATTTGCTACAATTTTTTTTCCTGTGGTTGAATATTAGATCCAACATCTTCCATGGCAAATTTTCTGGGCTGAGACTGAGTTGTGTGGAAACCATATCCCACTGTAGATGCTACCCTGCTTGGAGCCTTTGCCAGTGTACCAAGACAGAGCTTTGCCAGAGCACTGGCTTTATTTTAACACTTCTGGAGCTTATTTGTGAAGATCAGAAGTTACCAGTGTATTGAGCAATGCAAATCTTGTTTCCCCAAATCCAGGCTGAGATTCATTTGGCACTCTCAGGTGTTAACCTTCCTTTTTCAGATAACGAAGATGTGCAGCTGTATAAGTGGTTTGAACAACTGTGGCATTCATGTGC